>NW_024609846.1:40312650-40912650 GCF_016920785.2 Ixodes scapularis
TGAATTAAAAAATTGAGTCGTTCAGTCCCTCATTATGTTTATTATTTATATAATGTTATTACGTTACATTACCTCAAGACGATTGACGTCCATCGTCGATCTTCAAATATACCTTTATATAAATTAGACGCACAATCTTAAAGAACACAGCGTGCCGCCTCTTTTCTTTAGATATTTTTGAAACCAGCGCAAGCTGGCGTTCTCTCTTCTGAGAGGGTTAGAACGGTCACCCATAAAACCCGTCTTTCTCCTACCCGGCCGATTCCCCCTCTCCTTATGTGTAATTGGTTATAAGCTATAACTAAATAAGCTATAATAATGGTGTATTATTCATACTTAGTTTCAGTTTCAGTCAGGGAAAAGGAGGTTGGCGGGAACTAGAGCCGCTAATTGAGCTGCGCTTTGAGTATCGGCACTCCGTTCCCCTACATTGTTGTGGGCGCCGCCATTTTGGTGCTTGTGCAGAGCAGACGCAACTGCCGATCGTCATGATTCAAAAGTGGAGGGGCCCTTCAGTTTGAGTGTAGTTTGAGTGAGGTTTCTGAATTCGGCGGTAAGTGCAGCTCATTTAAGGTGTATCCACACGACGGACCAAATTGCTGTTTTGGTCCGCGGGCCGCGCATCACGCGCGATCTTACGTCACCGGTTTCTGAGGTCTGCCGGCGGTCCGCGGTCCGCGCTTGTGAGAAATGCCAAGCGACTTTTCTCACCCGGACCTTGGCGGCGGACCGCGGCGTTTTTAGTATAATTGAAGTGCTAAGTCTGGCAACAAGTTGACTTTTGTTGTTTGGATTGGAATCCAAATGCAAAGTCGTGTTCTTTTGGCGCCAACTGTTGAAGATGAAGAAGACGAACCTTTTGTTGTGCATCGATGGCGGCGTGGTGGGACGATGCAACTTTTTACTTCATCGCGCTAGTGGAGCAATTCCCCGCTTTGTGGGACAATAGATGCATGCCCTTTTCGGTTCACTTAAGTTTTCCTCGTCCTCAATAGTCAACGCCAGGGCCACCGCGGCCAAACGTCTCTTTCGTTCAACCTCCATCTTGGCTCCTTACAAATAGCCTCAAAGCAGCTCGCTGCATGCGTTTGGGGGAGCTGTGAGGTCGAGGGTTAGACCGGCCCGTTCACACTGTCGTCTGCTCTTTTGGTCCGCCGTGCGGATGCTCACTGCAGCCGGGCGGCCCGCGGGCCGCGCATCACGTGATCAATAGGTCCGCGGCCCGGTCCGTCGTGTGGATACACCTTTAGTGGCTCTAGGCACGAACGAACTCAGGTGTATTCTTTTCCTTTTCGTCTTTACTGCTTATCGATTTCAATCATATCGAATAATGAATACATCATATCAACCTACGGTTGTGTAATTATTTATCTTAGATTTATTGACCTGACCCAGTCCTTAAACCATTCATTTGTCGATAGTAAATCTTCCAACATATTTTCTAAATGTGAAGGTAAAATTACACGGACAATGATGATGGTACAGACGCCAACGCCACCCTCGAAAATTTTTTGAACATTAGATATCAGCAGTTTTGTCTGCCCTCCGGCAGGTAGCGCAACAAAACACGCAAACAGTTTTTAATTGTTTTAATATCAACTAAGCTTTACACCTATCAAGAAACCAATGCAAGATCATTTTGAAAATCGAATACATCGCAATGTATATCTATTCCATGCAATAAACGCTATTAGATATTAATAAATCTGTTTGATGGCCATAAAAGATATGCGTCCAAAGCAAATAAGTTTGAAGGGCCCCTGGAGCGTTATAACTTCGAAAATGAAAAAAAAAAGCCATCGTCCACCACTTGGGCAGCTATTGTAGTTCTAAATGTTATAAAATATTTTATCGTAGTTTAATTATTTCCTCGACGGCATTTGAAGTACCGTGATTCGAAGCACAGAAAAGTGCTACGTTTGATATAAAATATGTAAACAAAAAAATTTTATAAAAGATTAATTATTTTTTCTGCATATTATCAATGATAAGTACTACATCTGCAGCTAATTTCATTGCCCTAGCGCGCGTCATTAAAACAATATTTGTGCTGAAAAAGTACAATTTTAGGGCGATATTTAGAGAGATGAACAAAACAAAGTAGAGCAAATAACAAAACAGTAAATCATTACAATCTGCTCCAATATCATCTTAACAAAACAGCTCTATTGGAACCGTGTTATCTTTAATAGATTCTTCATGAAACATGAACCAGCGGAGCAAGTGAGGGTCCGCGCCATCATACTCGCAACGCTACAAATGCGCATGAGCAGTCTAAACCAATACATACATAATATCAAAGGAAAGAGGATTACTTTGCCTTTCGAACGACATCAATTCCACAAAACAGTATTCAAAAGAAGATGAGTAATGACCTGCCAAAGAGTACCTAAACTGCGACATTCAGTGGGACCGTGGCCTCAAAAAGCCTCTGTCACGCCAAAAAAACATTTTTTTTTTTCATGCGAGGCGTTGAAATGGCATGTGAGGAGATTACAAAAAAAAAAATTGTTTCACTATAGAGGTGCGTAGTTTTTTTATAAAAAATATAAATACGAGGCCCAATTCAAAGTTCCCACCAGTACACTGTGACGTAACAGTGTACCGCAAGGTGTCGGGGCGGTCAGAAGGGAGGTATCGCCGGAAGTCACGTGAGTTGTATCCGTCCTCGTGCCTACCGCGAGCGCGTGTAATATTTCTTAAATATGTTTGCTATTCTCCACACCTCCACGAGCGATCCAAGCAGACAAGGTTCCTTTTATTGCTTTTTATCGCTTAATGTTGCTGTAAAGATAGAAGAAGAGGAGTCAGCGAATTGACGTGATCAACTACAATGCCTAGAAGGTGCTGTGTGAGGGACTCTCCCGGTATTTCAGCAACTGAAGAAGAGATCACACTGCATGCATTTCCGAGAGACGGCAGGCATCTTCAGCCTGGAGAGTATACGATGATTCGACGACCTCGGTGTCCGAACCTTCAGTACTGCAATTGGGCGTGTCGTACGCTAGCAATCCTAATTTCTGCGAGCGTTCTAAGTTTTTTTTTTCTTTCTTCAAAACTTGATAGCTTCTTGTGTGCCCAGTATAGCTTTGTATCATCGGACTGACGGCATGCAGTCGTACACTGGCTTGTACTCGCAACGCTTGCATCATTAATCTCCATCACGTCGATCCACTGACTCTTTGTCCTCAACTTTCACAGCACGCAAACTAACCAACGGTGCAGCGATAAAGAGCTAGTGGAACTGAAACCTCGTTTCCTACAATCGCTCGTACAAAGAGCAGGAAAAAAAAGTCTTAGGCACGGTCGCGGAAAGCACGAGGAGTGAAACTCACGTGACTTCTTGCGAACCCACCTTTAGTGACGTAGGACAATGCCTCCCTTCTGACCGCCTCGACACCTTGCGGTACACTGTTACGTCACAGGGCAATGGCGGGAAATTTGAATTGGGCCTCGTATTTTTTTTTATATAAAAACTACGCAACTCTATAGTGAAACAATTTTTTTTTTGTAATGTCCTGACATGTCATTTTAACGCCTAACATGAAAAACATTTTTTTTTTGCGTGTGAGAGGCTTTTTAAGCATACTTAGGGCTCCGTGTTTTCGGAGTTCATTTTTCGTGAAATTCGGAGGGTGTTTTTCAGAGTTTATTTTTTAGCGAACACTCGGTGTTTATCGGAGTTTATTTTTTGTAAATCCCCAATTCTGCAAAAATTAGAGATTAATTTCGCAGTGTTTCTTATTAAAATAAGAAATAATAAGTGGATGCAAAGGTATGCCAGATAAAAAATAAAACGCGTTTGTATCAATTAAGATTTCTTCAATTGAATTTGGCGTTGGCGTCATTGGCAATATTAATTGGTCCCAAGGATAAAGTTGCACACAAGTGTGGCTTCGATAAACGTTGATACCTTAAAATCAATAAACTGCCCCAGGTAGCCGCAAGGAAGCGTGTAGTCATCCCATCAATCTATCCCGCGGCCGCGCGAGGTGGAGTGATTAAGGATGTAATAGAGAAGTTTCAACTGCCCCTCTTCCCTATTTTATACAATCTCTATGGTCCATAGCTTTCACTGTTACCCCCAGAAACATACCCACTTCTTTCTCAAAATCCCAAACCCCATGGCTCAAACTGGAAACCAAAAGAGTGGCTTTTGTGGTGACACGAATGGTACGATGACCTGTTTCCCTGAACCAACTACGATGAGACAAGCCGTAAGACCCCCTATTGACAATGGTCCGAGGCTTCAAAGATAATTAGGGTGTCTTTTTCCCAGGATCATTGTTCCTGCGCTGCTCAAACTGTAAAAAAAAAAAAAAAAACTTTTTTTTTTTGATGGAAAAAAGGGGATGGGGTGGCTGGGCACATAGCAATTCGGAGTTTATCGGATAAATCCGAATTGACAAAAAATTTACCGGCGGGTGTTTTTCGGATTCATCCGAAAACACGGAGCCCTAAGCATACTACAAGCATCTGGTGATCATACATTGAGCACATACACATATATGGCACATGCAAACATCAATACAACGGCACACCAACCCGAACACTACACTCGTGCCCTGCGTTTCTGTCTTTTATACTGGTCATTTTGAACGTACGCAATTTCTCGGTGACTGAATGAGCAATAAAAAATATTCCTAGCATGTTGATTTTTTTTCAGCAATGTCATACCTCTGAGAGTATTTTGAATGGCTCAGGGGATGAATCTTTTATTAAAAGGCAAACGCTCGATCACGCCGTAATTACTTGAAAGCCAATAAATCAAGCCGCTCCAATCCGGTTCGAAGCCATGAGGTTTTTCCTGCACGGCACGTCGTAGCCTGTATTTCCATTGTAGTGTTTGTTTTTCTATTTGTGCTGTTCGCGCAAAGCTACAATCGCTGTCTCGAATTAATCTATGTAGAGCGGATATTCACTCAGCTGGAAGTGATGCTTCACGGGCTGAGAAATCGCTTTCGATCAACTTGAATGCAGTCAAAGACGCGACTTCCGGCAGGTGTTACGTGTACGGAGCTACGCCTTGGCAAGCTCGAAAACTTCTAGCGCTCATCCCAGTGTGCCTCTTAAAGGGCAGTTTCTCCAGGAACCGTAGTATATTTAGACAGAAAAATAAAGGGTAGCTCTATTTTTTTCGATTTTACCAACTATCGTTTTTTAATGCTAAAATTCCACACAGTAAATATACGTACTTTCCGTCACGATTTCGTTCTGTTGTCCTTTCCCCAGAGCGCAATCGCTCTCAGGGGTCGAGACAACCGAGTCACATTGGCCACTGTACGATAGGAGCTTAGTGTTCAGACCAGCGTTCCAACATGACTATCTGCACGTCGATCAATTGCAACTAATCCCCCAAGCGGTATTAAACGTTTTAATGTAAAGCGGAATGTCAACCTGCGACACCCCGCCCCCTCCAATCACGGCCCGACCAGCGGCATCAATGCCCGACGGTTTACGATCTCATCTTGTTGTTACACCACTGATACGCGAACACACGGTCACATCGGCGATAATTCCAGTCTTCTGTTCACAACCCACAACACTGCCATCACGATGTTGCTGCTATGTTGCTGACACGCACAAATACAGAACCACGTTGAACGCCGGTTGCACTCGGCATCGGAAAACAGAACCGAACTTAGCACGGAAGGCACCCAGGCAGCCGGCAGCAAAACCTGCCTGTCTTGAACGCAGTTCCTGCGATTTCCATAACGTCGAAAACGTCGACACAGTTCCGCGTGGTTTAGATACTGTAGTTTCGTGCCGCGTGAGTTCCGCAATCCGGAGACGTCCATCTTACCTAGTGTACGTGGCGCTGCTGGCACGGCTCGGAAACTTCGCTGTTTCTAGCCTCTTCGTTTGATAAAATTAGTGATAAAAACGTCAATGTAACCAAAATGTTCTGCACGTTTAGACTATAAGACGGAATTACAGGCGGCCTTCGCTACCGCTGAAGCTCCAACAACTCAACAGCTATTTAATAAACAACGTGCGCGACCTGTTCGAAAAACGAAACCGAAAGAAGATGAGTCGGGAGGGCAAAAGCTTTCTCCCGTCTGCCTGGAGAAGGAGAAAAACGTTTCGTTCCTCCCCTTTTCTCGTGTCCGCTTGGAAGCGCGTCAGTGGAAGGCAGGAAGACGCGCCGTTGCTACTTTTTTTTTCCATTTTTTCTTAAAGTGCAGCCCTGCCTGGTTGCTATCGCCCCGCTTGCAATCATGTTCAGGGTTATTTTTTACATGGTTTTCTACCGCAAAAATAAACGGGGCATCACCGAAGGCTCATTCTAAATAAAGCCCTAGTGGTCCGAACTAGTTGCTAAAGTTTCATAACTAAACGATATCGTAGTCAAAGGTAGTAAACTATTTACTGAAAATTTCAATGGGAAAATCTAGCGCATTTTCGCCCATTTTCGCCAATTGGCGCCATAGAACTCCGTGTATTGCAATAGGTCCATCGGCTGCCATTTTCTTATTGAAAATTTTAGATGATCCCTTATAACTTTCGAATAAGATAACGGTTGGTGCAGAAACTTTGAACGTCTAGCCGTACGTTTGGGCGCAGGACGAGTGTCTGGCGATAGTTTATTTTTTTTTGTAAATAAAACCCTGCAATTGTTGTTGTTGTTTTTTCCGGAGAGTTGGGATAGGGGACATCTTGTATGTTTAAGACGGGTTGTTAACGCTATGGCGTTGCACAGTCCAAATTGCGTACAATGGGTGGAGAACAAGAAAATTAGGTGTTTAGTGGCACAGCGGCCACTAAGGCCATAGTGTGCCAAACACAGTGTAAGTTAAAGGCTATACTGAAAATACCTATAGTAGGTAGTTCCATTTTAAAACTATCGGGAATGAATCTTTAAAACTTTACAAGATACAGGTCAATTAAGGCCTCCAGAAATTTTTAACCGATGCTCCACTAACCAGAGGCACTCTAAAGGAATTTCATTCACACTAGGAAGTATGAGAACATTTGCCGACGATACAAGATCGCTGGCTCTCTGCCACCGCTAATCTTCAGGCAAACGTACAAGGAATGAAAACAAACTAAAATTCATAGCTGATGTAGGATGCCAATGCTATCTAAAAACTTAAAAACTTGACGGTGTGGCACAAGAGGTTCGTCACCCAATAATAATGCGGGGTGAAAAGGGACGTGATTGCGGAAAAAGGTAGAGAAAAAAATGGTGCGTTCGTGATGGTACTTAGAACATGTGATGAGGATATGCATGACACTCAAAGACTCGTTACAGTGTTCACCTTTCGGAGGTGCCTCTTCCCGTAGGAAGTACCCATGCGTGAGATGGGTGTGTCCCAGTCTCAGATGACAGAGCACAACCTCAAAGCAGCGCTCCCAGTGTCGGCAACTTGCCCATTCCCTCAGGCTAGGTTTCACGTAATGGAGCTTGTTGTGTATTTCCGTGTTTCATTCTAACTGCCAGTTTTTCTGGATTGCTCTTTTACGACTGTGTTTGTAGTCAGTGTATGGAATGCACTTGATTTCCACTTGCCTCTCAATGCACGTACTGGCAGCTCTATCAGCATCCTCATTTCCCTGAACACCGACATGACTAGGCACCCAACAGAAATTGATGTGTAGCTGTGATTTTACTGCAGTGTGCACAATGTTCCGGAGCCTAGTAACGAAGGTATTCTTTGCAACTTCCAAAAAAGCAAGTGCCTTTAATGGGCTGAGAGAGTCAGAGTAGATAACAAAATACTGGATAGAGTTTTCTATAATGAATTCAACAGCCAAAATTAAAGCATATAATTCTGCAGTAAAAAATGAGGCTCTGGCATTAAGACGTCTAACAGCCTTCTATGTCTCGCTTATAACAGCAGAACCAACAACAGAGTCACTCTTAGTACCATCTGTGAAGAAGCTCCTACAGTTGCTTTATGTATAAGCAACCTGGGAAAACTCCTGCTGCAGGGCAGCAACAGGAGGTTGCCGCTTATTATATTTAATCAGAGTAAAGTTGATTATGGGTGCTGTGCACTCCCAAGGAGCTACTGCAGGTGGGAGTTGAGCAACTAGGCTGCAACTGTCAAGGTTGTACACCTGCGAATACGCTTTAATTCTCTGCGTAAAAGGGGGTACGACAGATGGCTTGTTCTGGAATGTGGTTTCGTAGCGAGAATCCTGGATAGCTTCTTTGATTGGATGAGAAGGGATAGAGCGTATTCTTAATAAATACTGGAACCCTAAATAAAATCGTCTCTTTTCAAGTGAATATTCATTACACTCAGCATACAGGCTCGGTATAGGGGACGTCCGAAAAGCACCAGTGGAAAGCCTCAGGCCTTGATGGTGGATCGGGTCCAACACTTGAAGGGTAGATTGGCGTGCGGATCCATACACTACGCATCCGTAATCTATTTTCGAACGAACCAAGCAGTGGTAGAGACGAAGGAGGCATTCCCGATCGCTACCCCAAGACTTATGCGAAAGCACCTTTAGGAAGTTCATTGACCTTGAGCACTTCTCTTTCAGGTAAAGTACATGACTACGGAAATTCAACTTTTTGTCAAATATCACTCCTATAAACTTGTGTTCATTACGAACAGAAATTGCCTGCCCCCTTAAGGTCACACTAGGCTCTAGAATCATGCCCCTACGTAATGAAAAGTTGACGCACACTGACTTCTCTGATGAAAAACCAAACCCATTGGCATCAGCCCACCTCATCAGACTATTAATTCCCAGCTGCAGTTGTCTCTCGCAGACTGAAATGTTACACGAACTGCAAGAAATCTGCGAGTCGTCCACGTAAAGAGAATAGGAAAGTGATTGTGGGATGGACTTTGCAATAGAGTTCATTTTTATTAAAAATAGTGTTACGCTAAGGACACCACCTTGTGGAACTCCATTCTCTTGGACAAAACTACGAGAGAAGTTTGTACCAAGCTTGACATGAAAGTATCTATCGTCCAAGAAGCTTTTGATAAGTGAGAGCATTCGGCCACGAATTCCATACGAGACAAGATCGTTCAAGATTCCATACCTCCATGCTGTGTCGTAGGCCTTCTCCATGCCAAAAGAGACAGAAACATAATGCTGTCTATTAACAAAAGCCTCACGAATAGTTTTCTCGAGTCTGACTAGGTGATCTACCGTTGATCTCTGGGCACGAAAACCGCACTGAAACTTATCGAGGAGATTATTTGCCTCTAGAAAATAGAACAATCTTGAGTTTACCATCCGTTCAAAGGTTTTCCCCAAGGAACGGTGAGGGCTAAGGGCCGGTAACTTGAGGGAAATGATGGATCTTTTCCTTGCTTGAGGAGCGGGATAACCTCGGCTCTTTTCCACGACTCTGGGAAGGCACCTTCTCGCCAGATTTGGTTAAAAAAGTTGAAAAGTGCTTGCAGGGTATTAGAATGCAAATGCTTGAGCATACAGTAATGAATTAGGTCTGGTCCTGGGGAGGTATTTTTACTTTTATTTAAAGCTGCCTGGTAACTCTCGAAAAGTAAATGGTGTATTATAGGGTTCTCGTAGTCCTCCAGAGGTATTTATTCTCTTCTTCTCTGTAACACCTTTATGCTTTCAAAATGCAGCTGAGTAATGTGATGAACCCGATACAGATGCAAAGTGCTCTCCTAGAATATTGGCCTGCTGCTCAAGACTAGGCAGTACACCACCTGGCAGAGCAAAAAGCGGTATAGAGAAGGCTCGATAATCCCCATTGATCTTATGCACTTTTTTCCAGACAACTTTTACACTGGTGTGATTATTAACGGAGGAGGTGTATTTCTTCCATGTCATCTTTTTGGATTGACGACGAACATATCGAGCCTTCGCCCGAGCCTGTTTGAAGGCTAAGACATTTAGAGGCGTCGGGTACCGGCGTAGCACATCACATGAACAATTTTGTTTTTTCCGAGCCTCGCTGCACTCCTTAGTTCACCAAGGTTTCGGTTTAACAGGAAGGCGTGTAGAAGTCTGCACGCCTTCCTGTTTATGAGCTGCCTCAATTATAGACGCAGTTAGGAATATGCAGGCATCATCCGCATTCAAGTCAACTAAGGTTTCAGGGTTAACCTCACATAAACTTTCAAACATGGCCCAGTCTGCCTGGTCTACTTTGCAGCGTGGTGAACGTGTCATGAGAGAGGATGAATGAGCAGTGCACTTTAAAATAATGGGAAAATGGTCGCTACCATATGGGTTAGGATCAACATGCCATGAAAATTTAGAAAAAAGTGTGGCAGTCCCAATGGAAAGATCATGCACGATGAAGAAAGGTGTTGACAGCTAAAAAAGGTAGGCTCACCAGTATTAAAAAGACAAAGTGTTCGCGAAAATAAGACAGTTTCAATGATTTTTCCTCGGATGTCACGACGTGTGCTCGCCCATAGAGGGTTGTGAGAATTAAAATCGCCCATCAAAAGCAATGGCTCAGGAAGCTGGTCTAAAAACGAATTAAAATTTGAGGATTTCAAAGTAAAGGATGGTGGTAAGTACTAAGAGCACACTGTCAGAGCTTTGTGAAGCATAAACCGTACAGCCACTGCTTCCAGTGAACTAGACAGTGGTACCTGTACACAAGGCACTTGTCTCGGGAGAACCACCGCAACTCCTCCAGAACTGACTGAGCACGGACGATCCTTCCGGAATACCTGGCACCGTCTGAGAAAGTTGGTATGGCTGGGGTTTAAATGAGTTTCCTGCAAACATAACACACGTGGCTTGTGTTCCTCCAGCGAAAACTCCACATCATCCAGGTTACTTAAGAGCCCTCGACAGTTCCACTGCATTAGCACTGAAACCATTATAAAGATATAAAATTACGAGCACACGGGTGAAGAGTGAAAGAAATGTAATCACTTCGGAGAGATCACGATTTTTTAGTTTTTTGTTTGGTCTTCAGATATTGCCACTCCATCTCCTCCTGGTCAGACCCAGGGGTAGATGGGGAGGTGGACGAGCAGGAGCATCGCTTTCCTGAGCTCCGCAAGCAGGCTTGCTTACCGGCTTGGAAGGGTCGGAGCTGCGAGATCCTAACCTGCGGCCGCGACCAGAACCTGAGGGGAGGGTGGCAGATGTACTTGGGAGAGATTCAACCCCGTTCATCTGCTCCGCCTCCTTTTGTGTTGTAGAAGCTGCGTGAGGACCATGCAGCTCCGTGGTTGCTGGCGGTCTCTCCAGGGAGTGAGGCTGAAAGCCTCGCTTTTTCTCCCTGGTAGGAGACCGTGCGGACTGTACAGGCACAGCAGGCGCTGGCGTGTCTTGGGACGTGGGAGCAGCTGGCGAACCCTCTCCGCGAAGAGAGGGAGCCCGCTGCCCCTGGGCAGGCTTTGGGGTCCTGAGGGCGGCAGCCAGGTTTTCGAGCAAGACCTGGGTTGCCCTCGACTCCATACGTGGCGCAGGACCCCGGCGCGCCACGTCGGCGTACGAGCCTTGTGCAAGAAAGGACCAGCGTTTCTTGGCCTCAAGATATGAAATGTTCTCTTTAGCCTTCAAACTCAAGATCTCTTTCTCCTGCTTCCACAGGGGACAAACACGGGAGTACGCTGCATGGGTGCCCTTGCCGTTGGAGCAGCACACAGTGTTTTCACAGATGTCTGCGACATGTTCGTTGCTGCCACACTTGGCACAGATCTCTCTTCCACGGCAGCTCCTAGACCCATGCCCGAAACGTTAGCAACTGAAATACATTTGGAGGTTCGGCACATAAGGGCAGACACGGCAGTTCAGATTGCCTGCCTTCACTGTTGCTGGAAGACTATGCCGTTCAAAAGAAAGAATAAAAGGTTTTCAGGGTATCTCTTCACCCTCGCGGCGAAGTATAATCCGCTTTACTGCAGTGAAAGTCGTTTACAACTCCCTGTAACGCCGAATTAGAGCGCAGCTCTTGAGGAGGAAGAGGGAAGGGTACTGGGGGGGGGGGGGGGTCAACTGACCGGAGGGGGGGGGGACGATGACAGTGCCGATGATGTCATCAGTGACGTCACCGATGACGTCATCAGTGACGATGACGATGCGGACACCGATGATGTCATTAGTGACGTCACTGATGACGTCATGAGTGATGATGACGATGACGATGCGGATGCCGGTGACGACATCAGTGATGACGATGCAGACGTCAGTGACGTCATCAGTGATGATGACGATGCGGATGCCGGTGACGTCATCAGTGACGATAACGTCATCGGGGGTCACGTTACCTTGGGGGTCACGTGACCTCGGGGTCACGTGACCACAGGGGAGTCACGTGACTTCGGGGGGTCACGTGACCTTGGGGGTCACGTGGCCTTGGGGTGACCTTGGTTACGCCGACGGCGACGGCGACGCCGCTCAAGCCGGAAACGGGCGCCTAAGAGCTTGGAGGGTCACGTGACCTTGGGGGGGTCACGTGACCTTGGGGTGACCTTGGTTGCGCCGACGGCGACGGCGACGGCGACGCCGCTCAAGCCGGAAACGGGCGCCTAAGAGCTGCGCTCTAAAACTTGACAAAGTGTTCTACTTCTGGTTCTTTGGCAGTGACTTGGTCCGGGCAGTGCCGTTTGGATGGCTGCTGGAACCGGGTTTAGACAGGGAGGGAGCCATAAGAGGCGGAAAGTGTTCAGAATCCGCGGTGCACCGCCCACCACCGAGCCCAACAAGGGGTTAGCTAACGCACCATAACAAGAAGGGCTTGGCTGGAGACGTTACGCTAACAGTGCTGCCGGTAAATTATACCCAAGTGTGGGTCAAGACAGAGGTCCATTGCCACCCAAGGTTAGCCCTTGCCGCCAAAGAAGGTGAAATAAGAAGGAAGAGGAGAAGAAGAAGAAAGGTATAGAAAGGAGAGGTGGAGAAAGGCGACTGACTGAATCATCCTGGTCGGGCCAAGCCAGGGCACCCGTCTACGAGAAGCAGGGGCCGAAGCGGTTTATTGCCTCGCCCGGTGGGCCCCGAAGTTTCCAAACATAGCCCGGGCTTAGCTCAACCACCAGGGTCCCTTTTTCCCCGGACACGGGTACGCCACGCACAGCCAGACGTGGGTGGGCGAACCCACATGGCTCGGGGTTCGTAGTGACGCCACTCACCAAGTACCTACAAAAGTAGGTGCCCCCTGCGTGCGGGTATGGTGGCCCACGTGGCTGGGGTCCGTGGTGACGCTACTCACCAAGCACCTAGCACCTAAGGTGCAGGCGCCCCCTGCGGGGCTCGGGGTCCGTGGAGACGCCACTCTCCAAACACCTGCTTTCACAGGTGCCCCCTGCGGGGTGCGTACAGTGGGTGTGCCACACAGCTGATAATTAACGGAAAACTATCAAACCGAATCAGAGCCGAGTCCTCAGTCAGAGAGGATTGGCCTCTATCACCGTTGTTTGGTATTAATGCGAAAGCATTAACTGTCTCATCGAGAGAAGCCGGCGAAGCCGGCAAAAACGGCGAATAAATTCCCATTGGCTGGACGTTGTCTGTAGCAGCGAAACGGCACCTAAATTCCCATTGGCCGCGAAACTTTTCTCAGGGAGGTTGCTATGAACAAAGTAAGTTAACCGATTTGAAAAGAAAATTGCGTACAATTCAATATGGGTGGAAATCGAACTCGGGCCACCTGGGTGCGAGACGAGCACGGTTCCCCGACGCTACGGCGGCTGCACTGTTCTGGCTGACTAAACCTGTGCCTAGTGCGTGCGTTATGCTTTCGCACTCCCACACGTAAACAGTTTTAAGTGTCTCTGCCGAATTTTTTTTTTTTTTTAAATTTGATACCCTTTTGTAGGAATATAATTAGAAATGGTCTAAAACGGGTTTTCGTTCCCAAGCGTAGAAGTCAAAGTACTGTCTCATGCAGACAATCTGGCCATCATTTGTAAAGATAAGAAAAGCGTCGCAGGACCGGTTAGGGAGATCAAAACATACTCTGAAGTGACGGGTGCGACACTTAATTGGCAAAAGTACTGTGGCCTCTGGGCATAGAACTTTGGCCACAAAACCCGACGTCTTTCAAGATATATGGCCTGCAAGTTCGTCTTCTCCTTGGGCACATCGTGCGTCTATTTCCCTGCGTCCTTAACCAGTGACGTCGCGATCTTGGCCGCCTCGTCATCAAGCGGTCTTTACGCGTTCTTTATGCTACCCTTTGATTCGCTTGCCCCTCTTTGCGCTTCGATGCGCAGAAGTCGTATTTTAGAACACTAGCTCGATGTACTCTATTTTTGGCGACGCCGACCGAGCATCTTAAGGTTTCCCTGCAGGATTGTAAAAGGTCAAATGCGTACTGGTCGACAGTTGTTTAATAAACACGATGAAAAGGCTAGTAGATGGGGCGGGTGTGAAATGTAAACCTTTTAAAGGGTCACCGTTTGTAGCATTCTTAATTGCTAAATTTTGGTATGTTCTTCAAGTTTGGAGGCGTACGCTAAAGTAAATTTACAAAAGTTGCATCGTGTCTTTGCTGCGTTCATCTAATGGTCTGGATGGGAAAGAGTATGTCACGATAATCTGTTTCATCGTGTCATTAAGGAAAAATTGTCACTATCGCATCTGTTTGTTATACAAGTTGTTTCGCGTTTTATGTTGTTAGAATATCAGTTGAATTATTTTCCTTTGTCCTGTAATCATAACCCGCTGCCGGAAGAAATCCCATAGTTTCTTGTTTCTTGGGGCCCTAAACTCGTCAAACATAAAGTTGGAGTCAAAGTTCGTGGAATGCGCCGATTGGACGAAAGTGCTAAGTCATCGTCATGATAAGCCAATCGGTACGCTCTGTGAACTTTGGCACCGACTTCGTGTTTGACGAGTCTAGAGGCCCTGGTGTTGCCGCGAGAGAAGCAAAATTGGTAGATTTCTTTTAAAAGTAAGTAATATGTTTCAATTTTTATGTGTTTGTTTCCCTGTTGAATATTTGGCGAGTGTCACGCGAAAGAGCTTAACAGGTAGCATTGCTGGAATTGTCTTTGTGGTACCAGTATACCGTTCATTGTTTCAATCAGGCCTAAAGAACGACGTTATATTTAGGGTTAAAAGGATGACAACTCCGCCCTCTATTAATACCTTATTTTTAAAAGTTTCACACGAATATTCTTCCTGTAAACACTTGGCTTGACGAGGGGAAAAAAATTGTTCCTTGGAGTGTCGATTGTTTTCACTCTAAAACACCGAAATTATAGAGCACTTTTTTTTTTTCTTAAGAGTGCTGGGATGTTTTCTTATTTTTGGGACGTTCTCCAAAGAACCTTTAAAAACGAATTCCCCATAACACCCATGGCATTCGGTTTCTCCGTGTTGAAAGAGATAACGAAATCCCACTTGGCTTCGTCATGCTCCTGGGCCTGCATTCAATTTGTCGAAGCTGAATGGCTGTTGGACATGGGGATGTAAACACGCACCCCGTGCTATCGTATCTTAGAGAATATATTCGGCGCACTGAAAGGCTGTGTGCGCCACGCTGGAGTGTCCGTCTTATTGGCTGCCGGTGCTGGACGTTCTTGCTGACGTGAAGGAATTTAAACTTCATGCAGCGCACAGTTTGTCGTACGTGTGATTTTATCATTGTATATTTTGATTGTAATATTTGTTAAAAAAAAGAGCATTCTGGCGTAGCTTATTAGCAACTCCTCCGCCTCGCACGCAGCGGACCGTTTGTCGGTGCCCGCAAGCAACGGGCGATCTTATTCAAGGATTTGGCAACATCGACGACAGACACCCTACTCCCAACAATGCCAACTACAACATCAGCAACGACAACAACTACAGCTACACCATCAAAACTACATCAACAATCGATGTCATTTCCAGTGGTGGGAAGAACCCACGACGACAATCGCTGTAAAACATACAAATTAGTGTTTACTCGCAAAAGCAAATTGTAGCCTGTATGTTAATACAGCCAAAATATAGACTGCCTCAGTGGGCGTCTGGTGTCGTAGCTGTAGATGAGGAATTTAGCGCGTGCGGTACAACCACTAGCCTGGGGTCTTTAGCGTACACCACGCAGTAGTTATACACGACAGTACGCCGGTACGATGCTCATCCAGATCGTTTAGACAGCAGGAGTTTATAATCTGCCAGAGTGTGGCGACATTGTTAGCCACCGTAGATGAGAAATGTTGCCGCTATGCACTACGACTGTTAGCCTGGGGTCTTTAACATGCACCACGCAGTGATGATACACAACGGCACGCCGGTACTGTGCATCCAGATCGAAACGCGAATGGGTAGCAATCTCTCCCCTTTACCGCCCCCCCCCCCTCCCCCCCCCCCCCTCCTCCAAACAAATTCGCAGCGAAAAAAAATTATTAGTCGTTAGTTCTTTAGTTTGCCACAGCATGGGGACGTTGTTACCTGCTACAGATGAGAAATTTAGCCAGTGCAGTAAGACTGCTAGTCCGGGGTTTTTTACGTGCATCAAGCAGTAGGTACCGACCGCGAGCCGTACCGACCGCGAGCCGGTACAATGAGTATCCAGATCAAAACGGGCAGGGGTGGGGATTGAACGGAGGATCCCTGGCTTCTGCGGCGCGTGCCAATCTGCAGCGCAGTATTTTGTGTTCCGTCTACAAAGATTGGGCCTCGAAGGAAAGAAAGAAGAATTCGGTTCCCTACAATGGAAGCGTCCGAATCATCTAATCCATCTACCAACGATGTTAGCCTCCCAAGACTGAACTTGAAAGTAAGTTGCCCATCTATTCTTATGTGTGTAGAAAGCGAATAGTTTTGTACATACAGTCACGAGGAGGTCAACCCGCTTAAAAGCTGATTTGCTATTGATAAAACGACGTCGTGTATGGCCTTATTAGACCCTACACAAAGCTCAGTCATCTACATCGCCTTCAGAGTTTACTTCATGCTAACTAAACCTGTTCCGAAATCGGTTATCGCGTGATAAGCGCTGCTTACGTAGCTTTACTGTAGTATTCTGAGTTTATCGTTCGTACGGGTACGTATTTTGAACGAGAGAAGCGCGTGCCCCACTCGCAGTGTCGCGTGCTCAGCTCGTGCATGCTAGTGTCGCTTTTGGAACAGTTGACCCTGGAATTTAGAATAAACAAGGAGCCAGTCACCGGTGTCCTTCCTCGCTCTAATTGGCGGGGCCGCGAGGACGCGGGCCTCCGCCGCTGCCGGGTCGCCTTCGCGGATGAGCCCGACTTCTACTCCCCGACCACGACGACGGCTGCAGCAACGGCTGCCACCTCTATCCCGACTTTGACCAGGCAAAACATCGCCACCACCGGCATTCAAGGCCATCCACGTAGCCTTGCGCCGGTACCCAACAGCACCTCTCGGAACCTCACTACCAACACCAGCCGCCTCCTCCGAAAATACAATATGGCGACAAGGATGGGATTCGAAAAAAAAAAAAAAGCAACGACAGTTTCATGGCAAGCATTGCGTCCCGGTAGCATAGTTGGTAAGAACCGGCGCATCTTGGACGTTTTTTTCTTCGCAGCCTTGCGGCGTTTCGTTATCACTATCTCGGGCCAGTCGAGCTAGCGTTTGGTTTTTCTACTTTTTTCTGTTTCTTTTTGTGCGGCCTACTTCGAGCCAGGTAGTACTCGTTTCTCTCAACCAGAGCGTTTCGGAACTCCTGCACGCCTAACGTTTCGAACGCCGAGTTCATTTTTTTTTTTGTGCAGCTTTACTCTTTTTTTTGTTTTTTTTTTTTGGACGCAGCGTGTTCCAGAATCAATTGTTCCAGGCAAGAAATAAGCCCCGAAAGAGTTAGCTGGTCTTGCGAGACAGCATTTTTTTTTCTTTGTTCCGTCCGCCTTGCGATGACGTGAATATTGTTCCAGGCGAGAAATAAGCCCTGGCCTAGGTAGTTGGTCTTCAGAGACAGCGATTTTTTGTTTTTCATTCCGTCCACCCCGCGATGACGTGGACTTTCTTCAAATCGAGTTTTGTTTTTGTGTTGTACGTTCAGGCTGAGGTCCGGAGGGATTCAGAAGTGTTACGTAGTTACGCTCAAGCTCTTTTTTTTTTTTCATCGTCGTGATGCTCCGACGCCGATCCAAGTCAGTGCCCAAGATGTCCGCAAGCTCCTGCCTCCCGACATGACTGTTTGAAAGATGGCCACCCGTCTTTATTGACACTTCGCCGATATGAAAGAGTGCAGCGCCTGGTTTTCATGTGAGGCCCGGTTCGCGGGCCCCGCCAAGGGCGAGCAAGGACACCGGTGACTGGCTCCTTGTTTATTCCAAATCCCAGGGTCAACTGTTTCAAAAGCGACACTAGCATGCACGAGCTGAGCACGCGACACTGCCAGTGGGGCACGCGCTTCTCTCGTTCAAAATACGTACCCGTACGAACGATAAACTCAGAATACTACATTTACCTAACTAAAAACAATCATTAAACAAACAAAAAAAAAAAGATCATCCAATATCCGCAAATTTTAGAGCAAAAACAAAAGTCACAAGGTCTCCTATGCCATCCGTAAGATCACTCGAAGGCGAAAGCCGAAGCGCCGATGCCCACACATGATTTACTTAATTCATTTGATTCCTTTGATTTCTCCTGATTCTCTGCGTCATCCTTCTTAATTTCATTGCTTCTAACTCGCCTGAGTGGTAACGTAAACGTCTTTAAACGGACCTCCGAAGACAGCGCGCTGTTTGACGACTCACCTTTGGCACCGTTTCACTGCCTCATTGGGATCGTGGCGTTGGCTGTGGTCACATTGAAAGCGAACCTCTGACGGCGCGCTTTTGGCGCCGTTTCGTTGGCTTACTCGAATAGTGGCGTCGGCTGCGGTTCCGGTCATAGCGAACCTCCGAAGACACCGCACTCTCTGACGACATACTTTTGGCGCTGTTTCATTGGCACTGATCTCTATTGTAGTAGGCTGGATCGCGGACCGCTGCCTCGGCAGCTGGGGCCGAGTGTCGCCACCGGCGGCCATTGATTGACACCAGCCAATGCATGAGACTCTATGGGAAAAACAAGAAAAAGTGACGTTTTCCCCCCGTTTCTAAGCTTTGAGCGGCACTGAACCTTTTTGGATAATTTTCAATAAGCCCGTCAAATAGCTTGCGTGCAAACATTAAAACTGACGGCCCTCGCGATTCTTATAAATAAATAGTTTGTGGTCGAGAGTGACTCCGTTGTAGTGCAGCTTAATGAGGCGAGTTACCTAGAGTTACTGCGGAGTCGGTGGCGGTTTCGTTGAGTTGGGTTTAGCAGACGACAAGCTTGTAGGCTTTGCTACGCGGAATTCGCTCACCCTCGGAAAGCCGTGGTCGAGATGGAGCTTCTTTGTCATTTATCAACGTCTGGGCTTCCCCGAGGACGGTCTCATTGACGGCAAGTTCCTTTGTTTACTCCACTACGAGAGCAAGCTTACCAGCTCAGTCGTAGTGCTCCGGTACGTTTGATTTTTTTATCCGGAGACCGAACGTTTGACAAATACCGATTCGATCTCCAAACATCCGACATAAGGATCGCAGCGCACAACAAAAATACTCGCCTCCGAGCACAGGGTACACTCTTCAATATTCTTACTTTTGTGCGTTTCTCCCATAGACTTGCGTGTATTGCCTGGTGTCAAGCAATGGCCGCCGGTGGCGACACCAACGGGCTCCCGATCCGCGATCCAGCCTACTAAAATAGAGATCAGTGTTCATTGGTTTCGGTGATAGCGAACCTCGGAAGACAGCGCGCTCTGTGACGACGTATTGTTGGTGTATTTTATGACCTTTCGTGTCACCAACGTTTTCTCAAGATCGACTGAATGATGAGACGTATAAGGCTTTCAGAAATGTAAAAGCCTTATACGTCTAAAATAGCTGGAACACATATGTTTCTAAAATAGCTTGAACACATATGTTTCACTCTGACTAAAGGAAATTTTCTTGTATTTTAGAGCGGTTCAAAAGCGACGCTATACTCGCACCATCACTCCGGTAAATGCAAGCGCGCGCTTGCACGCGTTTGCACCTGCAAGAAGATACCAACAATAAAGCGCTCCCAAAGCGCTCAAAATCCACATAGAGAATTCCCCATATTACACGAGCCATCTATTTCTGCTCAAATTTCTCGACAGCCCTCATTAAATTTTTTTTTTCTCTCGCTTTCGAATTCTGCTTCATAAACGTGTCACAGAAATAGGACGTTAAAGGGGTAGGGAAACAAAATGTTTTGCACTTTTTTCATTGTTTAAATGTGGTCTATGTTGTGCCGGCAGTCCAGGAACACTAGCCTAGACTAGAGTTTCTGAGCTGCAAGAAGAGAAGTCAAGAAAACTAACTTTAAAACGAATGAACAGATTTCAAAATTGCGTCTGGTGGCGGTCCGTGAAGCTGCGTTGGAATGCCGCGACGTCATGAGCTCGTAAAAGCAGCGCCAGTTCGCGGCAGCATGGCTCGCTCGTGGAGTCACTTAGTCCTGAATCTGAGCTTGCGGAGATCGCTAACGCGTTTGCTATGCTCCGTTCACCCACAAACTGACAATGCAGCCAAAGTATACAAGCGCGAGCTAGCCGGCGCTCCTGGCTTTGAGACATACATTTCTAGCGCGAGTGCTCGTTCTACGAAAAAAAATGCTTCAAAGCAGCGACCTCGAGCTGTGGCCCTCAGACACTACTACTAGGCGACATTGTCACGCGTCAACGCCACCAAACAGCAATGCACACAACTACAGTACCTTTGGCTGTGCCTGAACTATTGACGTCACGAGCGCGATACGCATTCCGCTTCTGACTGGTCGACTTCGAAGCGCTGGGTAGAGAGCTCGCGCTCGCATCATTCCGTTTCCGCACCCCTTTAACAAGTGAACAGGAAATGCAAATTACAGTTTCCCCACATATATTATGATCAGAAACGACACAATGACAAATAAACGGCTTTTTTTTTTTTTTTGCCATTTCTAGCTTCGCCTTTTAGCTGTATAACTTACTTTCTGTTCTCCATTCCCTCTATACTACTTATTAGCAAGCAAAAAAGTTACATATTTTTCTATTTTGAAACGAACGTTTAAGAAAGCTTTAAGTTAAGGGGACAGGGGTGCGCGTGATTCATATTTGTATTGGAGCTTTGCAAGGGACCATGGCACCCCAGAAGCCCGGACCGGCCCCACGAGCTGGGCCCGGGTAGCACGGATTGTTTCCGGGCCAGGGCGGGGCTTGAGCAGTGGTGTAGCACAGCTTCTAGAACGCTTAAAAGTAAATGCTTACGCATTGATCGGTTATACTTGAAAGGAGCGAAACAGCCGAACTGGGAACTCGCTACGACGCCACTAAAAATCTTAAGAATAAAGAAAGCTGTACTGGACTAAGAAAGCCCACAATAGGATACAGGGAAGAATCCTGGAGATACTACCAGCATAGTAGGTCAGCTACTAGCAGGCAGCTGTCCCACTATGCTGGTGGTCAATTCGGTCACAGCAGAGAGTACGAGGGCAATCAAGTCATCTGGCTACTGAAGATAAGTTTTGTCTTTTAAATTTGTGTTTGCTCTCGAGAATTCACCACGTGACTGCAATATGAGCCCTCTTTCATGCAAATTACGTTAAACGAATCAAACGCACAAATACCTTCGCAGAACAAGCTTTAATTTAAGATATGGGGCACACCCTTCGCCTCTCACTGGGCCGGGACCGGGCCGGGCCTGATAGGGTAGGCATCCCATCGGGCCGGGCCCGGGTTGGAAGTGCCGGCGGCCCGCGCCGGTTTAAAAAAGTAGGCCCGTACTGCGCTCTAATCTGTATAAACGCTTTCCAAAAGAATGCCCCAATCAGGCGCTGTTGCATTTTACGCCCGCTTGAACTTCCGGCCAAAAAGGAGACGAAACAACCCCCATTATAGCACCGGTCTTTTCAACGTCCATGTAATATTTCATGTCCGTTTTTACTAGTACTTGGTAAAAAGATCGGTAAGAGATTCGATTGGAAGTTTTAGATGCTCCCATGCTCCCACCGATCCGTTGGAATATGTTTAATTGAATAGCTGAAGGACCTTGGTAGATGTCCGACCTCGTCGTTTGTCTAGCGGTTAATATCCCAACCAACTATATTTTCGCAATCATCGGCCTTTACTCTTTCCGGTATGCTGTTTAGAATCGCAAAATTTACAATGGTTATTGGGAAACCAGCGAGCGAAAATGATGCAAAAACTAGCATTAAAATATACACGCGCTTTTCAGTGCCGTGCTGTTAGGGGAAAACAGGCTTGCAGGTCGGGCGGGCAGTCGAAAATGGGCTATCCGGAGCATTTGTTGCGTGCTGCTGCGGGGGTGCTGGAGCGAGCTTCCAAAGCATTGATTGGACACCTTGGAACTGCTTGTAATCAGTTGGGAGCAAAGTATTCAGTTTAAAGAGTGAACCCCAGCCTTCTGCTAGTGTCCTTTCTTCATTATTGCCAATACAGACTTACGCTTTGAAAAAAAAAAAAAAAAAGACAGTGAGAACAAGAATTGTAATTTCAATAACTTCGCAAAAAAACAAACAAAAAAGTGAAAGCCGTTTACAACTCCCTCTAACGCCAGATTAGAGCGGAGCTCTTGAGGAGGAGTAGGGAAGGGTACTAAGGGGGGGTCACGTGACCTCGGGAGAGGGGGTGTCGCGTGACCTGGGGGGTCACGTGACCCCCCAGGTTATGTGACCCCACAGAGAAATTTTTCCGCTACATTTAGCGGGGAAATTTTTCCGCTAGATTTAGCGGGGATATTTCTCCGCTAGATTTAGCGAGGAAATTTTTCCGCTAGATTTGGCGGGGTTATTTTTCCGCTAGATTTAGCCGGAAAATGTTTCCGCTAGATTTAGCAGGGAAATCTTTCCGCTAAATTTTGCAAGCAAATTTTTCCGCTAGATTTAGCGGGGAAATTTTTTCGCTAGATTTAGCGGAGAAATTTTCCGTTAGATTTAGCGGGGAAATTTACCCATAATGCACCGCGCGTTTACGCCGTCGGCGACGGCGACGCCGCTCAAGCCGGAAACGGGCGCCTAAGAGCTGCGCTCTAAAAAAACAGCGTTTTTGGTCCAATATTTAGGGTACTATTTCAGCGATGTTTGTGGTGTGTTAAGCAAATTTTCAGACCATTCGGAGACTATGAAGAAAACGCCGTAGTTCCCATTCAATGAAATAAGGCGACCGGAAGTCGCTTGGTAGGCAAGAGACGGCTGGTGTTTCTAAGCTCAAAAAGGGTCTACACGGCATCCTTGGATGCGAGCCTATCATGGAAGTGGCTTGCTACCAAGGATGCACAATTTATCATTTATTTTATCAGTATTTACTTGGATGCCTGGCCTGTCTAAGAGCAAATATTTATCTCCGATTCTTTACAGCGCCACACTTTGCATCCACAGACTCTCAGAAATCCGTTGGCACGTCCTCAAGCAACCGCATTGTCCACGACACCGCAGGAAACGACACCTTCGCAGGGGTTTCTTGGCGACAAGGGCGATCGGACGACCAGCATTGTCGCCATAGTGATCGGCATCATCTTTGTAGTCGTGGTGGTCCTCCTTGTGTTCACCCTTGCACTATACCTGCAGCACTTCTACGGTGCCGACTCAGGATCCAATGTGCACTTTTTGAAAAAACCCGATTTTCATGATACGTCCCTCGAGACCGGTCTTAATAAGAGTGCTGAACCTTGCAAAGACTTCTACAAGTTTGTGTGTGGAAACGACGAGCTTCGTCCCAGACGACCACATGGCTACGAGTGGCGCCTTATCGAGTCCCTCAACCTCACGAGGGCACCCTCAGTGCAGGTCAGCCTGAAGCAGAAAGTCGACGCGTTCTTCCAGAGCTGCCTTCGCAGAAATCAACCCCCCCGTGAAGGTTTTAGATCCTGGTTTCAGTACTTCATTGTAGGCATATTTGGAAAACCGTCAACTCATTTTATGGCCGCTTTGACCAATCTTTCTATGAACTGGCGACTGCACCTCGTGTTCGAAGTAAGCATAGATGACAACCAGACGCTCATTCTACGGCAGTTGAATTCTCGACACTGGAGGGAACAAAGAACGTGGTTGATGTCATCGGGAGTCTACAACCAGTTTGTCGCGGACTCGCTGCGTCTAGTTCTAGAAGAGAACTATGACAAGAACAGCATGTTAGCCAAGGTGATAGCCTTTGAGGACACGTTGTACAAGAGATTTTACGTGGGGCCTACTCGTACCTTAGAAGACCCATTTTTGAGCACAAGTATGAGTGAATTCTCTAAGCTAACACCTAATATTAGCCTCAAGACTTGGCTCGCGTCCCTCAACACCGTCCTTTCAGTCCCAACAGATTCCAGGAGTCCGGTAAAAGTTATCTCAGACAAGGTGATTGAGATTATTAACATGCTGACCAGCATGAGCGAATCGACTGATATACAACCTCTGATTCGATGGATGATAGCCAAACAACTTTATTCGGTCCAATACCAGCCGCTCATGCCGAATCAGCGCGAGCTGGCGACACAGTGTCTGCGCATTTGTGCAGGCGGTATGGGCGTAGCTGTTGTTCTTCCAGTCCTCGATGACGTGTTTGCCGGCCGACAAACAATTTTAGGTCTGGCTCAACTTGTTCTTTCTCGGCTTGCAAATAGGGTCGAAGGCCTTATGTGGATGACTGTGGAGGACACAGCTACAACCCTAAACACTATGATGAGCACAACCTATCATCTTGGATTGGACCTGCATTACGACAAAAATGCCATCGACCAACTATACTCCGAACTTCCATCGCTTCACAGCGCTTTCTTTGACAATTGGCTCCATATTTGTAAGGCCCTCAGGACTTTCGTAGGCAAGAGCGAGGGACCCTGGGGCCGTGTCCTGCAAAAGGACAGCATCTACTCAATTGCGACCCGCTCAATTGTATTGCCCTTGTGGAGAATAACTCGTCCCGAATTTAATTATACGGATGGCTCGATGGTCGAGGCCAATATTTTGGCGAGTCACATGGCTATCATGGCGATGTTGGTGTTCGGGATTGCCCCGCTGCAAGACTGGGAGGAACGTACAAAGATGGAGTTTGAGAAGCAGCGCCGCTGTATAAAGGACGCTTTCAACGTCAGCGAGAAAGCCATCGGAGAGGACACTGCGTTCGCATATGCTGCGGCTTTGGGAACTGCCTTTGACGTGTCTCAGGAACTGTTTCTTCATCGGCCACCTCAGCGCGACAGCGGTGTCTTCGACACAAAGCAGTTATTCTTTTCGTGGTGGTGCTTTGAGACCTGTGGTCGGAGTTCGCGGTTGTGCAACGTGCCTTTAAGGAACAGTCCCATTTTCGCCAACGCGTTCAACTGTTCAGAAGGTTCTCCCATGAACCCTCAGACGAAATGTGCTCTCTGGTAGCAACGGAAGTTAAATATCTGCAATCTGCATTTTGCACAACTTGACGCTTTCGTATTTAGAAGCTTATTTAGAAAACCGGCGTAGGGATAGGGCAGTATTTAATTTATTACAATAAAATACTTTGAGTATTTTGTATTAAATTACAAGTTAAATGGTATATATGTATTAAATTACATGTATTCTTCCATCGTATTTCAATACACACATTTCAGTATTTCTAGTTTGCGTGTGCTCGCGCACACCGGCGGCTGCTGGCTCGTGGAAAGATCGTGCGCCACTTATTATAGACACTGAAATTCAGCATCCCTTTAAGTGCGAGCGAAACCGAAGCTAGACGCTCGAGCATACTGCCCTGAACAGCGCTTGCGCTGCACGAGTGCGCGTGCTTAGCAAATTCAAAGCGCAGAGCTTGCTCTCGTAGCTTCTGCTGCGCTCATGTGAAACGGAGTATGATTCGCGCTTTGAATGTGCTTGCCAAGCACGCTCACATGCAGAGCAAGCATCGTCTCGGGCCCCAAGCTCGCACTTGAAGCGAGTGCGTAGATCGAGAGCTCGCCCTGCAGAACCCAAAGATTATGAGTTTAGTTGTTTATACTCCGTTTCACCTTATGTTGTACCGCAGCGAAGGCTAGAAGCGCGAGCTCATAGCGCTGGCAGCAGCACTTGGTGCACGAGGGCTTGTGCCGCCGAAATGTGCCCTAGAGCTAGGGGCTCGCGCTTGTAGCTTTTCCTGCGGTACAACACAAGGTGAAACAGGGTATAGTCCCGACCCTGCCCGTTTTGATCTGGGTGAGCATCGTATCGCCGTGCGATTGTGTTTCACTGCTGGGTACTGCTCGTTACAAAATCCAGACTATGCTCTCTTAGGCTAGTCCGCAGCGGACACTATACGAGCCATCTCGGTCAATCGAGCATAACCGGCGTGACACTGTTGTTTCGCTCTCCACGCGTCGTTCTGCCAAGCTGGGAGATAAGTGAAACGTCATCAGCGCTCAATATGGTCCAATGGGTCGTAGCGTCCGCTGCGGTTTATTTTAGGGTGAAACGGAATATAAGTCTTACTGCAATGGGTAAATTTCTCATCAACATCGTAGAGGCAGTAATAAGTGATAAGCGACTGTCGCCACTTGACAATTTGACAAGCATTGCGCTGTCTAAATATCCACGAACACCAAGTAAGGTTTCCAAAGATGCAACATTGTTTGTGCTTGACTTCAGCTTCCCAGGGTCCTGCGATCTATGTCTGACGTGTGGCTTGAGCAGACGAATTTTGCTACTGGGCAGGATTAGCTCGTATTAGCTGGGAAACCAAGAAAAGTACCCCAATTGAGTTTTTCTTTCTATTTTTTAACAGGACACTTCCCTCCCCCCTCCCCCACCTTTTTTTTCTCTCTCTCTCTCCTAAGGTGGCAAGGGGGAAAAGAGGAAAGGGTGCGAGAAAAGGTTCTCTTCGCTCGGCCTTGCCACGATCGAGGCGCCACGTAGGGGCGGTCGTTGCAACTAAGATGGGGTGTCCAGAAATCTTGACCTTGAAACGTCAAATTATGGGAAGCGTCATGACGTCACTCATTAAGCCGCGCGTTGCATTATGGGAAACGTCACTGTTGCATTATAGGAAACGTAATATTATGGGAAACGTCGTGACATCACTCGGGAAGCCACGTGTTCCATTATGAGCAACGTCGTGACGTAACTTGTGAAGCCGCGCGTTGCAATAGGGGAAACGTCCCATAATGCAACGTGCGTTGCATTATGGCAAACGTCACAGTCGCATTAAGGGAAGCGTCATATTATGGGAAATTTCGTGACGTCACTCGTGAAGCCGCGCGAACGTCACTGTCGGAGTATGGGAAACGTCGTGGTGTAACTATAGTCAGTTACAGGTTAAGAAGGTAGCGGCAAATGCCCCTCAAAGGGAATCAGATATCCCTCTGCCACCTCCGCATCCAATAGCGTCCCACCGTTTCCGTGACGTCGCGGCCAACGCGCGAGGAGGGTCTTGCCTTTCTGTACATATTTGCTTTATCTTTCGACTTTGACTTAGCATTGTGGAAGCCACGAGAGGGAGATTAGAGTTCTCCCCCTCCGATGGAATCAAATACGACTTTCGGGGATTAGCTTCCCTCCGATGGATACAAAGGCTGCTTTTTAGGGGCTCGGTTCTTTCTCCGATGAATACAAAGATCGCTTTCTTAAAAAGTGGGATCGGAGACAAGTTGGAATCCATTGAAGCGGAACAAGGAGCGTTTCCAGTGAACTCTTCTTTCGACTGCGGAGGGATTATAAACGGGCGCATCACGCTTGTGGGAGGAGCTTCTCTTACCTTCTTGACTTGTAACCGACTATAGTAAAGCAGCGCGCCACATTATGGGAAACGTCCCCTAATGCAACGCGCGGTTACGCCGACACCGACGACGACGCTGACGCCGATGGCGACGGCAACGGCGACGCCGCTCAAGCCGGAAACGGGCGCCTAAGAGCTGCGCTCTAAAAACCAGAAAGACAAGAAAGACAGAAAGACACGACGGCCAGAAGCTCTTTGTTTATACAATGCTGGGCTGTAAAAAAAGAAAGCACCTCTCAGTATGCGATGTTCACAGCTTAGCACGAACGATTTCGTCGGTTCCGAAAGCAAACAAAGCACGCTTCGTACGTACAAGGGCTGAAAATGACACAACAGTCAGAAGCTATTTTCTAACTACACGACCTTGACTCGTGCATAATCTTACACTAGTCTTTACAGGCTCTCATTTTAAAGCTGAATTCAGTGGAGCAAAGATTAACAGCAAACTTCCTGCTCCAAAAATCTATTACAGCACGCTGCTTCGTGTTCGTCGCAATTCAAATTTCATACGATAAACAAGCCATAAACAGCGCTAAAGCAAATGCTTGATGTCAAGGCGTCAGTGGCGTGAGCTTCTGCATCTGCACACAAATGACGTAATTGCAAACGTTGAGAACTACAATTCAAACCAATGCTCATCCGCAAATAGGTTGTTCATAAAATAAGTTTGAATGGTTCGAACATGGATCCCATTTCTGAGTCAGTCAGAAGTCGCTGCCATTTTTGTTTCACTATATTTGGTTATTTTTACCATTTAGTTATTACATTTTTTGCTATATTCATAATATCATGAAGGTGAGCTATATTCAATATAGCTCACTCCGAGCTCCCGACCTGCATGCCCAGCTGCTAGAAATCAACTCGTTTTTTCCGGAAAAATTTTGCGCCATCATAGATTGCGCAGACGTTTTCCTGAAGAAAAGAGTAGCTCGCGGCTGCGCATGCAGGTCGGGAGCTCGAGGCGGGCGCGGGCCACCGGCTGTTAGCCGCCGATCTAGACGAACTTCATTTTGTTCGCCCGGCATCCGCCGCAACTGGCAGGTGCCAACCGCCAATCTCTAGTATAAGAAGTATTCACTGGGCGCCATATATTTGTGAGTGATGTCTAGAGCGCATGCTCAGAACGAGCTTACATTAATAGGCTGCTAAGACCGGCAATCTTGAAGGTGCGGTATGCACGTTACAAAAAGCTCGCCATCAGCACGCACTCAGCATTCGTGCACACAGCTATGGCCGCCAGTGAATACTTCCTATAGGAAGTATTCACTGGCGGCCATAGCTGTATGCGCGACTGCTGAACGCGTGCTGATGGCTAGCTTCCAGGGTTCTTTCGGCAGGTAGCAGACAGGTAGCAGACGACAAACCGGGAAGTTGCCGTTCTTCATCTCTGGGCTGTACCGGCGGGCTGTACCGAACATCGAACTCTCGCTCGTGGCTGCCGTTATGAAGTGGTTCGCGTTTTTAGAATACTTATGGCTACTTTAAAATAAACCTTTAGCGCTCTGTTGCTTTATTGCAGTAAATGATCAACTCGCGTATTTTTGTTCCGTTACGTCAATAGCAGGGGAGTCAGCCGGCAACTCAACCACTGCGTCTATTGCGCCAGGAGAGCACGTCTTTATTTATTATTCCAGACTTCTACCCACTGTCGTTAAAGGTCTACACCAGTACGAGCTTCGTATAGTAAAACAGCTACAGCAATCGGATTTACTTTTCGCCGGAGCGACCGGCCACTCTGACTCAGTTTTCAATTTCTTTTTTCTCCACACGGAGGTAACATCGCCATTAGACTAAGTCTTTTTATCGAGCATAGCATTACACGATAACCTGCATATCAAAATCTGCGCTTCTGCGCTTGAAATTTGCAAAATGACGCGATTTTAAAACCGAGTTTGAACGCCAGCCGGATGTTAGGTACAGCCCACTTGGCGGAGCAGACGACACCCGGGATGAGAGGGGGAGGGCATTTTTTCTTTCTTGGCTCTTCCTAGTGGAACGGTCTATACACCAACTCATGTTTACAAACAAACCGGAGCGCCCGGAGCGCCCATAGCGGACGCCACCGGCGGCGCGCATGCGCGATGGGGGTGTGACAAGAAGCTCGCCGTCGCCCATAAACAAACCATTGAAATGCGATGTTGTCGGCGTCAGTGTGAGTCCCCGCGCTCTTTTTTGCGTTGAAATTGTTGATTCTACGTCCTCCTAACGATGTCTGACTGCTTGAGCGGCGTCAGCGAAATTAACGAGGCTCGTTACACCGCAAAACTTCCCGTGAATAATCTGACATGCGGCGATTCATTCAGCGTGGACGCCGCAGAATGTACGCTAAAGCATGATTCATATGATGAGATTTCGCTCGCAATTTTGAGTAACGACGTCGCTCGGGCTGCAGAAGCGTGAACCGTAGCTGAGATGGTCAACGTCGATGCTGAAAATTGCAAGCAGAATCTAACCAAGTGAATCAGGCATAACAAGTCGCTGATGGCCACTGGTAACAATGATCAACATCCCCTTGTAACTACTGTCTACATCGAGCCTGCTTACCAACCTTCAAACTTAAGTCTTTTGAGGCCTGCACTTACTTCTTATCGCAAGTACCGGGCAGACGTTTGGTCTAGGGGCCGGTGTCCTCTAAAAGAGCAGACGACAACTTAGAAACGTTTGAAAGAGCAGACGACAGTTCGAACGATCAGGCGGTCGTTTAAACTTGAAGACGCGCTGAACGTAGCCCGCAGGTGTTCCGTACAATTTGACGATTTTCCGGCGTTCATGTTAGAACAAAACAAATAAATCTGATGGCTAGAGGTATCCGTGAATTCAACCCAAAGTGCTTCCCGCCCAAGCAATCGTGGTCCGACTGCGTCTGGTTTTCCCTTTTCACGGCACATATCCACGTTCTCACACGAACAGAGCGCATGAAAACTGACCTTCAAACTTTTCTAAACACTTTTGGTACAGCCCCAGTCGCAGCATTTTGACGAGAAGGCAGGTTTATTGTCTTGTTCCTTTCAAAACAACGCAGGAATACATGTCTCACATGGGCACTTCCGCCCACAGCCCCGGACCGGAAGTGCGTCCGACGCGCCACTACCGCGCCGTGACGTAACAGAGATGAGTTCGTGTATACGAGCTGCTCCTCCCTGACGGGACCCGACCATCAGAACGCCGCCAGCCACGACCCGAAGTGGTCCACGTAGTTCGACTCAAGTCGTTCTCTGTGCGTTAGGATTGTGACGCTGCATGTTTGTTTCGTTTCACCGCATTTGTTGAGTCATTTTATTGTTCCTTTCGCGTTACATCGGGAAGATGCGCTTTTAAAGAGGAGGGGGAGGGCTAAGGCCCCACGCAGGGCCGAGCCTGCAGCGCCCGGTCACGAAATTCTAGAAGATTCGCGTTTATTCTTACTCAGGGCGTAACTCTTATCATTACGTCTTAATTTCTTGTTCTCAGAAGCGCCTTTTCATGCACAAGTTCGTCAATCAAACCTTTATTTTTAGTTTAAATTTGACGAGCTCTCTTCTATCTGTGACAATATCCTTTTGCGATGTTCAATGCTGCACGCACATCGACGCTCACGCAACATTCAAGCGGTGAATGGGCGTGTATGAAAACTGAGGCGAACGAGCGTGCGACATGCCAGCTTAGCCGCCCTTTGAAGACACCAGCTGTAGTTGCTCAGGCCGTACCCTCCCGCAAAAGTGAAGGGGAGAACAGGCTTGAGTCACTTGAAGGGCTTAACCAACGGACGCCCGCACCATATAAGGGGGACAAAAGCCAGGGAAGCTCCAGTGCCGACAAAAACAGAGGTGACGGAAATGGCAGCTTGGACTCTCCTTCTATTCGTCAGCCTCCTGGTATGGAGTACTGGACCTGCGAGTTCTCAAGATGGTTCGTGAATTCTTAAAAGAATAACCTACCCGGTACTAGCTATCATGCGCTGCTTAATGTTACTGTTAAGAGTAAATCATCTCCGGAAATTTAAGCAACCGTGTTCTTAAGCAATACCTACTTACGGCAACCGTTCATGGGGATCGGTAACCGAGTGCATTTGCGCACCGAAGCTCGGACCTAGTGGAGCCAAACATCGCGCTGTAGATCGCAATCAACCTTGGAATTTATTGGGATCTGTGATCGAGATGGTCATCGTACCGGCCTGTGGTCGTCTATCACTACTTTGATGCACGCTAGAGACCAGCGCGGTGATAGTGCCATGGCTAAATTTCTCACTTACAGCGGAAACACCAGGTGCCCTTTGCGGCTGAGTACCTTCCCGGTGTATAAACATACACACAGCACAATTAATTGGGTTCAAGAGTGCATCACGTATCTGCTCTTATTAACCTTGCAAATACAGCGGAAAAAAAGTATGTTTGTTTACATTTACAGCCAGCAGTCACTGGAAAGAAATTTAGTGTATAAGAAAACCACGAACGCCAACCCTTTTTTCTTTGACGGATCGATTCTTAGTTTCTTACCGAATGCAAGCAGACCGGTGACGCATGCTTTTATGAACATACCACTTTCGACCGCGACGCGCTTCAGCACTGCCGTGTGGGAGCCGGGCTTAACCGAATTAATTCAGTAAGCTTTTACACAAAAAGGAGAAAGAAAAAATGTAACCTCTACGTTCTGTTGAAATCTTCCAGCATAAACCACGTGTCTGGTTTTGGCTCTCGTATGCAATTTCTCTTTTTTCCCGCTACATTGCACGCAGTGAGTAAACATTCATCACTTAATCGTTCATAATTTTTTTTAAATGAAAAGGTTTTCTCATTTTAATATATCGATGGGCGAGAAATGTCCTGACTACTATAGGCACGCGTTTTGTGCTCTTTGCTTCACGCGTTTCAAGAGCGGCCAGTAATACTCGCGTAGCGCTCTATATTCTAATGCGAATTCCGAAGGACACTTTATATGAACTTCGCAAACGGCTTAATTTTCGTGGGATCAATTATTTGCGAATTGCATTGATTTACTCTGTATGCCAAAAACATTCGCTTCACATATATTGCGTGATATTTTTCGAGTCACAAAATGAGTGAAAATGAGTTTCTCATGAAAATGAAGTCGTTTACAGAAGTCGTTTCATGCCCCCTGATTGCTTTGCTGGGATCGCATGATGTACCGAGTGTCTCAAGTAGTGGCCACGCTCTTTAAATCGACCGCAAAAGTGGGTTTCTTAACCTATAGCGCTACGAATTTGTGCAGCGTTGCCCACAGATGGTGCATTTTGTTTTTGTAAAATTTGCAAAGAGCCAACTTACCGGAGGGAAAAGTAAAGAAAGAAAAAGGCTTAGCTCCCATGGAAACGTAGCGAAGCCACGGGTTTTCACAATACGGCGCCGTTTCGCACGGGGGACAAGAGATGGCGCAAGCGGTCGTGATGCCAACTGCCGCCAACGATCGAGCACATGGCGCCGTGAGCTGGCGTCTTTACCAAACGTTCTTTTCGACTCAAAAGCGGCGCGAGGTTTTTTCATATCAGTTTCCAATGCATTACTTTATCATCCCTACTAATAAAACACATCGAATGGACACGTACTCGGCTTAAAAATGGTTTATGGGGTTATTTTAGCTTTTTTCTTTTTTCGTGGTACTTATGTTTTTCTGTCTTGCAGTTCCTTCTTGTTACAACGCCTGTTTTTGTTTCTGCGACCGTCGCCGCCTGCGGAACGCGCGCCGCTTTTGAGTCGAGAAGATCGTCCGCTAAAGTCGCTGGCTCTCGGAGCCGTATGCTCGTTCGTTGACGGGAGTTGGCATCGCGACCGCTTGTGCCATCTCTTGCCTCCCGTGTGAAACGGCGCCGTATATTTTGAAGACCGGTGGCTTCACTGCGTTTTCATAGGAGCTAAACCTATTTCTTTTTTCACCTCTTCCTTTAGTAAATTCGCCCTTTGCAAACTTTACAAAAAAAAAAAAAAGAAACACTATCTGTGGGCAACGCTGCGCAAAATCGTAGCGCGATAGGTTAAGAAACCGAATTTTTTAAGTCGATTTAAAGAGCCTGGCCGCCCCTTGGGTCACCCAGTATATCACTTTCTATTTTCTTTTTCCTACAGCTGATCAAAGGAAATTACTTGATTGTCTGAAGGAAAAGGATGATACTGCCCGGATAGACCGCATCAAACAGGTAAGAGCAGTTTTCAATATTAGCGTTTGCCTACTTTGCTTCCAACTGCACTAATTACTTCATTACTTGTGTGTTTTTTTAATGCTAAGCTTGTCGCGAATACAAAATTCCTGTAGGTGGTCTTTAAACTGTAGTCCGCTTACAAAGAAATCAGCTGTCGTATATCAGGCTAACTTGAATTACTGGCGTCTTCAACAATTTGAAAGACCCACCGACAAGGTAGTCTTAGGTGACTGTCCTACATGAGGTAAGAAAGAAAACTTTCTTTTATTCTCTCTCTTAAAGCAAAGTGCCTCTGGCCTATGTGTGCTTAGCACCACCGCCACCACCGCAACATCTGTTGCAGCTAATGGATCTTTCAAAGGTAGAGAACCCAGGCAATATTCAAGTTCTTCTATGCGCCTGTTATCGTCCACTTTGTGTCATGGCAACACTTTTATACAGATTTGCACGACACTTTCTCTGCCATTTCTCCCAGATTTCCACCTTTTCCTTTATTTGTATTTTGATTTCGACATTTCTAAATCAACCGTTCGGTTGTATATCCTTACATATCATCCAGTGCTTCATAATTTCGTTTGTTCCGATCTTTAAATTTTGTTCTGACTTTTCTTTATCGCAGCTTGTCACAAAATCAAGTCATATCACGGTATCTTTTGAGAATGTTCTCAACATTGTTCTGTCTAGTCCACCTTCTCACCTATTTAACCAATCATGCTGGTATTAGTAATCACTGTTTTTAGTTCTCGTTAACCTTAAAACTTCTATATACTTTCCAACAGGGAATTTTTTTTTTTGGTTTTGAATAATTGTAAAGCTAACTTGAAAGCTATAAACGGCGAGATATCTGTTTTTCTTTGATTTTTCTATCCAGCTTCTATTAGCTCACGGTAGAGGTTAATTGGACTATGTGCAAAGATAAAGTCAACCCACTCTTCACATTCTTCATTCCAAGGTGATTTCTTAAATCTGACTCCACATCAACATGGTTTATAATAGCTTTAAAATATATTCGAATGAAAAGAAAAGCCTTTCCCGCATTGCGAAGCGTACCGATAATTCCGAGCGCAGGGCAGCGTGCCCAAATGCTCCAGTGCAGTCACAATTGATGGAATTGTTGATGTCACAGTTGATGGAAATTGCTCGCGTGATAGACAGTCTGAAAGAGTATCCATAAAGCGGGGTAGGTAGCATAAATATAATTTTTTTAAAAATAAACAAATGCATAATGCAATTTTTTTGTAAGACTTTTGAGAAATTCCTTTTTACTGGCGTACTTCCATTAGACTGAAAAATTGAGAAGGTGGTATTTATTAATATTTGTTCCTATTTGGTAACATTCCTTGACTCCAAATACTTTTACTCTTCACAACATGGCTTTAGTAAATCTGTCTCCTGTGAAACCCACCTTCTGGTTTTCATAACGATTTGTTTAGTCTTTGACGACGAATCTCAGGTTGAGTGCATTTTCCTAGACTTTTGCACAGCCGTCTATAAGGTTTGCAGAACCTGCTGCTCCTGAAACTGAGTAGACTAAATAAATGGACCCCAATATACGAACGTGGAGTAAGTGTTTCCTAACGAACTGCTCTCAGTTCTTAAATGTAAATGATTTTAATACCCCTAACAGTCATGGTAGTCATGTTGCGTCTGGTGTCCTTGAAGGTTCTGTCTTGGGACCTCTATTGATCCTCATTTATATTAACGACTTACCTATATGTGTTTCACTGGCCTTAGTTTATTCGCGGATGATTGTGCGTTTTATCGTGAAATCTCAAATGATTCTGACACCCTGCTAGTTCAGAACGAGTTAAACGCGGTTTCTACTTGGTATCAGCAACGGCACGTGACCTTTAAGGGTACAAAAGGCTTAACGATGAGTTTCACGTCGTAAAGCACCTGCTTCTACTGACTACCTTAGTAACATTTATATGTTTTTACTTCCTATACACATCTCGGTGTGCAAATTACTTCCAACCTATCCTGGCAAACTCCCCTTAATCATATTCTTGCTGAGGCCAATTCAATGCTGGGCTACGTGAAATGAAACTTTCCATTCTGCCTTAAATTTTTATAGTTCAAATGCCTTGTTCGCTCGAAATTAGACTACGTTGCTGCAATCTGAGTTCCTGGTCAGGCTGCACTCACAGCTAACCTGGAGTCAGTTTAACATCACTGCAATTGTTTTATATACTCACCAACGATCATCGTACAGCCAGCGTTTCATCCATGAAAGCTACCCTCCCCTTACCTCTCCTCCTACTGCGCCGCACATGCTCCCGTATGCATTTTTTTACAAAATATATTATAATAATCCTATCCTAAATGAAACACTTCTCCTCGCCCTTCTTACATTTCTTCACGCCTCAACGATCACTTCAAAGTTAGCATTCCTCATTGTAGGACCTCGACCTATAACGATTCCTTCATACCTAGATCATCTTCAAAGTGGAAACACCTGCCGGCATCTATAATATCGATACCATCATTAAATTTTTTTATACCTACTGTAAATAATCATTCTCTCATAAATGTTCTGTGTTGAATCACAAGGTACGTCTTTTTAGTGTGTTTAGTTGGCCACATCTCTTTGTGACGCCCTTTGGGCCCTGATGTAAATGCAATAAATAAATATGATGAGAGGCTTGAACATGTTCCACCAAATATGCCCCGGGATTCAGACATTGCATTTTTAGAGGCCGTGTTGCTCTGAGAGCCTCGTAGACATGTTGATGTATCGATAAACGGTAGGGCACGATTTGAATAATGCAGTTTTAAATTAGTGCACTTTCATTCCTAGCCACTTTATTATTCGCACAATTCCCTTTAACCGTCAAAAACTGAAGGATTAGGATTACAATTAGACGGAGTACAACTCATAGAACATAGTTTTTGCTTTGTGAGTTTCAGCCCAATGTACCAAACGGCAGCTCCATATTTTAAGGAATACATCAGGCAGACCGAATGCAAGCCAGCTTGCATTCCTTTCTATGTGTCTGGACATGCCAAGCCAGTCAGAATTGCGTTTGGACACTTAATTCGTGCCATGTTTGGCCCGTGATTACCGAAGCAAACATAGGACTAGTATGTCTATTACCCGAATGACACATTCGCGACATCATTGAACTTCCACTGGATAGATCAGTCCTTTTCAAAACGCCTTCACATAGGTGATTATTAGCTTTTGAACCGTCGAGGCAGCTATTATGAATTTTTTTAACTGATAAATTCTGGCTTGTAGACAGCCACGAATTGAGTTATGGGCGATACGATCAGCGGCCGTAAGGCTTTGAATAAACAAAAAGTTATTTTCTTGGAGAAGGCCTATTCATTTTTATGAACACTTTGATCTTGTTGGGATCATCGGCTCTCACGTTGAATGCGAGAATCATCGGCCGCCAGTAAGCATTGTTATAATACGACGTTTCCAATAGCCTAAGTACGGATCCCACTGCAAATAGTGCAGTCCTAAAGTTGTGATAATGTTATATTTTAGACTCGATTTAAAAGTATATAAATTACTGAGCCATTCCACTTTGTGAAGTTGGATGATCTGAAGCTGTTTAGCACACGACAAAGACGTGATACAAAATTTTGAACAAAGGTACGAACACATTTATTGTCTTGGTCGGTAGTTATCGTGACGAAAGGTACGAACATTTATATATTGTTATCGTGACGGGCGGTCATTATTTCGCGTGAACGAATATCGCCGGCTTGAGAAGCCGGAGGCAACTAGACACGTGCTTTGGGACCACCACCCGCCGGAGAGCAGATACAGGCGACGGGTCCGCCACCCCGGGAGAGCGGAAGGAAAAGAAACTAGGCACGCGAGCGACTTGAAACGAGGACAAAGAGAGACGGTACGAGCGTAGACATTGCCGACGCGGGTCGTACAGCGGCAAACCTTTGAGAACCCTTTATTGTCTACCTGAGAGTCTACCGATCTTGAAAATGGTGCGTATTGATAACTAATCTACTGAATAGACCTATAGCTAAATTACCCAAGCGTATAGAAGAATTAGGGGAATGATGTTGCACGGGCTGTAAGTGAAGGCGTCTGCAGCAGTAACTGTTCTAAAGGAAAAGCCTAAAACAAATGGCATCTTGCACGCACGTTCGTCAGCGCTTTATTTTAGTTATTAACTTCGATTCCTTAATACGGGGGAAGGCGTACACGTGCAGCGCGTGCGGGGGTGCGAGCGTAGAGGTTTTGTTGACGCACATGAAAAATCCACGGAACCCTAGACCATAGCCTACTACATACTCACAATGCTTGGGAGTTCGACGACAGAGAGCCTTAAGCTTGGTTCAGACAGTTGCGTTTGACTGCGTTTGACTGCGTTGCGGCAGCGAGAAACCAGGACATCTCTGCTGCTTCTATCGCGTGCCAAGATGATTCCTTGAATTGGATTCCACGCTTCATACGAAGCACAGATGTACCGGTGACTCGCTTTCGGTTCTTGACGCAACGCAGTCAAACGCACTCAAACGCACGTGTGTGGACCGGCCTTTAAGCCTGGTTCAGACAGTTTCGTTTGACTGCGTTTGACAGCGTTGCGTCGAGAAGCGAAAGCGAGTCACCGGCACATCTGTGCTTCGTATGAAGCGTGGAATCCAATTCAAGGAATCATCTTGGCACGCGATATAAGTAGCAGGAATGTCCTGGTTTTTCGCTGCCGCAACGCAGTCAGACGCAGTCAAACGCAACTGTCTGAACCTGGCTTTAGAGTGCCCGGTCGCAGATTCGGAGCGCGAGGATCTGGTATACTTCGTTTCACCTTATGTTGTACCGCAGGGAAGGCTAGAAGCGCGAGCTCACAGCGTTGGGAGCTGCTCTCAACGCACGAGAGCTTGTGCCGCCGAGATGTGCCTAAAGGAGCTCGCGTTTGTAGCCTTTCCCACGGTACATCATAAGGTGAAACAAAGTATATGACAGAGAATTTCTCGGGGAGCCTGGTATTCAGCGCACAGCTTTTATCGCTTATTCACACTGGAAACGGATCCGCGTTCGCAAAGCGGTTGCGAACGCGGTTGTATAAAGATCCAGTACAATTGCACAGGCACTCGATGACATCAAGTGCGTATGCAATTGTACTGGATCTTTATACAACCGCGTTCGCATGCAACCACTTTGTGAACGCGGATCCGTTTCCAGTGTGAATGAGCGGTTAGAGAAGCGAGGACCCAAAACATGGTTTTCAAACCCGATGAGAAAAGAAGCGATAGTGCGGGGAGCACGAGCGGACATTCCAACGCTCGGGAGAAGTGTGTTTCGTCGTCTCGCCGCAGCGGGGCGTCCGTCACCTGGCCCTCCACTCATCCGTTGTCTGCCGCTCCACCTTTTCGATTTCGGCGGTCGCGTCTCACCGCAGTCTGCCAGGCTTTGTCAGTATAGGGGAGGCTACACTCTCAAGAAAAAAGGGTGTAAAAAGGTGTATTCTTACACCCTTTGTCCAGTGTAATACACCCCAGAATTTCAATTCGGCGAACAGTGCCCTACAGTCGAACAGAAGGCCCGAAACTTTACGACGGGCTTAATAGCCGTGTGGTACAACATTTTAAATAGCTAAAGTACGCATCAAAGACCACAGAAAGAAAACACCGAGTTTTTACGGTAGGGCCAAAAAAAAAAACATATTATTTTTTTCGTGTTTAGTAAAACGTACATTAGCTATTTTAATAAGTTGTACCACACGGCTATCAAGCCCCTCGTTACATTTCGGGCCGTCTGTTCGACTGTAGGGCGCTGCACGTCGAATTGAAGCTTTGTGGTGTATTGTATGGGACAAAGGGTGTAACAGTACACCCTTTGACACCCTTTTTTCTTGAGAGCGTACGCCTAGACATAAAGAGCTTCGCTGTATAAAAATAACGCATGAAACGCGGAGGCACCTGAGAGGGGAAAGTCTCTGTACGCAAAGCGTACGAACTCCACTCAAATTCGTAAAACGTAAAGCAGTTCAACCGATGAGAGGCCAAACGTTGTACACCTTCTGTGTCAAAAGTTCCATTCCTAAAGACGTGCTTCAAACGAACCCTAAAGCCACATTCACATCACTCGTACACCATATAAACGACGTGGTGGTTTTCTGCCGACATGATGACAAAAACTACTTGCGGAAACGCTTCAAACATTTCCGAAGCATGTTTTTTTTTTTAAATATGTGCTTTGAAGCATGCTTGCCTAATACATATGTTTATGCTTTTAACATGTCTACAAACAATTTTTCTCCAGCCAATGTGACATGACCGACATACAAGCTAGAAACACACCCCAGGCGGTGTCTGCAACTGTCTTCTGTACAATGTACTAGAAGTGACATATGGGCTGAAAACCTAGTTCAGACACTGGTGCTTCAGAATAACAAACCGCCCATTACGGCCTTTTACGTTCCACTGCGACACGTTGCGTGGACTTCGGTTGTCGGAGCAACCACCTTGCAACAAGCTTCATAAGTGGTCATAAAAGGTAACAGCGATGTCGGTCCCACACAAACGCAAATGTCTAAACCAGCCTTGAGAAGCAAAACATTACTTGTGCCTTTCGTCAAAAAGAAGAAGAAAAGTGGCACCCTTTCCTTTCCACACGCAGGCAATTGCTCGATGCCCCCAAGAACAAGAGAAGATCCTGGTATGGATAGTTTTTTTGTTGTCGTTTGTAACTAAAGTTCGCATTAATTGTGCGAAGTTTCAATATTGGAGAGTACTCCATCTTCAAGTGGCGCCTGGTGTCTCCGCCATAGAGGCGAAAATCGGCCTATACGGAACAGTGTATGGTCGTCAAACACACCATTTTCACGTCCTTAAGGTGCATCACTCTACGGAGTACCACAATACTGGGCGTTCTAGTACACTCTAGCTAGACTATCAAGTATTCTGGTACACCATAATCATGATATAAAGAATGTACGAACGCACGCTGAGACGACGCTCAGTTCATTAACGGCAGTGGACATTGAAGTCATGATGTCCGAGCCATGAAAACGAGCCGACGTCTAATGTGCTGATAAATTTAGCTGCTCGTACAATACAACAAACTATTAACCCAAATAATTAGAAGTCTGAAATTCAATGCCGCAGAGCTGAAGTGTAAAAAATAAATTGCGGAAAAAATTTTTCAGCTTAGACAAAATCGCCGTATGTTGGGTATTTATTTGCTCTGTAAATCTCGGTGCAATCGTCTCTGCACCGCAACTCAAATCACTAATTCCGACAAAATGTCATTGGTTGGTGTGTCACGTGATCTCTTATGCCAGCCAAAGGAAGTGAGGCGGAACCTGCGAGAGGAGCACCACTCTGACACCCGGAACGCATCTCGAACTGGTGTGCTGAACGGAACCTCATATATGGGCCCTTGATTTTCGTTTCTAGACGTCACAGATATTCGTTGCTATCCCTGTCGCGATCGTGGAGGTGGGTCAGCAGCGGAAGTATACATTGAAGTTCCTTGTACTGCTCTAGCTGGCTCTGCTGCTGGCCAATTGACGTTTATCCAACCAGTAACGAGTTCGGAAGCCTAGGGAGTTCACAACAGCAGCGACCTTTGGGTCTTTTCTTCTTTTTAACTGGCTGTTCATTCGACAAAAATACACCCCGTCACTTGTGAAGCCATCTCCTGCCAATTCGGGACAACTTTTGAAGCATTAACTGTACAGGACGCTGAACCGAGCAGTTGGGCATGCGTTCCGTGACCCTACTGCTGTGGTGACTATATGTAGGCTGTCCACAACGAATTCCAGAGCAGAAAAACAAACCAGAAAAATAGACGCCTTCAAAAAGCTGAAACGTTCAGTGAATGCGAATTTAGGTGGTGGAGTTTACCTGGTAAAATTGCAAGGCGTAACTTGTTTGTGTAAACAATTAAACAGGCAAACGTCCTGGGCTCAACGCTGGACGTGTTTGCAGACAACCAAATCAGCATTGCTTGAAACTTGTGGCGTCATCTACCGATAGGCGCGGCGGGCAGTCGCAACAGCCTGTCGTCGGCTCACTGCGCCTCTCAATTGTTTTTCTCAGTCGCAACGCTTTTCCGCCTCGCTTTTGCGCTTTGCATTCGAGCCTCACATTTGCGTTATGCATTTTTACCAATGTGAGTCTTCCCAAAGCGTACTCTTCGCTAAGGTGTGTTGTACGGTTCCTTTCATTTGCAATGTGTGCAGTGATGAACACGTGAATATCAATCTATATTCCAAAGTAATTAGGACTGTTGTTTAACTAGAGAAATGTTTTAATGACTTGTGCATGTGTTCAAACTATATTGCAAATGAATAAAAATATTTATTGATTTATTTATTATGCCAAACGTTTTGATGGATTCAAAAAAATCATGTTTTGTGTACCACTCAACTAAAAATGTTATCAGCTATCAAGGCGTTTCCATAGTACAGGAAAGGACTCCCGAAGGCACAAGCATGCCACATATTATATATTTGTAAACGATGTTTTAAGACTCGAGAAATTCGCGGTTCCATTTTATAATTAAAACATTAAAAAAAATATCTTGCAAAGTGTGTGAATGCTTTACAGCTTCAGAACTCAATACATATCATCGGGAAATAAGCTTTACCTAAACATCATATATTCATTAAATATATGACTAAAATCAACAAATTAGGCTTGCATTTTTTTTTTCGATTTCGTTTACAAATAAAAACAAAAATTTTATATTTCAGACCGCAACCGTGGGCCACCGCTGAAGTCTAATAACGCTGTGGGCATTTCTAACCTAAAATCCACAATTTGTTCCGCCAAAAACGAATGAAAACCTTGCGTGTTCATTGGATCCTGTATTTACAACCGATACTTAAACGCGAAAGAATAAAACACGGAGTACAGACATGACAACCACTTGTCCCCCGTATTTATTCTTTCGCGTTTAAGTAGTCATGCTCAACGGGCTCGCTTTTACCATTACAACCGATACCGCGGAGATTTTCTGAAATACTGGAATCGGTTTTATTTCGCTTGGAATGCGGAGCGTGCTGGTAATGGAAATATAAATAAAGGGAAGAACATAAAAGACAAAGACGGACAAGGCGTTTCTTGTCCGTTCTTGGCTTTTATGTTCTTCCATTTATTTATATTATTTTTACTGGCTAAATACTTCGCGAATGTGGCGAAGTGTGAAGTCAGCTAATATTTCCCGTTTGGGAGTGTACCGCTGTGTATCAGTTTAACAGAGCGGAATATTGTCACAAGATTTGTTTTTGCGATTTTTTTTAATAAATTTAAATATTTGCGGCATTTCGGTTTTCGTAAAAATTAAATAAGTTACAGTGTGCCCGGAAAAAAACCGACATCATGGGTTTGTTTGGCCCGGGAAATTGTCTGGATGGATTGCATTAGGAATACCTAATCATGGGCATGAGATAACAGTGAATATATCATGACCATGATCAATAAATCAGAGAGCTCTTTTGTGTTTCTCAAACAGCTTTAGGGGCTTTTTCTGGGTTATAATCATAGGACGATTATGCCGATTCCCATCGAGATAGCACGACTGCTAAATGCTTAACAATAGGAAGGTTTTCGTTATACGTTATGAGTGTGCAAAAAAAAAAGTTTTAATTTTTTTATACATATTTGTGAAGCTATGGGTATAAAACGTAGGCGCTTCGTCAAAAGCCAACCAATTCTGCTGGATATTATATTATAGTCTGCAATGTGTTTTTTTCCTTCAGCATGGATGCATGGTGGAAGAACTCGTGAGTACAAATCATAAATAAACTTACAGAATATAGCGCGAGTAATGTAATTGTCTAGGTAAATTGTTTTTACGTATGCACCCATGCCATAAGAGCACTGTATATTTGCTAGAAATTCTCGTATTGAAATTGTGATGTACAGTGCAAAACGTTTTGGCCCAAACGCGACTCCGGCGCTTTTTCGCATTTACGAAATGGTGCTAATGGGCATAACAATTTACCTGTTAGGAATTAGTACCCGAAACGAGCACTTTTCACCAATATAGTGGTCTTGATGGCAGTTCGTTAATACTGAAAGAAACACAGCAAAAACCGGAGATGACGCGTTCGTACAACGGTTTCGCGGAGTGTGTACATCTAGCTGCTGTAGCTACCACTTGCTGCGTATCGTTGCAAAGCGTGCTGAAATCAAACCCACACACTTCTGTCCGCAGCTTGATCCGCCCTCTACTTACAGTAGTACCGTAATTGAGGTATCCACTCTTCCTGGTCTGTCACAATAATCAGGGCCAAACCATTGCCTTTTTAGGTGTTACAGTTCTGAACTCTGTTTTCACAGAAGAGGGCAGGAGCGGGTTATTTGTGGGATGCTGCACAAAGGTTCATAAATCATATGCGCTGTAGGTTAGAGCGCGAATTAAAATAGTGGTGAATCTCAACTGGTGTCTCTATCTTTGCTTCAGAAACTGAACGATCAAGAACTGGTATGTTTGCTCATGTTTTTATAGTACAAATACGTACAAAACTGACCTAGCAAACCGCCCCCCCCCCCCAAAAAAAAAAAAAAAAAAAAAAGAATAGACGAGATGCATTTATATTTTGTTTTATTTCTTTTCAGGGTTGCCTAGTGAAGGTTACCAAGAAGATGAAACAGTGATTCACGAACTTCCGAAGAAAATATATTCGAGCGCTTCTACGGACATCATTTTCATTTTTAGAGTGGAAAATAAAGTTTCTACCTTTGTGACTTTCGAGTCATGAAGTTGATAAAGTCTATAGATGTAACCTAAAGTTCTCGAAATTGGCTTAAATAGGCCGATCGGTTCTTGTTTATTTTGATAAGAGCTCTTCTGACCTCATGGGTTAGAGTAGATTGAACAAATGCAGCTTATATTCGCTTCCATCTGCAAGCACTCCTGTGATGGAATCACCTTGAACCCGAAAGTGATGCTTCAAATAGTTTTCCGTCTGGTTAACTGATCATATTTCATTCTTTTTTTTATTTTTGAACTGAAGGTTGTGTCCTAAAACAGTTTATTCTAGCTTGTTGATTTCACAAAAACAGACATTTGATTTTCGAAATGCGAAATCTGAGTTTTATCCTTAGTAACAATTCGAAAGACCACACCATCCGCCCAGACACTGGAACTCTAGTGAATACTGGCACTCACAACAACCAGGGCAATCATTGGCCTTAGTACACTGAAGCAAACTTAAATAATACAAATACGTCAGTGCACTGAAAAGGCCGGAGAGGAATTTCGACATCAGACGTTCCAACACGCCGTAAACTCACGTCTACAGCACTAAACAAAAATGATAAACAAGACAGTTATCTCAATAAAAATCACAGCATACTTCAAGTCATCCGAGACCAATGTGTCAGTAAACGGCTTTTCTTGAGGGCACTTCCTTCTTGTGTTGTGAATATGGTTAAAGTTAGATATTTTGAAAACTTTATTGCTACTATCTTCCGCTGCGTTTAATTCGTGTATAAAACAAGAACTGCTAATGAGTATCGTTGAGCTTAAAATGCGAGGTTGAATCTTGCGTATTCGCTTTTACGCCACTTATTACATGATATCGACTTCTTTCTGCTGGTATTGCTTCTGATTTGTTGATCTATTCGCGTAATGATCTACACTGTAAATGCCAGTTCACTCACTTGCGCTTGACTACCTCCAACTAAGAGAAAACCGGGTTTGAACCAATGTGCGGGCGCGTGACCGAGTAGAGATGAACGGACGAACACGACCTCACGGTGCGGTGGCCCTGAAATTGACCCTTTTCGAAAGTGCGCGTCCTGTAGTAACCGGTGCGCCAATTGACTTCTTCCAAAAATCCCAATGGGTGTGTTGCATTATGCAACCCCTTTGGCGATAGAGAGGAGTGGAATGTCTTCGATTTCCATTGCGCCGTTGAAAAAGTATTGCATCTCTGCACTGCATTAAAATGAAGTCAGCGCACGCATGCATTGCACAGATTCCTATTCGTCAGAGCCCTTGTTCAAACACGAACATCCAGTGCCTTAAAGGACCTGCCTAGACGTTGCGAGGAGTAGGAGTAATGCGAGCCACGTTCCATATCTTTCTGGAGGCCTGGCTTCAACTCCAGAGGGCTGCATGCCCTTCTCAGGTCACGGATCCGTTACGAAGCCTAGAGTATTGAGACTACGGAAACGTTATGATTGGCCTCTCTCCTGATTCTTCCTATGTTTACCTGCACACAAACGTTTCTACCTCGTGACTCAGAAAATATATGACTCATTACTCTATTGTTAGTAGTGGGCAACATCATAAATTTAAGGAAAGTCTGAAATTCGAAAATGAATGCACTGCGTTTGGCCGTAATGGAGTGTCATGAGTTGACGTTTCAAATCCAAACCCATAAAAGAGTCAAAAGGTACCGCGATGCTTCGCGCGGCCCTTCGCCGCTAGGATCGCTTGGAGTTTGCAAGAGGTCTATCACTCGCATGGAGGTAGGTTTAAGAGGAGGCGACACACCGGCTCAAGTCAGCCAAACAAGGAAATCTCAAGTGGAGCCGAAAGTAAAGTTCACGTTCGGTGAAAACGACCCCCCAAATGTGCTCAAGCCTGTCCAACAGCCACAGAGGGCGCGCATGTTCGTCCAATAACGTATCAGTTTTACCATTATGTTAAAACACCTTAGAGTGGCTGTGAAAAAACCCTAAACAACAAATAGAAGAAGAGAATGGGAAAAAGTATTTTCTACTTTTGGTTGTTTCAAAGTTATTCCCCGGGTGTTTTATCAAACTGGTAAACTTACACCAGCTCGCCTGCGCCCTAACTGTGTTTTCGTTGAGAGTTTTTTCTTTTTGTGTGTGTGTGTGTGTGGGGGGGGGGGGGGGAGGGTGATTATTATTGTTGGGGGTGTATCCCCTTAAACCGGAAGTTTCCACCGGCTTCAACTCTGGTGGTGTCATATCGCCTCCAGATCCTTACTACTTCCACGATTATTCCAGTGCACCCTTGTGTGGTCACGAACGTTGAGCGGGGATTGGACACAAGCATTATGTAAGCGTTTGACGAGGACTCGAATCCATTCAATAGCTTCGGGGCCAAAAAAATGGCGACCGCCAATGTTGCTTGGTGTTTTTTTTATATATTATATTGTTTTCGCGTTCAATACAAAACATAATTTTGATGAGCTCACGGCTCTTACTTTACATGAGAGCCCCGCAAAAACAGAGGAATGCGTCCGTACCCTTTTAGTTAGGTTTTTTCTGAATGGCATTTGGCTTGCGGAAGCCGTTATAATCGGATACAATCGGAAAGTCAGCGTTATTATGACTGCACTCTACATATTCATCACCCTCATTGTGCGCTCTGGTCATTGCGGCGTCCTGACTACCTTCTCTGTCGCAAGCGGTATTGGCGACGAGAAGTTTCGGTGGCTTCCTCTCTAACGTTCTCTATGTGACCTCACGAACAGAGTTATCATTTGCCAGTGACAACCCCGATGCAGCCTGTAAAAAAGCGCAATGGAAGCAAGGAGTAATGGTCGAGGTTGTCATCCTCGCATCCTCTTATCTCCTCTAATATAATTAAAATTCATCATACTCAAGACGTCAGAATGAGCTCTTGGCTAATCGCGGAAGTTCACATACAGCGACGCTCTTTGTCGCGCACGTCGCCATTCTACTTACACCCTCTCGAAGTGAAAGCATCGCGCACAAAAGCTTCCTAAAATTTACAGTATAAAACACTGGGACTATGGAAACGCTTTCTGAAATGTGCAGTATAAAAAATAGAATTATGCAAACTAAAAAAGAAAATATAATTAAAACAGGAACGTAATTGTCCCCCGCCCTCGAAATCATCCTTTTATGTCTAAGGAAACATGTTCAAGGCTGCACGCCTATCGAAGCTCACGCAACATTCAAGCGGTGAATGGGCGTGTATGAAAACTGGGGCGAAGGAGCGCGCAACATGCCAGTTTATCGGTCATTTGAAGACACCAGCTGTAGTTGCCCAGGCCGTAGCCCCACGCAAAAGTGAAGGCGAGAAGACACTCGAGTCACTTGACGGGCTCAACCAACGGGCGCCCGCACCATATAAATGGGACGAAAGCCAGGGGAGCTCCAGTGCCGAAAAAAACAGAGGTGACGGTTATGGCAGTTTGGGCTTTTTTACTATTCGTGGGCCTCCTGGTGTGGAGCATGGGACTCGCACGTTCCCAACGTGGTATCTGCATTGTAACAAAAAAATGCTATACTCTATTAACTATTTATGCTGTTTAATATAACTGTTAAGCGTAAATCATCTCCGGAAAATTTAAGCAATCGCGTTCTTAAGCAATACCTACTTACGGGAAGGGTTCATGGGAGATCGGTGGCCGAGTGCGCTAGCGCACTCGGCCACCTCCGAGAGCCGCCGTCTGCTAAAGACGCCGGCTCTCGGAACCGTATGCTCGATCGTTGGCGGCAGTTCGCATCGCGACCGCTTGCGCCATCTCTTGCCTCCCGTGCGAAACGGCGCCGTATAGTTTGAAGACCGGTGGCTTCGCTGCGTTTTCATAGGAGCTAAACCTCTTTCTCTCTTTACTTCTTCCTCAGGTAAATTCGCCCTTTGCAAACTTTACAAAAAAAAAAAAAAAAGAAGAAAAACACCATCTGTGGGCAACGCTGCGCAAAATCGTAGCGCGATAGGTTAAGAAACCGAATTTTGAAGTCGATTTAAAGAGCCTGGCCGCTCCTTGGGTCACCCAGTATATCACTTTCTATTTTCTTTTTCCTACAGCTGATCAAAGGAAATTACTTGATTGTCTGAAGGAAAAGGATGATTCTGCCCGGACGGACCGCATCAAACAGGTAAGCGCAATTTTCAATATTAGCGTTTGCCTACTTTGCTTCCAGCTGCACTAGTTACTTCATTATTTGTGTGTGTATTTTTTTTTAAATGCTAAGCTTGTCGCGAATACAAAATTCGGTTAGGTGGTCTTGGAACTGTCATCCACTTACAAAGAAATCAGCTGTCGTATATTGGACCTTCGAATCCGTGATGTCTTTAACAATTTGAAAGACCCACTCGACAAGGTAGTCTTAGGTGACCGTGCTACTTGAGGTAGGAAAGAAAACTTTGTTTTATTCTCTCTGTTAAAGCAAAGTGCCTCTGGCCTAAGTGTGCTTAGCACCACCGCAACACCTGTTCCAGCTTGTGGGGATTCCTGTGATCTCCCTTCCCCGATGGCTGCGATAACGGCTGCGGGTCGGAACACTCGGCCTCCTTCGTCGTGAGCTCCGACTTGTGCGTGAAGCGCAGGAGAGCCGCCTGGCTTGGGGGGCTCTCCTCCTCACTCTTTCGCGGGGGAGCCTTTTTCCACCCCCCCTCGGATGCGGATCACTGCTGAGATGCGAGGAGGTTTCGCCTCTCGTTTTCCCGCTTTCGGGAAAGGGACTCGTCCGGGTGACCGCGAAAGAGATAGGACGTGTGTCGGCGACTTCTCCGATGCTTCCCCGATCTTGGCTCTCCGAATCCCTGCGTCTGGCAGGTAAGCACCTTTTCTTAGCTTGCCGACGTGGGGGACATTTTGGATGGGACATTGTAGTTAATTTTAAGAGTGTTCTAATAAATGCTCTTGGACCCCGTCTTTACTCTGGTAGGTGTGTCTTCTCTTCCGCTATATTCGACAGAGTGAGATAAGGTAGACGATCATTGGCACCGACGGAGGTAATTAATCGAACCGACCCGCGGCAATGTAGCCCTAAACGTCGTCTATAACTCCGCCGAGATGTGCGGACCGCGCTACTAGGTTTGACGTCTCCTTTGGTATCGCCGCCGCTGTTGAGATAACCCTTTGGTTACTCTATCGGTACCTGTGTTGGTAGCTAGCAAATCCCACAAGCTAATGGATCCTTTAAAGGTAGAGAGCCCAGGCAATATCCCATTCTTTTATGCACCTGTTATCGTCCACTTCATATCATCGCAAACCTTTTTTAAAGATTTGCACGACACTTTCTTTTCCATTTTTCTAATATTTCCGCCTTTTTCTTTATCTGTATTATGATTTCGACATTTCTAAACCAACCTTTCGGTTGTACATCCTTACATATCGTCCAATGCTTCATAATTCCGTTTTTTCTGACCTTTAAATTTTGTTCTGACTTTTTTTTTTATCGCAGCTTGTCACAAAATCAACTCGAATCACGGTATCTTCTAAGAATGTTCTCAACCTTGTTTTGTCTAGTCCACCTGATCTCATATCTTTAACCAATCATGCTGGTATTAATGATCACTGTTTTTACTTCACGCCAACCTCAAAACTTCTGTAACTTTTTGCAACAGGAAAATTCTTTCTTTTTTGTCTTGAATAATTGTATTGCTAACTTGAAAGCTATAAATGGCGTGATATCTGTTTTTCTATGACTTTTCTATCCAGCTTCTCTTAGCTCATGGTAGAGGTTAATTGGACTATGTGCAAAGATAAAGTCAACCCACTCTTCACATTCTTCATTCCAGGGAGATCTCTTAAATCTGACTCTACATCTACATGGTTTATAATAGTTCTAAAAGATTTTCGAATGAAAAGAAAAGCCTTTCCTGCAATGCGAAGCGTACCGACAATTCCGAGCGCAGGACAGCGTACCAAAATGCTTCCGTGCCTTACAAAGACGACATGAAAAACGCTAAACACATTTTTAGAGCGCAGCTCTCAGACGCCTGTTGGCGGCTTGAGCGGCGTCGCCGTCGCTGTCGGCATCGGCGTGGGCGTAACCGCACCCTGCACTATGGGATGTTTCCCACAATGACGTCCCGCCGGACGTCACCGCGCGATGCATTGTGAATAAATTTACCCGTTAACATTAGCAAAAAAATTCCCCGCTAAATTTATCGGGAAATTTTTCCCACTAAATTTAACGGAAAAATAATTCCCCGCTACGCTTAGTGGGATAAATTCCCCGCAAAAATTTGCGGAACTTTTCTGCTAGATTTAGCGCAATAAATTCCCTCTAGTTTTAGCGGAATAAGTTTCCCGCTAAATTTAGCTGTAAAAATTACCCACTAAATTTAGCGGGAAACATTTCCTCGCAAAATTCAGCGGAAAAATTTAGCCACTGACTTTGGCGGCAAATTTTTTCCGCTACATTTAGCTGGAAATGTAGCGAAAATTTCCAGCTAACTGGGAGGGGAACGGGAGAGTAGGACGGGAGGGTACGGATGAGGAGGAGGGGCAAACTTCCTCTCCGTACGTTCGTTTCCTTTTCCTCAAGTGTTGCGCTCTAATTCGGCGTTACAGGGGATTGTAAACTTCTTTCATTTTTTTTTGACCCAGACTCTTTCACGTTTTTTGTCAACAAGTGGTAAAACGTTCCGCAATGTCGTGCATGGCAGCACGTGTGAAAAGACTGTGAGTACGCAGGCGAGCTGGTGGTAGCTAATCATGTCTTTCACCACAGTCTCATGCGTAAAACTACATGAGACCTTTCGCTCCTCGACTTAGACGATTCTCTTCTCTCCAATTGTGACACACGTATACTGCAGTCACAATTAATGGAATTGTTCGACTGATAGATAATCTGAAAGATTATTTATTCATCATGCGGTGTTGGTAACGTAAATATAAAATTTCTTGAATTCACAAAGCCGTAAGGCAATTTTTTCCCTAAGACTTTCGAGAAATCCCCTTTTACTGGCGTACTTTCATTAGACTCAAAAATTGAGAAGGTGGCATTTATTAATATTTGTTCCCACTTGGTAACATTTCTTGGCTCCAAATACTTTTACTCTCCACAGCATGGTTTTAGTAAATCTGTCTCCTGTGAAACCCACCTTCTGGTTTTCACAACGATTTGTTTGCAGTCTTCGACAACGAATCTCGGGTTGAGTGTATTTTCCAAGACCTTTGCACAGCCTTCTATAAGGTTTTCAGAGCCTGTTGCTCCTGAAACTGAGTGAACTATACAAATGGACCCCAATTTACGAACGTGGAGTAAGTGTTTCCTAACGAACTGCTCTCAGTTCTTAAATGTAAATGATTTTAATACCCCTAATAGTCATGGTGGTCATGTTGCGTCTGGTGTCCTTGAAGGTTCTGTCTTGGGACCTCTATTGTTCCTCATTTATATTAACGACTTACCTATGTGTGTTTCACTGGGCCTTAGTTTATTGGCTGATGATTGTGCGTTTTATCGTGAAATTTCAAATGATTCTGACACCCTGCTAGTTCAGAACGAGTTGAATGCGGTTTCTACTTGGTATGAGCAATGGCACGTGACCTTTAAGGGTACAAAGGCTTAACGATGAGTTTCACGTCGTAGAGCATCTGCTTCTACTGACTACCTTAGTAACATTTATATTTTTTTTTACTTCCTATACACATCTCGGTGTGCAAATTACTTCCAACCTATCCTGGCAAACTCCCCTTAATCATATTCTTGCTGAGGCCAATTCTATGCTGGGCTACGTGAAATGAAACTTTCCATTCTGCCTTAAATTTTTATTGTTCAAAGATCTTGTTCGCTCGAAATTAGACTACGTTGCTGCAATCTGAGTTCCTGGTCAGGCTGCACTCACAGCTAACCTGGATTCAGTTTAAAATCACTGCAATCGTTTTATACTCACCAACGATCATCGTACAGCCAGCGTTTCATCCATGAAAGCTACCCTCCCCTTACCTCTCCTCCTACTGCGCCGTACGTGCTCCCGTATGCATTTTTTTACAAAATATATTATAATAATCCTATCCTAAATGAAACACTTCTCCTCGCCCATCTTACATTTCTTCACGCCTCGACCATCAGTTCAAAGTTAGCATTCCTCATTGTAGGACCTCGGCCTATAACGATTCCTTCATACCTAGAACATCTTCAAAGTGGAAACACCTGCCGGCATCTATAATATCGATGCCATCATTAAAATTGTTTAAAACTGCTGTAAATAATTATTCTTCCATAACTGTTCTGTGTTGAATCACAATGTACGTCTTTTTAGTGTGTTTAGTTGGCCACATGTCTTTGTGACGCACTTTGGGCCCTGATGTAAATGCAATAAATAAATATGATGAGAGGCTGCACATGTTCCACCAAATATGCCCCGAGATTCAAACATAGCATTTTTAGAGACCATGTTGCTCTGAAAGCCTCCGAGACATGTTGATGTATCGATAAAAGGTAGGACACAATTTCAATACTCCAGTTTTAAATTATTGCACTTTCATTCCTAGCCACTTTATTATTCGCACAAATACATTTAACGGTCGAAAACTGAAGGATTAAGATTACAATTAGACGAAGTAGAACTCATAAAACATACTTTTTGCTTTGTGAGTTTCAGCCCAATGTACCGAACGGCAGCTCCATATTTTAAGGACCACATCAAGCAGACCGAATGCAAGCCAGCTTGCATTCCTTTTTACGTGTCTGGGCATGCCAAGCAAGTCAGAAATGCGTTTGGACACTTAATTCCAGCCGGGTTTGGCCCGTGATCGCCCAAGTAAACATAAGGCTAGTATGTCTATCACCTGAATGACATACTTGCGAAATCACTCAACTTCCACTGGATAGATCAGTCCTTTTCAAAACGCCTTCACCGAGGTAACTATTAGCTTTTGAACGGTCGAGCCAGCTCTTGTGATTTTTTAACTGATAAATTCTGGCTTGTCGATAGCCACGAATTCACTTATGAGCGAGATGACCAGCAGTCGTACGGCTTTAAATAAACAAAAAGTTTTTTTCATGGAGACGGCCTATTCATTTTTAGGAACACTTTGATCTTATTCAAATCATCTGCTCTCACGTTGAATGCGTGAATCATCGGCCGCCAGTAAGCATTGTTATAATACGACGTTTCCTATATCCTAAGTACGGATCACAATGTAAATAGAGCAGTCCTAAAGTTGTAATAATATTATATTTTAGACTCGATTTAAAAGTATAAAAATTAATGAGCCATTCCACTCTGTGAAGCTAGATGACCAGCAAAGCTGTTTAGCGCACGACAAAGGAGTGATACAAAATTTTGAACAAAAGTACGAACACATTTATTGTCTTGATCGGTAGCTATCATGACGAAAGGTACGCACATTTATATATTCTTTTCTTGATCGGTGGTCATTGTTTCGCGTGAACGAATATCTCCGGCCTGAGGAGCCGGAGGCAAGTAGACCAGTGCGGCGGGGCCACTACCCGCCGGAGAGCAGCCACGCGCGACGGGTCTGCCACCCCGGGAGAGCGGAAGGAAAGGAAACTAGGCACGCAAGCGGCTTGAAACGACGACAAAGAGGAAGAGGGTACGTGCGTAGACACTGCCGACGTGTGTCGCACAGCGGCAAATCTTTGAGAAACCTTTATTATCTTCCTGAGAGTCTACTGATCTTGAAAATGGTGCGTATTGATAAGTAATCTGCCGAGTAGACCTTTTGGAGCGTGCATTTAGCACCATCAAGGTTGCCGGTCTTAGCAGGCTATTAATGTGAGCTCGTTCTGAGCATGCGCTCTAAACATCGCCCTAAAATATGGCGTCCAGTGAATACCTCCTATAGAAGAATTCAGGGAATGATGTTGCACGGGCTGTAAGTGAAGGCGTCTGCAGCAGTAACTGTTCTAAAAGAAAAGCCTAAAACAAATGGCATCTTGCACGCGCGTTCGTCAACGCTTTATTTTAGTTATTAACTTCGAATCCTTAATATGGGGGAAGGCGTGCAGGTGCAGAGCGTGCGGGGGTGCGAGCAAGAGGTTTTGTTGACGCACATGAAAAATGAACGGAACCCTAGACCATAGCCTACTCCATACTGGCAATGCTTGGGAGTTCGATGACACTGCCATAGAGTGCCCGGTCCCAGATTCGGAGCGTGAGGATCTGGCAGCAGTCAGCATTTCTCGGGGAGCCTGGCATTCAGCGGACAGTTTTCAGAGCGGCGAGGACTTGAAACATGGTCTTCAAACCCGACGATCGAGAAAAGAGGCAATAGCGCGGGGAGCACGAGCGGACATTCCATCGCTCGGGAGAAGTGTGTGTTGTCGTCTCGCCGCAGCTGGGCGCCCATCACCTGGCTCTCCTAGGGTGCCTACATGTCTGTCTATCTCAGGGTTAAGACATCCATTGTTGCCCTGAATCTGCCAGCGCGTGACGCTCTCGCGCACTCGGTGAGTGACTTGGGCGGTAAAATGGCGTCTATGCATTAGCCAAAGCTACGCGCTCGAGCTGAGTGACACCGGATTGGGCGCACTTCAAAATGCATAAAAAAACGATTGGGCGGAAAAATGGCTGAGATGTCACCACACAAGCAAAAGCGGGCGTGTGTATGAAGGCACTCTAGGCTCTCCTAGGGAGCCTACATACTCGCCGACTCCGTCTCTAGGGTGGTGTCATCCTTTGACACACCACTCGCTGGCGCCCGCCGCCGACCAGTGTTGTCAGCATCGGTTACCATTGCCACCAGAAGGCGCCGCGTCATCTTGGTCCCCAGACCGCCCGCTCGCCCAGCTTCGAGACGTCATTGACGTCGTGTCGTCGCACCTTGTTTGTTTTCCGGCTTGTGGCGGTGTGTTTTCAGGAGTCGTTCGCAGCGGAGAAGTGTGGTAGCAAGAGAGGCGTGAGGAGCAGAAATGCCTGGTTGTTTTCCGCAGTGCACGAAGCACTGCATGCACGTATGTTCCGCTTTCCGAGTAGGCCTACTCGAAATAAATGGTGGCCCGCGCAAGTCAAACGAAACCGTTGGGAACCCACTGCAACTGCTCGTGTTTGTGCCGTGAGGCTAAGTTTTGTTGCACTTTGCTCGCAAATGTGAGTGGGATGTTTAGCGTCACTCTGCAAGAAGGTAGCGTTTCCGGTTGCCTCGGGAGCAGCACATAACGTCGCGAGTTCCATATTCAAGCCTTCGCTGCAAGTGGAGGCGGAGCCCGCCTTCTCCGAATGTGTTAGCTCGCCGCACGTTGATCTCAGGACGCGCGCGTCGCTGTTGCTTGCGCGTTTAGCACACGCGCTTTGAATGCAGCGATGATCATTATCGATTTTTTTCAGGAAAGAGAAATATGAGCATCCCCATGCATGTATATACTCATCACAATATCATGCTCACTAGACGCGGCACCGCGGGCTGCTGCCTTTCCGCGGTGCCGCGGCTCTCCAGAGCCAAATAAATAGAGATTAAAAACGAGCTTGCTTGACCAAACTACTGCGAACCACGCTTTGGCTCAGAATTTATATTAAAAGACGGGTTTTGAAAACATTTTGCAAAGGACCTAGTTTTTGCGAACTCGATTTCTCTCGACTTGTTCACGTTCCGGAAATATTTCTTGGGCACAGTTTTTGGGATTGATTTCAAATCGAGAAATTCAGGTCGTCGCAAAAATTAGGTAGTTTTGAATAATTTGACTGAGTCCCGTATGCGGTAATACCTTTTCTGTTTCTTCGCTTGGCTAATGCTAGACAAACGAAGCGACAGCAGTCTTCACCTAAGCACCATGAGTGCATTCAAAGATTTAATTGGTGATGGGGTCCGCTCCTAATTCTGTTCTCAGTGTTTGTCAACTAAACGAGCCGGCACAGTGCTGTCTTCGAAGTACTTGCTAACTTATGTAAAATGCCCTTTTTTTTAGGTTTATTTTGAGGAGAGCAGTTGTGAGCAAAACCGGCAGGACGGGTTGAAAAAACTAAGACCAGATGCTGTTCCGCACGTTTTCATTTTTGTGTTAAGTTTTAACATTGTGTATGCATGTTCAGAAGTCTATTTGAGTAGAGTTCTGAACTTCCAAGGGTTTATTTTTGTGTAATATTTTAAAACTCTATCGTTTCCCAGCATTTTCTTGTTACACAATGCACGGTTAATGTAGCACTCTCTCTGAACTACCGTCCCATATTCCCATCTTTTGTAGACTTGGTAAAAATAAATATAGACAAACTAGGTTCTCACAGTACAAAGACGGTTAACTGTTAAACTGTTAGAACAACTCGACAAGAGATGCGCAAACGATTTGGGTCCGCAACCTCTAAAGCACCTGAATGCCGCCCGGTGCCCCTCCCCCCCCCCCCCCTCCCCAACCTATTTCTGTGCTAACAATGCGCACATACATTTCTTCGGCCATTTTTTGGGGCCCAGAAATGTGGAAAGTCGCTACACCCACTTTGTGTACCTCTGGTCTAGACTACCAAAGTTCAAAGCTTGTTTACTGCCCTGTTACAAGCAATGCCATTTAGTTAGTCATACTTTTTTTCCACTCTTGTATTGCGGCAATAAAGATTGCTATAGTGGGGGAAGCCATTTTGATGCGATATTTTAGAAACATATTAAGGGCTCTATTATTTATTTTACAGTATTCTATTTGGTACCTAAAGAATGCTAAAGAAAACCTGTATATTTTTAATGTCATGTTTTTCATTGTTTTGAAAATACATATGCATTAAAAGTAATGTTAATATGTTTATTCAACTCTTACAGCCATTCTAAAACACAGAAAGGCCCCCAGAAAGCGTGCTCATGGATCAACAGCCATTCCATCACCACCAACGTTATATGGCAGCACGAGCGACATAAACCGTGCTGCTTCGCCTATGCGTGCTTATACAGTAATGGCTGCCCCACTGCCAGAAGCTCTCAGCGTCACTGCCACAGACGCTGGGTGCTGCCAGAAGTGTGGCACCTCCCTTCCCCCTCCCCTCCCCCCCCCCCTGCCGCCCCCCGTAACTGGGACGCCTGGTCCCCCTGGCCCCCTCATTGCTACGACACTAGGAGTGATCATAACTGAAAGGCCCCGTTACCGTTCTTGTCCTAGCCAAGTAGCTCTGCACCTGAACAGGCCTCGATATTCAGGGACTTGGAGAATAGATCTGCAACTTTCCTCAAATATGAATTTTATTAGTCAAATCTTTTCATAAATTTTAAATCGATTACAAAAAAACTAAGAAAGTTCCGTTTTTTTTTTGTACTCAAATGTGCAACTTGAAGCTTAAATGGGAAAAGTGGCCATAAAAGACGAATTTGAACAAAGCTGCTGCTTTTTTACGGACCATTTTAGTTGCTAACGAAATTTTTGGGTCACCTTTAGGAAACGTATTTATTTATTGCATAAATGAGTCCAAAAAACGCTCCTTTTAGTTTAAGCATTGGCATACATTGTCACAGAAACATTTTTCTGCTAATAAATCACGCAAAGAGTCATAGTACCAACCAAATCTGTGCAAATTCCTACCCGTGCACCGTTCTCCGGGCAGAAGCTGGGGACCAAGATGGCGGCTCGTCAAGTTTGGCGGCCGTCTGAGCTGGCGTTCGGCAACAATGGTTGGAGATGTCACCACCCTAAAGACGGTGTCGGCGAGTATGGAGGCTCCCTAGGCTCTCCACTCATCCGTTGTCTGCCGCTCTACCTTTTCGATTTCGGCGGTCGCGTCTCGTGGCAGTCTGTCAGGCTTTGTCAGTATAGAGGAGGCTATGCCTAGACATAAAGAGCTTCGATGTACAAATAACACATGAAACGCGGAGGCAACTGAGAGGGGAAAGTCTCTGTATGTAAAGCGTACGAACTCCACTCAAATTCATAAAACGTAAAGCAGTCCAGCCGATGAGAGGTCAAACGTCGTAACGCCTTCTTTCTCAAACGATCCATTCTTAAAGGCGTGCTTCAAATAAACCTAAAGCCGCATTCACATCACTCGTACACCATATAAACGACGTGGTGGTTTTCTGCCGACATGATGACAAAAACTACCAGCGGAAACGCCTCAAACATTTTCGAAGCATGTTTCCTTAAAATATGTAGCATGCTTGCCTAATACATATGTTTATGCTTTTAAAATGTCTGCAAACAATTTTTGTGCAGCCAATGTGACATGACCGACATACAAGCTAGAAACACGCCCGAGGCGGTGTCTGTAACTGTCTTCCGTACAGTTGGCATATGGGCTGAAAACCTAGTTCAGACACTGGCGCTTCAGAATAACCGACCGGGCATCACGGCCTTTTACGTTCCACTGCGACACGTTGCGCGGATTTCGGTTGTCGTAGCAACCACCTTGCGACAAGCTTCATAAGCGGTCATAAGAGGTAACAACGATGTCGGTCCCACACAAACGCAAATGTATAAACCAGCCTTGAGAAGCAACAAATTACTTGTGCCTTTCGTCAAAAAGAAGAAAAGTGGAAAAATTGTCAGAGTGCAGGCGAGCTGGTGTAAGTTGAACATGATTGTAAACCTGAGACTGGGGCAGAAAAGAGAACAGAACAGAAGGTAGTAAAAGAGGAGGCAACGTCTATCTTCTGTTGTGTTCTCTTTTCTGCCTCAGTCTCAGGTTTACAATCACGTTCAAGAAAAGTGGCACCCTTTCCTTTGCACACGCAGGCAGTTGCTCGATGCCCCCAAGAACAAGAGAAGATCCTGGTAAGGATATATTTTTTTGTTGTTGTTGTTTGTAACAGCAGTTTGCTTGAATTGTGCCAAGGTTTAATATCGGTAGGTACTCCGCCTCAAAGTGGTGCCTAGTATCTCCACCGTACAGGAGGAATATGGCGTAATTGGAACAAAGTATGGTCGTCAAAGGTGCCATTCTGACTTCCTTAAGGAGCATCACTCTATGGCGTACTATAATACTGGGTGTTCTAGTATATTCTAGCTAGACTATCAAGTATTCTGGTACACCATAATCATGCTGTGAAGAATGTGCGAACGCACGCTGACACGACGCTCAGTTCATTAACGGCAGTGGAAATTGAAGTCATGATGTCAGAGTCATGAGAACGAGCCGACGTCTAATGTGCTGGTAAAATTAGCTGCCGATACAAGAAACAAACTTTTACCCCAAAAATTAGAAGTCCGAAATTCAATGCCGCGGACCTGAATTGTAAAAAAAATGAAATGCAGAAAAAATGTGTCATATTTGACAAAATCGCCTTGCGTAGGGTATTTATTTGCTCTGTAAACCTTGGTGCAATCGTCTCTGCACCGCAAATCAAATCACTAATTCTGACAAAGCGTCATTGGTTGTTGGTGTTGTCGCGTGATCTCTTATGCCAGGAAAAGGGAGTGAGGCCGCACCTGCGAGGGAGCGCCACTATGACACATGGACATACATGGGTAAATTATTTTCAAAATGTAATTTAAATACAAATAAAATTATTTTGCTCCAAAAGTAGTTTAACTACAATTACAATTACTACTACGCGAAAGTAATTCATTACAAGTACAAATTACTTCTATTTACAATTACTTATTTCTGAGAGCTACCCACCTTGGGCGATATAACTTTAAACGAGTTATACGGCCGCTGTACTAATGTCATGTATTGTATTTTTATTAAATTTGTTAAATGAACTACAGAACTTAACAGTTTGGAGCACTGAACTCCTACATTCTTATATTCTCAATAAATAAAAAATATTTTTTTAATATTTTTATTTTATTTTAAAACAATCTCTTGACAATCTAAAACCACGGTTTGTAAAGTTTTTGAATATTGTGCAATCAGGTGCAGAAACGGTTGAAAGGTATAGGGGCTGTAGCAAACAGTAAATAATGAAAATTTATGCAGAAAGGTAGACCAGGATTGGGAGAGGGAAGAGCAGTGTTGCAACAACGGTTGGAAGTAAGGTGGGGTGAGTCGTTTTATGAGACCTGCTCCTTCTTGGCCTCGATGTTAGAGTAGCACAACTGGTAGTGGTACGAGTGGTACGAATAGACAAGCTAGAGTAGAGGGGCATGAAAAACTCATAAACAAAAGAGAATAATTTCATGGACAATAAAATCTCCAACCTTGACTGAAATATGTAAGCGAATATGCTAGCGACCAAGACGCGTAAGGAGAGCCTCGAACCTCCCCGCCTCGACCGGATGATGTAATCGGAGCCCAACCTGCTCGACTTCGAACCACGATATGCCCCCTCATGGGAATGAGATAGAAGAGAGACCCCTAGGAACGCGAGCAACAGGAAGCGAACGAGACGAAGAGACAGATTTCAACTGCGATCCAAACGAAACCCGACGTGAATGTAGCCCTCATTCATCTAATTATTTCTCAAATTTCTCAATAAATCGTTTTACAGTTTACGGAACCCTTCATTCCGTTCTGTCCCAGCCTCTCTTTCCCGTTCCTCCCTTCCCACCTTTTGATCAGGTTGGGATACACTCTCCCCCCTGTTGCTTTGGCTGTACTGCCGTCCCCGTTGTCGGGAGAGAAAAAGCGCCGTCGCCGTAAAATCTTGCAAAGTAATTGTAATTGTGCTTGAAATTTTGCAATTACTGACGCTAGAAAGTAATTAAATTGCAATTACAATTTATTTTAGCTAAAAGTAATTAATTACAAGTACAAATTATCAGAAAAAGTACTTTAATTACAGTAATTCAATTACTTTAATTTAATTACTACCCAAGTATGCACCTGGAACGCATCTCGAACTTGTGTGCTGAACGCGACTTCATATATGGGCCCTTGATTTTCTTTTCGTGACGTCACAGATATTCGTTGCTACCCCTGTCGTGATCGTGGAGGTGGGTCAGCAGCGGAAGTATACATTGAAGTCCCTCGTACTGCTCTAGCTGGCTCTGCGGCTGGCCAGGTGACGTTTATCAAAGCAGTAACGAGTTCGGACGCCTAGGGACTTCACAACAGCAGCCACCTTTGGGTCTTTTCTTCTTTTTAACTGGCTGCTCATTCGACAAAAATTACACCCCGTCTCTTTTGAAGCCATCTGCTGCCACTTCGGGGCCACTTTTGAGACATGAACTGTACAGGACGCCAAACCGAGCGGTCGGACATGCGTTCCGTGACCCTACTGTTGTGGTGACACTATGAGAAGCAGGACCACCAATAGTCCTCCGTGTTTTATTCTTTCGTCTTTAAGTATTCATGTTCAACACGCTCGTTTTTACCATTACAACCGATACGGCGATACCGCGGAGATTTTCTGAAATACTGGAATCGGTTTTATTTCGCTTGGAATGCGGAGCGTGCTGGTAATGGAAATATAAATAAAAGGAAGAACATAAAAGACAAAGACGGACAAGGCGTTTCTTGTCCGTTCTTGGCTTTTATGTTCTTCCCTCCCTTTATTTATATTATTTTCACGGGCTAAATATTTCGCGAATATGGCGGAGTGTGAAGTCAGCTAATATTTGGGGTTGGGGGTGGTACGCTGTGTATTATTTAACACAGCGTAAAATTTTCGCAAGATCTTTTTTTTGCGATATACTTTTTTTTAATTTTCCAAATTTGCGGCATTTCGGTTTTCTCAAAAATTAAATAAGTTACAGTGTGCCCGGAAAGAGCCGACATTATGGTTTTGTTTGGCCCAGGGAATTGTCTGCATGGATTGCATTAGGAATACCTGATCATGGGCATGACATAACAGTGAATATATCATGACCGTGATCAATCAATCAGAGAGCTCTTTTGTGTTTCTTAAACAGCTTTGGGGGATTTTTGCAGGGTTATTATAATACGATGATTACGCCAATTCCCATCGAGATAGCACGACTGCTAAATGCTTAACAGTAGGAAGGTTTTCCTTATGCATCATGAGTGTGCAGATAAAACAAAACGTTTTAATTTTTTTATACATGTTTGTGAAGCTACGGCTCTAAATCGCAGGCGCTTCGTCAAAAGCCGACCAATTCTGCTGGATATTATATTATAGTTCTCAGTGTGTTTCTTTTTTCCGTCAGGTTGAATGCATGGTGAAAGAACTCGTGAGTACAAAATCATAAATAAACTTACAGAATATCGCGCCAGTAATGTAATCATCTAGGTAGATTGTTTCTACGTATGTACCCATGTCATGAGGGCACTCTGTATTTGCTAGAAATTCTCGTATTGAAATTGTGATGTACAGTGCTAAACATTTACGGCGCGATGGGCATAACAATTTACCTGTTAGGAATTAGTACCCGAAGCGAGCACTTTCCACCACTATAGTAGTTTTGATGGCAGTCCTTTAATACTGAAAGAAACACGACAAAAACCAGAGATGACGCGTGCGTACAACGGTTTCGCGGAGTGTGTATATATAGCTGCAGCAGGCTACCACTTGGTGCGTATCGTTGCAAAGCGTGCTGAAATCAAACCCCCAAACGTTTGTCCCTCAGCTTGATCCGCTCACTACTTACAATAGTACCGTAATTGAGACATCCGCTCTTCCTTGTCCCAATAATCAGAGCCAAACCATTGCCTTCATGGGTGCTACAGTTCTGAACTCTGTTTTCACAGTGGAGGGCAGGAGTAGGTTATTTGTGAATGCTGCACAAAGCTTCTTAAATATATGCGCTGTAGGTTAGAGCGCGAATTAAAATGGGGGTGAATCTTAACTGGGTGTCTATCTTTGCTTCAGAAACGGAACGATCAAGAACTGGTAGGTTTGCTCATGTTTTTATAGGTCGAATACGTGCAAAACCGACCTAGCAAAGCCGCCCCCCCCCCCCCCCCCCCCAAAAAAAAAAAAAAGACGAAAGAATAGAAGAAATGCATTTATATTTTGTTTGATTTCTTTTCAGGATTGCCTAACGCATGTTAACGAGGAGATGATACAGTGATTCACGACCTTCCGAAGAAAAAAAAATATATGCACAGAAAATATCTTTGAGTGTCTCTACGGACGTCATTTTCCTTTTTAAAGTGCAAAATAAAATTTATACTTTTGTGACTCTGGGTCATGTTAAAGCATACCATGCTGTGCATCTTGCAAATATAAAATCAAAAGTAAACTGGCAAAATGAACTTGATAAAGTTTATATATATAACCTATAGTTTTTAAAATTTGCATTAATAGGCCGATAGGTTCTTTTTTATTTCGATAAGAGCTCTTCTGATTTTATTCATTAGAGTAGATTAAACAATTGCAGCTTATATTCGCTTCCACCCTCAAACACTGCTGTGATGGAATTACCTTGAACCCAAGAGTAAAGATCCAAATAGTTTTGCGTCTGGTTAACTGATCATATTTCCGTCTTTTTATTTTTGAACTGAACGTTTTGTCTCAAAAGATTTTAACTTAGCTTATTGTTCATTTCACAACAGCAGACATTTGCTTTTCAACATGCGAAATTTGAGCTTGAACTCGCGTCCCTAAAAACAATTCTAAAGACCACACCAACCACCCAGATAGAGGAACAATAGTGAATGCTGGGACTGAGAAGAACCAGGGAAATCATTGGACTTAGTACACTGAAGCAAACCTGAACACAATAACCACTTCAGTGCACTGAGAAGAAGAGGACTTTTGAGTGCCACGTTGCAATAGGCCGTAAGATCACACCTACATCACTAAATAACGCTGATAAACAGGACAGTTATCTCAATAAAAGCCACAGCATACTTCAAGCTACCCGCGACATATATTTTAGTGAACGGCTTTTTTTAAGGGCATCTGTTTCTTGTGTGGCGAACATGATTTAAGTTAGATATTTTAAACATTTCATTGGTACTATTTCCGCTGCGTTTAATTCTTCTATAAGACAAGAACTGCTAATGAGTATCGTTGAGCCTAAAATGCGAGGTTCAATATTGCTTATTCCCTTTTACGTCACTTAATTCGGTATATCGACTTCTTTCTGCTGGTATGCGCTACACTGTAAATTCCAGTTCACTCACTTGCGCTTCACTACGTCCGACTGAGAGAAAACCGGGTTTCAACCAATGTGCTGGCGCGCTACCGAGTAAAGGTGAGCGGACGCACACGATCTCCCGGTTTGGTGGCCCTGTAATTGACCATTTTCAAAAGTGGGCGCCGTGTTGTAACCGGTGTGCCAATTGACTTCTTCCAAAAATTCCAATGCGTGTGTTGCAATATGCGACCTCTTTGGCCACGGAGAGGAGTGGCATGTTTTCGATTCCCATTGCGCCATTGACGAAGTAGTGCATCTCTGCACTGCATAAAAATAAAGTCAGCACTCGCATGCATTGCACAGATTCCTATTCGTCAGAGCCCTTGTTCAAACCCGGACATCCAGTGCCTTAAAGGACCTGCCTAGACGTTGCGAGGAGTAGGAGTAATGCAAGCCACGTTCCATATCTTTCTGGAGGCCTGGCGTCAACTCCAGAGGGCTGCATGCCCTTCTCAGGTCACGGATCCTTTACGAAACCTAGAACATTAGGAATACGGAACAGAAGGATTAGCCTAGTACTCTTTTGATTCTTCCTTTGTTTACCTGCGCACCAACTTCTTTACGTCGCGAGCCAGAAAAAACTTTCACTCATGATTCTATCGGTAATAGTGGGCACCATCATAAATTTAAGGAAAGTCTGATATTCGAAAATGAATGCACTGTGTTTGATCGTAATGGGATGTCATGAGTCAACGTTGCAAATCGAAACCCATTAAATAGTCAAAAGGTACCGAGATGCTTTGCGCGGCCCTTCACCGCTAGGATCGCTTCGATTTTGCAAGAGGCCTATTACTCGCATGAAGGTAAGAATAAAAGGAGACGACACACCGGCTCAAGTCAGCCAAACAAGGAAATCCCAAGTGGAGCCAAAAGTAAAGCTCAAGTCGGTGAAGCGCCCTCAAGGGTGTCCAAGTCTGTCCAATAGCGACAGAGGGCGCCCATGTTCGTCCAATAACGTATTTGTTTTACCATTACGTTAAAACAGAAAGCAGAAGAGACAGGGAAAAAAATATTCTCTACTTTTTGTCGTTTCAAAGCTTTTCCACACTCAGTCTCAGGTGTTTTAACATGATGGTAAACTTACACCAGCCCGCCTGCGCCCTCACTGTGTTTTCGTTAACAGGTTTCTTTTTTTGGTTTTTGTAATTGATGGGGGGTATACCTTCAAACCGGAAAATTCTACAGGATTCAACTCTGGTGGCGTCATGTGGCCTCCAGATCCTTTCTACTTCCACGATTATTTCAGTGCTCCAGTGTGTGGTCACGAACGCTAAGCAGGTATTGGACACAAGCACTGCGTCAGCTTTTGACGAGGACTCGACTCCATTTAACAGCTTTGTGGCCACAAAATGGCGACCGCCAAGGTTGCTTGGTGGGGTTTTGAAATATTATATTGTTTTCGCGTTCAATAAAAGACAGAATTATCATGAGCTCATAGCTCTTACTTTACATGAGACTCCCACAGAAACCAAAGAATGAGTCGATAACCTTCTAATTAGTTTTTTGCTGAAAGGCATTTGGCTTACGGAAGCTGTTATGATGGCGTACAATCGGAAAGTCAGCGTTATTATGACCGCTGTCTACATATTCATCACCCTCATTGCGCGCTCTGATCATTACCTCCTCATGACTACCTTCCCCGTTACAAGCGGTATTCGCGACCAGAAGTTTCGGTGGCTTCCTCTCAAACTTTCCGTCTCTGGCGTCAGGACCAGAGTTATCAATAGCCAGTGAAAATCTCGATGCAGCCTGTAAACAGCAAGTTGGAAGCATGGAGCCATCGCGTCCTTACGCAGACATTCTAGAAGTTGGCATTCTCGGATTCCTCTTGCCTCCATTAGTAAAATTAAAATTTATCATACTCAAAGCGACAGAATGAGCTTTTGGCCAATCGTGGAAGGCCATCTGCAGCGACGTTCTGGGTCGCACACGGCGTCATTCCACCTACACGCTCTCGAAATGAAAGCATCCCGAGCAAAAGCTTCCTAAAATCTACTGGTATAAAAAATGGGACAATGGAAACGCTTCCTAAAATCTACACTACAAAAAAATGGCATTCCGCATACTAGAAAAAGAAGGATGAAGAATGTAATTGAAACAGCAACGTAATTGCCTCCCACGAAATTACACTTTTAAGTTTATGGAAACATGTTCAAGGCTGCACGCCCAGCGAAGCTCACGCAACATTCGAGCCGTGAATGGGCGTGTATGAAAACTGAGGCGAACGAGCGTGCAACATGCTAGCTTATCGGTCATTCGAAGACACCAGCTGTAGTTGCTCAGGCCGTAGCGTCACACAAAAGTGAAGGCGAGAAGACGCTCGAGTCGCTTGACGGGCTCAACCAACGGGCGCCCGCGCCATATAAGGGGGACGAAAGCCAGGGGAGCTCCAGTGCCGAGAAAAACAGAGGCGACGGAAATGGCAGTTTCTGCTCTTCACCTATTCGTCGGCCTCCTGGTGTGCAGCACTGGACCAGCGCGCTCCGAAGAGGGTATCTCAATTCTTTATACAAAAAGAAAAAAAATTGTACTGCACTATCTTTAATTATGCTGTATAATGTAACTGTGAAAGCGTAAATCGTCTCTGAAAATTTTAAGAAATGGCGTTCTTAAGCGATACGTACTCACGGCAAGGGTTCAGAGGGGATCGATGGCCGACTGCGTTACGGCACCGAAGCTCGGACCAATGAATCTCAATGAACCTTGGGACTCATTGGGATCTCCATTCGTTGGATCCCTTCGTTGGGATATGCGATCTAGATGAGCGTCGTACCGGCGTCCGGTAGTGCATAACTACAGTGTGATGCAGGCCAGAGACCAGCGCAGTGATAATGCCATGGCTAAATGTCTCACCTACAGTGGAGACACCAGGTGCCCTTTGCGGCTGAGTACCTTCCCGGTGTATAAACATACATACAGCACAATTAATTGGGTTCAGAAGTGCATAACAGATCCACTCTTATGCACCTTGTAAATAGAGCGGGAAAAAAGTATGTTTGTTTACATTTTCAGCCAGCAGTCACTGGAAAGAAATTTAGTGTATAAGGAAACCACGAACGCAAACCTCACTTTCTTTACTTATCGATTCTTACGGAATGCAAGTAGACCGGTAACGCATGCTTTTATGCGCATCCAGCTTTCGCCCCGACTCGCTTCAGCAGTGCCGTGTGGGAGCCGGGCGTAACCGAATAAATTCAGTAAGCTTTTACGGGAAAAAATAGAAAGAACAAATAGAGCCCCTACCTACTGTCGAAGTTTCCCAGCAGAAACCACGTGCCTGGATTTTTGCTCTCGTGTGCAATCTCTCTTTTACCCCAATACACTGCACGCATTAAGTAAATTATCCACTTAATCGTTTGTGCTTTCTTCAAATCAAAATTATTATATTTTAAAATATCGATGAGCGATAAATGTCTTGCCAAAATTAAGCGCGCGTTTTGTGCTCTTTGCTTCGCTCGTTTCAATAGCGGCCAGTAATACTCGCGTAACGCGGCTATTTCCTCATGTAGATTCCGAAGGGACGGGGGGGGGGGGGGGGGGGGGGAGGGGTCAATTGTACTCCGGTGTACTGCCCGTACTCACACATAAGCACAAAAGTGCTTTCGTGAGACGGATTCATATGTTTGTAAAATGAAGCGAAAATAAACTATTACTATTACTATTACACCGCAGGCGACTTTATTTTTGCGGGATCGAATATTGTTAAATTTCGTGAAGCGTACGTTTCGGGAATATTTTGCGGTCACGAAATTTCACAAATTAGGGTGATTAATTCTGTGTGGCTGAAACATTCGCTTCACCAATACTGCGCGATATTTTTGAAGTCGCAAAATGAGCGAAAATGAGCTTTTCTAGAAAATGAGGTGGTTCACGCTAGTGGTTTTCTATCCCTTGATTGCATTTATGGGGTCGCATGATGTATATCAATTCTGATATTTTTTTTTTTTACAGATGGAGTTCTTAAGCAAGTACTTGGTTGTCTGAAAGAAAACCATTCTGCCCGTATGCAACGCATGACTCAGGTACGTACAGTGTTTAATATTAGATTTGCCTTCTTTGCTCTGAACTTCACTAGTCACTTCATTTTTGTATGCTTTTTTTTTAATGCTAAGCTTGTCCCAGATACGAAATTCCGTTACGTGGACATAAAACTGCCGTCCGCTTACGAAGAAATTAGCTGTCATATATTGAGCTGATATGAATTGGTAGTGTGTCTAAAAATGTGCAAGACTCATTCGACGAGGCAGTTTTAGGTAACTGTGCTGGGTGTGCTTTCGTCAGGCACACACTTCCTTGGGTGAGGTAAGAAATAACACTTTGTTTTACTCTCCCTCTTTAAAAAAGTGTATCTTGCCCAAATGTTCTTAGCACACCCGCAATACCTGTCCCAGCTAACGAACCTTTGAAATATCGAAAACCCAGGCAATACTCAAGCTCTTTTATGCGCCTCTTACTGTCCTCTTAATGTTATGGCTTCTGGTTTCTTGTCAACAAGTGCTGAAAAATTCTGTGATGTCGTGCATGGCAGCACGAGCAAAAAACTGTGAGTGCGCGGCCGAGCTGGTGGTAGCTAATCATGTCTTTCACCACAGTCTAATGTGTTAAACCACATCAGAAGTTTCGCTCTTCAGCTTGGATTGTTCTCTTGTCTCAAAATTGTGATTGCAAGCATACTGAACGATATGCATTTGTAGAGTATTTGTTTCTGATAATGTTTACTCTTGTGCCTTTACCCAAATTATGCTTTTTTATCTATGCGCCCAGTTGTGTTTGATATTGATGGAATTGTTCGGCTGATTGGCCACCGGAAAGATTATTCGTCATGCGGTATTAATAAAGTAATCAGAAAATCTCTTTAAAACACACTTGTGTTTCACGTCGTAATACATCTGCTTCCACTTACTACCTTAGGAACATTTTTTTTACTTCCTATACACATCCCGGTGCGCAAATTACTTCTGATTAATCCTGGCAAACAAATATTAATCACATTCTTGGTAAGACTAATTAAATGCTGAGCTACTTAAACCAAAACTTTCCTTTAGCCCATGCCTCCCTTAAATTTCTTTTGTTCTAATTTCTTGTTGGTTTGGCATTAGGCTTTGTTGCTGCAATCTCGGATCCTGGTCCGACTACACTCACAACTAACCTGGAGTGACTTCAAAATCGCAGCGATCATTTTATACTCACCAACGATCTTCGTACAGCCAGTGTTTCATCCCTGAAAACTAACCTCCCTTAACCGCTCCTCTCAATGCGCCGTAGATCCTTCCGTCAAACTCTTTTCTACAAAATATATTAAAATAATTCTCTCCTAAAAGAAACACTCCTCCTGGACCCATCTTACACTTCTTGACGCCTCGACCATCAGTTCGAAGTTAGAATTCCTCATTCCAGGATTTCGACCTGTGAAGATTACTTTATACTTAAAACATCGACAGAGGATAACCACTTGCCTGCATCTGTAATATCTATACCACCATTAAAACTGTTTAAAACTGCTGTAAATAATTATTTTTTGTAAGCGTTTTGTGTTCAGTTCAATCACTATGTACAACTTTTTACTGTTTTGCTGCCCTTAATGCCAATCGGATTGTGATGTTAATGCAATAAATAAATATGAAGGGGGGCTCTACATGTTCCACCAAATATGCCGCGAGATTCCGATATTGCATTTTTAGACGCTGTATTTGCTGTGAAAGACGTCTAGGCATGTTGCCGTATTGATTGAATGTAGGACACCATTTGAATACTCACGTTTTTCCTCATGGCGCCTTCGATCCTAGCAACTCTATTATTCGCACAAACCTTTTTAACGGACGAAAACTGAATGATTAATATTACAATGAGGCTAGGTAAACATCAATGAACATAGTTTTAGCTATGTGAATTTCAGCCTAATATACCGAGCGCCAGCTCCATTTCTTAAGGACCATACCAGGAAGACCGAATTCAAGCTAGTTTGCAGGCTTTTCTACGTGACTGAGCGCGCTAAGCCAGTCAGAAATGCGTTTGGCTACTTAATTCCTTCCTTGTCTGGCCCGTGAGCACCCATGTAAACTTAGGACTTTGAATAGTATGTCTACCACCCGGACGAAAAACTCGCGACATCACTCAGCTTCCACTGAATAGATCGGTCCTTTTCAAAATGCCTTCAATGAGGTGACAATTATCTTTTCAACAGTCGAGCCAGCCGTTGTTATTTTCTTAACCATTAAATTCTGGCTTTTAGATAGCCACGAATTGAATTAGGAGCGAGAAGCGACGCAGCCTTTCGGCTTTGAATAAAGAACAAGTTGTTCTCTTGTAAACAGCCCGTTCGTTTTGATCAAAAGTTTGATCTTAATCGGATCATCCGCTCTCGCGTAAAATGCGTGAACTATTGGCAGCCAGTACGCATCCTTATATTACGACGTTTCATTATCCTAAGTACGGATCACGGTGTAAATAGTGCAGTCCTGTAACAATACAATGCTTTAAACTCCATTTAAAGGTATAAAAAAGGCATGCGGCGTGGCGGCACGGAGAGGGGAAAGGCTCTGTACGCAAAGCGAACGAACTCACGCAAATTCATGATACTTTAAAACAGTCAATCCGATGAGGCGCCACACGTTGTAACACCTTCTGTCTCAAAGCGATCTATGCTTAAAGGCGTGCTTCAAATGAACCATAAGGCCGCATTCACGTCACTCGCACTCCATATCAACGACGTTGGGTCTTTCTGCGGACATGATGACAAAAATTATCTGCGCAAACGCCTCAAGCATTGCCGAAGCATTGTCGAAGCATATTTGCATCAAATATATGTGTGACGATTCGTTCTGGATCTTCAAGAGAAAAGGGCTCCGAGCTCAGGAAAGACACGTCAACCCCCGAGATTCCATGCAGAACTTCTTTCTTTATTTTTTCTTATCTCTGTTTTCCTCGCGCTCGCACGCGCGGCACCGGAGCTCGCACGAGCCGCACGAATCGTCTTTTGCGGCTCGTCACATGCCGGGGTTTTAGAAACTGTCGACCCGACAGTGCGCTTTCATGAGACAAAAACAAAACAACATTAAACAAATACCGCGCTCTGAGATATGCACGAGAGTCAATAAATATGTACATACAAAATGCTAAAGGAGATGACACGCTATCAACAAGTGCATAAACTATAAATCCCCAAAAATCAGTCATCGGGTAGAGGCACTTCAATTCGCGGAAATGGGTAGACAGCATCATCAGTGACCGCTTTGATCCTTCTGTAGTCAACGCACATTCCGTGTTCATCCGTCCTTTTTCGTGACTAAAACCAAGGACTGCGCAAGGACTAAAACCAAGGACTAAAACCAAACCCACGGACTGCGCGATGGTTGCACAATCTTCGCATCGATGAGATCCTTGATCATCGCCTTGACGACATCACGCTGCGCCGGCGACAGTTGACGTGGTCTCTGGGAGATAGGTCTCGCATTACCTGTCGGGATGAAGTGCTGCTCTAGCCGACAGTTTCCAACGGCAGTGCTGGTTCGCGCAAAGCAAGCCATGTTTTTCACAAGAAGCTCTTCAGGTGCCAGCATTGAACCAATGTTGAACGTGACACCCTCAACCGATAGCGGTTGATGTTGAGGGCCGACGATTTTCGAAGCATTTGGGCGATCCAGGTGCTCCAACGAAGGCAGGCTTGAGCCACTTCTGATGGAAGCAATTTCGTCGTCGCTTAGCTCGATGTCTTCGACACTTGTGACCCCCCTAGCGACTCCGACAGTAGCATCAGAGGGTAAAGCCACTGGTCGAGACGACGGGTTGGACCATGGGTTCAACTAGAAGGCAGTGACGGTCGTAGAGCAATTTTGTGCCGCTCACCTCTATCTTCGTTGATGGTCCTCGGACAAGATTCTTCATTCGTGCTTGAACAAGCTTTCGTGACCGCGAAGATATTAGCTGCTCCGAAACCAAGATGACCTTATGAAATGTCGTAGGCGGAGGAATCGAGAAGCTATTTGCACCCCAATCGATCATAGCCTTGCATGCTGTCAGGAAATCGACACCAAGGAGCAACTTTTCTTCCTCCAGATGTGGGACCACGATGAATGCCTGGTTCAGCGTCTGTCCGTCAGCTGTCACTCTGGAAGTCGCTTCGCCGAGGTTCGTGAGGGATTGACCACTTGCACCATGGAGATTAATGGAAGAAGGTTGAATCAGAAGGTGCAACTGGTTGGCGGTAGAAACGTTGATGAGATTTCTCATTGCCCCTGAATCCAAAAAAGCTGTCAGAGGCTGTCCGTTCAGTTGAACTCGAATTGTTTTGGTGCCCACTGCTGCGCTACATGAGACGCGCCGAACTACTGATGACCTCTCGCAGGCGTCAGAGGCATCAGCTTGTCGTTTCCCTGCGTCGGTGCTGCAGTAGACTCGAAGCGCTGTTGCGACTCCAAAAATTCTGGTGTGAGCTCCTGCCGATACCTCGTGACGAAGTGGCCGCTCTTGTTACAATTGAGGCACAGCGGACGAACTTCCGGGTGACGAAACGAAGAACGCCGAAAATTCTGCGAAGCTTTTGACGGGCATTGAAGCGACACGTGCTGCTTCTTTTGCTTCTCGCGTGGAGAAAGAGGCTGCTGACAATGGCCGTCGTCCGCGTTCTGACGAGGCGGCGACCGGTCCTGCTTCAAGAGCGGGAAGGAGGAGGCTTTCTTGGTTACCTTCGCAGCCTGAGCTGGCTCTACAGCTACCGCCAATGCCGATGTCTCTGGTTGGTTGAAGACTACCTGGTCGAAGCGCAGGAATGAGTCCAGCAACTCATCCAACGAAGCAAAGAGTCTATCGAAGTAGTGCTTTTGTGGTTTGTCAGACAGTGTTGCCAGGATAACCCTGCATTTCTCCGCCTCCGTCTCTGAGTAGTTGCACTCGTCGATGAGCACCAGTTTGCGGAAGGCGAAGTCTGTGCAGGCCTCTCCTGAACGCTGACTTGCGCCGAAAATCTTCTGTTTCGCTGCAACTTCGTTGTCCAGGTTGTAACGACGACGGAAAGCGGTCTTCATTTGCTCCCACGTCGTTACTTTGGTTGTCTTCAGGTGGTACCTTACCCACATGAAGTCCTTAGATGGTAGCTTGGATACAATCAATGGGATGGCCTCACTTGGTGCGACTTTAGACGTCTGGAACCAGAAATCCATCTGGTGAAACCAGGCTATTACGTACTTGCCTAGCTGAGGAACCGAGCTGACAGCCACGTTGGTCAGCGACTTTGTCTGCCGGTCTGTTGCGACTGCTGTGTCTGCGGCTGACTTAGCTTGAACAGGAGCTTTTTTTCTTAGGTGCTTTGGGCCTCTTTTTCTTGGCGGACTTGCTCTCTGAAAGGTCTTCGATAGAGATTGCGCTGCACAGTGATTCTGCCGACGAAGTGCTCCTCATCTTTCCCTCGAGCTGATCAAGACGCTCCGCGACGGGTGCCAGCAGTCTGCAGATAAAATTCTCTGTTGCTTGTAGCTGTCTGTTGGTGGTGTCGTCGCAAGGGCGCGATATGTCCTCCAGCCGGTCGATCAGCCGTGCAGAGGTCGAGTTCTTGAGCTCTGCTAGTTGTAGGCATAGCTGATCCACCTCGGCTTTCAGGATCTCCGTGTCGCTGACGACTGAATGGTATGCAGCATCCTTGGGGTCGTCATCCAGCCTTCGGAAGGTTTCGATGGGACGTTCCGCCATCTTGGAGTTACCTTGCAACCTTGGCCGTCCAGGCGACAGCGGTTGGTGGAGACCTGGTCGAAGTGAGCGCCGTCCCCACATAGGTTGTTAGCGTGAATTTTCTGAAGACCCGGGTCCGCGTTCGGGCGCCATATGTGACGATTCGTTCTGGTCGTCAAGAGAAAAGGGCTCCGAGCTCAGGAAAGACACGTCAACCCCCGAGATTCCATGCAGAACTTCTTTCTTTAATTTCTTATCTCTCTTTTCCTCGCGCTCGCATGCGCGGCACCGGAGCTAGCTCGATCCGCACGAGTCGTCTTTTGCGGCTCGTCATAATATGCTTTGATGCATGCTTGCCTCGTACATGTGTTTATGCGAGACACAAGCAAGACACACGCCTTAGACGGTGTCTGCAGACTGTTTTTCGTACGATGGGTGCTAGAAGTGCATTATGGGGTTAAAGAATAGTTCAACCTTTGCCCTTCAGAATGACCGACCGCATCACGGCATTTTACGTTCCACTGCGAAACGTTGCGCGGACCTCGGTTGTCGTAGTAACGCGCACTTTGTCATAAGCTTCATAAGTGGTCATAAGAGGTAACAACGACGTCGGTCCCACACCAACGCACATGTCTAGGCAAGCCTGTAGACGCAACTAATAACTTGTGCCTTCTATAAAAAGTAAATAAATAAAATAAAGTGTCACCTTTTTCTATTCACACGCAGGCACATGCTAGATGCGTCTCAGGAGAGGGGAAGGAACTGGTGAGGATCATTTATGCTGTTTGTAACAAAAGCCAACACTAATTGTACCAAGGTTTATTGTCGGAAAGTTCTTTATCTTAGATTTGGCCTGGTAGCTCCGCCGTGGAGGCGAAATTTGGCATAATAAGAACAAAGTATGGTACTCAAAGGCGCTATTTTGACGTCCTTAAGATGCTTCACGCTACGGCGTACTAAAATACTTTGTATTCTAATACATTCTAGCTAAGCAGTGAAGATTTTACGAACGAATTACGCTGTGAAGATTTTATGAACGCACGAACGCTCAGTTCATCAACGGCAGTTGAAATTAAAGTCATGATGTCGGAGCCAGGAGAACGAGCCGACGTCCAATGTGCTGGTAAAATTAGTTGCCCATGCAGCACACGTAATATTATCCCACAAAATAAAAGTCTGACATATTTTTGTGCTTTTAGGATGTCTGCAAACAATTTTTGTGCAACCAATGTGGCATGACCGACATACAAGCAAGACGCACACCCCAGACATTTTCCGCAGATTGTCTTTCGTGCGATGGGTACTAGAAGTGTCTTATGGGCTGAAAGGCTAGTTCAGACATTTGCGCTTCAGAATGACCGACCGCGCCTTACCGCCTTTTACGTTCCACTGCCACACGTTGCGCGGACCTCGGTTGTTGTAGTAACCACCTTGTTTTAAGCTTCATAAGCGGTTATCAGAGGTAACAAACATGTTTGTTACCTCTGATAACCGCTTATGAAGCTTAAAACAAGGTGGTTACTACAACAACCGAGGTCCGCGCAACGTGTGGCAGTGGAACGTAAAAGGCGGTAAGGCGCTGTCGGTCATTCTGAAGCGCAAATTTGTGTGTGGTATTTGGTTTTGTGTGGGACTGACATGCATGTCAGTCCCACACAAAACCAAATGTCTTAAACCAGCCTGTAGAGGCAACAAATTACTTGCGCCTTTCGTCAAAAAGAAGAAGAAAAGTGACACCCTTTCCTATCCACGTGCACTTGCTCGAGACCCCCGAGAACAACAGAGCAATCTGGTGAGGATCTTTTTTTTTTTTTTTTTTTTTTTGTAACAAGAATTTGCATGATGCCAAGGTTTAATGTCGGTAGGTACTCCATCTTAAAGTGGTGCCTAGTATCTCCACCGTACAGGAGAAATATGGCCTAATCGGAACAAAGTATGGTCGTCAAACGCGCCATTTTGACGTTCTTAAGGTGCATCACTCTACGGCGTACTAGAATACTTGGTGTTTTAGTGCATTCCAGCTAGACTATCAAGTATTCTGGTACACCATAATCATGCTGTGAAGAATGTAAGAACGCACGCTGACATGACGCTCAGTTCATTAACGGCGGTGCAAATTGAAGTCATGATGTCCGAGTCAGGAGAACGAGTCGACGTCTAATGTGTTGGTAAAATTAGTTGCCCATACAACACATTTAATATTAACCCACCAAATAGAAGTCTGAGAGTCAAAGCCGTAGAGCTCAACTGTAAAAGAAATGAATTGCGGAAAACATTGATCATATTTGACAAAATCGCCGTACGTAGGGTGCTTATTTGCTCTGTAAATCTCGGTGCAGTCGTCTCCGTACTGCAAGCGAAATCACTAATCCCAACAAAGCGTCATAGGTTGTCGCTGTTGTCACGTGATCGCTTACGCCAGCCAAAGGGAGTGACGCGGCACCAGCGAGGGAGCCCAACTATGACACCTAGAACGCGCCTCGAACTGGTGTGCTGTACGCGACCTTGTTGTAGGGCACTAGGTTTTCGTTTTGTGACGTCACAGATATTCGATGCTATCCCTGTCGCGATCCTGGCGGTGGGTCAGCAGCGGAAGTATACATTGAAGTCCCGTGTTCTGCAGTAGCTGGCTCTGCAGTTGGTCAGTTGACAGATATCCAACCGGTTACGAGTTGGGACGCCTAGGGACTTTACAACAACCGCGACCTTTGAGTGTGTTCTTCTTTTAGAGCGCAGCTCTTAGGCGCCCGTTTCCGGCTTGAGCGGCGTCGCCGTCGGCGTAACCGCGCGGTGCATTATGGGTAAATTTTTCCGAAGGGACCCGAGGTCCTCCCGAAGGAACCCGAGGTCGTCCCGAAGGAACCCGAGGTCCTTCGGGAGGACCTCGGGTCCCTTCGGGAGGACCTCGAGAGGACCTCGGGTTTCTTCGGTAGGACCTCGGGAGGACCTCGGGTTCCTTCGGGAGTTGCATGAAACAGGTTGCATGCAACCTGTTGAATGCAGCTGGCATGTTGCATGCAACTGTCATGCAACGAGTTGTATGCAACCTGTTGCATGCAACCCAGGCTACATGCATCCTGGTGACGTCATCGGCATCCGCATTGTCATCGTCATCATTACTGATGACGTCATCAGTAACATCACTGATGACGTCATCCGCATCGTTATCGTCATCATCACTGGTGACGACATCAGTGACGTCACTGACGTCACTGATAACGTCATTGGCATCCGCATCGTCATAGTCATCATCAATGATGACGTCATCAGTGACGTCACTGATGACGTCATCGGGTCGTCATCGTCAAGGTCACGTGACCCCACGAGAGCACGTAACCCCCCCCCCCCGAGGTCACATGACCCCCCCCCCCCCCCTTCAGTACCCTTCCCTCCTCCTCCTCAAGAGCTTCGCTCTAATTCGGCGTTACAGGGAGTATTAAACGGCTTTTTTAACTGGCTGTTCATTCGACACAAATTGCACCCCGGCTCTTGTGAAGCCATCTGCTGCCACTTAGGGACCATTTTTGAAGCACGAGCTGTACCGGAGGCTTAAAAGTGCAGTCAGACATGCGTTCCGTGACCCTACTGTTGTGATACTATAGGTAGGGTGTCCGCAACGAATTCCAGCGAAGAATAACACACCGGAAAAATAAACGCCTTCAAAAAGCTGAAACGTTCTCTGAATGCGCATCTAGGTGGTGGAGTTTACCTTTTAAAATACCAAGGCGGAACTTACTTTGTGAAAACACTATCTTTAGATTTTTTATTCCTCCGGGTGAATAAATTTTTTGAAGTGTCAGTGCATGATTGTTCTTTTACATCTTGTATGCATTACCACTCCTGTAAAGGCCTTGTAAAGGGCCGACATTATCAATCAATAAATAAAATTAATAAATAAATAAGTTAGGCAGGCACACTTCCTGGGCTCACCGCCGGACGTGTTTGCAGCCAACCAAATTAGCATTGCTGGAAACTTGTGGCGCCATCTACCGATAGACGCAGCGGGCAGTCGCTACACCGCGTCGTCGGCTCACTGCGCCTCTCAATTGTTTTTCTCAGTCGCAACGCTTTTCCGCCTCGCTTTTACGTTTCCATTCGAGCCTCACATTTGCGTTATGCATTTTTACCAATGTGAGTCTTCCCAAAGTGTATTCTGTGCTAAGGTATGTTGTATTGTTCCTTTCATTTGCAATTTGTGCAGTCATGAACACGGGAATATCAATCTATATTCCAAAGTAATTAGGAATGTCGTTTAACAAGAGAAATGTTTCAAAGTCTTGTGCATGCGTTCAAACTATATTACAAATTAATAAAAATATTTATTGATTTATTAATTAAAGCAAAAATTTGATGGCCACAATAAAATCATGTTTTGTGTACCACTCAACTAAAAATGCTCTCAGTTTTCAAGGTGTTTCCATAGCACAGGAAAGGACTACCCGAAGGCACAAGCCTGCCACGTATTATATGATTGTAAACGATGTTTTAAAACGCGAGCAATTCGTGGCAACATTTTATAATTAATGCATTTTTTACAAAAAACAGAAGGAAAAAAAGAAAATCTTGCAAAGTGTGTGAACGCCTCACAGTTTCAGAACTCAATAGATATTATGGGGAAATATGCTTTACCACAACATCATATATTTATCAAATATATTATTAAAATGAACAAAGCGGGCTTGCATTGTTCTTTTCATTTCGTTTACAAATAAAAACAAAATCTCTATGTTTGAGACCGCAAGCGTCCACCGCTAAAGTCTAATAACCCTGTGGGCCTTTCTAACCTGAAAGTCCACTATTTGTTCCACCAAAAACGAATGAAAACTTTGCGTGTTCATTGGATCCTGTATTTACAACCGATACTTAAACGCGAAAGAATGAAACTAACACGACAACCAGTTTTTCTCCGTATTTTATTTTTTTCGCGTTTAAGTATTCATGTTCAACACGCTGGCTTTTACCATTAGAACCGATACCGCGGTGATTTTCTGAAATACTGGAGTCGGTCTTTTTTTGCTCCAAATGCGGAGCGTGCTGGTAATGGAAATATAAATAAAAGGAAGAACATAAAGGACAAGGACGGACAAGGCGTTTCTTGTCCGTTCTTGTCTTTTACGTTCTTGACTTTATCTATATTATTTTCACGGGCTAAATATTTCGCGAATATAGCGGAGCGTGAAGTCAGCTAATATTTCACGTTTGGGAGTGTACCTGTGTATTAGTTAACACAGCAGAATATTTTCTCAAGACCTTTTTTTGCGATATTTTGTTTTAATTTTCAAGATTGGCGGCATTTGGGTTTTCGCAAAAATTAAATAGGTTACAGTGTGCCGGGAAAAAGCCGACATTATGGGTTTGTTTACCCCAGTGAATTGTCTGCATGGATTGCATTAGGAATATCTGATCATGGGCATGACATAACAGTGAATATATCATGACCATGATCAATCAATCGGAGAGCTTTATTGTGTTTTCCAAAGAGCCTTAGGGGCCTTTTTGAGGGTTATAATAATATTATAGTCATAACGATTCCCATCCGAATAGCACGACTGCTAAATATTTAACAATAGGAAGGTTTCCGCTATACGTCATGCGTGTGCAGATAAAACAAAACGTTTTAATTGTTGACACATGTTTGTGAAGCTACGGTTATACAACGTAGGCGTTTCGTCAAAAGCCAGTCATTTCAACTGGATATCATCTTACTGTCCTCAGAATAATGTTTTTTTTTTTATCCCTTCAGCTTGGATGCATGCTTGATAGAGAACTCGTGAGTGCCAAATCATAAATAAACCTACTGAATAATGCGCCAGTAATGTAATTATCCAGGTAAATTGTTTCCCTTATGTACTCATGCCATGAGGACACTGCGTACTTTCTAGAAATTCTCGTATTAAACTTGTGAAGTACTCTTTTAAACTTTTTATTCCGAACATCACTCCGGCGCTTTTTCGCATTTGCGAAATGGTACTAACGCGCATAAAAATTTACCTGTTAGAAATTAGTATCCGAAATTATCACTTTCAACCACTATAGTAGTTTTGATGGAAGTCCTTTAATACTGAAAGAAACACGACAAAAACCAGAGATGACGCGTGCGTACAGCGGTTTCGCGGAGTGTGTATATATAGCTGCAGCAGGCTACCAGTTGGGGCGTATCGTTGCAAAGCGTGTTGAAATCAAACACCCAAACTTTTGTCCCTCAGCTTGACCCGCCCTCTACTTACAATAGTGCTGTAACTGAGACATCCGCTCTTCCTTGTCCCAATAATCAGAGCCAAACCATTGCCTTCATGGGTGCTACAGTTATGAACTCTGTTTTCACAGTGGAGGGCAGGAGTAGGTTAGTTGATACTTACCCTGAATATACCACCCCTCATGTAATGCCCTTAATTGGACCTTTGAGGTACCATGAATAAATAAATAAATAAATAAATAAGTTGTGGGATGCTGCACAAAGGCTCTTAAATTATATGCGCTGTAGGTTAGAGCGCGAATTAAAATGGTGGTGAATTTCAACTGGTGTCTGTATCTTCCTTTCAGAAACTGGACAATCAAGAACGGGTAGGTTTGCTCCTGGTTTTATAAGAGGAATACGTATAAAACCAATCTAAAAAGCACCCCTCCTCCCCCACACACACATACACACAAAATAAGAATAAAAGAATTGCACTAATATTTTGTTTCATTTTCTTTTTTTTTAGGATTGCATAATAATGGTTTCCAGGAAGATGAAACAGTGATTCACGAGCTTCCAAAGAAAATATAAATATAAAAATAAAACATTTTTGAGCGTGTCTACCAATGTCATTTTAAGAGTGGAAAATAAAGTTTCTACCTTTGTGACTGCGAGTCATGTTAAAGCATACCGTGATGTGCATCCTGGAATTAGAAAATAAATATGAATATCAACTCATGAAATGAAGTTGATAGAGTCATAGATGTAACCTATAGTTCTGAAAATGTGCTTAAGTGGGCCGATCGGTACTTGTTTATTTCGATAAGAGCTCTTCTGACCTCATTGGCTTAACAGATTGAACAATTCCAGCTTATATTCGCTTCCCTCCTCAAGCACTCCTGCGATGAAAAGACCTTGAAACCAAGAGAAATGCTCCAAATAGCTTTGCGTCTCGTCAACTTATCAACAACGTCAATTTTAACTTTTTAGTTTTATTTTTAAACTGAACGTTGTGTCTTAAAAAAGTTTATCATAGCATACTATTTATTTCACAACAGGGGACATTTGCTTTTCAACATGCGAAATTTGAGCTTGAACTCGCATCCCCAAAAACAATCCTAGAGACCACACCAACCGCCCAGATAGAGGAACAATAGTGAATACTGGCACTGACAAGAGCCAGGGAAATTATTGACCTTAGTACACTGAAGCAAACCTAAACATAACAACCACTTTACTGAGAAGAAGGCTTTCGAGTTCCACGTTGCAATAGGTCGTAAGCTCATGTCTACATCACTAAACAACGCTGATAAACAGAACAGTTATCTCAATAAAAGCCACAGCATAGTTCAAGCCATCCACGACCAATATCTGAGAAAACGGTTTTTCTTAAGGGCATTTCTTCTTGTGTTGCGAATGTGGTTAAAGTTAGATATTTTGAACACTTTATTGGCACTAACTTCCGCTGCGTTTAATTCTTGTATAAAACAAGAACTGCTATCGTTGAGTTTAGAATGCGAGGTTGAATTTTGCATATTCGCTTTTACGTCACTTATTTCGTGATATCGACTTCTTGCGGCTGGTATTGTTTCTGATTTGTTGGTCTATTCGCACAATGCACTACACTGTAAATGCCAGTTCACTCACTTTCGCTTGACTACGTCCGACTGATAGAAACGCGGGTTTTAAGCCTCTTGCGATTGCTTAGGACCGGCTACGCGGCAATGCTGCGGTCGTACGTGGTTACAATCATTAGTCCGCTTAATTTAGCTCTAAATAGGCCAGTACATTTAACCGAATTTTAGCTCTCTCTGTAGCTGAATATTAGTCCGCCAGATTTAGCATGGCGTTAGCCCGTATAATTTGGCTGACAATATGCCCCTATATTTCACTGATGTTGGTCCGTTGATGTAGATGAATATTAGTCCGCTAAATTTAACTGAACGTATGCCCGCTAAAAAGTGCACCGTCACGCTGATGACTTCACGTGACCGAAGCCGGCTGCCCACCTTCAGGTTGACAGCGCCACGCGACCACCGTCAGCTAAGTTTAGCGTGGCAGGTCCCGGGAATGTCCCGCGACCATCGTCTGCTGTACTTGGAGAGACAGGTCTCGGGCACAGGATAGCGTCTCCTGGGGTGACTCTTCAGTGGCTGCATGTGGTCTCCTCCTTTCCCGGGTTTAAACCAATGTGTGGGCGCGCTATCGGGCAGAAATGAACGGACGCACACGATCTCCCGGTGCGGTGGCCCTGTAATTGAAGCTTTTCAAAAGTGCGCGCCGTCTAGAGGCTGGTGCGCCAAAGGACTACCTCTACAAATCCGTGCACGCAGCCCTGCGTGCGTAGCATTAGGGGAACTCTTTGGCAAACGAGAAGAGTGGCATGGTCAAGACCTACTCCAATCCTGACCTGTCCACAGAAGAATGTGCGAGCGCGCACCTTGTATTACACGGCCACGTCCGCAGCGTGTCGTCATGCTACGAATGCGCGGCGCTGCATAAAGGCTTCTTTTGTTTCCTATGGTATTCGCATATCAATCGGAGGCGCGCAAGGCGCGGCGGTAGTATCTGGTGTTGACATATTCTCCTCTCGGGCCTCGCGGGGTCGAGTAGTCAGTCGGTGGTCGCGTGACAGTTTTGTCACTAGAGGCGCCGGCTGCAAGCACAGTGGCTACTTATGGGTGATCCCGGAACGCGCCTTTTTACGACAATGGCACAAATGCAATCGAAGCTAAAAAAAAAAACTAAAAAAACTCCGTTGTGCTTTTGTGCCTCAGGAACTCGCTCTTTTCATCTAAACAAACATTAGAGCAACGCACCCTGCTACGTGCTATACTGCTACTGCAGCCTGCCGTCTCCATGGTACGGTAGCTGCTCTCGAGAAACAGATATCACCAGCCGTGCGTCATATGAACCGTGCGCTAAAAAAATTGGGTTGTGTGTATGTTTATACAGCCTAGACGTTGGTCTGCCTCAACGGGCGACGAGTCTCCCAGCTGTGGATGAGCAATTTAGCCAGTGCAGTACAACCGCTGCCTGGGGTCTTTAACGTGCATCACGCAGTAGTGCTACACGATCGCACGCCGGTACGATGCTTATCCAGATCGAAACGGGCAGTGGTGGGGATATTGACGCTTTACACACGCGCCAGATTACAGCCGCCATGGCTGACCTTCTTTTGTCTTATGGAAATACCGAGCCACTGAAACGGTTGTTGACGAGCCTCCAGAAAGGCCAATGCTAGGTAAAAGGACGCAATAGAATTTAAGATGGCAATAACCTGGCCTGCAATGGTAATGATGAAGTGAAGAAAATTCAATAAGAGCAAACAAAAACTGAAGGTCAGTTATGGCGGCGCCCATGCACAACTGCTGCAAAGCGTCTATAACCCAGCATCCTGGGTTCTGCAGCGCGAGCTTTCGCTCCACGTGCCAACCGTGCGCTAGATAGGCTTTGAACCGCGTTTGTGTCGCAGAAACGCCTTTACCGACGCTCCCAACGGCAAAGCGAGGCACTGAATCGGCGACAGCGTCTTCCATATGGAGCCAGCCAATATGTGGGCAGGTCAGGAGTACAGGAAGTCCTGGGCATGGTTTCAATTTTATTTGCGTCGTTGACAAAGTAGCGTATCTCTGCACGGCATGAATATAAAGTCAGCACTCACTTGCATTGCACCCATTCATCTTCATGAATGCCCTCGCTGAAACATGGACCTCCAGCGACTTTTAAGGACATGCCGGTACTTGTACGTAATCCGTTACAAGTAACGCAATTACTTTTACTCCCTTACATTTATCGGTGATTTTATAGGAAAATAATTAAATATTTTTTAAGATAATTGCAAATAAATTTTCTTACTTATTTAAGTAAGGGAATGATTGTAATCAGTTGCATTTCCGTTTTAATTCACGGAGAAAAAGCGGTAATATCAATCACAAACAGCCAATAAATCGTTTGTATTTTTCTCTACGGGGTAAGTTTTATTGGAATTGCACCATCAACCAGCGTTCTTCAGATGCTGAAAACATTTCATCACATCACCTAAAACCTCGATTTGATTTTTTTTCTGGCTTGGTTGTTTGCAAATTGTAGCTTGTCAGCTTGCTCGCCCACGACGAAGAGGGAAGCACACTGATACAAACAACCGGACTGTCGGTGCAAACAATATTAGGCAAACTCCCGAAATCAAAATGTTTCGGTCCAAACACACACACACAAAAAGAAAACTCTCAAACTGAACGCGAGTTGGTGTAGCGGATCTGTGCACGGTTTTGCTTCTTGTCCCTTCTCTCCCTTGGTTTCGAAGACGCGGAGACTACACAAAACGATCGTTGGCTGCGGGCTTGCCGAAATCTCTAGGCAAATAACAATCCGTTCTTTGGTTACAGGGACTACGACAGTTTGCATAATGTCACACCAGGAGGGACGCTCCGTTTTACGGTGAATAAACTTCAACACAGAAATCGACTGAAGAGATGTGACATCAACTGCTATGCTGCTCAAAAGATATCAGAACACTTATCATGTTTGGGAGGTACGATTGTTTATTTGATTTTGTGCTGCTTTTCATCATGCTTTTCACCTCATCTTTCTAAAACTTCAGGTTGCCTAAATCCCTGTCACACTCTTCGTCCGCCATGTGCTTTTTTTCTTTCTTCTTTTTACATTATCAGGACACGTTGTCGGTAATATATGGCAACTTTCAGCGATGGTGGCACCGCGGTGCGAGAATCGCGCTCCCTAGCTCCTGGATGATCGGTTTCAGAATGAAGGTGTTTGCTTACACCTTCCAGATGGGGAAGTATGAGATAACACACTTATATAGCTCGTATTTCGCAAAATTGGAATTACTGCCGTCGCTCTGGGGAGGCGCCTCCGTTGCCTCAGCTCATGTATAGCCGTTTACCTGGAGAATACTGAGCTGTGTTACGGCCGACCCGTGCTACATGCGTTTTGGACGGCATCAAAAAGCGGTAAGCATGGCATATGTGCGTCTATATTTCTGTATTAATCGCCAGTGTGTGTTTGTTTTCTGAGGGATTCCCAAATGTTTTTGCTGGTTGTATATCCAAAAATATTACCCCATTATTTACCGACGTCTCAACCAAGAAACGACATGTGTTCAGAGCTAATGAAAGATTGATATAAAAGCATAATCTATAATTTAATTGTTATGTGTATTTGCCGTATTTTTCTATTTTTCTGTACGACCGTTTCGCCATAATTCCCGACTAAACTGTATTTATATAATATATTCATTTACATTTATTTTTTGAGGTTTATTTATCTATATGACAATTTTCATGGCCTTGCGATTCTAACAGTATCAAACTCCGGCTGTAATAACGAAGTTTTGCGCTTTCGTAAGGGTAGAGAGCTAGTCCATTTTTCTGAAGAAGCGTCAGACACTCGTGAGTGCCTCCGTTGAAAGGGTGTTCAGAGCGGCGGCAGTCATCTTCACTTAGAAACGAGGCAAGACACCCGAAGAGACATTCAAGAGTTTTGTTGCTGAAGGTCACAAAGGTGTGATTGGTGGCGACAATAAACGCCTCCATATTTGTGTCATACCCTACGACAATAATTTAGAAAGTGACGCCGGGAAAGCAGCAGATTACGTTTTGTAGTAGCAGTCGCTTACTTTTATAAAAGGATAATGGTAACTGCAATTAGTAACAATTTAGCGTCGTGAAATTGTAAATGTAATTCCTTATTTTGCTTTAGTAAGCGGCTCAAATCTGGACCTGCCTAGACTTTGTGAGGAGCAGGAGTAAGGCCCGCCGTGTGCCATACCTTTCTGTCCGCCCTGCTACAACTCCGGAATGTAGCGTGCCCCTCTCGGGTCACGGATCATTTAAGAAGCCATTGAGACGACGGAACAGGATGATCGGCCCAGTACATTTCTTCTTCTTACATTGTTTACCTGCGCACTAAGTCTTTTACGTGTAAAGCCCCTCCCCCCCCCTTCCCCCCTCAAAAAAAACGAAAAAAAAAACGCGACTCAGCATTCTATTCGTAGCGATAGAAAACACCTTATATTTGAGGAGAGTCAGATATTCGAAAAAGCATGCGCTGTATTTGGTCGTGACGGAACGTCATGGATTGAGGTTGGCAAATCGAAACCGAAACGAAGGTCAAAAAGCGCCCAAGATGCTTTGCGCTGCACTACGCCGCTAGGATCGCTTCGGTTTTGCAAGAGGCATATTCCTCGAGTGCTCCATTGCGTCGCCACGCTCTCTAAAAACATATTGGACAGGAACGCGGCGTCAGCGTTTGACGAGGACTCGAATCCATCCATACGCTTTGTGGCCAAACAATAGCGAGCGATAATGCTGATTGATGCGGTTTTGAAAGTAATATATTGCTTTCGCATTAAAAAGAAGGCACAATGTTTATGAGATGACCGTCAAATCAGAAAGTCAGCGTTATTATACCTGGCGTCTACATCTTCATCATCTCCGTTGTGCGCTCTGATCATCACCGTCCCGTGACTAGCTTCACTGTTAGAAGCGGTATTGGTGGCGAGAGGTTTCGGTAGCTTCCTCTCGAGGTTCTTTTCTGTGACGTCACGACCAGAGTTAACAACTGCCTGCGACAATCTCGATGGACCGTGGAAAAAGAACGGTGAAAACCTGGAGTCGTCGCGTCCATAAACGAACATCGTCGAAGTTGACCATCTCATATCCCCATTGTCTCCATCAATGGAAATAAAACAGCGCCAAACCTAGACTATTGGAAGCAAGGTGACTGGTCGCCGCCATGTCTCCGCTCATGCGGGAAAGCCCGTGCAATTTAAAGCTTGCCCAAGCTATCTTCACGCGCACGCTGCACATGCTTGCACGCATGGGGCACCGATCGGGGCGCTGTGCTTGCAATTGTCTGAATTTTGAGTCTCGCCACGGCCCGTTTGCTCAAAGCACTAACCGCGGCTAAAGTTAGCCGCAGTACCTAGGAGAGGGATTTTGAAATCACGTGACTGGCTCGGTAGGAATGCTGGGGAAACATGGCGGCGCCCCAGTGAGTGAGCGCCGCTCGCTTTGGAACTAATATGTGCTGCAATATCGGGCGCGTTAGTCAGCAACGAATGGTGCAGGAGGCTTTCGCTTTGGCTTACCTCACTTAAACCGCAAAGCATGGGCAATAACATCGCCGCATTTTTTAGATAGTGTTTCGATTCTGGGCATTTCTAAGCCTAAATAAACGCGATAATTGTCGGCATGGCAACGTCTTTGGAAAGCGGATTGCCTTGACTCAATCGGCCGGGTATTGATAGCACACAAAAGCAGACAGCGTCCCAACAGACTTTCTTCTAAATTATCCAGGCATCGCGAGGAGAACGCTGGAAGTGTAATTCTACGGTCCACGCGCGCTGGCCTTCCTCTTATAAAAGATTCGAAGTAAAAAATCACAATAAGACTTTAAGGAACGCGCGTGCAAGGCAAAATTTGTTTTATACTTTTTGCTTTAGAACGGTCACTACTGCAGACGCCAGCACGTGCGACGCGTGCAACTACAGTCGTAGTATGGTGCCTGGAACGCGTCTCCGACTGGTGTGTTTACCGCGGCCAAAAAAGTGGTCCCTCGATTTCCGCCTGATGACGTCATAAAAGTGTCATGCTGTCGCCGGTCGCGACCCTGGCGGCGTCTCAACAGTTGTGGTATAAGTGGCAAACGCCTGTTGTGCTGCAGGTCGCTGTCCACTGTGACAGTTCACGGAAGCTGAAGCAGCCGGAAGTTGGGACGCCTAAAGGGACAAAATGACGACAGCGACACTCGCGTTCGCTCGTGCTTTTCGCCAGCATTTCTACGGCCAACCGCCAGGATCGCAACAGGCAACAGCATGACACTCGCGTCATTTGTTGCCACATTGGGACCACTTTTGATGTATGGGCGGGATAGGGCGCTAAACACACCAGTCGAAGACGCGATTGAGGCACCATAGTCGTAGCATGCACCTCGGTGCTTGGATAATTTAGAAAAAAGGTCTGTTGGGACGCTGTCTGCTTTTGCGTGCTATCAACAATCCGCTTCCCAAAGACGTTGCCATGCCGACAATGGACCTTTTCCACATACCGACGGCACCAGGCGGTGGCTGCACGAACAAAAAATCGAGGAAGTGACCTACCTGCGCTACCAATCGATACCGGGAGCTACGCTACCAGTTTCTTCGCTCTCCGAGCTGCGTCGCGTGCCCAACGCGAGCTTAAAGATGGGCATCCGTGGCGTCCACTTAATCGTTGTGTTTTCCCTTCCGTCCACTTTCTTTTTTTGTGTAACCCAATTATATATATGCTGCGATTACCTGTTCTACTCGCTTATCCACGGGCTCATTCCGAATTTCCTCGATTTTTCGTTCCGACTTCCGCCGCTTGGCATCGGGCGCTCGCGCGTGCGCAGAGCGCTTCTCGGAAAAGGTCCATTTAGGCTTAGGAATGCCCAGAATCGAAAGACTATCTAAAAAATGCGGCGATGTCATTGCCCATGCTTTGTGGTACAAGTGAGATAAAGCAAAGCCCATTGCACCATTCATTGCTGACTAACGCGCCCGATATTGCAGCTACAACGACATATTATTTCCAGAGCGAGCGGCGCTCAGTCACTGGGGCACCGCCATGTTTCCCCGCATCCCTACCGAGCCAGTCACGTTATTTAAAAAAATCCCACTTTTAAGTACTGCGGCTAACTTTAGCCGCGGTTAGCGCTTCGAGCAAACGCGCCCTGGTGGAATTTTTTCACAACCCAGAGTAAGGATCTTCAACCATCCTTTTCTGTTGAAAGCACGCCCATTGCCAAGCATCTATGCCCTATGCCAAGTAAAACGCAACCGCGTGTTTAGCGCGTGCACTGCCCATAGTGAGGAAAACAGAGGAGCCACTAGCGAGCTTCTCGCCGCGAAAAGGCCCTCTAGATACGAGATTACGACGTACAAGGCTGCACGCGCATCGACACTCACGCAACATTCAAGCGGTGAAGGGGCGTGGATGAAAACTGAGGCAAACGAGCGTGCCACGTGCAAGGTTAGCGGTCATTTGAAGACAACAGCTGTAGTTGCTCAGGCCGTCACCGCACGCAAAAGTGAAGGCGAGAACCCACTCGAGTCACTTGACGGGCTCAACCAAGGAACACCCGTACCATATAAGTGGGACGAAAGCCAAGAGACTCCCAGTGCTGAAACCAAAAAGACAGAGACGACGGAAATGACAGCGTGGACTCTCCTTCTCTTCGTCAGCCTCCTGGTATGGAGCACTGGACCAGCGAGTTCTCAAGATGGTTTGTGAATTCTTAAAAGAATAACCTACCCTGTACTAGCTATCCTGTGTGTTTAATATTACTGTAAAATTCTAAATCATCTATGAAAAGTTTAAGCAAACGTGATCTTGAAGGGGTGGTGCAACGATTTTCAATTGGAATGTTTTTCCTTTTCACTAGCGTACTGGCTCTACTGGGATTTAAAGATATGTGCACGCAACGCCAATGGCCAAGAAACTCCTTTGTAGCAGTGTAATTTCAAGGACAAAAGCGAGTGTTTTCATTGAATCTCTCCTTCGCGAAACTTGACGTAACCGGAAGATCGCAGTATCCTCCAGTTACGATGTTTAAATACGGCTCATAGATTGGACCCGAGCGTTGCGGGGCACTCGATTTGGTGCCCGTGATATCCAACTGGTCGAGAAACATTCGGGTAGCGGCCCGTCTCCAATCACTGCAATGACGACAATAGCCGAACCATAACAATGTCTGGAACTCAGCGCGAGTCCTTTGCCTTGCCAACACCAGCGTGTGGCTACGATCAACATCGGCAACATATAATCGGCTCTAGATCACGTGGCCGCTTGTTCTGGCTGCGAGTTAAAAAGGTAAACGCTACTCGTCTTTTTTTTTAAACTTTTTTTGCAACTTTTATTGTGTGAGGTGAGAAACGAACGCGTGTTCAATTGCTCATAAGCGTTAGGGATTCATTCTAAGCGGTATTTGCTCAAAGTACAAAAATCTTTGCATCGCCCCATTAAAGGGATACTGAACACTCGTGGAAATATCGTGCGCCACTTAATATATTAACTGGCGCACGATATTTACACGAGCCAGCAGCCGCCGGTGTGCTCGAGCACACGCAACGAAATTGACGTCATAGGCCTCCATTCACGCTGAAGATGAGAGTGAAACGTATGGTATTCGGGCAAAGGGAGAATAAAGACAGGATTTTTATCTCCACAAGAGAAAAGTACGAGCTCGTTAGACCAATTAATCGCCTACATTTTACACCAGACCCCACTGTGGACATAAAAAGCCTGTCTGCATTCTCCTTCTCTCTGGAGCCCACACATTTCACCGTCATCTTAGGTGTGAACGGGACATGATGACGTCAATTTTGTTGCGTGTGCTCGCGTTCGCCGGCGGCTGCGGGCTCGCGGAAAGAGCATACGCCACTTCATATGGACACGGGAATATTTGGTTCAGCATCCTTTTAAGCGATACCTGGGCCGGTTTGCTCATCTTGCGGCTGCGGTCGGCCAGGAGGAATTTTTACGTCACGTGACCAGCTCCATGGGAATAAGGAAGTACCTAGCGTCCCTGCCTAATGGCGGAGAGATCCGCATCGCTTCAAGCACAAAAGCCTAAAATTTCGCTCGCAGAAACTGATTGCAGGGACTTTCAACTGGAGTCTACTTGACCGCCCCTTTATACTGTAGGAGCGGCAGATAAAGTTACGGCCAGGGAGGGTAAATAGGAGCCAAAATTAAGAAAAACACACACGAGATAAAAGTGGTAGCAGAATATTTATAAACCTCTGCCGGCGCCGCTCCTCCCGCCTTTTGTTGTGGTCGAGGGGGAGGAAGAAGAAGTGATTGTGAGTAGAAGCGATATTTTGCCTGTCTACAATTTATTTCAATGACAGGGGCCCGGGGTCATCCCGGGTGACCCTTTCTACCGAAACACTATTTTTAGACGGCAGCGTCATCTACGAGGAGAGAGATGAGCTCCACCGGGAGCAGTGCGACGGCATTTGACGGCCGGGTTTCTAAGAAGACGTCAGAATCTTCAGACTACAAGGTTATTCTACCAAGACTACCGCAAGGTATACTCGTCACAAACTCTCTATTTCTACATGCCGACATCACCGGAAGGCCTTACAAGGCAAGCGACTTCGGGGAAGCGATCTTTTCTGTCGTTGATCGGAAGGACGTCCTGGGCCTAGGCCCATACCAAATGAGTCACGTATGGATGGTGACCTTCGGAAATGCTGCAGCCAAGCTCAAGATCAAGGCATACGAAGAGTTCCTCATCAAAGGGAAGAAGTGCATAATCATCGATCCGTGCAAAGAGGAGATCAAACTGAAGCTCCTGTGGCTGCCAATCCCGATGCCAGACTCCGAGGTGAGGAAGGTTTTAGAGCCCTTTGGCACAATCAAGGAGATGAAAAGAGATACATGGAGATTCTCAGGACTTGAAGATCTCGAAACTACTACCCGAGAAGTGACGCTCGTCCTGAAGCAGGACCTTACAGTCGACAAGATCCCGCACCTCTTAAACGTGTACGGCACCAACACGTTCGTCGTCATCCCCGGAAGACCCCCGCTATGCCTTAGGTGCAAAGGAATCGGGCACATCCGTCGACAGTGCTGCACTCCTCGGTGCACGCAGTGCTGGAGATTTGGCCACACAAACGAAGAATGCGTTGTGACATACGCTTCCAAACTCCAGGGGATCGTAACACCAGAAGCTGACCATAGCGAGCACATAATGGACGTAGAAGAAATGTGCAATGAGGAAATCCAACCGACGCTGGCGGGGAAGGAACCAACAACCGAAAGCGAAGAGCCCTCCTGCAGTTCAAACGAAAGTTTCATGGAGGAGCACATGTCCGGTGTAGACATCATCCCAACACCACAACCAGGAATAGAAGAGACTTCACTGAAGAAAGTGAAAGAAATGAAAAAGCAATCCACACACGCCAAGAAGTCGGCCGAAGTTGGCAAGAAGGAAGGAAGGCATTACAAGAGAGCCAAAGTTAACATCAGTGACAACACAATAGAAGAACTTGAGGCCGCTAAAATTCCAATGGACTCAACGGAGCCGCAACTTCGACTGGAGCCCAAAGAGCCGCGGCTGAAGCCCAAATTTAAGGACCGGGAAACCACCTCTCCGGCAGCTTCCGAACTTGACACTAAGGAATAGAAGCTAACACTATCATGACCACCCAGATAAGTCCCTTCACTATTTCCACGATAAATGTGCGAGGGATAAATTCGAGAAAAAAACAATACCAACTTTTTCGCTTTGTACAGAAATATGACAGCGACATTGTGGCCCTCCAAGAAACAAAAGTGTCCGAACAAAATACCCTATTTTCTGGATGCAGCTTATGGAAGGATTCCTACGATGTGTTCCACTGTCCCGCTGTTGAGTATTCAGCGGGGTGCGCAATTCTGTTTAAAAAGAATACGAAGTTCCGAATGTGCAGCATTCTTGAAGGGACTGACGGTGGTCGCCTCATGGTAGCTAATGTTCTCTTGCAAGACCAGCCCTGGCGGATAATTGTTATATATGGATACAACAACCCAGCACAGAGGGAAAGCCTTTTTTGCCAAGCCAGAATTCACGCCAACACAAGATTTAACGTCATCCTACTGGGCGATTTTAATTGTGTTTTAAATAAGAAAGACAGGGTCCCATCAACAAACATCGTAGATCCAAGTGCGGAAGTTTTAAGATCACTGATTCGAGACTGTGACTTGATAGACTCCGCCACAAATCACGCGCTCTGTTACACACACTTTCAAGGATCGTCTCATGCACGTCTTGATCGGATATACATATCGGCTTCAGTTAGTACCGCGTTGAGTACCTACAGCGTGATCCCTGCTTTTTTTACTGATCACTGCATGGTACAAGTTCGTGTAGGCATAAAAACAAGCTAGAAAATTAGAAAATCACAGTCTTGGTCACTATAGAAAATGAACGAAAGGCTCCTTGAAAATGACGATTTTGAACGAGGCGTAGAATCAGCCCTAGACATATTTGAGTGCACCAAAGAAGGATGGGGTCAGAAATGGGAAACCTTTAAACTTGACATAAGAAAAATGGCGATAGAAATGTCATCAATTGTCGCATATCATGAAAAAATACAAGAAAAGCATCTGAACAATGGCATCCTCTACCTGTATCGTCTAGAATGCGAAGAGTCCGGAAAGTACAAAGATGAAATGAAGAATCTAAGAAAGCAAATTGAAGAACACGATAAAATACGATATGGGGGCGCGGCTGTAAGAACACGCACTCTGGAAATGATAGAAGGAGAAGAACCGACAAAAAGATACCTAAATGCGGAGCGAGAATACATAAAAAAGAAACATTACATTATTAAGCCAAAACGGTCGCCTACTGAACGAAAGGAAGGAAATAGAAGATGCCTTCGTTTCTTATTATGATAATATATTTGCTTCAACTCTTCTGTCTGTCACAACCCAAATGCAGGAATCTATATTAACTGGGTTGCCAAAGCTTAAAACAGAAATGACCGAAACACTAGACAAACCCATCGACGTGAATGAAGTCGAACTACACATAAAAGAAATGAAGAATGGAAAATCTCCGGGACCGGACGGTTTACCAGCCAGCTTCTACAAAAAATGGAGCAAAAAACTTGCGCCAATACTTCTAAATGTTTTCAAAGAATCATACAGAAATAAATGCTTACCTCCATCGTTCCGGAAAGCACACACTGTACTGATTCCCAAATCAAAAGATCCGGACAAGCTCCAACGAGTGGGCGGTTATCGACCGATCAGCTTACTTAATTGTGACTACAAAATATTTGCACGAGTGCTTGCGGGTCGTTTACAGAACGTGATATCAACATTAGTAGGTGACCACCAGACATGTTCCATAAAAGGAAGGAACATACAAACCAACATTCACATCATCCGGTCTATAATAGAGATTTGTCAACGAACGTATGAACCAGCGGCCATTCTACAGATTGATCTTGCCAAGGCTTTCGACAGAGTTCAACACTCCTTTCTTTTTGATATTCTCAAGCATATAGGAGTAGGAGAAAACATCAAATGTGGAATCAAGCTCTGTTATAATGATATATCAACAAAACTACTAGTAAACGGAACTCTCACAAGAGCCATAAAAGTCCAATGCTCGGTCAGACAAGGATGCCCCATGTCGCCACTGCTCTTTGACCTCTACCTTGAGCTCCTCTGCAGAAACATCATAACCAACAACGAGATTCAAGGTTTTCGCCTTCACAGCTGTGAGGTCAAGCTTCTAGCCTACGCGGATGACCTGGTGCTGGTGTGTACTAACAAGCCAAGCATAGAAAACGCAATGCTCTATGTTTCAAATTTTTGTGCCGTGTCAGGAGCAGCGGTAAACAATGACAAAAGTAGCGGTTCGTGGTGTGGAGAGTGGGGAACGACTCCATCTAAATACGTAGATATCCAATGGTCCACCATAAAACCACACCTCTTGGGAGTGCCATTGAGCGTAATGGATAATCCCAAGCCTATGTGGGACGCTGTAAGGAAAAACGTTAAAGCCGCGGCTAATATGTGGAGCTGACGTTATCTTTCTGCTTTTGGTAGAGTCGCTGTATGCAACATTTTTCTTTTGTCAAAATTAACGTATCTTCTGCAGGTTATGCACTGCTCAAGGCTAATAGTTAATGTATTTAACGGAATAATGGCGACGTTCATCTGGAGGTCACCATACGAGCCAATGAGAAGATCCAACTTGTTCCGACGAATGCACGACGGAGGACTTGGTCTAGGCCATATTTTCGTAAGACAGCTGATCGCAAGGTGGAAATTTTTCACACAGGAGCAGCACCCCTTTTTAGAGTTGTGCAAACAATTCTTTTTGAAGAAATACATGGTACCTCTAGGTGATGCAACAACCACAAGCGATATAACAAAATTACGAGGATTCTATAAAGAAGTCGCGGACACATTAGAATTTATAAGAGCAAGGTTCGATAATGCCTTTTTGGCTTCGTGCACTAAAAAGAAACTAGATACTCAATTACTCATTTCATTGTTCCCAGAACCAGTGTTTCGAGTGTACCCTTACGCTCCTCCCCTGAACTGCATAACTGATGTTTTGAAACGAGTCAAGACAATGCCGATACCACCGAAGTGTAAAACTTTCTTTTATAGATTTCATTCTCGTACCACACCAGTTAAAAAGTGGCTCGACTCTCGAGGCATTGATACATATGAAAGCACTAATTGTAGACTTTGCCACGTAACCGAAACGTTCATCCATGCCTTCGTTCTTTGTGTTGACGCAGTGTTCTTTTGGGATGTCTTCAAGAGAACACTCAGAAAGGATTTTGAAGTGGAAGAGGCAACCTTTAGGTATTTGCATTTCACTGACCGCCTTGACACTGTTCAAGATATATTAGTAGTACTACGTCTTTACAGCTTGTGGAAAACGCGCAAAACAGACACAGAAGCAGGTGTTGCGAAGCCATCCTGGGTTAATTTCAAAAATATTGCAACTCAGGTAGGCCAAGGCATATTGGCCACCTGTAATGAAAGTGATGAATGAAAATTAATAGTAAACAACCTTAGTCGTTCGCCTGATATTATATAGGCTATGATGTCATGCGTTGAAGAGGTGAAGCCAAATGAAAGTTAAGTGATACCCCCTTGTAAAGTATATTGCGACGAGTGCTCGTTTTGAGAACTTTGTTAAATGTTCCTTGCATTCAACTTCGCTACATCACCCACTATAATTCATTGCTTGTATATAATCTAACGCAAATTATCATCGTGTAAAAATCATAAAATGTAAATAAATGTCTCTGGAAAAAAAAAAAAAATTCTGTTGTGGTCGAGAGGTTAAAGCGCCGGTGCTTGTCGTAGCGGCAAAAAAGTACCGGGTTCAAATCGCGCTAGGAACTTTTTTTTTTGTGCATTTTGCGTGTGTCTTACTTTTTAACTGTGATCCTTTTTAGGAAATCATCCACTTGCACTTCTGCGCCTTACACGGTTTTTACTGTTAGTCCCACCTGTTCAATTGAAGCACCGGGAAGCAAAAAACAAAAGATCAACGCAAGTTAACGCGCTAATACAATCATATCATAATGTTCATTAAAAGGAAACCAAGGTAACAGCATCGGTGTGGCTTTCATGGAAAGGGAGCCGAAATAAGCACCCTTTCCCAAGCAACTACAATTTTATCTGTTTTTAAATAACGCTCTTGCTACGATTCCTTTCAATAACAAGAGACGCCTGTTTAGGACTAATAAAAACTGCAGTTGTGGCAATTAAAAAACTCCACAAAACAAGCAAAAAGAGAGAAAAAGACTAGCAGCTGTGGATACATTAATTGAGCGAAATCCTACAGGCAAGGCAGCAGGTCAAACGTCTGAGAAAGTAGTAAAACCGAAATAAAAGAGATCATACTTTTACTTGCATAGAATGTGATACAAAGTATACTAACACTCTTTACATTTTGTTGTGGCAATCGTTTTGTACTCTTAACAAATTACTTGTTGAATTTTGTTAGGATAGCAGACGATCACGACCGAATACAAAAATGAATCAGGCGTCGACCATCGCAAACCCTCTCTCTAATGCAAAACCTAACATGACTTTGGATCAACAAATGGAATTGATTATAAATTATTCCATTTCTTGATCCAAAGTCATTTTAGGTGTTTGCAATAGAGAGAGGGACCTAAAATGACTTTGGATCAAGATTCATTTTTGTATTCGGTCGTGATCGTCTGCTATTCTAACTAAAATTCAACAACAAATTTGTTAATACTACAAAACGATTGCCACAACAAAATGTAAAAAGTATTAGTATAGTTTGTATTACATTCTATGCAAGTAAAAGTATGATCTCTTTTATTTCGGTTTTACTACTTTTTCAGACGTTTGACCTGCTGCCTTGCCTGTAGGATTTCGCTCAATTAATGTATCCACAGCTGCTAGTCTTTTTTTTTCTTTTTGCTTGTTTTGTGGAGTTTTTTAATTGCCACAACTGCAGTTTTTATTAGTCCTAAATAGGCGTCTCTTGTTATTGAAAGGAATCGTAGCAAGAGCGTTATTTAAAAACAGATAAAATTGTAGTTGCCTGGGAAAGGGTGCTTATTTCGGCTTCCTTTCCATGAAAGCCACACCGATGCTGTTACCTTGGTTTCCTTTTAATGAACATTATGATATGATTGTATTAGCGCGTTAGCTTGCGTTGATCTTTTGTTTTTTTCTTCCCGGTGCTTCAATTGAACAGGTGGGACTAACAGTAAAAACCGTGTAAGGCGCAGACATGCAAGTGGATGATTTCCTCAAAAAGGATCACAGTTAAAAAATAAGACACGCGCAAAATGCACAAAAAAAAGTGCCTAGCGCGATTCGAACCCGGAACTTTTATGCCGCGACGACAAGCACCGGCGCTTTAACCTCTCGACCACAACAGAAGGCGCGAGACTGGGCGCCGGCAGAGGTTTATAAATATTCTGCTACCGCTTTTATCTCGTGCGTTTTTTTCTTTATTTTGGCTCCTATTTACCCTCCCTGGCCGTAACTTTATCTGCGCTCCTACAGTATAAAGGGGCGGTCAATTAGACTCCAGTTGAAAGTCCCTGCAATCAGTTTCTGCGAGCGAAAGTTTAGGCTTTTGTTCTTGAAGCGATGCAAATCTCTCCGCCATTGGGCAGGGACGCTAGGTACTTCCTTGTCCCCATGGAGCTGGTCACGTGACGTAAAAATCCCTCCTGGCCGCAGCCGCGACCGCAGCCGCAAGATGAGCAAACCGGCCCTGCTCACGGCAAGAGTTCAGGGGATCGCTGGTTGATTGCGTTAGCGCACCGTAGCTCGAGGCTCATGGAGTGAAAACAAGCGCTTCAGAACTTAATGAATCCTGGGTTGGATCCCTAACCCTGCTCCTTTCTATCTAACGCGTGAGCAAAATGGATTGAAAGCACTTTAAACTGACCGCATAAATAGGTTTCTTAACTTATCGCGCTGGGAGTTACTACAGAGGTGGCTAAGTTTGGTGGAAGCGTTCGCTAAAATTGTAGAAAGATTCACTTACCTGAGGAATTCAAGGAAAATCAAAAACTATCTTTTGCCTATACGTTGCATGTGCACTAAAATTATGATGTGTCACTGTGGCGCTTATATGGGCCAAAATGAAGGTAAGAATAGGTAAGCCAACTCTTATTTCTTTCCATTTTTTTTGCAATTTTTCAATCGCAGTAAATGCCAGAATAGCCGTCAACCATTTTCTGATGATTTCGATATAAAAGGCTTAGCAATATTTTTTCCATAGACAAAACAAGTTTTTTTTTATTTTCCTCCTTTTGACTCCGGAGGTTTCTAGTATTCATACTTTCAATTAATGAAGGCATTAGTTTCGAGCACCTCTGTAGAAACTCCCAGCGCGATAAGTTAAGATGCCGATCTATGGCGGTAAGTTTAAATTGCGTTCAATTCATTTCGCCCATGCTGTAGATGCTCGTTTTACCGGCGTGCCCTCGTGTATCACTGCCGCATGATGCACGCCAGGGACCTGTACGGTGATACTACACTAGCTAAATGCCTCCCTCTTCTGCTGAGACACCAGACGACCATTGGGGATGGTTAACTTCTCACTGTATAAACATGCACACACCGCAATTAAATAAGAGTTCAGGAGTGCATCACAGGTCTACTCTTATGCACCGTGGAAACACAGCGGGAAAAAGTATTTGTCCTTAGATATAGCCAGCAGTCACTGGACAGAAATTTATTATAAGAATACCACGAACGCATACCCCATTTTCTACGACGGATCAATGTTTACCGAACTGAAGTAGACAGGTAACTCCGTGCATATATGCATGCGGCTTTCGACCGTGACGCGCTCGGTTTTCTTTGGGAGCCGGGTGTAAACGAATGAATTAAAAAAAGCATTACAAAAAGAGAAAGAAAGTAACTTCACTTTATTGTTGAACGTTTTCCCAGCATAAACCAGGTATCCTGTTTTTTGTCTCTCGTGTGCAATGTTTCCTTTACCGCCGTTGCACTGCACACACGGGGTAAACATTGATCACTTAAACGTTCTTGTTTTCTTGATATTAAAAACTGTATATATTTTAAAACAGCGATGAACGTTCTATGTCTCTCTCCCTATAACAACGCGTTTCCTGTCATTGTCTTCAAGCGTTTCAAAAGCGGTCACAAATACTCGCTTAACGCGGCTATTTTTAGAGTGGCTTTCGAGGGGAACTTGTATGAACACCGCAAACAACATAATTTTCGCGGGATCAACAATTCCCGAATTTCATGAAGTGTACCTTTCGAGAATATTTTGCGGGCATAATATTTCGCGAATTAGGGTGCCATGCGCCAAAAAAGTGAGGGAGAGGAGCAGACGAGAGCAGTGCGAGGGCAGTCAGAACGCCAAGCCCCCATTGGACCGATTAGTGGGTACACCGAAAGCTAGTGGCCTCTGTCTCCACTGCACTTGTCGAACACGCTAGAACGCGGAACGCCGTCGTCCTACGTTTCACTTTCGCATTCGATCCCGTTCGACGAGTGCAGTGGAAACAAAGGCAGCTAACTTTAGGTCTACCCTCTAATTGTTCGAATCAAAGCTCAACATTCTGACGTACCCCCGCGCCCTCGCCTTCTCCACTCTCTCCCTTTCTCGGCGTATACTCTCTATGGCCGAAACATTCGCTTGATCAACATTGCGCGATATTTTTTTCAAGGCGCACAATGAGCGAAAACGAGCTTCTCACGAAACTTAGGTTTGAGACGATATAATAAGGGTGCAGGTGGGAGCTGGTGAATGTTAACCATGTTGAATAAACCTGAGACTGGGGCAGAAATGAGCCTATAAGTCGAAGGAACAGAAAAGGACAGGGCGGCGTCTCCTGTCCCTTTCTGTTCCTTCGACTTATATGTTCATTTCTGCCCCAGTCTCAGGTTTATTCAACGTGGTGAAGATTAGGTTGTTTACAGTAGTGCTTTTCTGTCCCCTGATTGCATTGCTGGAATCGTATAATGAATATCAAATTTTGTTTTCAGCTGATCTAGTAATGCAATTTCTTGGTTGTCTGAAAGAAAAGGACGATTCTGCCCGTATGGCCCGTCTCCAAAAGGTAAGTCTAGTTTTTAATAGTAGCGTTTACCTACTTTGCTTCCCGATTCACTAATCTTCGTTACACAATAACTTGTCGAATTGTCGAGGCTACGGCCCCCGCGACCCAATAAGAGCGTCGGAGCGAAGCACGTGACCCCACGTCCTTGGAGCGTGTGTGCCACTGCGCCAAAGAGCCGACTGTCGTCTGCTGGGCAAGAGTCGTCTGCTGCGAAACCAGCCAGCTTCGGATGAACGTCCGCCGCCTCAACATCGCTGTCCGCTAGAGTAGCGAACTCTTTGGGAAAAGGCGCATGAGACAAGCATACACTCAATTCACGCGGGAGTCTGTGGTGGGCGCTACTGCCAGGCGATGTTTTGAGCAGGACGGCGCTACGAGGAGAAAAAAGGTCCGCAACGGATACGGATGTGTCGTCACTTTTTTGGTTTAGATATAAATGAAACTTACTAATTCCTCAATGCTTACTCGTTATTTTTGTTTTACGTACTCTCGATTGCGACGGAACCGCGCGAATTCAATTAACGGTAAAAAAAAAGAGATGAAACCTAAAGGCTATTTTATGTCGCAGACGGCGCAGTTGCTGTGGCGGCAACGAGGCTTCCGTGGACTTGACCCCGGAGTGCTATCCCGTGACTTACTCCGACACTCCTAATGAGTCAGGGGGGTCGCAGCCTCCACAGTTCGCCGCGTTATTCTGAAACGAAGTGAGGTCATGTCATCGTTTGTATGTTTTACATGCTAAGCTTGTCGCAAATACAAAGTTCGGGTAGATGGGCTTAGAACTGCCGTTCACTTACAAAGACATCGGCTGACGTATATTCTGCTGAGTTGAATCGGTGGCGTCTCCAACAATCTGAAAACCCTATTAGACGTAGCAGTTTTAGGTTACTGAGCTGAGTGTGCTTTTGTGAAGCACGCATTTCCTGGGCTGAGGTAAGAAATAAAATTTTGTTTTCTTCTCTCTCTTAACAAAAAGTGCCTCTGGCATAAGTGCGCTTAGCACCGCCGCAACAACTACCTCAGCTAATGGATATTTTATATCATAGGAGAAGGTGCATGTTCCACCAAATATGCCGCAAGATTTAGACGTTGCATGTTTAAAAACTATGCGTGTTGTGAAGGAAAGCTAGGCAGATTGGCTTTGCCGATTAAAGGTGGGAAACGATTTTAAAACTCTTGTTTTAAGTTACTGCACCCTCATTTCTAGTCACTTTGTTATTTGCACAAATCGTTGTTAACGGAGCCCAACCGAAGCGTTAAGATTACAGTTATTCTAGTGAAAACTAAAAAAAACAATATCATTTGGACCATGTGAACCGCAGCTTTATGTATGCAGGGTGGCAGGTCCCTTGTTTTAAATACCACTTCGGGCAGACAAAATGCAAGCTAGCTTGCAGCCGTTTCTACCTGACTAATGGACGCCAAACCAGTCACAAGTGCCTTTAACCACTTCCTTTTTTTCCGGGCTTGGCCCGTGAGCACATTTATAAACCTAAGGCTTTGAATAGTATTCCTATAGGCATCCAAATTGGGAATTTGCGACATCACCCAACATTCACTAAATAAATCAGTTATTTACAAAATGTCTTTAGTGAATTGATTGTTACCTGCTGAACAGTCGAGCCAGCCATTGTGATTGTCTTCATTATTAAATTATCGCTGGTAGGTAGCCATAAATTGGCATATGGGCGAGAAGCCCAGCGGCGGTTAACCTTTGAATAAACAAAAATGTTTTTTTTTTCTTCGTGACGGCTTTTTTTTAAATTTTGATGAACAGTTTGATTTTCTTCGAATCGCGTGCTCTTACGTCGAGTTCGTAAGCTATCAGCAGCCAATTAGGCATCCCTATATTACGGCATTTCTTCTATCATCAATATGAAGATCTGAACGATCTGAACGATCGAAATTGGAAAGATAATTCTATTTAAAAAAAATAGATATTTTTTTACTGGTGACAACAATTTTAATCTAAGCTCTGGTTTCCATTCATTAGGTAACAATGATATATTTTAGATTTGTCTGGAATAAACTAGAAAAAGAACGCAAACAACGCGGAGGCAGTGAAAGGGGAAAGCCTCTCTACGCAATGCTTACGAGCTCGCTCAAATTCCTAATAGCACTCGAGCAAATGGGAGGCCAGAGGTTGTAACGCCTTCTATCACAAACGTTCCGTTCCTATAGGCGTCCTTCGAATGAACCCAAAGCCGTAGTCAAACTGCTCGCATATCCGACGAACGAAGCAGACTTTCTCCGCGGACATTATGACAAACATTATCCGCAGACACGCCTCAAGCATGTTCGCAGCGTGTTTGCTCCATACACATGTATGCCTTTACGTTCCACTAGGACACGTTGCTAGGACCTCGGTTGTCATAGTAATCGTAAGCGTCATAAGTGGACATACGCGGTCATAAGCGGCCATAAGCGGTAAGAACAATGTCGGTCACACTCACGCGAAAATGTTTAAACCAGTCTGTATTCGCAGCAAGTGACTTGTGCCTTCCGTCTAAGAAAGTGGCACTCTTTCTTATCCACACGCAGGTAATGGTTCAATGCTCCCCAAAAGGAAAGAAGATAGAGGTGAGGATCGGTTTTTGTGATTAGTAACGAAAGCTCATATTAATTTTACCAAGGTTTAATGTCGGAAGGTAATCCACCTTTACCAGCTTTACCAAAACATCATTCATCAACTGCTTTGTTAAAATCAAGGTTTAAGGCTTGTAGGTTTTCTCCTTTTTTTTCAAAATAAATGCCTAAGCTCCATATTTGAGACCTCAACCGTGGGACACCGCTGAAATCTAATTACCCAGCATGCATATCTAACCTGAAAATCTACATTTTGTTTGGTAAAAAATAAATAAAAACTGCGAGTTCGTTCGTTGTATTGTCTGTTTAAAACCAATAATCCTGGGATATTTTAAAAGTACCTTAAACGACTTTATTTCCTCTGGCTTGAAATTTCGAGAATATGGTGGACTGTGAAGTTCACGAATATTTCTCTGGTATAATATCTTGCGATTGGGTATGATACGCTATATAATAGTTACCGATATATGTTTCGCAATATTTCTTTTGTTCCGCAAATGTCGCGAAAATTAGGTTCTCGCGAACATTAAATTGTGTACAGTATATGCCCGAAATAGGTCATCAGGAGTTTCTTTGGCTCGGTGACTTGCCTGGATGTATCGCATGAGAAGTATCTGCTAGTACCCAGTGAATCAAGCATGAGAATGCTAAAAGTATGCCAATCATTCCGATTCCATTACATATAGCATGGCTGTTAAATGTTTAACACTATGAAGGTCTGCGCTATACGTCAAGCGTGTGCAGATGAAGCAAAACGTGTTAATTGTTTAATCATGTTTGTGTCAAAGTGGATATAAGAGGGAAACGCTTCGTCAAGAACAAACACATTAAACTAGATATTATCTTTTTGTTCTCACGATATTTTTTTCCTCCTTCAGAGTGGATGCGTCCTTACAGAACTTGTGAGTACAGAATCATAAATGAACATACCGAATATACCCCCCCCCCCCAATCTACATAGTTTCCTAGGTAAATTATTTCCGCTTATGTGCCGACGCTGGGTGTCGGACAAAATGGTCCCGGACAAAATGACCCCGGAAAAAAACTGTCCCGGTCAAAATGGTCCCGGGCAGAATTTCCCAAAGCGCAACCAAGAAAAACATTTCCCCAGTGATTTGTCGACATATTGGACACTTTTTCATGTTTTAGTGAACTGCTACTTTGAAGCTTTATTCAACACACGTTTATTGCATATTTTAATGTATTTAAGGTTTACGTTTTATATTTGAGGAGAACACCAAAGAACCCCAAGCTTTAATTAAAGTTATATCATCGCTGACTCGTATGCATGGTTCCTATTCGCATATGTCAGAGCATTGTACAAAGATGCAGCTTAGAAGTGAGTACACAAATACATGCGCGCACACTAAAAGCGCAACGTCGTGATGGAATCTGCGATTTATTTAGACTAGCCCAGAATGACATGCACAAAAATATCGCGAACGCCATTAGTACGTTTTGTTTTCAGACCTGCTTGATTTGCCCCATCAGCTGGGAGCGTCGGCTCCACTCTGACATTAGTAAAACGTAGTGTAGGTGCGGGAAGAAAATTTAAGAGAATGCGACAGTATTTTTATAATGTCTAATTAGCGCAAGGGCGCTGGAAGAAAACGCATTGGCGCTAGATGACAACGCATGCATATCATTATTCAGACCATTATTATGCATATGCGGCATAGCTGTGATGATGTGAGTGGTCGTGTATCACTTCTGCGTGATGCACGTTAAAGACACCAGGCTCCCTATTGAAAATATTTCTAAAGGGCCCGTCAGCCTTGAAGGATTATGGGACCTCACAGGCCTTCAAAACCCTTCAAAAATACCCTACAGAAAAACCCTTCAAAAATACCCCATAGAAAAACCCTTTATCCCCACGGCCCTTCAACCCGTCAGACCCTTTAGCCCATCAACCCTTTAGAAACCCAAATGACTGTGAACCATAGAAAATATGCAGTTCAAAACATTATTGAAAATTTATTGCCGACATTTAGTTTTACATGCATATTATAACTCAAAAAGTTGATAAAAAGCAACGCTTGTACTAACCCGGCGCAAGGAGCTGTAGACGAAAGAGATTACATCAAAGAGGGACAACTGACTTCTTTATCACAAAGAAAAATACCTTTCAAAGTACTCCCAATGCCGCTGGGTATATTCCTGATGTACGGTAGTTCAGCTAATAAAACCGAGCAGGTGCACCTCACGGACACATACAAAGTCTCAGTAAGAACGTTAAGCGAAAACCACGAACTCGTAAGCAGCACCTGCCGCCGTTGAGAAATCCCGAGCACAGTCACGGTTTCGTCCATGTTGACATCGCGCCGGCGTCTTCGGCGTATTTTTCGCTCGCTGGTCTGAAGTTGGACGGACGAAGAGGCGCAAGGAACAAGTCCGGACAGCGGCCATCATCCACCGTCTCAACACTCACAGTGCCATAATCCCGGTGCGCAGGCACAACATGCGGTGGGACGCTGACCCCGACTGCCAGGCTTTGCAGCCAGTAAGCCGACACGGGCCACCATCTCCTTGAATGCGCTGAACACAATGGCGCTCGAGCGGTGCTGAAGGCGGCCTGCGCCGAATTATGGTTCACCTGCGGTACCAAGAAAGAAACTGCACGTATCAAAACAGACCAAGGGGCGAGCCCTCAAAACCATGCATGCTCACGATTCTGGAGGAAATTAGTCCGCTCCAAATATCCTGGCTCGTGGGATAACCGGAACCGCAAACGAGCAGAGAGAAAATGGCTATGGCCTCCCCCGCTTGCACACACCACCCTCTCCCCCCGATCGCTGGCCTGGCGCCCCGGCACCCTCTCCCTGTCGTCGGGCGGAGAGAGGCGCATGTGGATTGCTTTTCGGGACAGTCCCCCGTGGAGGGACCGGTTCCCGGAACTAGTCGCTCCCACGTGCGTCCCTGTTCCTGGAAAGCGCGCACTGCTCTTGGCTTGTTTTTTTTCCCCTTTTTCTTTTTTTTATACATGGTTGCACGGATTTCGCCTCGAGCGGACAGGATTGCGTTCGCCTTAAAACGCCGCTCGGCCAACACCACTCGGCCCGCGGCTCGTCAATTCTCCACATGGGGCGGTCGCCCTCAGAGGCCTCTTTGGCGACCGAACACCCGGGCAGTGACAGACGGGTCGAGGAGCCCACTCGTATTTAATAGAAGAGCAGTAATAAACGTCTGACCGTACACACACACGATCGGCATTCTCCAAATACTTATTTTTCCCCCGTAGCGTACAATAAGCAGCTATGTTCATTCAATCTGCGAAATGTGTCTTCTCCAACCAGGCCGTTGCCCACAGACATCTCAAGAGGCCTGAAGGTTTTTCCGACCCTATTAGAAGAGTTCTTGACAGGCTTTCAGACATTTCAAGCCATTGTAAAGGGCACTTTAGACATTTCAGGAGAGCCTCTGACGGGGCCAGTGAACCCACCAGGAAATATCGGTGCCCCCTTCAAACATCTCAGAAATTCGTGAAGTCCCCTTCACAACCTTTAAAAAAGTCCTGAAGTCCCATCAGAGCGATTTTCAATAGGGCTAGCAGCTGTGCTGCACTAACAACATCTCTCATCCACAGCGTAAACCAGTTCGGTCCTCATAACAGACCGACCTTACACTGTACAAACACAAACGTCAACTATCTTATTTTTTTATTTTTTTTTTGTGGTGGCGTGTTATATAGGCACCACGTTTTTCTTCCCGCGCTGAATATGTAAAATATTATGAAACACGTTATTCTATATATGTACTTGTATATTATTTGTATCTTATACTTTTTCCTTCTCGGCTCTGCTTACTGGCAGGCAATGTGTTTTGGATTACATATGAAAACTTTAATATGGTTATCGTTTCATAACCTAAGTAATCAGCATTAGTTTTTTTTTTCTCTTTGTCCAAAATGCAGCAAGTGCAAACAATCGAATAATACCATATAGAACAAGCAAGCCATGTCTCAAACTTTCCCTGGGACCATTTTGTCTGGGATAATTTTGTTTGGAACCCACGCACGCAAGAAGGGCACTACGTGTTTGCTAGAAATACTTGTGTTGAACTTGTGATGCACACTGCTTGACATTTTAGCCCGAACACGGCTCGGGCGCTTTTTCCATTTACGAAATGGCACTAGCGAGCATCAAAATTTACTGCTTATGTTAGCATCCCGAACGAGCGTTTTCTACCACTACAGTAGATTTAATGGCAGTAGTTTATCACTAAGAGAAGATAGAGAAAACCGGCGATGGCACGTTCAAACTATCAGTTTCGTGGTGTGTGTAAATCTATGAAAAGACGGTGAGTGTGATAGTGAGCTGGTGATGTTAATCATTATGTTAAAAACCCGAAATTGGTGGTGAGGAAAAAATGGGAAACTTTGAAGTAAAAAAAGGCAGACTAAAAGACGTCTCAAACCCAACTACCAAGTGGCACATACCGTTGCAGAGCGTTCTGAAATCAATCCCTCACACATCTGTCCACAGCTTGCTCCCTCACCCCTTGCAGAACCCGTAATACCGTAATTCAGACATCCACTCTTCTGGTCTGTCTCAATAATCACAACGTAACTAATGCTCTCTTAGCTGTTACATGTCTTAATTCTGATTTCACAATAAAGTGCACGATTCCACAGAACTGTTCATAAATTTTATACTCCGTAGATTGCAGCGCGAATTAAAATAGGGAAAGATATAAACTGGCGTGTTTGTTTTCTTTTCAGAATTTGAACAAACAAGAACTGGTAGGTTTGCTGATGGTTTTATAAGACGAATGCTCACGAATGCTCGCGAAATTTGCACTAATTATATTTGTTCTTTTGTTTTTTTTTATTTTTAGGGATGCATGTTGAAGCTTGTCAAGAAGACAAAACAATGATTAAGAAACTTCCGAACAAAACAATAAAACGCAGATATTGAGCTTTGTTCCAGAAATTGTATATTAAGTGTGAAAAATAAAGTTCGTAGCTTTATAACGGCGAGCCGTATTTCGTTCTATGCACCCTGCCATTAGAAAATAAATATTTGAAAAATCAACTAACCAAATAAAGTTGACACATTTCGCATAAGGCCTATAATTTAAAAAATTTGCTTAAATAGGTCGATCGAGTATTTTTTTACTTACCTAAAAGCTCTTCCGATTTTTTTAAATTTGAGTCGATTGAACAAGCGCACCTTTATATTGGGGTAAAATGTCAAGTGCCACAGGTAACTTACATGCATTAGGTAACCAGAACAAACTTTTGAAGATGTTTTGTTGAAAAAAAGGCTTCCATCGCTAAGCGCTCCTGTGATGAGATCACCTCGAACCCAAGTCGAATCACTCCCGTCCATAGCGTACGTTGCTTTTAGTATAGCACCAAATATTTATGTGTCTGCTTAGAAGCGTATTGTTTACTTTTATGTTTTTAATTTCAAACTGAAAACTTGGTTCTATAAAAATCTGTCATTGGTTTTTGTACATTTAACAAACAGCATATATTTGCTTTTCAAAATCCGAAGTTCGAGCTTTCACAGGCATCTTTATTAGTATTTCTAACCACCACACCATTCGTCGACATAACAAGAATAACAGCGAGCACTGGAACTGACAAATGCAGGGGAAATTATTGCCATTAGTGCACTGAAACAAACGTAAGCACAACAGTCCCTTCAGTAGCCTGAAAAGGGAAGGGGGTGATTTCAGCGTCACACGTTGCAATGCGGAGCGCAAGATCGTCTGCTTCTTTTGCAGGGGTTGTGTCGACGTCAGAACACCAAGCTCTGATCGGTTCTGATTGAAGAATGGTGGGTAGACCTCAAAGCAAGCTGCCGTGAGGTTTAACAAACTATCCTTCATTCAGAAATAATCCAAGCTCGGTTTTCTGAAGTCACCACAACCCCTGCAGCGCGTCCTCCATTGGTGTGTTGAACTCCGCCTGATAACGTCATAAAACGTGCAACGTTGGCGTTAACGCGTTAGTGCACCACAAAGGAGGTGGTAAGTGTTTGGCTGGTCACTGAAAATAAGAATAAATCAATCAATCAATGAATAAATATATAAGTAATGGCGTTACAAATAACGCGTTACTTTTTCCGATAACGTCGTAACGTACCCGTTACATTTGCAAAACAGTAACGGGTAACGTACTTAAGTCACATATTTTGAATAACGTCTAACGTCGCTCAAAATTTTGAGTGACGTGTAACGTTACTCGTTGCATGAGTATTTAGGTAGGACCCAAAAAGGTAAAGTAATGATGCTCCGTTTATGGAGGGACATAATGTTTAAAAATAATAATCCCCGGGGAAGGGGAACAAAGGACAAACACAAACTCCAAACACAGCTATATGTGACCGGTGCGCGACCGTAAAAATCCGCCTGGGCCGGGTATCGAACCGGGGACCTCTCCATTACCAGTGGGGCGCTCCACAAACTGAGCTAACCAGGAGTTAGACGTCAGTAGAGAAAACGGGTTTTATCAGCTGCCACCAGTCCAACTCCAACAAGAGTGAACGACTTGCATTGTTCAAGGTTATGATTAAGATGCAAATAATGCTAAGGTGCCATTAATGTCCACCTGGCTTGCCCCTTTTTCAATAATTACATCTAAAAGATAATGTTTCTTGAAATATGGCGCTCATGCATACCTGTAACGTCAGAAGAGTAGAGCGTGTTATTTCATAATTTAAAAAAGTAACACAAAAGTAACGGGCGTTACTTTTTAACGATAACAGTAATGCGTCCCATTTTGAGGTGACGTAGGTCGGTACCGCATTCCATTTATTTACAAATAAGGAGCAACGTGTTTCGTTACTTGTTTTCGGTAACGCCTACAACACTGCATAGAAGGGCCATGTTGTTACCGGTGGCGATCCTAGCTGCGCCCCAGCAGCGGTGGTGGATGTGGCAGACGCCTGTTCCGCTGCAGGTCACTCCCCAGTGTGACAATCCACGGAAGCTTCGGCAGCCAGAAGTTGGGACGACGCGACGACAGCGACACTCGCATTCTCTCGTGGTTTTTGCCAGCACTTCTACGACCAACCGCCAGGATCGCGACATGCAACAGCATTACACTCCGGCTTGTTTGACGTCATTTGTTGCCACTTCGGGACCCCTTTTAACTAGAGCCGGATAAACGTACGGGCTAAGGGGTTTGCAGTCCAGGGCCCCAGGCTGCAAGGGGGCCCCGTGCTGGCCCTTGGAATTCGAAAAAAAAAAATACTACTCGGTTTCAGTTCAAAACCGTTCAGACCTTAAATCACATGAACCTCCGGGCCCCGGCTTTCTAGTGTCGCCACCCCCCCCCCCCCCTTTTTCTTTTTTTTTTTTAGCGATGAAAAAGGAATGACATAAAGTTTCCTTTTATAGACGAGCTGGTGTTCGTGAGTTTGTTGTAAAAGACTGTGCTAGAGTAACAAAATAGTTAGCGTTGCATCCCACCCTCCTTATGGAAGGGAGCAAAGCTGTCGACGCTGACGGTCTTGTTGAAGTCTCATTTAATTGAAGCGAGACGAAAGGACGGCCACGGAGTTCTGTATTCTAATGGGGCCCCCTCGACGCGTTTACGGACAATGATGGGTTGCAAGACAAGCAAGTGTTGCCGAAGGCTGCATGAGCAACATACATGCTACACATAATGTTTTGTTCATTTTTGGTCCTTTCGCGGAGTTCCCAATATACATTTCCACAGAAACGACAAGTTTAAAAGCAAGCGAAAAGAAATATCGGTGAACCTTCCAAAGCAACCCTTTCTAACTACTAACAGGCGTTTTAAGGGGCCGGCTCTTGACATGTCCGTCAAAAGTTTTCGAGAGGCAGTGACTGCAAGCAACTGCTCCGGAGCCTGTGTCTGATCTGCCAGTGCGAGACAACACTTTTCCTGCCATCGAGTGATATGATCGCTGCAACCTTTATACAAGCCTCTGAGGTGTGACAAGTTACTCTTAGCTAAGCGTATACTAATACGGCCAAATGGCTAAAAAAAAGTTGTTAATTACTGCATTTAACAGAAGCAAGACCACTTCTAAAACTAATTGAAACATTTTCCTAATAAAATACACAGCATGTGGGAGAGGGCTTTAAAAATACATTTTATCTTCCTGAGAAACGCCTGTGGGTGTGCTCAAATGACAGTGGTTGCTATATTACAATCGCATTCAGTCTCAATTATTTCTTTTATTCTATGAATGCAGATGTTTGTTAGTTTGTAACACGAGAGTTCAGTTATTAGAAGAGGGTGGACGAAGCTGTTTGAGCCCTAAATACAGTAACCACCAAGATTACTTTGTTGTCTGTGTGCCTTACAATTCAAGTCACTAATTGATTAACGGGAAGCTAGTTAGACAAGCTCCAATTGATCGGAGCAATTACTGGAATCAAAGCACTATATTTTCGTTACAGTTTTCGGATTGTGACTTGCGAGGCATGTCTTTAAGGGTGCAATATTGTTTTTTTTTCTTTCTTGTGATGGGAATTTCGAAAGTATCCTTACGGTTTCTGTCTAATGCAGCTTGTGTCCAAGTAATTATACCACCTAATATTAAGGGGGGTCATCTCTGTTATTTCTTTAACTCAACATCATGATGAATTTATGCAAGTCGGCAGAGCCACGTACTGTATAAAAAAGTTGTAGACAGACAAACAAGTTAATAGGAACGCTGAATCATCATTTTCGACTTTTCAACACACGTTTACGAAGCCTGCTCAATGTGCGCGACACTCCTCAACATTTTCCCTCGTTCATTGCTTTGTGTTTTGTACCTCTTAGTGAGCGATTGAATATTTCCGAAACCGCCTTTAATCCACAATCACATCTGCTTCATTTCCGAACAGTGAAACCCGAATTTCCTAATCATCGAAACTACCAATACAGACACCTACTAAGATACATTATAAAATGAAGGATAATTGTATTTTATGAGATTGTGCATGAAACATACATACTGCTGTCATAGTCATTAACACCACCACCATCGTCATCATAGTCAGGAGTATCACCATTATTAAAGACCTCATGATCAACCTTAGCCTAGGACCCCAAGATTCCTTAATCCGGCCCTGCTTTTGATGTATGGCCTAGATAGGACGCTAAATACGCCAGTTGGAGACGCGCTCCAAGCACCGTAGCAATACGTTGTAAGCTCACTTCTACAGCCTCAGTAGAAGTCAGAATATACTTCAAGTCGTCCGCGTCGGATGATCAAAATTATCGTTGAGCACGGGAATCATTTCGAAAACCGCATGTTACTGTAAATAAATGTTCTTGCTCGTAGCATATATTTTTATTTTCTTACTAATTCGGCTCAAGAATGAGGTTCGGAACATTTTATGGGTACTATCTTCTGCAGCGTTTAATTTACACCTGAAATACGAACTCATAATAAATAGAGCTCTGCTTAAAATGCGAGGTTGAATTTTACATATTCATTTTTAACGTGAAACGTTCTTTGGCTAGGTGTTCGGAATTTCATGAAGCGTATACATAAAAGTGAAGCCCGGATAAAAGCGTGGCCGCGAGGCTTGACGTTGATTGGTTGACAGGTGGGAAAGGGGTAGGCGAGGAGGGGTGACGGGGTAGGCGAGATGAAGCTCGACCGCCCGTGCGAAGTGAAGAAGAGGAGGTCTCGCAAGTATGAAAGCCTCTGGAAGAACGCCGGGCTACTCAGAACGGTTAGCGGTAGTATCGCTTCATTCTATACTCCGTTTCACCTTATGTTGTACCGCAAAGAAGGCTTGAAGCGCGAGCTCATAGCGTTGGGAGTTGTTCTTGACGCGCGAGAGCTTGTGCCGCCGCGATCTGCCCTAGAACAAGGAGCTCGCGCTTGTAGCCTTTCCTGCGGTACAACATAAGGTGAAACAAATTATAGGAACAATTAAATCCCCTGTATCTGAGAAAGTGGCGCCATTACCTTCACACTTGCTAGTCGGACGCAAACAAATACGAACATACAGACGACAACACCTCTCAAGTTGATTGCCTCATCGCTGTCGTTTGCCATGGTGGTCGCCACTTCGGACCCTTTCAAAGCTTCGAAACTTTGGAAGGGTTGTTAAAACCAGTCGCATGTGGGAGACGAGGGTGGAAGAAGACGGAGCGGAGGGCACGTGACAGGCGGTCGGCCGAAGAGTCACAAGCTGGTGTCGAAGACAGCGCGTGCTGCGCTATGCTGGGGTCGGGCAGGAACGATGGAGCCATCCTGGCTGGTCTGGCCCTTGGCGATCCCCAAAGCGGTCCACCAACGAGGTTCCGGCCAAGCCTGGCGGGGACGGCGAGCCCTGGCCACACCGGGCGGGGCCATGATGATCCCGGCGTGGTTCGGAAGCGCACGGCATCTCCAACGCCGCGTGTGATGCCATTCATGATCGTACCGCCATCACACGCAATGTCAGTGCTTGAGGCATTGACAAATAATTTTAATGTCTTGAAACACGCAAGACGAGCAACATACTTGTAAGAGACATGGGGGAATAAACATGAGTGATAAGTTTATTGCATGCACAGTGCCAAAGACGATCATATTGGCGGAGGAACGCTTTCAGTACGGTGTTGCTCCATAGCGATGTTGATGCGACTGGTTTAAATGACTCTTTCAAAGCTTCGAAGCTTTGAAAAAGTCGTTAAAACCAGTCACACCAAGATCGCTATGAATCACTACCGTACTAAAAGCGAAGCTTTGAAAGGGTCCAAAATGGCGGTCACAATGGCAACCGACAGCGATGAGCCAATAAACTTGAGAGGTTGTGTCGTCTGTATGTTGGTATTTCTGTCCGGCTAGCAGGTGGGAAGGCAATGGCCCAGCTTTCCCAGAGCCAGTGACTTTAGGAAGAACTATCAAGTGTACACACGGTACCCGTTAAACTGCCTGATGAAGAGAGCCGTGAACGTAGACGCCAGGCGTCGGGAAGCTCCAGAGTATCGGTATAGACGTTTGTGGTGCTAGAACGTTTCAAGTATGTAACACAATTGCCTCGCAATTTGCCATGAATTTTACGCGACTCATTTCGGTGTGTCGAGTTCTTTCGGCTGATATTGTTTCTGATTTAGTGAGCTGTACACGTAAACTGCGCTACACTCTTAACGTGACCACAGCGTTTTTTTGTCTTTTTTTATTTTTTTTTTTCTTATGTCACTTTGAAAAGGAAGCGGAGTGTTTAAAAGCTCCGAATGTGGTGAGTCCGGGTCATCTTATTGTCACTCCACAGCCAATAGTATAAGGGCCTTAGCCGATCAGAACTCCAAAGAACAAAGAGTTAACCAAAAAATGTCGAGTGAAATGTGCCACGCTCGGCGTTTTTTTAGTTGTCGGCCACTAAACACCTTTCCAGCGCTTGTCAGGCAAGCCGAAATTGCTGTCACTGAGCTGCTGATGCGTGCGCGGAGTATGGCATTCCGCAGAAGATAGCCACTGCGCATGCTCAGAATGCGCTCCACAGCCCAGTAGACAAAAATGGCATCGCGTAGAAGGCGGTTTCTGGAATGGTCTGCAAAGGCACAGTGGAGGAATTAATGTTCGCGTTCGCCTTAGTTGATTTTCTTGTGCCGTATTCGGGATAATTTTTAAAATAAACACTGCAGAGCGCAAGTTCGTCTGCTTCTTTTGCAGGCGTGTAGTGATGTTAGAACGCCAAGTATTGATTAGCTCTGATCTAAGGATAATGAGTAGACCTCAAAGCAAGCTGCCTTGAGGTCTAAGCACCATCCTTTCATCAGAACCAATCAGTGTTTGGCATTCTGATATCCCCATAACCCCTGCAAAAGAAGCAGACGAACTTGCGCTCCGCATAGGAATCTTTAAAAAGAAACAATACAGAAGCGCTTTGCTTAAAAAAAAAAACAAAAAAAAACAACAGAACTGGTGGTGTCGACATTGCGCTTTCATTACACGCAGACTGCATTTTGGATTTTGGCTGCGGACACCATTTTGCTGAAACGTCGCGGGTATTCATACACTCACTGACAGCACCTTTGTCGCTATCGCGGGACGCGAGAATTTGGGATAGGCCTAAAACCAATATGAGCCGCCGCATTAGATGCAATGCAAATGGGCAGAGGTGATTCCATGGACCACGGCGGCCATGACCGCGACGTCCGCGCCTTCCTGTTGGGAGTGTCGACGCCTCGAGCTGCCAGGGGCGAATCTGGGGAGCGCGGGGCTAGGGAAGTGCAGCGGGTAGGGAAAAGAGGAAATTGTTGAAAGGGGACCAAGCGATGGGAAAACGCGGAACTGTGTATCTGTGGAGCATAGTGATCAAATGTGGCTTTGGATCCGGTGACAAATAAAGGGAGTGCTAACCCTAACAAAGTAGGGGCTCGTCCCACGAACCGAAAGACATTGGATCAGCAACCTAGAGAAGTGAAGGGCTCCGTGCAAGCGATGATTCTTGGCACCGACGGCTCGGCGCTGCAGATCCCCAACTGCCACCGTTACACGCTGTCTGCAGAATCACCCACGGCACCCGCCGCACAAAAGTTCGTCTCCCTCGAGCCATCTAAATTCAAGGGTTTAAGAGATCGTCAGGCACCCGAAGAATTCGAGGACCGGCTGAACTCGTTCTGCCCGCTGAACGCCATCAAACCCGAAGATTTTGTGACTCACGTGGTGCCAGTGGCCCTCGAGGGAAGTGCGAGACTTTGTTTTCAGTTCGCGGGACCATTCCCGACCTGGGCGGCGTTCGTCGCGGCATTTCGAGAGGATGTCGCTATGATCGACTTCAAGAAAAGGCATAAGAAGGAGCTCCGCCGGCGTACCCAACATTCCCAAAGAGACTTTAAAATAGTTCATCTATGTCGTTGCGAAGCTCAAAAAAAAAAAAAAAAAACCCAAAAACTCCATTGTGCTTGTGTGCCTGATGAACGCGCTCTTTTCATTTAAACAAGCATTGGAGCGATGCACCCTGCTACGTGCTATACTACTACTGCAGCCTGCTGTCTCCATGGTACGGTAGGTGCTCTCGAGAAAAAGATATGTCCAGCCGTGCGTCATATGAACCGTACGCTAAAAAGAATTGGGTTGTGTGTATGTTTATACAGCCTAGACGTTGGTCTGCCTCAACGGGCGACGAGCCTCCCAGCTGTATATGAGCAATCTAGCCAGTGCAGTACAACCGCTAGCATGGGGTCTTTAACGTGCATCACGCAGTAGTGCTACAGGACCGCAAGCCGGTACGATACTCATCCAGATCGAAACTGGCAGGGGTGGAGATTGAATCCAGGATCCTGGGTTCTGCAGCGCGAGCTTTCGCTCCACGTGCTAACCGTGCGCTAGACATTCTTTGATCCGCGTTTGTGTCGCAGAAACACCTTTACCGACGCTCCCAACGGCAAACCGACGCACTTAATTGGTGACAGCGTCTTCCATATGGAGCCAGCCAACCTGTGGGCAGCTCAGGAGTACAGTAGGCCGTGGGCATGGTTTCGATTTTAGTTGCATCGTCGACGAAAAAGTGTATATCTACATTGCATGAATATAGTGTCAGCACACCCTTGCATTGGACCCACTCATCTTCGTGAGAGCCCTCGTTGAAACGCGGACCTCCAGCGGCTTTAAAGCACATGCCGATACTTGTACGTAATCAGTTACAAGTAACGCAATTACTTTTAATCCCTTATATTTATCGGTGATTTTACAGGGAAATGATTACTTATTTTTCAAGGTAATCCCAAAGAAATTTCCTTACTTATTTAAGTAAGGGAATGTTTGTAATCAGTGGCATTTTCGTTTTCATTCACGAGGAAAAAGTGGTAATATCAAACACCAACAACCAAAAAATCGTTTGTATTTTTCTTTTGGAAGGGTAAGTTTTATTGGAATTGCGCGATCAACCGGCGTTCTTCAGATGCTGAAAACATTTCATCACGTTACCTGAAACCTTGATTCGACTTTTTTTTCTGCCTTGGTTGCTTGCAAATTGTAGCTCGTCAGGTTGCTCGGCCACGACGAAGAGAGAGGCACACTGATACAAAGGACCGGACTCTCGGTGCAAACAATAGAAGGCGAACTCCTGAAATCAAAATGTTTCGGTCGAAACACAAAAAAAATAAATAAAAAGAACTCTCAAACTGCACACGAGTTGGTGTAGCGGATCCGTGCGCGCCTTTGCTTTTTGTCTCTTCTCCCCCTTGCTTTTGAAGACGCGGAGACTACACAAAACGATCGTCGGCTGCGCGCCTTCCGAAATCTCTAGACAAATGTTTATTGTTTACAGCGACTTCGACAGTTTGCATAATGTCACAACAGGAGGGAATGCTCTGTTTTCCGGTGAATAAACTTCAACACAGATATCGACTGAAGAGATGTGACATCAACTGCTATGCTGCTCAAAAGATATCAGAACACTTGTCTGTGGGAGATACGATTGTTTATGTGACTTTGTGCTGCTTTTCATCATGCTTTTCACCTAATCTTTTAAAAACCAGGTTGCCTACATCCCTGTCACCCTCTTCGTCCGCCATGTGCTTTTTTTTCTTTCTTCTTTTTACATTATCAAGACACGTTGTCGGTAATACATGGCAACTTTCAGCGATGGTGGCACCGCGGTGTGGGAATCGCGCTCCCTAGCTCCTGGAGGATCGGCTTCAGAATGAAGGTGTTTGCTTACACCTTCCAGACGTGGAAGTATGAGATAACACACTTATATAGCTCGTATGTTTTCAAAAATAGAATCACTGCCGTCGCTGTGGGGAGACGCCTCCGTTGCCTCATCTCATGTATAGCCGTTTAGTTGAAGAATACTGAGCTGTGTTACGGCCAACCCGTGCTACATGCGTTTTGGACGGCATCAAAAAGCGGTAAGCATGGCATACGTGCGTCTACATTTCTGTTTTAATCACCAGTATGTGTTTGTTTTCTGAGGGATTCCCAGATGTTTCTGCTGGTTGTATATCCAAAAAATTACCCCATTCTTTACCGACGTCTCAACCAAGAAACGACATGTGTTCAGAGCTAATGGAAGATTGATATAAAAGCATAATCTATAATTTTATTGTTATGTGTAGTTGCCGTATTTTTCTATTTTTCTGTACGACCGTTTCGCCATAATTCCCGACTAAACTGTATTTATACATTTTTTTTTTGGTTTATTTATCTATATATCAATTTTCATGGCCTTGCGATTCTAACAGCATCAAACTCCGGCTGTAACAACGAAGTTTTGCGCTTTCATAAGGGTAGAGAGCTATTCCATTTTTCTGAAGATGCGTCAGACCCTCGCGAGTGCCTCCATTGAAAGGGTGTTCAGAGCGGCGGCAGTCATCTTTACTTAGAAACGAGGCAAGACACCCGAAGAGAAGTTCAAGAGCTTTGTTGCTTAAGGTCACAAAAGTCTGATTGGTGGCGACAATAAACGCGTCCATATTTATGTCATAAAGGTACCCTACGACAGTAATGTAGAAAGTGACGCCGGGAAAGTAGCAGATTACGTTTTGTAGTAACAGTCACTTACTTTTATAAAAGGATAATGGTAACTACAATTAGTAAGAATTTAGCGTCGTGCAATTGTAAATGTAATTCCTTACTTTGTAAGGGGTACACATCTGGACCTACCTAGACTTTGTGAGGAGCAGGAGTAAGGCCCGTCGCGTGCCATACCTTTCTGTCCGCCCGGCTACAACTCCGGAATGCAGCGTACCCATCTCGGGTCACGGATCATTTAAGAAGCCTAGAACATTGAAACGACGGAACAGGACGATAGCCCAGTACATTTCTTGTTCTTCCTTTGTTTACCTACCCACAAACTCTTTTACGTGAAAAGCTCCCCCTCCCCCCCCCCCCCCCCCCAAAAAAAAAAGGAAAAGAAAACGCGTCTCAGCATTCTATCCGTAGCGGAAACGCCATATATTTGAGGAGAGTAAGATATTCGAAAATGCATGCGCTATATTTGGTCGTGACGGGATGTCATGGATTGAGGTTCGCAAATCGAAACCGAAACGAAAGTCAAAAGGTGCCCAAGATGCTTTGCGCGGCACTACGCCGCTAGGATCGCTTCGATTTTGCAAGAGGCCTATCTCTCGAGTCCTCCATTGCGTCGGCACGCTCTCTAAAAACGTATTGGACAGGAGCGCGGCGTCAACGTTTGACGAGGACTCGAATCCATCCATACGCTTTGTGGCCAAACAATGGCGACCGATAACGCAGCTTGATGCGGTTTTGAAAGTAATATATTCGCGACTCCAGCGACCTATAGGGGGCGCCACCACCAAACAAACATGTTGGCTGGGTCCAGGTCGCGTCGGCTCGGCCGGGCCGCCTGAATGGGTGGCGCATTCAATTTAACAGACTTTCTTTTGTTTAATGCCCAATTTTATGGGCATTTGAACTGAGACAGTTAAGTGTAGCCGGTGCGCATAAACTTGCCGAGCATAGTTTTGTTTTCCCGGTGTTTTTGGTTCTTTTCATGTCAAACTTTCGTTTCGGCGACTTCGTTCAAAACCGAAACTATGGGCTCCGGAGAAACGGTAATACACTCTAATTAGTTTTGATCATCTAAGGAAGGCGGCGATGGCTACAAAATTGTTTCACCGAGAGTAATTTTTAGCTAACTCGTATGCTGCGACCATGCGACTTATCTGTCCGCGATATTGAGTTTTTGTGCGTGTCCGCGTTTCAAGAAACAACTCCAGTCGTGTGCTCGGTCAGGAACACAGGCTGCAGGAAAATTACGAAAATTAGGCAAGCGCTTCTTGAGCCAAGGAGCATGTTAACCCGCTGGCGCTTCACTAAGCAGCTGATACTCGTATTTAAATTCAGGTTTTAGTCGCAATCGAGAAGTCGTTTTGACGAATATGCGGATTATGAATTATATTACGTACTATGTCCCACTAAAACGGTATTAGTATATTCTTCGGGTTGAAATATGAACTTAGTTGACTAACTATTAGGTGAACTGCTGAATAAAAGTATGTTTGACAGACAGAGAGATACTACTTAAACTTAGCCAAATGGTTCTAGCCGGTAGAACGGAGGCGAATGCGGACAAACTGAGGAGTCTTCATCGCAGATTCACTCAGACCTCCCTGCATTGAACTTGACTTCGAATCCTGAACAGATAAAATGAGTATTTCTTTGTGGCCGGTCAACCTGAGCAATGTAGCCGTATATTGCTGCTGGCTTCGACAGGGGTTATAATATCAATATTGGAGGTGCGATAGATCCCAATGACGTGACAGCTTCTAACTTTGCAAGACGCGTCCCCCACCTTTTGAAAGCAGATAATTTCCCTCATTCATCATTTGCAGCGAGCAGGTTTTCTGAATCAAGTAATTGCGAAATTAGCCCAACTCCTTCAGTGTGGTCTTTTTCGGCAAAAAGCAGCCAAGATGAATAGCCAACGCACCGGCCGGTGTTAGTGGCTCAAAACTTGAAGCTAATCGAGCACAACCAAACTCAAGAAAAGCAGCTATCGAACCTTCCCATTCACTTAACTGCAACATTGGTGTTCCCTCCAGTGAAACACTTGTTCTGTCGACCTCAGTGCACTGTTCTACATCCTTATAAACAAACCAGTTATCAGTTACCAAGCAGTCGTCACATTGAATGTGATTAGAGACAGACAAGAAATCAAAACGTTTTTCCGTGATTCCTCCCCATCCAAAAAATTGAAAGCACGCGATCGTGTGTTGTGGAATAAACGGGCTTTCAAACACGTGATGGAAAGAAACAATCTACTGAGGCTTCTCCACACTAATGAACACTCAGGCAAACTTAAGAAATTTTCGGACCTTCGTCAAATTACATTGCTCGCCCCCGCGCCGACAGCACGTGTCCGCGAAAGCCAGCAAAGACGCGGCGGGGCGCGGAGCAACCTGGACCGACTGGTTCCAGGTTTTCCCGCTTGGTGGCGTCCGTTTTGCTGGAGTCGCGAATTGGTTTCGTGTTAAAAAGAAGGCACCATGTTTATGAGCTGACGGCTCTTACTAAGTGAGGGTCAAATCAGTAAGTCGGCGTTATTATGACTGCCGTCTGCATCTTCATCATCTCCGTTGTTCGCTCCGATCATTACCGCCTCGTGACTAGCTTCACTGTTAGAAGCGGTATTGCTCACGAGAGGTTTCAGCAGCTTCTCCTCAAGGTTCTTATCTGTGACGTCACGACCAGAGTTATCAATTGCCTGCGACAATCTTGATGGACAGTGGAAAAAGAACGGTGAAAACCTTGAGTCGTCACGTCCATAAACCAACATCGTAAAAGTTGACAATCTCATATCCCCATTGTCTCCATCAATGGAAATAAAATTAATTATACTCAAGACTTTTGGCTTTTGGCCAATCGTCAAGGCCGTCCACACCGACACCCTTGGTCGCGCACGTCACTATCCTGCTTGGTTATACGTCGTCGCTAGGATGTAACCAAAGAATTTACACGTTTAACCAGAGAAGTGAACATTGGTTTCTAATCTACCTTTACACTTTCATATATGCCAGCATTGTACAAACAAGCTCCCTACAGTCAATTAAAGAAATTAATCTTGCAAACGAAAATGAATTAATATTTAAACAGCAAAGTAATTTTCACCCACAACATTATTTTTTTCAGTCTATGAAAGCATAAACATAGTCAGGTTTATAAACAGCGCCGAACTTAGACTATTGCAAGCAATGTGACTGATCGCAGCCATGTCTCTGCTCATGCGGGAAAGCCCGTGCTATTTAAAGCTTGCCCAAGCTATCTTCACGCGCACGCTGCAGGTGTTGCACGCATGGAGCACCGATCGGGGCGCTATGCTTGCAATTGTCTGAATTTTGAGTCTCGTCGCCTGGTAGAATTTTTTCACAACCCAGAGTAAGAATCTTCAACATCCTCTTCTGTTGCAAGCACGAACAATGTCAAGCTTCTATGCCCTATGCCAAGTAAAACACAACTGCGTGTTTAGCACGTGCACTGCCCATAGTGAGGAAAACAGAGGAGCCACTAGCGAGCTTCTCGCCGCGAAAAGGCCCTCTAGATACCAGATTACGACGTACAAGGCTGCTCGCGCACCGACGCTCACGCAACCTTCAAGCGGTGAAGGGGCGTGGATGAAAACTGAGGCAAACGAGCGTGCCACGTGCAAGGTTAGCGGTCATTTGAAGACAACAGCTGTAGTTGCTCAGGCCGTAGCATCACGCAAAAGTGAAGGCGAGAACTCGCTCGAGTCACTTGACGGGCTCAACCAAGGAACACCCGTACCATATAAGTGGGACGAAAGCCAAGAGACTCCCAGTGCTGAAAAAAAAAGACAGAGACGACGGAAATGACAGCTTGGACTCTCCTTCTATTCGTCAGCCTCCTGGTATGGAGCACTGGACCTGCGAGTTCTCAAGATGGTTTGTGAATTCTTAAAAGAATAACCTACCCTGTACTAGCTATCATGCGCTGTTTAATGTTACTGTAAATTTCTAAATCATCTATGAAAAGTTTAAGCAAACGTGTTTTTAAAGGGGTGGTGCAACGATATTCAATCGGAATGTTTTTCCTTTACACTAGCTTACTGGCACTACTGGGATTCAAAGATATGTGCACGCAACGCCACTGGCCAAGAAACTCCACTCCTTTGTAGAGGTGCAATTTCAAGGAACAAAGCGAGTGTTTTCATTCAATCTCTCCTTCGCGAAACTTGACGTAACCGGGAGATCGCAGTATCCTCCAGTTACGATCTTTAAATGCGGCTCATAGATTGGACCCGAGAGTTGCGTGGGAACTCGATTTGGTGGCCGTGATATCCAACTGGTCGAGAAACATTCGGGTAGTGGCCCGTCTCCAATCACTGCAATGACGACAATAGCCGAACCATTACAATGTCTGAAACTCAGCGCGAGTCCTGTGCCTTGCCAACACCAGCGTGTGGCTACGATCAACATTGGGAACATATAATCGGCTCCAGATCACGTGGCCGCTTGGTCTGGCTGCGAGTTAAAAAGGTAAACGATACTCGGTTTTTTTATTTTTTTTTAATATTTTTTTTGCAACTTTTATTGCGTGAAGTGAGAAACGAACGCGTGTTTCATTGCTCATAAACGTTAGGGATTCATTCTAAGCGGTATTTGCTCAAAGTACAAAAATCTTTAAAGGGATACTGAACGCTCGTGGAAATATCGTGTGCCACTTAATATAATGACTGGCGCACGATATTTACACGAGCCAGCCGCCGCCGGTGTGCTTGAGCACACGCAACGAAATTGACGTCATAGGCCTCCATTCACGCTGAAGATGAGAGTGAAACGTATGGTATTCGGGCAAAGGGAGAATAAAGACAGGATTTTTATCTCCACAAGAGAAAACTACGAGCTCATTAGACCAATTAAACGCCTACATTTTTAGCCAGACCTCACTGTGGACATAAAAAGCCTGTCTGCATTCTCCTTCTCTCCGGAGCCCACACATTTCACTGTGATCTTAGGCGTGAACGGGACATGATGACGTCAATTTTGTTGCGTGTGCTCGAGTACGCCGGCGGCTGCGGGCTCGTGGAAAGAGCATACGCCACTTATTATGGACACCGGAATGTTTGGTTCAGCATCCTTTTAAGCGATACCTGCTCACGGCAAGAGTTCAGGTGTTCGGTGGTTGATTGCGTTAGCGCACCGTAGCTCGGGGCTCATGGAGTGAAAACATGCGCTTTAGAACCCAATGAATCCTGGGTTGGATCCCCAACCCTGCTCCTTTCTATCTACAGTGTGGGCAAAATGGATTGACAGCACTTTAAGCTAACCGCATAAATAGGTTTCTTAACTTATCGCGCTGGGAGTTTCTACAGAGCTGGCTAAGTTTGGTGGAAGCTTTCGCTAAAATTGTAGAAAGATTGGCTTACCTGAGCAATTCAAGGAAAATCAAAAACTTTCTTTTGCCTCTACGTTGCATGTACACTAAAATTATGATGTGTCACTGTGGCGCTTATTTGGGCTAAAATGAAGGGTAAGCCAGTAGGTAAGCCAGTTCTATTTTCTTTCCATTTTTTTTTAAATTTTGCAATCGCACTAAACGGCAGAATAACCGACAATGATTTTCTTATGTATGGTACAAAAGGCTTAGCAGTAATTTTGCCATAGACAAAACAAGTTTCTTATTTTCCTTCTTTCGACTCCGAAGGTTTCTTGTATTCATACTTTCAATTAATGCAGGCACTAGCTTCGAGCACCTCTGTAGTAATTCCCAGCGCGATAAGGTAAGACACCGATTTATGGCGGTAAGTTTAAATTGCGTTCAATTCATTTCGCCCAGGCTATAGGTGCTCGTTTTACCGGCGTGCCCTCGTGTATCACTACCGCATGACGCACGTCAGGGACCAGTACGGTGATACTGCACTGGCTAAATATCTCGCCTACAGCTGAGGCACCAGACGCCCATTGGGGATGGTTACCTTCTTTGCTGTATAAACATGCGCACACCGCAATTAAAGAAGTGTTCAGGAGTGCATCCCAGGTCTACTCTTATGCACCGTGGAAACACAGCGGGAAAAAGTATTTGTCCTTAGATATAGCCAGCAGTCACTGGACAGAAATTTAGTATAAGAGTACCATGAACGCAAGCCCCATTTTATACGACGGATCAATGTTTACCGAACTGAAGTAGACAAGCAACTCAGTGCACCTATGCATGCGGCTTTCGACCGCGACGCGCTCGATTTCCTGTGGGAGCCGGGTATAAACCAATAAATTAAAAAGCACTAAAAAAAGAAAAAGAAATGAACTTAATCCTATTGTTGAACTTTTTACCAGCATAAACAAGGTATCCGGTTTTTTGTCTCTCGTGTGCAATGTTTCCTTTATCGCCGTTGCACTGCACTCAGGGGGTAAACATTGACCACTTCAACGTTCATGTTTTCTTGAAATTAAAAACGTTATATATTTTAAAATAGCGATGAACGTTCAGTGTCTTTCTCCCTATAACAACGCGTTCCATGTCATTGTCTTCAAGCGTTCCTAACGCGGTCACAAATAGTCACTTAACGCGGCTATTTTTAGAGTGTTTTTCGAGGGGAACTTGTATGAACACCGCAAACGACATTATTTTCGCGGGATCAACAATTCCCGAATTTCATGAAATGTAAGATTCGGGAATATCTTGCGGGCATAATATTTCGCGAATTAGAGTGCCATGTGCCGAAAAAGTGAGGGAGAGGAGCATACGAGAGCAGTGCGAGGGCAGTCAGAACGCCGAGTTCTGATTGGAACGATTAGTGGGTACACCGAAAGCTAGTGGCCTCTGTCTCCACTGCACTTGTCCAACACGCTAGAACGCGGAACGCCGTCGTCCTGCGTTTCACTTTCGCATTCGATCCCGTTCGACGAGTGCAGTGGAAACAAAGGCAGCTAACTTTAGGTCTACCCTCTAATTGTTCGAATCAGAGCTCGGCATTCTGACGTCCCCCCGCGCCCTCGCCTCCTCCTCTCTCTCCCTTTCTTGGCGCATACTCTCTACGGCCGAAACATTCGCTTGATCAATATTGCGCGATATTTTTTCAAGGCGCACAATGAGCGAAAACCAGCTTCTCACGAAGATTAGGTCGGAGATAATATAATAAAAATGCAGGCGGGAGCTGGCAAATGTTAACAATGTTGAATAAACCTGAGACTGGGGCAGAAATGAGCCTATAAGTCGAAGGAACAGAAAAGAACAGGACGGCGTCTCGTGTCCTTTTCTGTTCCTTCGACTTATAGTCTCAGGTTTATTTAACATGGTTAAGATTAGGTTCCTTACAATAGTTGTTTTCGATCCCCTGATTGCATTGCTGGAATCGCATAATATATATAAATATACATATTTGTATTTTTTTGCAGCTGATCAAGTGATGCAATTTATTGGTTTTCTGCAAGAAAAGAACCAGTCTGCCCGTTTGGCCCGCCTCCAAAAAGTAAGTTTAGTTTTCGATAGTAGCGTTTACTTACTTTGCTTCCGGATTCACTAAACTCCGTTTCACGATAACTTGGCGAATTGTCGAGGCTACGGCCCCCGCGACCCAATAAGAGCGTCGGAATGAGGCACGTGACACCACGTCACAGGAGCGTGAGTGCCACTGCGCCAAAGAGCCGGCTGTCGTCTGCTGGGCAAGAGTCGTCTGCTGCGAAACCAACCAACGTCGGATGAACGTCCGCCGCCTCAACATCGCGGTCTGCTAGAGTAGCGAACTCTTTTAGAAAAAGCGCATGAGACAGCATACACTCAATTTGTCACGCTGTCACGTAGACGCAGTTTCGGACTCCAAAACTGCGTCTACGTGACAGCGTGAAAACATTCTGATGTCATCTATTTTCCCTGACAGCCAACTGGTAACTAGCGATAAAAAGCGAGGTCGTGATAAAGAAAAATGAAATGGTAAACGAAGTGTTGTTTCTAAAAGGGTTTTTCCTGAAAAGGCATATACTGCTTTGTTAGTGAACTGTCACAGCGTAAAAATAAGATTGAAGAGTTAAACGGCTTAATTCAATTATTTCATCCTGACCTTATATTTGGTACAGAATCATGGTTTGATGAAACAATACTGAATGCTGAACTTTTCCCCCCGGAATTTGACGTGTACAGAAGGGACAGAAATGGACACGGGGATGGGGTGTTGAAAAATTATTTGTTGGCCTAGTTGGTTAAACATTACGAAAATTAAAAAGCGCAAAAGACAAGGACAAGAGGGAGACAACACAGGACAAGCGCTTACTCGCAACTGACGTTTTAATTCGGAAGATGAGGAAGATGAAGAACCCTAACGTTAAATGTTAGAAATATTTATGAGAAAGGAGTGAAAGGATCTGAAAAAACTGAGAATTAAAAATAAAAAATAAAAAAAGGAAATTTGTAAAAACTATAGGAAATGGGGGGCATGATTAAAGTAAGAGTGAAAGAAATGACAGTAAATATATTAAGAAAAAGAAAGAGGAAGGTAGAGCAAATTAAGAATCTCTAAGGAAAATATTTCATGTACTCTAATTCTTTTGATGGCAAAGTCACCGAAGAAGCACTGATGCAGGCGTGTACTTTGGTCGCAATCACTTCAGCCTCAAAAATTTCTCGAGTTCGCTTATCTGGACACCTTTTCAGGATCCTTGTGCTGGACAGTAGCGGGGCGCATCTACAGTTTCTCACATGTAGAGCGAGATGCCCCGACGGAGAAGATTTTAAAGATAGCGCATGTTCTCTGAGCCTTACGCTGATACATCTTCCCGACTGTCCTACATATACCTTCCCACAAGTATATGTGGGAAGGTATATGTGGGAAAGCAAGTCTGTAAACAGCGTGATGATTCATGTGGGAACAGAACAGCTTGAAACGATCTGGTGCCGGATACGAACCCCTAATAAAGAAGATATGGCTATTGGGGTCTTCTACCGTCTCCCTGAAACCGGTGTCGCGACCCTTCACGCTTTGAACCATGTTGTTTCCGTCTTACCTGATGAGCTGATATTTCTTGCTGGAGATTTTAACCTCCCAGAGCTAAAATGGCATGGTGATGACACCACTCTGCCAAGTGGGGCTGTTTATGGTGAATTTGATGATATTTTGACAACATATGGTTTCGAGAAATTTGTCCAGGTCCCAACTAGAGGCGAAAATATACTGGATCTACTGTTGTGTAATTGTGAAATAATTCATGATGTAGCAGTCCTACCAGGAATTAGCGACCACAAGATAGTCACTGCCAGCTTGACGTTCCTTCAGCTTTTCCGTGCCCTGGATAATGACAGAAAAGTTTTTCTGTATGATAAAGGTAATTTTGAAGCTATAGAGAAGGGGCTGAATAAATCTTTCAAAGATTTCGAGCTTTTCGCTCTAGAAAACAGTGTAGACGCTGCATGGGAATTTTTCGAAAATCGTTTGTTGGAATTAATAGAAAATACGTTCCTGTTAAAACAATACGTGCAAAAGCAACGAATGATAAGCCCTGGATGACAGCTGCCGTCAGAGAGGTGATAAAAAAGCGCAGACGTGGGTATAAATATTATAAATTACATCCATGCATATCGGGAGCCGCAGAGCTAGAGAAACTGAATGTAACCTATAAGGAAGCTATTACCACTGCAAAACGCGAGTATTTTGATAAACTTTCCGATGGCATGCGACTTAGTAGCAAGGAATTTTGGAAATACCTCAGAAAGACGCGTAAGGAGAACATGAAAATTCCAAATATATTATACAATGGGGAAGTAATTGAAGAAAGTTAAAAAAAATCAAGCTGTTTTAATACATACTGCCAGTCTATTTTTGCCTCCAGCGTCCGAACTCATTCTTACCCCCCTCTCAATGAACAAATTGTGAATCAAATGCCCCCGGTCGTCATCAGTGTAGAAGGGATAAAAAAGTGCTTAGGTGAGCTCGATATTAAAAAAGGCTGTAGGTCCCGATGGTTTGTCACCGAGAGTTTTAAAATTATGCTCATTTGTTGTGTCTCGTTACTTAGAGATTATTTTTTGTAAATCGCTAGAACAAAGTCTACTCCCAGGTCAATGGAAGATGACGTGTGTTACGCCAATCCATAGGCACGGATCAAAACACAATATAGAGAATTATCGCCCCATATCACTGAGCTGCATATGTTGCAAGATTTTAGAGCATATTGTTTATAGTAATGTTGTGAGACATTTCAAAACAAATAGATATTTCTCTTCTATTCAACATCGTTTCAGAAAGGGCCTCTCATGCGCCACACAGCTCGTAGAACTTTATCGTGACTTGGTTTCAACTGCTGAGTAGGGAGGAGAAACGCACGCCATCTTTCTTGATTTACGCAAGGCTTTCGATAAAGTGTCTCACCCTTTGCTGCTACACAAACTGAGTTCCCTTAGCCTTGATGAGAACATATACCGTTGGATTGAAAATTACCTTTCTGGGAGAAAGCAGTGTGTCGTCAGAAGCGGTGCCAGCTCAGATTTCGTTGATGTGACTTCTGGCGTGCCGCAGGGTTCAGTGCTGGGACCCCTTTTATTTCTTGTATTTATTAATGATATTTCATCGACCATTAACTCGCCCATAAGGCTGTTTGCGGACGATTGTGTTTTGTACAGTAGGGTAGACAATGTTGGTGATTCAGCTTTTTTGCAGTCGGACCTAGATAAAATATCGGATTGGTGCAGGATTTGGGAGTTGGATTAAATGTGGAAAAGTGTGTGCAAGTCACTTTTGGGAGAAAACGTAAACCTGTCCCATCATGCTATCTTATTGATGATCATGGATTAAGTAATAACACTGATGTTAAATATTTGGGGATTACCTTGTCAAGCACCCTTTCTTTTAATGTTCATGTCACTAAAACTGCTAAGAAAGCCAGCCGCACTGTAAATTTTCTTATTCGAAATTTACGCGGTGCTCCACAGAAACTAAAAGAGACTGCCTATTGCTGTTTGGTAAGACCTACACTGAAATACGCATGTGTTTTGTGGGATCCGTATCAAAAGTAACTTGCAGATAAGTTAGAAAAACTTCAAAACCGTGCGCCGAGATTCGTAACAGGAAATTATAGTAGGAACAATAGCGTAACCGACACTAAAAATGTACTTGGTTGGGAAACTTTATTGTCAAGGCGCAAAAATTTTCGATTGAGGTTCTTGCTTGCAAATTTTAATGATATGACTGGTATTGATAAAAGCAACCACATAAAATTACCTAAATACATTTTTCAAATCGTGTGGATCATACCAGAAAAGTAAGCAAAATTTCTTGTAGAACAGATTATAAGAAGTTTTCATTTTTTCCACGCACAGTCGCTCAGTGGAACCTGTTACCAAAGTCTTTTTTTTTTTATTCGTGACGACGTGGGACCATTTAGCTCAGGAAATGGTCTTGATTTTTAATGTTGTTTATGTTCAATGTTTATGTATTTTCTTTTTTGACAGCCCAGGTTATATATCGAAGTGTTCTGTTTTTATTTTATTGAGCGTATTAATTCATGGGCTGTACCTGCTATAATGCCGAAGTTTTTCGGCGCTGCAGGTTTTTTTTTCTGTAAATAAATAAAACTTACACGGGAGTCTGTGGTGGGTGCTACTGCCAGGGTGATGTTTTGAGCAAGCACGGCGATACAAGGAGAAAAAAGTCCGGAAGGGATACGGAGGTGTCGTCACTTTTTTGTTTTAAATAAACTTACTAATTCCTCAGTGTTTACCCGTTCTTTTTTTGTGCGCCAATTCAATCGACGCTAAAAAAAGAGATGAAACCTAAAGGATATTTTATGTCGCAGACGGCGCAGTTGCTGTGGCGGTAACGAGGCTTCCGTGGACTTGACCACGGAGTGCCATCCCATGACTTGTTCCGACACTCTTGATGAGTCAGCCTCCACAGTTCGCCACGTTATCCTGAAACGAAGTGAAGTCCCGTCATTGTTTGTTTGTTTTAAATGCTACGCTTGTCGCAAATACGAACTTCCTGTAGATGGCCTTAAAACTGCCGTCCGCTTACAAAGACATCGGCTGATGTATATTGTGCTCAGTTCCACCGGTGGCGTCTCCAACAATGTGAAAGACCCATTCGACGTAGCAGTTTTAGGCGACTGTGCTGGGTTTGCTTTTGGGAGGCACACATTTCCTGGGATGAGGTAAGAAATAAAACTTTGTCTTCTTTTTCTTAACAAAAAGTGCCTCTGGCATAAGTGGGGTTAGCACCGCCGCAACAACTACCTCAGCTAATGGATATTTTATATCATAGGAGAAGGTGCATGTACCACTAAATATGCCGCAAGATTTGGACGTTGCATGTTTAAAGGCTATGCGTGTCGTGAAGGAAAGCTAGGTATGTTGGTGTTGCCGATTAAAGGTGGGAAACGATTTTAAAACTCTTGTTTAAAGTTACTGCACCCTCATTTCTAGTCACTTTGTTATTGGCACAAATCCTTGTTAACGGACGCCAACTCAAGCGTTAAGATTACAATTATTCCAGAGGAAACTAAAGGAAACATTTTATTTTGACCGTGTGAACCGCAGCTTGATATATGCAGGGTGGCAGGCCCCTCGTTTTAATTACCACTTCGGGCAGACAATATGCAACTTAGCTTGCAGCCGTTTCTACATGCCTATGGACGCCAAACCAGTCACAAGTGCCTTTAACCATTTCCTTCCTTCCGGGCTCAGCCCGTGAGCACACAAGTAAACCTAAGGCTTTAAATAGTTATGCCTAGCCATCCGAATTGGGAATGCGCGACATCACCCAATATTCACTGAATAAATCAGTCATTTACAAAATGTCTTCAGTGAATTAATTGTTACCTGCTGAACAGTCGAGCCAGCCATTGTGATTGTCTTCGTAATTAAATTATCGCTGGTACGTAGCCATAAATTGGCATATGGGCGAGAAGCCCAGAGGCGGTTAACCTTTGAATAAACAAAAATGTTTTTTTTTCTTCGTGACGGCTTTTTTATAAATGTTGATGAACAGTTTGATTTTCTTCGAATCGCGTGCTCTTACGTCGAATTTGTAAGCCATCGGCATCCCTATATTACGGCATTTCTTCTATCATCAATACGAACTACATGTCAATAGTGTAGATCTGAACGATCAAAATTGGAAAGATAATTCTATTTAAAAAAGCATATATATATTTTTACTGGTGACAACAATTTTAATCTAAGCTCTGGTTTCCATTCATTAGGTGACAATGATATATTTTAGATTTGTCTCGAATAAACTAGAAAAAGAACGCAATCAACGCGGAGGCAGTGAAAGGGGAAAGCCTCTCTACGCAAAGTATACGAACTCGCTCAAATTCATAATAGCACTCGAGCAAATGGGAGGCCAAAGGTTGTAACGCCTTCTATCACAAACGTTCCATTCCTATAGGCGTCCTTCGAATGAACCCAAAGCCGTAGTCAAACTGCTCGCATATCCGACGAACGAAGCAGACTTTCTCCGCGGACATTATGACAAACATTATCCGCAGACACGCCTCAAGCATGTTCGCAGCGTGTTTGCTCCATACACATGTATGCCTTTACGTTCCACTAGGACAGGTTGCTAGGACCTCGGTTGTCATAGTAATCGTAAGCGTCATAAGTGGACATAAGCGGTCATAAGCGGCCAGAAGCGGTAAGAAAAATGTCGGTCACACTCACGCGAAAATGTTTAAACCAGTCTGTATTCGCAGCAAGTGACTTGTGCCTTCCGTCTAAGAAAGTGGCACTCTTTCTTATCCACACGCAGGTAATGGCTCGATGCCCCCCAAAAGGAAAAAATACAGAGGTGAGGATTGGTTTTTGTGATTTTTGACGAAAGCTCATGTTAATTTTACCAAGGTTTAATGTCGGAAGGTAATCCACCTTTAACAGCTTTACCCCAACATCATTCATCAACTGCTTTGTTAAAATCAAGGTTTAAGGCTTGTAGGTTTTCTCTTTCTTTTCAAAATAAATGCCTAAGCTCCATATTTGAGACCTCAACCGTGGGACACCGCTGAAGTCTAATTACCCAGCATGCATATGTAACCTGAAAATCTACATTTTGTTTGGTAAAAAATAAATAAAAACTCTGCGAGTTCGTTCGTTGTATTCTCTGTTTAAGACCAATAATCCCGGGATATCTTAAAAGTACCTTAAACGACTTTATTTCCTCTGGCTTGAAATTTCGAGAATATGGTGGACTGTGAAGTTCACGAATATTTCTCTGGCATAATATCTTGCGATTGGGTATGATACGCTATATAACAGTTACCGATATATGTTTCGCGATATTTCTTTTGTTCCGTGGATGCCGCGAAAATTAAATCGTGTACAGTATATGTCCGAAATAAGCGGACATTAGGAGTTTCTTTGGCTCGGTGACTTGCCTGGATGTCTCGCATGAGAAGTAGCTGCTATTACCCAGGGAATCAAGCATGAAAATGGTAATAGTAGGCCAATCATTCCAATTCCATTACATATAGCATGGCTGTTAAATGTCTAACAGTATAAAAGTTCGCGTTATACGTCAAGCGTGTGCAGATGAAGCAAAACGTGTTAATTGTTTATTCATGTTTGTGTCGCTGTGGATATAAGAGGGAAGCGCTTCGTCAAGAACAAACACACTAAACTAGATATTAGCTCTCTGTTCTCACGATATTTTTTTTTCTCCTTCAGGATTCATGCTTCATAAAAGAACTTGTGAGTACAGAATCATAAATAAACATACCGAATATAGCCCCCTCCCAATCCACATAGTTTTCTAGGTAAATTGTTTCCGCTTATGTGCCGACGCTAAGTGTAGGACAAAATGGTCCCGGTCAAAATGGCCCCGGAAAAAAACTGTCCCGGTCAAAATGGTTGCGGACAGAATTTCCCCAAGCGCAACCAAGACAAAAATTTCCCAAGTGATTTGTCGACATATTGGGCACCCTTTCAAGTTTTAGTGAACTGCTACTCTGAAGCTTTATTCAACACAAGTTTAATGAATATTTTAATGTATTTAAGGTTTACGTGATATATTTGAGGAGAACAACAAAGAACCCCAAACGTTAATTAAAGTTATAATACATCGCTCACTCGTGTGCATGGTTCCTATTCGCATTGTACAAAGCTGCAGCTTGGAAATGGGTACACAAATACATGCGCGTACACTGAAAGCGCAACGTCGTGATGGGCCCTGCGATTTATTTAGACTAGCCCGGAATGACATGCACAAAAATATCGCGAACGCCATTAGTACGTTTTGTTTTCAGACTTCCTTGATTTGCCCCATCAGCTCGGAGCGTCGGCTGCACTCTGACATTAGTAAAACGTAGTGTAGGTGCGGGAAGAAAATTTAAGAGAATGCGACAGTATTTTTATAATGTTTAATTAGCGCAAGGGCGCTGGAAGAAAACGCATCGCAGCTAGATGACAACGCATGCATATCATTATTGAGACCATTATTATGCATATGCGGCATAGCTGTGATGACGTGAGTGGTCGTGTATCACTTCTGCGTGATGCACGTTAAAGACACCAGGCTAGCAGCTGTGCTGCACTAACAACATATCTCATCCCCAGCCTAAACCAGTTCGGTCCTCATAACAGACCGCCCTTACACTGTACAAACACAAACGTCAACTATCTTATTTTTTTTTTGTGGTAGCGTTTTTCTTCCTGCGCTGAATACGTAAAATATTATGAAACACGTTATTTTATATATGTACTTGTATATTATTTGTATATTATACTTTTTCCTTCTCGGCTCTGCTTACTGGCAGGCAGTGTGTTTTGAATTACATATGAAAACTTTAATATGGTTATCGTTTCATAACTTAAGTAATGAGCATAAAGTTTTTTTTTCTCTTTGTCCAAAATGCAGCAAGTGCAAACAATCGAATAATACCATAAAGAACAAGCAAGCCATGTCTCAAACTTTCCCTGGGACCATTTTGTCTGGGATAGTTTTGTTTGGATCCCACGCACGCAAGAAGGGCACTGCGTCTTTGCTAGAAATACTTGTGTTGAACTTGTGATGCGCACTGCTTGACATTTTAGCCCGAACACGACTCGGGCGCTTTTTTTTATTTACGAAATGGCACTAGCGAGCATCAAAATTTACTGCTTATGTTAGCATCCCGAACGAGCGTTTTCTACCACTACAGTAGTTTTAATGGCAGTAGTTCACCACTAAGAGAAGATAGAGAAAACCGGCGATGACTGGTTCAAACTATCAGTTTCGTGGAGTGTGGAAATCTATGAAAAGACAGTGAGTGTGATGGCCTGCTGGTGATGTTAATCATTATGTTGAAAACCCGAGATTGTGATGAGGAAAAAATAGAAAACTTTGAAGTAAAAAAAAGCAGAATAAAGGATGGCTCAAACGCAGCTACCAAGTGGCACATACTGTTGCAGAGCGTTCTGAAATCAATCCCTCACACATCTGTTCACTGCTTGCTCCCTCACCCCTTGCAGAACCCGTAATACCGTAATTCAGACATCCACTCTTCTGGTCTGTCTCAATAATCACAACGTCACTAATGCTCTCTTAGCTGTTAAGTGTCTTAAATCTGATTTCACAATAAAGTGCACGATTCTACACAACTGTTCATAAATTTTATACTCCGTGGATTACAGCGCGAATTAAAATAGTGGAAGATTTAAACTGGTATGTGTGTTTTCTTTTCAGAATTTGAACGACCAAGAACTGGTAGGTTTACTGATGGTTTTATAAGACGAATGCTCATAAGCTAGCTCTAGCGAGCCAAAAAGAAATGAAATCGGGGAAATATCGCTAATATTTACTGTTTTTTTCTTCTTATTTTTAGCAATGCATGGTGAAGGTTGTCACGAAGAAAAAACAATGATTCAAGAACTTCCGAAGAAAATAATAAAACATAGATATTGAGCGTTATTGCGGAAATTGTATATTAAGTGTGAAAAATAAAGTTCGTAACTTTATACTTGCGAGCCGTGTTAAAGCATTTCGTTGTATGCACTCTGCAATTAGAAAATAAATATTTGAAAAAATCAACTAACCACATAAAGTTGACACATTTTGCATAAGACCTGTGGTTTTAAAAATGTGCTTAAATAGTTCGATCGAGTATTTTTTATTTACATAAGAGCTCTTCTGATTTTATTAATCTGAGGCGACTGAAAAAGCGCACCTTTATATTGGAGTAAAATGTCAAGTGCCATAGGTAACTTGCATGCATTAGGTAACCAGAACAAACTTTTGAACCACACCGAACTGACACTTGGCGGTGTTGACGATGATGCCGCAGGTCTTGAGGCGCTCCAACACAGCTTGGAGGTGTTGTTCATGCTCGGCGGGTGAGGAGCTTGCGATGAGGAGGTCGTCGACATAGGCACGGCAGAAGGTTAGTCCCCGGAGTACCTCGTCAATAAACCTCTGAAAGGTTTGGGCGGCGTTCCGAAGACCGAACGGCATCCGGACGAATTCGTATAGATCATAGGCGTGCATACAGGAGGGGGGGGGGGGGGGGGGGGGGGCAGGGGGGCCCTGCTTCCCCTGATGACTTGGGTAGGGCGCAAAATTTGAGCGTGTTCGTTTTCTTTTTTTTTTTTTTAGGGGGGGGGGGGGGGGCGTTTTGATTGGAACAAAATCGGGGTGACGCCGGAAGAAAGGAAGCAAAACCATCCCCACTTTGTTTTTATTGAACTTGAAACATCGTCAAGTATATCCTAGAGGAAACGGAGACCGTTAATCTGCGAGTGCGCCCTTACCCCAGAAGAAATCGACAAAAAAGTAAAAAAGACTGCTGCTGGGCGGAACGATGAGTCAAGGCTGCGCATCTGGGAATCTAGCCGTAGTGCTGCAGGGTGCAGCAGCCTTCTGCAAAAATCCTCTGGTCTAAGTCGTTTCCGTTTTAACGTGAGGGTAAAGTACTGAAGGACACATGTTTCAACTCATGAAGGCATTTGTTGTGTAAGATTAATGTTCACTGCAGCGTTATTTTGGAAGGGGGGGGGGGGAGAAAAAAAATATCGGCAGGAGAAACTAGAAGGGTGGTGAGGAGCGAAGGAAAGAATGAGCCAAGGTCTCCAGGGCCACTCGGGTTAGCTCAGGGTGCATCTTCCTGTGAGAGAACATACGAAAAGCTTAGCAGAGCCTGGCTCCTCTAGGCAGCTCCCTACTCGGCTAAGGGGGATCAAAGACGTCATCTCCAAGGCCTCGTGCTAGGTGTCAATCTTCAGTGTCAATTATGATTAGCTTGTTGTCCAATGCAAACGACGCCAACCCACTTTCCGGTTTAAAAATGGGAGATCTTGTTTTGGGTGGGGAGATATGTGGGCCTTCTCTACCGAAGAAGTTGCTTCCTGGCTTGGAAGAAAGAAAAACCAAAAAGGTTAAACGGATAGAAGGAAGATTAGGAAATGGTTCAAGTTATTGAGGGGATAAGGTTGAGGTGAACCATTTGCAGACAATCTTCAATTCTTTCTGTCAGGAAGCCTAAGGGGTTTTTGTAAGCTTTCTTGGCTCGGGCTGGAGCCTAGAGCGGGGAAGAGCAGTTGAATTGTAGAGTAGGGAAGGTCACTGGGGGTGGTTTAGCTATGGAAGAGGGCCATCGGGATATTCTCGTGTTTAGCACACACTACGTAGTTTTCACAGGATAATAGACAGGCGTTTGCGGATTTGGAAAAGTGCACGAACATGCGGATTGCTAGCAATATTCAGATTGAGGGTCCCAGACAGCCGGACACATAGTTTGGGAAAGAACAACACGTTTTAGAGCTGCCCTAAAGCTCTGAGAAGGTAACTTCCAAAGCCGATCATCTAGGAGTCTCCTAGATGGTCTTTTAGAAGTCGAAGAGGATACTCTTTCCGAAATACCTTTCCCTTTATTTCTTTCGCCCTTTCTGTAAAAAAAAGGCGCCCATGTCGTCAACATACCTCGGCAAACCCCACTCATGAGGGCTTTTACTCACCCTCACTCACCCTCACTTTCACAGTTGAGGTGAGGGTGAGTGAGTTTCTGAACTAAGAAAATTCATGAGTGTGAAGGTGAGTGACGGCCGTGAGGTCTGTGAGGACCGTGAGTGCGTGAGGGCCGTGAGGGCGGTGAGTGCGTGAGGGGCGTGAGGGCGGTGAGTGGCGTGAGGGCCATGAGTGCATGAGGGGCGTGAGGGGTATGAGGGCCGTGAGGACGGTGATTGCGTGAGGGGTGTGAGGGCCTTGAGTGCGTGAGGGGCGTCAGGGTGGTGAGTGGCATAACGGCCATGTGTGCGCGAGTGGCATGAAGGGTGTGAGGGCCGTGAGGACCATGAGTGCGTGAGGCCCGCTTCAGACGGAGCAACTTTCTCAGCAATTTTGGTGGTGCTGGCGGGTTGTTCCCTAGCTTTCCCTAGATCGACACGAATCGTTCAGATCGGGTTCGGCTCGAAACAAGCGAGCAACTCGGAGCAATTCGAAGACGTTTGAAGCGGCTACATCCAATCAAGGACGCGATATTTTCACGTGATACCTCGTGCCGGTGATGACAACAAAAGACTTGGTTCTGGTTTGAAATTGGTCGCTTTTGGAGCTAAACTGTTTCAGGAAGATGCATTAGTACTCTCAACGAGATTTAAATGCATAAAAACACATTTATAGCGCGTAATTTTGTATCTAAATAGTGAAAAAAAAAGAAAATTTCATGATAATGATGGCAAATTGCAGCAATCGGTTGCTGCGTGTGAACGCGGGCGGCCCGTGTTGCTGGTATTGCGACGTAATGTTTATGGGCGAAACTGGTGGCGTGAGGGCCATGAGTGTGTGAGGGGCGTGAGAGCCATGAGTGCGTGAGGGCCGTGAAGGAGGTGAGGGCGTGAGGGCTATGAGTGCTTGAGGGGTGTGAGGGCCATGAGTGAGTGAGAGGCGTGAGGGCCATGAGCGCGTGAGGTGCGTGAGGGCCGCGAGTTCAGTGAGGGTGAGTGAAGGGCTGAAAGCGAGAGGGACTGTGAGGATGATTGTGAGTGAGGGGCTGAAGGTGAGTGTGGCTGTGAGTGTGAAGGTGAGTGAGGGGCTGAAGTGAGTGTAGCTGTGAGGGTAAAGGTGAGTGAGGGGCTTGGGTGAGTTTGGCTGTGAGAGCGAGGGTGAGTGAGGGCGACCTAAAATGCCCTCCTCTGAACTCGACACACCGAAATGAGTCGCGTAAAATTCATGGCAAATTGCGAGGCAATTGTGTTACATACTTGAAACGTTCTAGCACCACAAACGTCTATACCGATACTCCTGAGTTTCCAGACGCCTGACGTCTACGTTCACGGCTCCCTTCATCAGATAGTTTAATGCGTACCGTGTGTACACTTGATAGTTGTTCCTAAAGTTACTGGATCTGGGAAAGTAGCGCCATTGCCGTCCCACCTGCTAGCCGGACAGAAATACCAACATACCGATGACACAACCTCTCCAGTTTATTGGCTCATTGCTGTCGGTTGCCATGGTGACCGCCATTTTCGAGCCTTTCAAAGCTTCGCTTTGAGTACTATGAAGTATGCTAAAGCATCACCGTACTGAAAGCGAAGCTTTCTTTACGGTGATGCTTCATAGCGATCTTGGTGCGACTGGATTTAAAGACTCTTTCAACGCTTCGAGGCTTTGAAAGAGTCGTTAAAACCAATCGCATCAATATCGCTATGGAGCAACACCGTACTGAAAGCGTTCCTTCCCCAATATGATCGTCTTTGGCACTGTGCATGCAATAAACTTATCACACATGTTTATTTCCCCATGTCTCTTACAAGTATATTGCTCGTCTTGCGTGTTTCAAGACAGTAAAATTATTTTTCAATGCCTCTAAGAACTGAAGTTGCGTGTGATGGCGGTGCGATCATGAATGGCATCACACACGGCGTTGGAGATGCCGTGCACTTCCGAACCCCGCCGGGATCGTCATGGCCCAGCCCGGTGTGGCCAGGGCTCGCCGTTTCCGCCAGGCTTAGTCGGAACCTCGCTGTCGGACCGCTTTGGGGATCGCCAAGGGCCAGACCAGCCAGGACGGGTCCATCGTTCCTGCCCGCCCCAGCATCGCGCAGCACGCGCTGTCTTCGGCACCAGCTCGTGACTCTTCGGCCGACCGCCTGTCACATGCTCCCTCTTCTTTCACTCTCGTCTCCCACATGCATCATACCCATCTTGGTGCGACTGGTTTTAACAACCCTCTCAAAGCTTCGAAGCTTTGAAAGGGTCCAAAATGGCGACTACCATGGGAAACGACAGCGATCAGGCAATTACTTTGATAGGTGTTGTCGTCTGTATGTTCGTACATGTTTGCGTCCGGCTAGTAGGTGCGAAGGTAAGGGCGCCACTTTCTCATATCCAAGGGATTTAATTGTTCCTATACTCTGTTTCACCCTGTGATGTACCACAGGAAAGGCTACAAGCGCGAGCTCCTTGCTCTAGGGCACATCTCCGCGGCACAGCTCTCGCGCGTCAAGAGCAGCTCCCAACGCTATGAGCTCGCGCTTCTAGCCTTCTATGCGGTACAACATAAGGTGAAACAGAGCATAGTATGAAGCGATACTACCGCTTACCGTTCTGAGTAGCCCGGCGTTCTTCCAGAGGCTTCCATACTTGTGAGATCTCCCCTTCTTCACTTCGCACGGGCGGTCGAGCTTCGTCTCGCCTACCTCGTCACCCCTCCTCGCCTACCCCTCTGATCACATGATCTCCCGCGTTCACCAATCAGCGTCGAACACCTCACTCCTTTCCCACCTGTCAACCAATCAGCGTCAAGCCCCGCGGCCACGCTTTTATCCGGGCTTCACCTTTATCTAAGCTTCATGAAATTCCGAACACCTAGCCAAAGAACATTTCACGTTAAAAAAGAATATATAAAATTCAACCTTGCATTTTAAGCAGAACTATATTTATTATGAGTTCGTATTTTAGGCGTAAATTAAGCGCTGCGGAAGATAGTACCCACATAATGTTCCGAACCTCATACTTGAGCCGAATTAGTAAGAAAATAAAAATATATGCTACCAGAAAGAACATTTATTTACAGTAACATGCGGTTTTCAAAATGATTCCCGTGCTCAACGATAATTTTGATCATCCGACGCGGACGACTTGAAGTAAATTCTGACTTCTACTGAAGTTTCAGAAGTTAGCTTACGACGTATTGCTATAGTGCTTGGAGCGCTTCTCCTACTGGTGTATTTAGCGTCCTATCTAGGCCATACATCAGAAGCAGGGCCGGATTAAGGAATCTTGGGGTCCTAGGCTAAGATTGATCATGAGGTCTTTAATAATGGTGATACGCCTGACTATGATGACGATGGTGGTGGCGTTAACGACTCTGACAGCAATATGTATGTTTCATGCACAATCTCATGAAATACAATTATCCTTCATTTTATGATGTATCTTAGAAGGTGTCTGTATTGGTAGTTTCGATGAGTAGGAAATTCGGGTTTCACTGTTTGGAAATGAAGCAGATTAGATTGTGGATTAAAGGCTGTTTCGGAAATATTCAATCGCTCACTAAAAGGTACAAAACACAAAGCAATGAACGAATGGGGAAAATGTTGAGGAGTGTCGCGCACAATGAGCAGGCTTCGTAAACATGCGTTGAAAAGTCGAAAATGATGATTCAGAGTTCCTATTAACTTGTTTGTCTGTCTTCAACTTTTTTTATACAGTACGTGTCTCTGCCGACTTGCATAAATTCATCATGATGTTGAGTTCGAGAAATAATCCTTGATATTGGGTGGCATAATTACTTGGACACAAACTGCATTCGACAGAAACCGGAAGGGTACTTTCAAAATTCCCATTACAAAAAAGAAGAAAAACAATACTGCGCACTTAAAGTCATTCCTCGCAAGTCACAATCCGAAAACTGTAACGAAAATATAGCGTTTTGATTCCATTAACTGCTCCGATTGATTGGAGCTTGTCTAACTAGCTTCCCGTTAATCAATTAGTGACTTGAATTGTAAGGCAACACAGACAACAAAGTAATCTTGGTGGTTACAGTATTTAGGGCTCAAACAGCTTCGTCCACCCTCTTCTAATAACTGAACTCTCGTGTTTCAAACTAACAAACATCTGCATTCATAGAATAAAAGAAATAATTGAGACTGAATGCGATTGTAATATAGCAACCACTGTCATTTGAGTACATCCACAGGCGTTTCTCAGGAAGATAAAATGTATTTTTAAAGCCCTCTCCCACATGCTGTCTATTTTAAGGGGAAAATGTTTCAATTAGTTTTAGAAGTGGTCTTGTTTTTGCTAAATGCAGTAATTAACAACTTTGTTTTAGCCATTTGGCCGTATTAGTATATGCTTAGCTAAGAATAACTTGTCAAACCACAGAGGCTTGTATAAAGGTTGCAGCGATCATGTCACTCGATGGCAGGAAAAGTGTTATCTCGCAGTGGCAGATCAGACACAGGCTCCGGAGCAGTTGCGTGCAGTCACTGCCTCTCGAAAACTTTAGAGGGACATGCCAAGAGCCGGCTCCTTAAAACGCATGTTAGTAGTTAGAAAAGGTGGCTTTGGAGGGTTCACCGATATTTCTTTTCGCTTGCTTTTAACCTTGTCGTTTTTGTGGAAATGTATATCGGGAACTCCGCGAAAGGACCAAAAATGAACAAAACATTATGTATAGCATGTATGTTGCTCGTGTAGCCTTCGGCAACACTTGCTTGCCTTGCAACCCATCATTTCCCGTAAAACGCGTCGAGGGTGCCCCATTAGAATAGAGAACTCCCGTGGCCGTCCTTCCGTCTCGCTTCAATTAAAAGAGACTTCAACAAGACCGCCAGCGTCAACAGCTTTGCTCCCTTCCAGAAGGAGGGTCTGAGGCAACGCTAAATATTTTGTTGCTCTAGTACAGTCTTTTACAACAAGCTCACGAACACCAGCTCGTCTATAGAAGGTAACTTTATGACATTCTTGTTTCATCGTTAAAAAAAAGAAAAGGGTGTGGGGGGGGGGGGGGGGGGGGGGGGGCGACACCAGAAAGCCGGGGCCCGGAGGCTCATGTGATCCTTTTTAAGGTCTGAGCTGTTTCGAACTGAAACCGTGTAGTTTGTTCGCTGTTTTTTTTCCTCGAATTTCCAAGGGCCAGCACGGGGTCCCCTGGCAGCCTGGGGCCCTCGACTTGAAACGCCTTAGCTCGTACCTCTATCCGGCTCTAGTCAAAAGGGGTACCGAAGTGGCAACAAATGACGTCACAGAAGCCGGTGTGTTCTGCTTTCGGATGTCGCGATCCTGGCGGTTGGATATATCTGTAAATAAATAAAAGGGAACGCGTTACTGTTACTGTTAAAAAGTAACGCCCGTTACTTTTGCATTACTTTTCAAAATTATGAAATAACACGTTCTAGTCTTCTGACGTTACAGGTATGCATAAGCGCCATATTTCAAGAAACGTTATCTTTAAGATGCAATTATTGCAAAGGGGCAAGCCAGCTGGACAGGAATGGCACCTTTGCATTAATTGAATCTTAATCATAACCTTAAGAAATGCAAGTCGTTCACCCTTGTTGGAGTTCGGCTGGTGGCAGCTGATAAAACCCGCCTGCTCTACTGACGTCTAACTCCTGGTTAGCTCCGCTGATGGAGCGCCCCACTGGTAATGGAAAGGTCCTGGGTTCGATACCCGGACCAGGCGGATCTTTTCGGTCGCGCACCAGTCAGATATAGCTGTGTTTGGAGTTTGTGTTTGTCCTTTGTCCCCTTTGTTCCACTTCTCCGGGGATTATTATTGCCAAACATTTTGTTCCTTTATAAACTACGCATCATTATTTTACCTTTTTGGGTTCTACCTAAATACTCATGCAACGAGTAACGTTACACGTCACTCAAAATTTTGAGCAAAGTTACGTTACTCAAAACATGTAACGTAAGTACGTTACCCATTACCGTTTTGCAAACATAACGGATACGTTACGACGTTATCGGAAAAAGTAACGCGTTATTTGTAACGCCATTACTTATTTATTTATTTATTCTTATTTTCAGTGACCAGCCAAACACTTAACGCCTCCTTAGTGGTGAACTAACGCGTTAGCGCCAACATTGCAAGTTTTATGACGTTATCAGGCGGAGTTCAACACACCAGTGGAGGACGCGCTGCAGGGGTTGTGGTGACTTCAGAAAACCGAGCTTGGATTATTTCTGAATGAAGGATGGTGGGTAAACCTCACGGCAGCTTGCTTTAAGGTCTACCCACCATTCTTCAATCAGAACTGATCAGAGCTTGGTGCTCTAACGTCGACACAACCCCTGCAAAAGAAGCAGACGATCTTGCGCTCCGCATTGCAACGTGTGACGCTGAAATCACCCCCTTCCCTTTTCAGGCTACTGAAGGAACTGTTGTGCTTACGTTTGTTTCAGTGTACTAATGCCAATGATTTCCCCTGCACTTGTCAGTGCCAGTGCTCGCTATTATTCTTGTGTAGAGGCTTGCAGCGACAGCATCGTCTTCCCCGCAGCACGCTCCCTCGAGCCGCGGAGGAGGCTGGCAGCACCGGGGATACCCGACACCAGCTTGGGGGCCCGGTTGCGGGCCAGACGGCCAGACCTCCGTGAGGGTAAACTAAACAACTCAAGTCGCCCCACGGCAGGAGAGGAGAGAGCAGAAGAGGGCAGACACCTTGCGAGCAGCGCCCGGTTAGGACGCAGGAACATTCCTCGTAGTTTTAATGTCGTCATTCTTGTGTAGTCCCTCAGAAAAATAAGACGAGTTCAGTAGAGCATCCCTGTTGGAAAATTTTGATAATGGAAAGATGATGGAAAAGGCTCATACAAGCGTAACCGTAATATGGGACATCCTATACGAGCGAAAAAGCAGCTCCAGTATAGTGGATTACACTGGAACTATACAGGTAGGCGGAACCATACAAGCGTGTCGTATTATGGGACATCCTATACCGGCGTAGTGGATTAAGGCGGAACCATGTAGGCGGACGGAACCATACATGCATAACGTAATACGGGACATCCTATACCAGCGAAAAGGCGATACCGGCATGGTGGAGCCATATGACTCCAACGTGGTGGTTTCGCCTTTTTACTGTTGTACAGGGCGATTTAGTTTAAGCTTTACATATATGTTTAGAAAGGTCGTGAAAGCTAAATTAATGCGATTTGTGCAGGCGAGTTATACGGCCAGGCGTACGGCGGCCGAAAGGCCTTCTTACGATGTCACTATTGGTAGGATGTTTTTTGTGTTTTCTCACGTTTAGTTATATCTTTGTGGAAAACGAACGGGATATTCAGATTCGCGGGATAAAACTACGCTAGAATGAACCTCCATCTAGTTTTCTGAAAGAAGTCTGGCACATCTCTGTAATAAGCCGACTGATCATTACAAATTAGCCTTTTATACTATGCCGCCCTGGCCATATAACTCACGTGCACCGACTGCGTAAATGTAGCTTTTACGGCTTTTTAAAAAAAAATCTGAAAAAACATGGGTGATTTCAGATAAGATCGACCAAAGGATGGCTAGTCGACATTTTCAAATCAACTGATGTTTTTATATGTTATTGTCTAGTGTCTGGTATGAACGAATCCAAACTTAGTTTTGACTAGAAAAAATACTTGGGGACAGGAAAAATCGTAAGGCATGAGGTTGTGGACAGTTGCATTAACGCGCACTGATGGAGGGGGCCCGTTTGAGAGTGAATAACTAAAGCGATAACATTAGGAGAACTCTAATACGTTTTAGGCGCAAACTATGGGTATAGCTTGCTTGTAATATAAAATAATCATATTTATTTAAAATTTATTTATTTTTCTAAAAATTGACAAACATGCCTGCTCGAACGACAAATGGCAAACTTTGGAGGTCTGTATCTCATGAAATAATTTAATCATTATGATATAATTTGCAGATATTATTTTACTAATATATAGCTAATATTTAAAAAATAACTAAGGTATCTGTGTGATACAATAGTTAGGATATATTTAGTCAAACATGGAAAAACAATCAAACAAAGAAAAATTCCGATGCGAATAAAAAAAAAAAACACCACCCTCGATTTTTTAAATTTAGGTAACCTGTTATACTCTATTTCGGCATTCATTTCCATTAAAAACATGTTGCATCATTTTATTGAGAAAGAAGATACAACTCCCCAAAGTAGGGTCCTTTTTCAAAGCCTACACTTAGCAGTGTTTTATACAAGAACTGACTCTGAGTTCCAGTTTTATGAAACCAACACACATCTTTTATATATTTTTATTCAGATGAGGCCAATGATAACTAAAGAAATCGTTCACACACTTAAATTAAGGAGAAACTACTGTGTACAAAAAGGTATCATATTACGGACTAGTGATCCGAGAAAAGATCATGCAGCCATCGGCCACTAGGAACTTTGTTTACTTTATTCTCCTGCGACACTATATGCTATTCCCTCTTCCGCTCTACCTTCAGCTCTCTCTCTCTCTCTCATATATATATCCCTGATATATATCCAGAACAAAAACATGTTCAAGCATTCCCTTTCTGCGTGGTAGTGTTCTGTGGCTAGCAAAAATCATTTCCTCGCTAAGCTCACGATTATGGCAAAATAGTTGCCAGAAACCGCAGACGACACTCGTCGCTAGTTCTGGCAAAACGGCCGATACAATCTTTTTTTCGCATTTCCCGCTCGCTGTCAAGGACAAGGGGGTTCGCTTCAACTAGCAAAACATGGCCGCCGATGCCTGTTTACTGAGCAGTCATGCCTGTCGCCATCTCACTCGCTGGCGTCACGGGCGATAATATCAGGCACAAAGGGGCACACCAACCGGCAGCATTATCCCCAAATACTCGAGCCTCGCGTAAATACATAGAGTGTAAACGCTGTCGCCATGTTATCGTAGTAAGACCGCCCCCCCCCCCCCCTCCCCCAATGGGGGACTGCAGTACGCGACGGCCTACTAACACAACGGCGACGATATCGACATCGCGGGCTCCGAATTTTCCCATAGTTCTACTCCACGGGCATTTCTCTAAACGCTTGATATTGTGTACGCCCGCCTGGAAGGATTTCAGGCGCGTAGTTAAGATAAGGCGGTTCTCCGCGGCAAAAGAAAGCAATTTCACAAAAGCTTAAAAGCGGCGGCGACGCGTGTGCGGTGAACGCTTGTAGTTTTGGTGTAGACAGGGTGTGTGTGTTCTCGTTGTTAACACCAGCCGGCGATAAGGCACTGCAGGCGGTAGCTCAGTACAGCAAGGGCTAATCCGAGTGACCATCAACGTAACCCCACCGCCAACCCCTCGCGAACCGGTCGCCGACATGGCTCAGGCTGTGTCATGAACCACCTGGTAGAAGCTCGGGTGCTTTCATATCAGCGCGTGGAGGGACGACAGTGCGATTCCGGAAAGTCTTTTTCGAAGGCCGCTTACCACAATTTTTTGTCTGGAGACTTTCCCTCTTTCTTCCTTTGACGTGGATCAAGCTTTGCCGACAGCCTCAGTTGTGACCTCTCTTTTCAAATGTACGTTTGCAGTGAGTGAGCTCCTCAGCCTCGGACTTGTCACTTGTGCACCCAGTAGTTCTTTCACTTGGCAATTATATGCCATCGGTTGGGGTTTAATTTCTATTATTTATGTATACATTATGAAGACGTCCTGGAGCTCCGAACGAGTGTTTTGTGCAGATTACTTTTGCAAACACAAAAAGACTATACCAAAGCAGCGGAATTTTCGAAGTGTTGGCGAGTTGGACCTAAACTCGTTGAAGCAAATTCTTCCGCCTGACTGTTCCACCAAAGTGAGTGCGACAGACTACCTGTGCTACCATTGCTTCATGCACATCACTAAGGAGATCTCGATGCGAAGCTCAGAGCAGTGCCCTGACATATTTGTGCCAGCTGAAGAAACAATTGAAGATCTAAATCGCAGCATACTACCTACAGATGTGTCGCCGCTGAGACAACCAAGCGTCGTAAGAAGTCGGGACAGGCCTGCCTATGTCAAGAGAAAGCAGACAGAACTGGAGCAGGTTGCTGTCAACAATATACGCTCAAGGCAACGTATTGCGTACGACAGGGACGCACCATCGGGGTCGTCCGAACCAACATGCTCCACATGCACTGAGTGGGTGGACAACTTCCGGCAGGCCTTTGAAACCGCCACCTCTCTCCGGGAACGTTGTCAACTGCTTACACTCCTGCCGTCAACACTGACGAAGAATGAGGTTCAAAAGATGATTCCACAGGCCTCAATGTACCTCATCAGTGAATCCTGAAAACTCAAGGAAAAGCATGGCGTGTGGTATTAGCCGGATCCTTACACGAGGTGCAAGGTGAGCCCTGAGAACCTGTCTGCTCCCCTAGAGTACTTCACGAAAGACGAGCTACAATGTTCGCGCCAAAGCCCCAACCAGAAGGACGTCATCTCTGTCATGCTCAACGGAGAGAAAACGCTCGTGCCAAAGCGCTTCATGACACGCTCAATACGAGAGGCCTTCCGTATATACAAAGACAAGCATCCCGATTCCGGCGTTGGGCTAACGAAATTTTATTCGTTGCGCCCTAGATGGGTCCAATGTATTCCACACCAGGAAGTGTGCGTTTGTGTGCGCTGCGCCAATTATTATCTTTGTATTGCCGCTCTAGAGAACGTTACAGGCTCAACATTCAACACTGGTGAAATGAACTCGGCATTTCTGTGCGACCCAGCAACAGAACTGTGCCTTCAAGGAGACTGTGATCACTGCCCAAAAGGCCAGTTTCTTACACTCCAGGAACTTGATATCCCGGAGGATGAAGAGATTGTGCTTGCAACATGGGAGTCCGGCGACCTTGTGAAAAAAACTTTGGAACCTGAGACTTTCCTGAAAGTCGTCCAAGTGACGGTTGGAAGTTGGGTACTTCACAACCATATCCGGCAAACGCAAGGTAAAGCGATCTACGATGAAAAACAGTGCATGCAACGCGGGAGCATTGTCTTTCATTTTGACTTTGCTGAAAACTAGACCATCGTGCTTCCTGACGAAGTGCAAGCATATCACTGAAAAAAAAACAAGTTTCGATATTTACATGTGTAGTGACGACAAGAAAATCTACAAACAGCTTTTCCATCATCAGTGAGGACCTGTGTCACGACGCCGCTCACGCTTGCTTGGCTCTAGAAAAAGTGAAGGAGTGGGTTGAAGACAACGTTGCGGTATACTCGTACGTGACGTACGTAAGTGACGGCGCCGCCAGTCATTTCAAGAATCGCTACCAGCTTCACCAATTTGCAAAGGATGATTGCCCACAAGCCCAGTGCTTATTTTCTGCATCTGGACATGGGAAAAATGCATGTGACGGAGTTGGCGGACTCGTGAAGCACCCGGCCACGCTGAACAACCTGAGAGAACGTTCAGTAAGCGCAATTCAGACGGCCAGGACAATGGTGAGCGTTCTATCAAAGAAACTGAAAGGCGTGCATCTTGTATATCTGGACGAAAATGAGGTTGTTCGGTATCGTGAACAAAAAAAAGAAGAGTGGCTGACGGTGCGCGCCTTCCCTGGCATTCAGTCTTGGCACGCGTGGCGGCTCAGCAAGTCATCAACAGAAGGGACCTGTGACATATATGTAGCACGGACAGTCGGATCTGCTTGGAAGCAACTTTATTAAATGGGTACAGCGAGGAAAACCTTAGCGTAAAGTGCCGAATTTGATTTCCCAAGGACTGCTCATTTTGAATGCAGGGACATCTTATTTATCACATTTTTCTTCACGGGGTATTTAACCTACTGTTTTTGTTGGTGGTTACTAATAATTTTTATCTGATCACTATAAAAAAAATCCCAAAATGTTATCCTCGAGGAGGATAAAATATATCGGCTTGCCACGATTCATTCATACACCGAGAGCATCGAAGCTGCTCCAGTTAGGCACTATGGCATCCGTCACCTGAAATTGTTTGTAATCGTAAATACACAGCCAACCTAAATATCTTACTATTATATCTTTGTTTTTTTGTGTGGAAGTAAAGGTATTTATTTTACTCTAGATGTAAAATATACCGGAAGGTACAACTTCACACTGCATCATCTTTTCTCAAATCATTAGTCTCTAATATGATACCACTTTGTATAGTTTTGTTTAACCCGAGACTGGGGTATTTCGGAAAAGGGACGAGAAGAAAAGAGGCCACAAGGAGGCGACGTCTCAAACGTCGCCTCCTTGTGGCCTCTTTTCTTCTCGTCCCTTTTCCGAAATACCCCAGTCTCGGGTTAAACAAAACTATGGTTAACTTTCACCAGCTCGCCTGCACCCTTACAATTTTTTCACTACCACTTTGTACGCTTATGTAAAATGCTGTATATAGTTTCTCCTCCCTTTTACTGTGTGACCGATCGCTCTTTTTATCAATGACCTCATCTGAATAAATGTGTATAAAAGATTTGTGCAAGTTTCATGAAACTGGAACTCAGAATCACTTCTTGTATAGGACACTGCTAAGTGTAGGCTTTGAAAAAGGACCCTACTTTGGGGAGTTGTTTCTTCTTTCACAGTGCAATGATGCAACATGTTTTTAATAGAAATTAATGCCGAAATAGAGCATAACAGGGTACCCAAATTTAAAAAAAATCGAAGGTGGTGTTTTTTTTTCGCATTGGAATTTTTCTGTTTGATTTTTTTCCCATGTTTGCCTAAATATATTGTAACTATTGTGTCACTCAAATACCTTCTTTATTTTTTCAATAATAGCCATATATTATTAAAATAATGCCTGCAAGTTATGTAATAATGATTAAATTATTTCATGAGATACATATTTCCAAAGTTTGCCTATTGTCGTTCGAGCAGGCATGTTTGGCAATTTTTAGAAAACTAAATACATTTTTAATAAATATTATTACTTTATATTACAAGCAAGTTGTACCCATAGTTTGTTTGTGAAAAGTTTTAAAATTCTCCTAATTTTATTGTTTTAATTATTCACTTTCAAACTTGCCCCCTCCATCAGTGCGCGTTATTGCAACTGTCCACCTCTCCCTGCCTTACGATTTTTCTTGTCTCCAAATTTTTTTTCTGGTCAAAACTAAGTGTGGATTCGTTTATAACAGACACTAGACAATGTCATATAAAAACATCAGTTGATTTAAAAATGTCGACCAGCCACCCTTTGGTCGATCTTATCTGAAATCACCCACATACAAAAAAGCACTCTGTAGAATGTCCCCCAATACGATATGATTGTATGGTTCCTTTCCCGCTTGCATTGTTCAAGAAAGACTTGTGGATATCCAGCGTTTCATTGGAATGCTGGATGTCAGCGAGTCTCTACATCAGTGAGTGGTTTCAAACAAGCATGATGTTTGCACACCAGTAAGTTCTTATCCGAGGCTCACCAGGAGCACTAAGAGCAGAGGCAAAATGTCATGACCTGGTAAATTTGGTTGCAGGTATTTATTTTTAGAACTGCATGCAGCAATGCTTAACTTTGCTCAAAAGAAGATAATTAAAAATTCAATACTGAACAATGGTGTCCCTTGAGCTGTCAGACCAAACTCCCACTCTTGCCACTCAGGAGTTCCTAACTTGTGCGTAGAGGATCAGCACAACCCAGACTTGTGCTGCAAGCGCAACTGCAATATAAAAGTTGAAAAAACATGAGATGAAATATGAGACGTTTACAATTCTCTGTAATGTGAAATTAGAGTACAGATCTTGAAGAGGAGGATGGGAGGGTATGCCCCTCCTTCCCCTCCCCTCCTCTTCTGCTCCCTCCCATTTAGGGGGAAATTTCCCTGAATTTAGCGGGAAAATTTCCCCACTAAATTTACCAGGTTAAGTTTCCCACTAAATTTAGCGCGGAAATTCATGTCACATGACCTCAACACAAATGTAGTTTTCCCGCTAAAAGTAGCGGGGAAAATGACGTCGCATGACCGTGTCACGTCATCCATAAAAAAATTCAGTTTCTCAGCTAGACTTAGCGGAAATATTAACGTCACATGACCGCAACATTAATTCAATTTCCTGCAAAGTTTAGTTGGGCGGTTACGCCGACAGCGACGCTGCAAAACGCGGAAACGGGTGCTAAGAGCTGTGCTAAAATTGAAATGCATCAGGTGAAATAAAGTGAACATTAGAGATACTGTAAGAAAAAGAAGAGAATCTAAAATACCGTTCTCAGATCTTTCCTTTTGTTCGTTCTCAAATGTTTTGATTTCAAGAAATGTTTATCTCTTTATTCATACCCAGAGAACACCTCCCAGTTTCAGCATGAATGCAATAAATCAATGCAGTCTAGACCTTGTAAACTATAATGCACATGAAAATCAATGTTTGCCACCCAGTCATGTATGAGTCAGTGGCTCAGATCTCTAAATACATTTGTATTGAGGAACATTCTTGAATAAAACTTCTGGGTTTCGAATTCAACAGTTTGTACTTCCATAAGAAACACTGTATGGCACTGAATTTTTTTTTTTTTGTGACAGATCAGAAACCGCACAGCACTGTCATCCTTGCATACCTAACAAGAATTTGTATTTTTTTTTAGCATGGCATGTGCTATTCTAATGTCCATACAGCCTCCTTTAACAAAATTTCCTTTGTAGAGCTTTTTATTGGTTCTTATTTAACTCGCAAGACAGATCCGGTACCTTGAATTCTCACTCGGCATCAACAGTTTTATATATTAATGTAATAGCGAAAGACAAGATGTATGGACTTGAGTACGGCTCAACAAGCACAGATGTTGAGAAAAGTACGGAAGAAAACTCAAACGTCAAAATAAAAATAAGCTGGAATGTGGATACAATTATGGATATGGTCATGAATACATTTAGCAGATTCAATATAAAGAATATGTGTTAGACGCACACTCAAAGAAACCTGTTGCATCTATATTCATTCAAATTACTTTGCAGAGCCCAGCGCTGCAGTCTCAGGTATGAGTTTGCTGAATGAGTCTACTGAAAATGAGTGTAGACGGAAAAAGCAGTTTGATCTGCGATAATGAGCATTACATAAGCGACATATCATTATTACTGTTACAGTGCCGAATGTTCCAAACTGTCAGTCGCATCATTCTGTGAGTTCCCTCCGTACATTACAGGATTTGGCTCTCTCGAATGCTTTGCGAGAAAAATGATGAACTGGAAATATCTAGAGTACTTCTAGAAAAACTCTTTCCAGAATCTTTTCTCAGCATCGTAAAGAATATAAAAAGTTTCTAAAGACAAGGTTAGTGCAGGAGTTGAATAAACTAAATACTTTGTTTTTCGAAACCATCTTGCCGTAGTAAACGTATGAAGTTCCCCTAGGTAGAGCTAGTCATTACGAATGATTGTGCCCATTGCGTACCATAAAAATTTAATTTGCGACGTACAATATTTACAAACTCAATGAACTCTGAATAAGTGGACCACTTGGCATTAAAGATTGGCCTCACCATGACTGTCTGCCAACATCTACATAATAATTTCCATGAACCTATGTATTTCAAGAAAATATTTGGTGCGAGCTGCCTAAAACACAATAGCACTTTTTAACAAGTGCTGATTGTTGGGCAAGTTGGTATGGTATGTTAGAAAACATGATTGCGCTTTGAAGATGGGGACATAGGAAGGACAGACACCACAGAGTGCTAACTTTCAACTGATTTCATTCAAGAACCTCAGCGTAGAAACACACTGAGTCACCGCACAGCATCTCAACCAATCCGTGGCCCTGCCACGGACCGCAAGTACGCCAACTCCTTATCCGCCAAGTCAATTGACGCCACACTGACACAACACGTGCCGGAACTATTTATAGCGTCAGCCTCCATAATCTCTCTAACAGTCATATCTTTGTGCCTAGCAAGAACAGTAGACGAAGCGAATAATGCTTTGCACTCGCAGTCATGATCTGTCGTGTCACTGTCATGACTGCGGGTGAAAACCATTATGCTTCGTCTACTGTTCTTGAGAGGCACAAAGATAGGACCGTTAGCAAGATTATGGAGGCTGACACTATAAATAGTTCCGGCACAAGTTGTGTCAGTGTGGCGTCAATTGACTTGGCGGATAAGGAGTTGGCGTACTTGCGGTCCGTGGCAGGGCCACGGATTGGTTGAGATGTGGTGCGGTGACACAGTGTGTTTCTACGCTGAGGTTCTTGAATTAAATCAGTTGAAAGTTAGCGCTCTGTTGTGTCTGTCCTTCCTATGTCCCCGTCTTCCAAGCGCAATCATGTTTCCTAACACACTTTTTAACACTAAGAGAAAGCCTGTAGTGGGCCACAACTTAAGCAGTTTTCACCTCATTATGAAGAGCAATTACAGATAGGTGAACCATGAATATAGGCCTGCACTGAATTTGTTTCTTAAGCTGAACGTGCTATGCTATGTTTACTATATAAATCTTTGCAGAGCCGACAATGTGCAAGTTCCTGTTTTTTTATATTTCACATGTCCCAACTGCTGGGTGTGGTAGGTACATAAGATTGACGACACCAACGAAACACAATGATTATTTTAAGAATTTGTTTGGGTATAGCACGAGCAAAGCGATCTGCGGAAAGTTATTTCTGTGACACCGTCGAACCTACATCCGCGGGCTTTAAGTTCACATGTTAATCATGTCTGCAGACTCCGTTTTGTAATTGGAACTCCATCCAACCCAAGATTTGAATATGTTTTTTTGCATTTTAGGCTTAGTAGTGCTTTTGCTGTTCTATTAATAGGTAAGAAGAATGCTTATTTCAAGTGGCATACCTAACACCTGGTGGCACAAGGACTCCCCTGTCGTGACGCTGATCGAAAGTCCCAGGCAGGGAGATACTGCGATGCTCTTGTTGCTGGGATTGCCTCCCCCATGGTCCTGGCCAGACCACAGAAAAAGATTGAGTCCAAGCTTGTGGCCACTAGGATCTCCAGATCTTGAGGCACCCAAGTAGCTGAAAATAAAAACAAATCACAATCAAGTACTTGGCAGAGCTACATTAGGATGGCTAGCATAATCTTTCGTGATCAGCACATAGATCCTCTTATTTTAGCCATAGTCACCCCCCAGGGCAAGGCCACGTAGGCGTTAAAAAGATGGGTACCGAATTAAGGCGAATGATCAAATGCATTCATTTAACCCTCTTTCGCCCCAACCTGAGAGACTTCTGTCAAACATTCACATTCAACTGTAAAGACTATAAATAAAACTACTACTGCAATGCAGAGCCGTATAGTGGGAGAGTTTAGCCAGTGGGTGTGGCAATGAAGGTGCCGGAGAGGAGGAAAGGGAGGAGAACGCCGAAGGAGGGATAGAGAAGGCAGCAAAGAGGAGATGACCGCCATTTTGACGCAAAGCTGTCGGCACGGAGCACTGTTGAGGCTATGCGTCGTCTGCTACGGGCTTATTTATTTTTTTTTTTGCCTGAATAAAAGTGCGTTCAAACATAGAGGAACTTCTTTCTTTAGGGTTTTAAGACACCGAGAAATAACACTATATCATTTTATTGCCAGAGCCTGCCAAATAAAAGGAAAGAACCGAAATTTGAATATCAATCCCATGCCGGGCAAATGAATGAAAATGGCGGCCCTCCCCGCTAAGCTGGGAGCAGCGTAGAGTTCACGCGCATGCGCTCACGCCTCTTGCTCTGTGCCGCGGGCTGATCAGCTCACTCGAAAGGGAGACGTTACGGCAGCGAAATCATAGACTGCCAGACTCTCCCCATATATGGCTCTGCTGCAATGGAAAGATTTTCCTACCCTCGTGCTCAGCGAGTGTCGACTGGGGATACAACTCCAGTTCATACATTTGCTGAACATGAGGGTAGAGTGTACCAGCAGAGTGCAGGTGTCTGGATAGAAAGAGTTTAGTTGGCACACCAAGAGGCTAACGAATAAGAATGGGTGCTACTCTGAGCAAAATGCCAAAAAAAGCGTGGATCTCGGCTTGACAATAACAGCGGCACACAGTACCTATTTTACTGACAAAGGGGTACTAAATCATTATTTTCAGCTACCTAACTAAAATAGATATTCTTCCCGGCTTGCTTTTTAGGAAAATCTCTAAATTTACAAGAACTATTAAGACAACGGCTAAAAAAAAAAAAGCAATGGCAAAACCAGCAATCGAATTCGCCTGCTCTCCAGTAGCACGACATCTATGGCAGGCAGACCTGCAGAATGAGCAAGCAGTTTAAAAAACAGAGTATGTTTTATGTATAATTTTTTTTTATGCTGCAAAGCAAGCGCTGGAAGGAGGTTTCACGACATTAACGAAATTTCTTGCAATCAGTTGAGAAATTGGAGCAGTGAACTTGTCCTTGCTTCTGGCATAACGTTTTAGTGTTGCCCATGGAAACTCACATAAATTTGTAAATAAAAACAAAAAAAAAATAACCTTCATAAAAAAATCTGTAACTTTGGCAAAGAAAAGTTTCCTTGAACAAAATATGTACAATACAGTTGTACAGCGTCCATTTGTGTGCTTAACCAATTTTGAGGCAAATCGGCAACAATGAAAAGAAGACGCTTGAGTACAATTAAGGGAAAGACAGAAAGGATGCATACCTACAACAAAAAAAATTTAGAACGACCACGGGCAGGAAACTCTGGTGAGGCTCTCGGAGCGACTCCCTGCAATGGGCCTGCGCAGACCACAGAACAAGATCGGTCAGAGCTTGCAGCCATAAGGCGCTTCATACCATGAAGTTACAGAAACGGGTGCAATTGGAAGCAAAGTGCATTTCATTTCTCTGAAAAACGAAGAGTTTAATAGCTAGTATGCATTCATAAGGTGACACAGTCATGAATGCACAGACTTTTCAATGCCGTGCTATATCACCAACTTGTTAACCATGCCGGGCAACACTAAAAACTGAAAGCATTATTTTAAACTATCTCAGCTTAAAGTTAACCACGACAGAAGCTTCAAGCCATCCTTGCGAATTCAGTGCACAAAGCAAGCCATGTGACCTTCTAGTTGGACGCCATGGTACGTCCAGCTTATAATCATGTGTCATGCTGTTTTAGCTGCAATGGCTTGTAGTGTCAAAAGTGGTCTAGCTTAGAGATACGCAAAGTATAGACGTTTATGAGTGGTGCCCTCACCTAGTCTGCAGCTACATTGCGAAATAGGACGTTCCAACCGGGATGTTTGCTGCCTGTAACAACACGACCAGCTTGTGCCCAGCGATTGTTCGAGCTGAATACATGTCCTCGACAGTGCCATTATTTGACAAGCATTTCTATGAATGTTAAACATGACTGACTTACAGAGAGACCCCACCTCAACGACTAATGACTTGGGATAGCTAACTGAATATTGATATATCAACTAAAATCAAAACAATTACCTGGCAAGCATTAAATTTTTCAAGAGGCTGGGTCGACTCCGCATTAAGTTGAAGGAGTCAATGCGTAATAGGACAATACAAACAAAATATGCCTTAGAATTCCTTTTGCACCCCCAAAATGATGTGTTTTTGAAGGTAAGGTACACAATGCTCTTGATTTAGAAAGTGCCTCAGCAGTACAAATGCATATGCAATAAGGGCACTTGCCAAGCCTTTTCTACTCAGCTCTGTGCAGGTTAAGCTAAGTTAGAGTATAGAAGTACACGCTCACTGACACCATCAGAAAGGCAGGGAGAAGTCTCCGTTGTTCCACCTCCAGCCCGTCTGCTACCTTCGATGACGTTTCAGCGCCTGATGAGCCTGGAGCGAGCACATCTGTCCAAAGCAAAGTGAAAAGCACAAGCACGTGCTGGAGGACGCCCAGCCATTCTCTTTTTGTCATAGGCTGTACTACATATTTTTACTAAGACATATTTTTAAGTGAAGAAAAGTACTGCAAATATGCAGTCCACCTTAAAGCTAACAACAGTTGCCATTCACCATTTTCCAAATAAGTGCTGCCACCTATCGGAACATGTACACATGTGGTGCGTGAGTAGGTTCAGGACTGAGAGGCTAGAAAACGAAGCGCTCAGAAGGCTTCTCTGGCCCTTCCAAGCATGCGGGTACATTCGTCGCAAGTTCCCGATTTGTAGACAGAATGATTTAGAATGAGCAAATCTTGTCTACGCCCGACGTAGAACATTGAATTGCGATTCCCCCATATTGTGCGAACCATCCTTCAAACTGCGGTACCACCTGCAAATGAACTATGTTGTGCTGCGGCCATACCTCGGCAAACCTCACTCATGAGGGCCCTCACTCACCCTCATCTTCACAGGTGAGGTGAGGGTGAGTGAGTTTCTGAACCAGGAAAATTCATGAGTGTGAGGGTGAGTGAGGGCCGTGAGGGCTGTGAGGGCGGCGAGGGCCGTGAGGGCCGTGAGGGCGGTGAGTGCGTGAGGCGGTGTGAGGGCCATGAGTGCGTGAGGGCGGTGAATGCGTGAGGCCCCCAGATCGAGCATCTTTCTCAGCAATTTTGGTGTTAATGACGAGTTGTTCTCTAGCTTTCCCTAGATCGACACGAATTGCTGAGATCGGGTCCGGCTCGAAATAAGCAAGCAACTCGGAGCAATTCAAATACGTTCGAAGCGGCTGCATCCAATCAGGGACGCAACATTTTCACGTGATACCTCGTGCCGGTGATGATGACACCGAAAGACTTGGTTCTGGTTTGAAATGGATCGTTTTTTTGGAAATAAACTGTTTCAGAAAGGTGCATTATAATTCTTAACGAGGCTTAAATGCATAAAAACACGTTTATAATGCGTAATTGTGTCCAAATTGTGCAAGAAAAATAAAATTTTATGATGACGATGGCAAATTGCAGCAATTGGTTGCTGCGTGTGATCGCGGGCGGCCCGTGTTGCTGGTGCTGCGACGTAAAGTTTCTGGACGAAATTGCCCCATCTGAAGCTGGCCTGAGTGGCGTGAGGGCCATCAGTGCGTGAGGGGCGTGAGGGTGTGAGGGCCGCAATTGCGGTGAGGGGCGTGAGGGCAGTGAGTGGCGTGAGGGCGGTGAGTGGCGTGAGGCCGGTGAGGGCGGCGGGGGCCGTGAGGGCGGTGAGTGGCGTGAGGGCCATGAGTGCGTGAGGGCGGTGAGGGGCGTGAGGGCCGTGAGGGCGGTGAGTACGTGAGGGCTATGAGTGCGTGAGGGCGGTGAGGGGCGTGAGGGCGGTGAGTGCGTGAGGGCCGTGAGGGTGAGTGAGGGGCTGAAGGTGAGTGTAGCTGTGAAGGTGAGGGTGAGTGAGGGGCTTAGGTGAGAGTGGCTGTGAGGGTGAGGGTGAGTGAGGGCGACCTAAAATGCCGACCTCTGGCTGCGGCACGCGTCCATGCTGCCTGCTTCAGAGGAAAACAACTGCTCTTGTTGAAGACGACATCCCACAGTGTACAGGCAACAATGTTTAACGAACTAAAACAAAATTGATATCATTCAATAGACACAGATAGGCTCACAAAGTGTCGACACCATGATTGTTGTTGTTGGTTTTACTCTTGCATACAAACAAAATTGACTTCCTCTCTCCTCCAATGTACAGTAAAACCCCCTTAGCTTGGTGGCCCCTATTTCTTCTCGAATCGGTCACAGAGGACATAATCGCAGCCACTGAATTCCGCAAAATTAAAGGCCGCGAAAATTAAAGGTTCGCCAACATTAAGGGGTTGACTGTTCTTCTGAGTGTCACATGATGTTAACATTTCAAGGAGGCTGAAGGTATTGGTTTAAGAAAAAATTGACCTATAAAAAAAATGCCCTTCTCCAGGTTTGGCACGCGAGGTTCTTTTGCACTACCTATAAGGTGGCAAGTTTGTTTCGGCACAGCTTTTGGTTAAACGGAGTCACAAAAATAGCTATACTTGGCGTCAGCTATTTTGTGCTGCATTATAAAGCCAGAGTAGATTCCACAGTGCTTCAGCAGAGCACTGTTTGTTGCGAGAGCATATGGGGTTTAGTGTTGCATCCCATTTGCATGATCTAGAGAAACTAGCGCTGACAGAGTTGGAGCACTCCAAATATTAACAGCCGACTGTAGAAGCATTGAGAGATGCAAACATGTGAACTGTGCATTTCTTAAAGGTGGGTTTGAGCAAAGGTAAAACCAATATGTATACTTACGGCGGCCATACTTGCCTTTCCCACGCACGACCACTTTTCCCTCGCTAGCACCATCCAGTAAGAAGCACCAGCAACACGCCCATGAGACGCCGCCGACTCCTGGATTGAATGACGACCTGCCTGAGGTCTTGGAAGGAGATCCGGAACACTGCTTTAGGTCAGATGTTGTATCTGGTGGGGCAGGGACCAAAAGTAGAAATTAACAAATTTATCTGAAGCGCTACATTCCTATACGATGGCAGTATTTTTTTTAGGCCAGTGATGCGCTTTAATCAAACACAAATGGTTGGTTTATATGATGAACCAGCAGCCCCTATTTTGCTTAAGTGTAACGCAGTGTCTTAACGTTACGTCCGACAAAACCCGAAATAAAAATTAAAGTTACGGCCAACGTAACTGTCAAGCATTCGAGTTACGTCCGACGTAACCCGAAATAAAAATTAAAGTTGCCGTATTTACTCGAAAATAGGTCGAACCCTATTTGTTGGACCTACCGAGAATAAAAAAAAAAAAATAATTCAAATATAGGTCGATTTTTGCTTTTGTTTTTTTATTATTACGAACAGTTGAAATTTTGGACAAAAGAAACAAACTGTATTTGCATCATTCTCAGCTAAAGCACGGGGCGATGCCAAAAACTCTATCACCGTCAGAACTTCTGGACATGTCATCGTCGTTCGAAGCTTCGTCAGCTAAATAGACATCCTCGCAAATTCGCAACAATACTTCACCCACACCGTTGTAAAATGACGACAAGAAACGAAAGAAGCTGCGAAGCGACGGAAGAGAAACTACAAAGACGCAAGCAAAGCCGCCGTGTCGCCATGAGCGGGTCCATATCACAAGAGCGAATGACATTTTAGCGAACGGCGACATTTGAGCGAATGGTCGTTTTAGCGAATAACGGGGGCGCGCGTTAACCCATCCGCCGCGCTGCGCTTTACGCCGCTTCGCGGCGACAGTCTGCGGCAACTCATTACAAAAATATGAACTCACTTGGCCCACCCGAAAACGCCGCTTCGCGGCGTCCGACTATTCGCTAAAGTGTCGTTCGATGAAACGTGGGCGTACGCTAAAACGTCATTCGATCAAGTGAGTGCCTCCCGATGCGAGCGACCAAGGCGATGAGCGACGTTTTCTAGAAGCCCAAGAACCGAGCGGCGCAAGCAGCGAGAGTGAGAAATCTTCGTCGCTCGGCGCCGGCACTTATAGCTTCTCGCCGTCGCTCGTCTCGCTGATCGCTATACTGCTTACACGCCGTTCAGAAAGGTGCTCAAGTGCTTACCATTGCATTGGGACCAGCCTCACATCAAACTGTAACCAGTCTTGGCTTTTTTTTTTTTTTTTTTAGCCGCCCAGGTAGAAGCTAACATCGTACACACCGTTTTCAAGCATGGCTCCTCGTTCATTGCTCGATTTACATTTTCGGTAAAGGACAAACCGCAATGAAGCACAATTATCCTAGTTCAAAATTTTCACGAACACTTGGCACGCATGCTTACACTGTAGCGTACCTAACGTAATTTAAAAGTAGAACGAAAACGGGACGAGATTCGCTTACCGTTTCACGGAGACAGACGCCTTCGGATCCCAGGCCTAAAGAACTCGGAAGTCGCCGGCGGTCCGGCGATCGGACGAGGCAAGCCGACCGCGCTGACCCAGGCCGATCACACCTGGTTCAACTATGAGAGGCGCCGTCGAGTTTAGAACCAGAGACGCAGTAGAAACGGACCGCAAAACATCTATCCCGTAACCGTAAACGAGCCAACGAACCACACCGCTCTATCTCCGCCATTGTTCGCCATCTCCGCGACGACCGGAAGTGGAAGCCGCAAAGTTAGAAAAGCCGCGGCAGCGGAAGCCACTGGGCGGAAGCTTTACGTTTCGGTTTCGCTTTTCTCCAACGCCGGCTGCGCCGGCTATGGTCGCTACGGTTGCGGGCTGGTGGCTTTGCGGCTGGTTGCGACGACGCGAGGGGCCACGAAAAGACGCCGAGTTGTCCGAGTACGAGTCGCGGCCCACGATACGAGCAACGGACCGTTTGCCGCTGTCGACCGGCGATGCGGTATCCGCGGCTTGGTGTCACGATCGGTTTGTTGCCGTGCACGTTGATTCAAAGATCGAAGTTATGCAGTTCCATTCCGGCACCAGCCGCACCTCGTTTTCCGGTGCATCGCACATGGAGGCCTTTCGACGCATTCAGTGAACGTAAAGATCGTGCCCGCTGTCTTCGGTGCTGTGGAAGAAGTTGGGAGACGGAAGAGCATCAAAACCAAGGCGTTTAGGACTCCAGGCCGGGCCGCCGGTTCACTCTGAACGAGAGGTGACATGTGTGTGCACGCTTTGAGGAAGCCTCCGTGTTTCGCCGCGCCAGACCTCGCCGATCGCGACCGGACCAACCGGACGCCGAGTCCGAGAGGCTCTTGCGCAGCCAGGAACGGCACCGAGGTAGGAGCTGCTCGTTCTGCGCTACCATGCAGTGCTCTACAGTGCTCGGAGCTCTCGGTGTCATTCGTGCTGGCATTGAAGCCTTTTTGACCCCTTCGGACGTGCAAGTCGTACTTCGCAAAGGTTTGGACGGGGCCGCTCTCACCGAGCAGCTCCGCTATATTCCGCTTACTTATGATCGCAATAAAAGCTTGTTTGTTCTCGGGAAAAAAAATTGAAGAACCGTTCTCCGCGCCGCCGACGAGGTTGGCCGCCGCCATGTTCTGAGCTATTCACACGCTCCCGCAGCGAGCGCCTTGCGATAATCCTCCCCGTTCCAAAATGCTATGCGCATTATGCCGTTTACATGACCGCATATCGAATGCGGCAACTGGATTCAAAACGACCAAGTCGCATTGATGTAAACGCGGCTTATGTTCTTTTTTGGACATGTATGGCGTATGTAACAATACCGGTGGTGAACGATGGAGGTTTTTGTTGGAAGATGGCGGTCGTCTTTCTACATTTATGATTTGGTTATACCGGTAGTCCTGTGGTATAAGCGTTTGTTGGAAAGATGGCGGTCGCCTACGTCATCGGACGCAAAATCATACCAGCCACACCGAATCATATCGGTAAGCAAACTGGCTGCCAGTATAGACAGACCCGGAGCCATAGCGTTGCCGGTATCTCCAGTTATGCAGAACGCCAAACCAAACTAGCTGCATGCGTAATAACAAGAAATTACGGTGGTGTCATACCAGAACTGTACAAGCAGCAGGTTTGTTTCTTGTACGTTTTTCCAATAGGGATTATTTGAATCTACATTGGTGACCCGGACAAACTAAAACGCCGACCTCAAACGCTGCGATGAATCAAGATTAAGAAAATGCTTCTGCCAACTCCTCAACCTCGGCGCCCCCTGCGGGAGGCGTCTCCGTCGTCGCCCTCAAGCTCCCACCGTACTGGCCTGCGGATCCCGAGCTGTGGTTTCTACAAGTGGAAGCACAGTTCGCGACTCGGAAGATCACCGCTGATTGCACCAAGTATCATCACATCGTGGACAGCCTTCCACCACAGATCGCCACCGAGGTACGCGACCTGCTCCTCCAGCAACCAGCCACGGATGCTTACGCCACCCTCAAGCGGCAGCTGGTCCGCCGCACAACAGCTTCCGAGGAAAGACGGTTACAACAACTCCTGACCACCGAGGAACTTTGTGACCGCCGACCTACCCAGTTCTTGCGCCGCATGCAGCAGCTGATGGGTGAGAAGGCATCTACAATCGACGCTTCGTTCCTGCGGAACCTGTTCGTCCAGCGTCTGCCCCACAACGTGCGCAGGATCTTGGCGTCCGTTGGAGACCTCGGGATTGAAAAGCTGGCAGAGCTCGCCGACAAGCTGATGGAAATTTCGACTCCGGTTGTATCGGCCGTCCAAACTCCAGCGGACGAGATACAACAGCTCCGCGCGGAGATCTCCCGCTTGACGACCACCGTCGCGACCCTGCAGCAACATCGCCGACGTAGCCAGTCGCGGTTCCAACGACGCCGCCCATCTTCTTCACCAGCCCGAACCGACACCTGTTGGTACCACGGCCGCTTCGGCGATGGTACCAACAGGTGGCACCAGGCGATGGCACACCCTGCCACTACACGGGAAACGGAACGGCGGAGCACTAGAGGCGGCAAGAGCCTCGGCCACTCCGGAGAGCCGCCAACGCCTCTTTTACGTCCCCGACCGCGACACCGGGCTCCGCTTCCTCGTGGATACCGGTGCCGAGGTCAGCATACTACCGGCAACACCTAAAGACAGGCGGGTGTCCAGCACCTCGCAGCTCCAAGCTGTGAACGGGACACCAATTCCCACCAACGGTGAGCGTTCGCTAACCTTGAATCTCGGTCTCCGACGGACCTTCCGCTGGGTGTTCGTCGTCGCGGACGTTAAACTTGACATCATTAATGCAGACTTCCTCCGACACTTCGGACTTTTGGTGGACATGGGACGAAGGCGTCTCCTCGACACGATAACTAACCTCTCCGTGTCGGGCGTATCATCCGCAGTGCCTTCTCCAGCTCCGGCGCATGTCATTCCCAACGCCCCAACACAATTCACAACCATCTTGCACGAGTTCCCGGACTTGACGCGCACTGGCTGTGACGAACGCCCTGTGCAGTACAGCGTTTCTCACCATATTGAAACCACCGGAGCACCCGTCCATGCTCGACCGCGTCGTCTCGCCCCTGACAAGCTGCGAACTGCTCAACAGGAATTCCAGCACATGCTTGAATTGGGCATCGTGCGACCGTCGTCGAGCTCATGGGCCTCACCACTGCACATGGTACAAAAGGAAACAGCCGGAGACTCGAGACCCTGCGGCGACTACCGCGCATTAAACCGCGTCACTGCTCCCGACTGTTATCCGATTCCCCACATCTAAGACATAACATCCAGCCTCGACGGAGCATGCATCTTTTCAAAGATTGATTTGGTGCGCGCTTATCACCAGATCCCCGTCGCCCCGGACGACGTGTCGAAGACCGCGATCATCACGCCGTTCGGACTATACGCATAGGCGTGCACAGGCTACTCCTATAGGGGGGAGCCAAGTTTTACTGCAGCGCCCCCCCCCCCCCCCCCCCGTCTCACCGAGACCCTTACGCCGTAGGGGTAAGGTGTTCTAGTGTACCCTAGTAGGAGTGCACTAGAGCACCATATTTTAACCGCGAAATATGACTTCCAAGTTTTCTTCAGTGTCACCGTAAAACTACCCTTGAGTTTACTTTCCCGCAGATTACTTGGAAGTCTAATTATTGCGGTTTACGAATGGAGCCCGGAGAATTATAAGGCTTGAAATATGTTTGAACCTAAAAATTAAATCTGAGCTGTGACACCGAACATGAGGCAATGCCACAAAATGTCATACTTTATAATGACACTGTTCAGACTTTATTTTTACGTGTCATCGTATCCATATCCTCGTAGACGGCAGTAATTGGATTTGCGAGTGCTCTGCGTGAAAGTGCACTTAATTACATGCGCTTTGAAGTGTGGGAGAAATGAGAATATGAGATAACCTTTCTAACAACAAAACGATTTATTGCCAAACAAAAGTGGAAACCCCCACTATAAAGAAACTACAGCTTGAACTCGTAGGGCACAAGCGCCATAACAAAACACAGAAAGAAAATGAATCGCACGAGGGCTCACACGAGACACAATTTCAATTCAAAAGCGATAGACTCTAAAAACACATTCAACACAACAAAACAACAGGGCTGGTGCAAATGAAAACAGTAACACACAGTAAAACTAACTACACTATACAAAATAACTCTTCAAGCTGAGCTGTGCAAAAATACTATTGGTTTGAGAGACGAACCTTAGTTCGGACGGAATCGGCTGTAAAGCACCGTCTTTCGCCGGCTGTCAACCAATTAAGAATAAAGTAGAATTATGTGACATTGTAGGTTAATGCGATAGCATACCCTGCGAAATTAAAACACATTCATAAAAAAAGTTTGCGCGTTTTAGTCGTAAAATGCTTTAAGATATTATCAAAACTGATGGATGTTGCTAGGTCCTGCTCCACAAAGGGCAGCATCAGCCAACGAAGCCGTTCCTGCGACATCGTGGTTCTTAACTTGGTCCTTACACGTGCGAGCTTCGAAAATGTCCTTTCGCACGAGCAACTGGTTACAGGAATCGTGGAAAGAAGTTGAAGAGCGCGAGAAAAGTCCTTGAATACTGACTTGTCCAACCCATTTTCTTTGAGTGAATCCAGCCAGTCATAGGCGGTTATGCTGTTTGCTTTTTCGTCGCTGGTTCCGAACTTCAGGAGCCGCATTTCAGCACGCAAGCTGTCGGGATCTACCTCAAAAAAGCTACAAATAAGATATATTTGTTCGTCGCTCGCAGAGAGGCCCAGGAGGTTCTGGATAGCACACACAAGCTCAAAAGTTTCTTGTGTGAACCTGTCTTCGATCCCTCGAACACAGGGGTCAAGCATCGGGAAAAAAACACCGACACGAAATTCCTCTTCTTTTGTCGCATAGAAACATTCATTCGCCCAGTTTTGGTCAATTCGTTTCGATACCTTTCTTCTTCGAACTTCGGGAATCTCGATTTCATTCATCTCGCAGACCGAAAAAGCTTCCGCAAACAGCTTTTTAAAGACTGTCCCATTTTGCCTCATCTCTCGCAGCGCCTTTTGCAGATGCCTGACTTCATTGAGTGCAGTGGTAAGGTTAATTTTAGGGTCCTGAAGAGCTCGGCTAACCTTCAAAATAAGCTGTAGAATAGAGTGAGCTATTTGCATGCTGCAGGCAAAATCAAAGCTCATCAACTGGGAAAGGAGTCCCTTGCCTTTTGCTTTCGTCTCCGGGTGCTTTGTGGAGTCCACAATCGTTCTTACTGCACTAAAGAATTCGCTGTAGCTCTCACGAACAACCTTTACTGCTTCAGCACGACATGCCCCGTCTGGTTGTAGACAAAGACTTCAAAGTTTTCAGCTGTGTGCCGACAGTTTGGCAAAGTCGCTCAAAAACAGCATGGCGCACTACACTGTTTTCAATAAAGTTGTACGCAAGCTGCACAACGCCAAAGATATCAAACCTCATTCTGTTTTCTGCTCCGAACAAACATGGATCGACAAGCACCAGGTTTAAGCAGTGGGCATAGCAGTGAACGTAAACGATTATAATGCAATTAAATGCAAAGGGGCAAGCGAGCTGGACAATAATGATGAAAATAATCCCTGGAGAAGGGGAACAAGAAGGACAAGGGACAAACATAAATCTCCAAACACAGCTAGGTGACTGGTGAGCGACCGAAAAAATCCGCCTGGTCCGGGTATCGAACCCGGGACCTCTCCATTACAAGTGGAGCGCTCTACCAACTGAGCTAACCAGGGGTTAGACGTCAGTAGAGCAAACGGGTTTTATCAGCTGCCACCAGTCTAACACCAACAAGGGTGAAGCTTGCAATTTAATGTTATAATTATAATGCAATTAAATGCAAAGGGGCAAGCGAGCTGGACAATAATGATGAAAATAATCCCTGGAGAAGGGGAACAAGAGGGACAAGGGACAAACAAGGGACATTATAATTATAACATTAAATTGCAAGCTTCACCCTTGTTGGTGTTAGACTGGTGGCAGCTGATAAAACCCGTTTGCTCTACTGACGTCTAACCCCTGGTTAGCTCAGTTGGTAGAGCGCTCCACTTCTAATGGAGAGGTCCCGGGTTCGATACCCGGACCAGGCGGATTTTTTCGGTCGCTCACCAGTCACCTAGCTGTGTTTGGAGATTTATGTTTGTCCCTTGTCCCTCTTGTTCCCCTTCTCCAGGGATTATTTTCATCATAACGTAAACGAGCTGGTTGTTCTTCTTTTTGCACTTTGCTTGAACGCCGGCAACGTGCCCTGACATAGCAGAAGCCCCGTCAAAGCAGACGGAACTCACAGAATTCCAGGAAACATTGATGGCGGTAAGAACTGCTTGCAATGTGGAAAACATAGAGTCGCTGTCTAAATTTTTAAGCCTTTCGAGAGTAAGAAGACCTCCACTGGCCTGTTCTTAATCTCGCAGAAGTACCTGATAACAACGGAGAGTTTTTCATGATGACCGCAGTCACTTGTTTCGTCGCGCATGAGCGAGATCGTTTTCCTTTCTATGCGGTGGACAATCGAAGAAAAAATGGCTGCATGCAGTGACTCTAGGATGTCGTTTTGTATTCTGTTGCTGATGTAGGGAGGCGTTCTTTGGGCCTGACTCTAAGTTGCCCCGCAAAACGGGGTCGTACTTCTTTAAGATATTAACTGTCTCTAAATATAGACCTTGCTCTGCGCTTTCCTTATTTTCACTGTGCCCTCTGAATGGTCTTCCTCCCTTTGCGAGAAGAACAACGATGTCAGTAAGGCGCTTTAGCACTTCACGATTTTGTTTTCGTTTTTCTTCAACTTGAGACGCTCATCGTTCAAAGCTTTCATCCAGCATTGAAGCAATCGATCTGTTTGCTTTGGAGCAATTCCATGACACGACACTGTTAAGATGGCCCTCAGATCTTTCATGCTGATTAAACCTTTCTATCGCTTGTTTCCAAGTTCGAAACCCAGTTGAAACAAAGGATGGGTCTAAATCTGCTTTGGATATACCACTCCCCGGCGGAAACGCCCGACAACAAAAGCAAAAGGCTTCATCTTTTGCTGGACTGTATTCAAGCCAGCTGAACTTTGCAAACCAGTGTTCACAAAAGCTGCGCTTTCGAATATTCGTTTCTGTTTGAGCATAGCTGCCTAGATGAGGCTGAAAAGGACCCCGTGCTTGCCTAGCTTGCTTGCCCAGGTCGCTGGTCGGCATTGACAGCAACGAGTCGTCGTCAGACACCTGGTTCTGCTTGGTGGAAAGCGTTGAGCAAAATCTCGGAGGCTCATCTGGTGCATCAACGATGTGGCTTGGCGTCGTGGCACAGCTTGGTGTCGTGGCACAGCTTGGCGTCGGCGCACAATTTGGCGTCGTGGCACAGCATTGCGAAGTGGCGCAGTCGTCAGCTTGCTGGTGGCTGGACACCTTTTCCGATTCATTTTGTTCATGCTGCTCTTTGCAGCTTGTTGACTGTGCTGCAAACAAATAAGAGAAGTATAACTTTTTAGTTTCCTTTTTACCTGTTAACATGGCTCTTAGAACACGCTCGAAAAGAAGTCTGAGTAAACAATTACAGGACAACTGCGCCAATAATAAATATATATTCCTGGAAATTTTACGACAGCTTTCTCATCGACAGCTCAGCATAGTCCCTCCAAGCAAACAACAACCGCTGCTCGGAGGCGTGCCAAGCACGGCCTGCTGATTGTGTTTTCTACGTCTTAACGGAAACGACCTTTTTGAAAAAACTAGGTTGCTAAAAAGCTAGATTGTTTTTTTTTATGTCGGTGACGTTAGTAGCGCTAGAGTTACTAGTCTGGCTGAGGAGCACTACCTTCTTTGTTCATCGCGACAGAAGTTCGCGCCCTTCTCGTATAGTTAATAATTTCGAGAGAGATAATCGTGCACAGAGCGTATACACGGCTCAAACATTTTAAGACTGCGTTTTATTAATGGTGAGCACTGGCGCTGGGCACGGAAATTCCCCGAGTTGCTGAGTACGTCGCTAAAGACAGACAGGGCTCTAATAGAAACGGTGCTAAATTCGTTAGACGCTTTTTCCTTTGTGAGGATTTAAACATTCATGAGTGGGTGCGTCTCTCACTCTCACTGTTGCCTTCGTTCGTGAGGCGCTTCATTCACCTCAACAAGATCAGTCATTTTACTCAACGGGGTCCTGTTGAGAAGCCACGCTATCCTCTACGAACAGACTTCGTAGAATAATGACACCGACACATGCTGCTATATCGAGACTTCTAGGGAAAAGGGTATGAATAATCTAACCAACTAAACTGAGCTCTGGAAAGAATTTAATTCTGCCTTTAACAACGAAGAAAAATACTACAAGGTCAGTTTACCCATTTTTTCTTGGAAGGATCACGTTATGTGAATGAAACGGCCTCCAGGAAGCCTTCATACAAGCAGGCGTACTGAACGTCCCTGAATTGACTCATCCAATCACCAAACCAGTACCGATGTGCACGGTGGACCCCTTCTTTCGTTTCTAATAAATTGCGCTGTTCTCTTTCTATACTGCTCCGGCAATTTATAGGGTTTTAAAATAGTGGTGTCGTCTGCATGGGCACCGACTGGATCTTCTTCCTAACATTTGCCACACATTCAGTTTTAATATCCGCCCACTAAACTACCAGTATATAACCTGGAAAAGTTCAAATGTAAATATTTCCACAAGTAAGACACTCGAAAAACTTCAAATTAAAGGGTTCATATTACGCTGTATGAACACCACCTGGACTCGTCGAATCCTGTTTAATACCTACGTCTTCCTTACGAAACATCATTACACTACTACGGCGCCGACTCGTCGATAATGCACCGAGTGTCCGCCGAAACACGGATTAGACACGAGTCATTGTCGAACGCTGACGTAGGTCTAAGACTCGGATTCACTTTGTAATTTGTACCCGCTCTCAGTCGTGGCTTCACACTTCAAGTGCACGATCACTGCCGTAGTAAAGGCGGTAAAGTACAGTTTGAACACGGCCCGGCAGAAGACTGAGAAATATTTATGATAATTGTTGACCTTCTGCATGCAACCGAGATTTCAGTTATACGGTACTTTCTTCGCAATAAGCCTCTGCCCAGATTCGAACCGGTTAAAACAGTGAGGTATAGGTGGTGGTAGCTGTACTAACATATATATATATATATATATATATATATATATATATATATATATATATATATATATATATATATATATATATATATATATATATATATATATATATATATATATATATATATATATATATATATACTGTTCTAAATATAGAAAAACAAAAAGGATAGCAAATGCGAAGACTGTCACCTTACCTGGTTTCGTAAGCCATGTTAGTAGCCGCTTCCGCTGGTCTTCATTCTCTGCTGACTTCTTTTCCCGTAATTTCTTGAACTCCGCTCCAGAGAGTTTGCTCAACGACATGACATTGATGTGCAGATGGCCAAAGTAGAAATGAAGAAGAGCAAATTATGGTGGGCGTATTCACGCAGCGATCTTTGGTAGGATGCGGTTGCAAGCAGTGCAGGTGACTACTTAACTTGCTCGATAACTTGAAGCCTTAGCAGCGCTACTCTACTTAAAAAAAATCACTGAGGATGAACGTCGTCATACCTACTTTTAAAGAGAAAACGCTGCCACGTCGTCAACTTCGACAAACGAGGGGCAGTCAGTTCATGACTAGTGACGACCAGAGGTCGGCATTTTAGGTCGCCCACACTCACCCTCACCCTCACAGCCACACTCACCTAAGCCCCTCACTCACCCTCACCCTCACAGCTACACTCACCTTTAGCTCCTAACTCACCCTCATCCTCACAGTCACACTCACCTTCAGCCCTTCACTCACCCTCACTGAACCTCACAGCCCTCACGCCCCTCACATACTCATGGCCCTCACGCCCCTCACGCATTCACCGCCCTCACGGCCCTCACGCCCCTGACGCCCCTCACGCACTCATGGCCCTCACGCCACTTACCGCCCTCACGCCTCTCACTCACTCATAGCCCTCACGCCCCTCACCGCCCTCACGGCCCTCACGCACTCATAGTCCTCACGCCACTCACCGCCCTCACGCCACTCACCGCCCTCACGCCACTCACCGCCCTCACGCCCCTCACTCAGTCATGGCCCTCACGCCCCTCACGGCCCTCACGCACTCATAGCCCTCACGCCACTCACCGCCCTCACGCCCCTCACGCACTCACCGCCCTCACGCACTCATGGCCCTCACGCCACTCACCGACCTCACGCCCCTCACGCACTCACCGCCCTCGCGGCCCTCAAAGCCCTCACGCCCCTCACGCAGTCATAGCCCTCGCGCCGCTCAGGCCAGCTTCAGATGGGGCAATTTCGCCCAGAAACTTACGTCGCAACACCAGCAACACGGGCCGCCCTCGATCACACGCAGCAACCAGTTTCTGCATTCTGCCATCATCATCATAAAATTTTGTTTTTCTTGCACTATTTAGACACAATTACGCGTTATAAACGTGTTTTATCCATTTCAATCTCCTTGAGGATACTGATGTGCCATTCTGAAACCGTTTATTTCCAAAGCCGATCGATTTCAAACCGGAACCAAGTCTTTGAATGTCATCACCTGCGGCACGAGGTGTCACGTGAAAATTTTGCGTCCCTGATTGGATGCAGCCGCTTCAAACGTAATCGAATTGTTTCGAGTTGCTTGATTATTTCGAGCCGGACCCCATCTCAGCAATTCGTGTCAATCTAGGGAAAGCTAAAGAACAACCTGCTATCAACACCAAAATTGCTGAGAAAGATGCTCCGTCTGAAGGAGTCCACACGCACTCACCGCCCTCACGCATTCATGGCCCTCACACCCCTCATGTACTCACCGCCCTCACGGCCCTCACGCCCCTCATGCCACTCACTACCCTCACGCACTCATGGCCCTCACGCCCCTCACCGCCCTCACTCCTTTCACGCACTCATGGCCCTCACGCCACTCACCGCCCTCACGCCCCTCACGCACGCATGGCCCTCATACCCCTCACGGCCCTCACGTACTCACGGCCCACACCGCCCTCACACCCCTCACGCACCCATGGCCCTCACGCCACTCACCGCCCTCACGCCCCTCACGCACTCATGACCCTCATACCCCTCACCGCCCTCACGGCTCTCACCGCCCTCACGGCCCTCACGGCCCTCACTCACCCTCACACTTATGAATTTTCCTGGTTCAGAAACTCACTCACCTTTACCTCACCTGTAAAGATGAGGGTGAGTGAGGGCCCTCATGAGTGAGGTTTGCCGAGGTATGCGGCAGACAGTGCTCCAACTGTGCCATGGCCATCCCCAAAGTTGTCACTTGGGCTACTTCAAGTCACTGAGACGTATATAAGGGCGTTATATCTGGCTTGGAATGCGCTCGGATATCTTTCGCCATGTTCGCTTGTGAAGTCCTGTCAGCTTCTCAAGTCACGTAGCCGGAATACCTGGAGGTGTTATGGACAGCATGTTGACTATGAAGCCCATGGCCGAACTGAATGTGGACCTGATCGAAACCTTGAGCCGTACACCCCAGCAGCGTAGACACTTGCCGGTGGTGGTGGACAAGTTAAACAAGTTTGTTGAGTTTTTACTCTTGCGCTCTCCCACCATTAAGGTTATCGTGTAACGCATCATGGAGGTGTTCTGTCGTCACGGGTTCCCAAGGAGCATTTCCAGCGACAACGGCAGCGTCTTTGTCAGCAACCTTTGAAGGTAGGTCATTACGCACATGGGGATGATGGACAGGCACACTGTGCCATACCAACCAGCGAGACAACTGCTTGAGGGCCACAATGACACGGTCAAACAATGCCTCATGGCATACTGCTTGGCTCACGGGGATTGGGACAGGAGGGTTCCTGAACTGGCCTTCGCGATGAGAACGTGCAAGAGCGTCAGCACAGGCTATACCCCTGCACTAATCTGCTATGAATGGGAGCTCCGGATGCCGGGGAGTCGGATCTCAAGGGAAGCGACATCGCCACGTCATGCAGTGGTGCCCCTGCCTTCGTGGCCGACGAGACCCTGAGGATGCAAGATGCTCAAGCGTTTGCGTTGGAGCACCAGGAGAAGGCCCGGAAGTTTCAGCGTAAGTACTACGACAAGCACCGGCAACCTGTCGACTACTGCGTAGGAAACACGGTGCTCAGAGACCTCCACACCCCGAGTGTTGCAAACAGAGGCATAGCCGCCAAATTGGCAACTCGAAGATAGGGGGCCTAGAGGATCACAGAAAAGGTCGGCCGGAACGACCACAAGCTCAGGGACAGGCAAACTGGAAATCCAGTGGGCATAGCGCATGCAAACCGGCTAATGGCGTACCATGAAGACTGGGCGCGAAGAGGGGGGGAGAAGCCGTCGATTAAGGGGGAAGACTGTGAGAGTTGACGTCCCCAGCTGTCAGGGGAGAATCTGTTGAGCGCGGGCCTGGGAAGTGCAGCGGCTAGGGAGAAGAGGGAATTTGAGTGGGGGGACCGACTGATGGGAAAACGCGGGACAGTGTGGCTGCGGAGGATAGTGATCGGGTGTGGTTTTGGATGTGACGAAGAAAGTGAGTGATAACCCTAACATTGTCAACTGCAAATTTCAATGAAGGACGGCATTGCACACCCAAGAAAGCTGGAGCTCCATAGAATATAAACAAATGGGCGGACCTTGTGACTCCTGGCCAATATATTTTCCAATTTGTATTAATTTAAAACGATAAAAAAATCATCCTGTAGAGTTGTCCCTGCAGTTGCAGATAGTATCTCTTAAACATCTAAATCTCCTTGACAAAGAAACTATAATACATACGCACGTCCACGCGGAGCATGCTTGGGGAAAACGTCTGGCACTGAAACGGCGCTGATAATGTGTTTTTTTTTAAAGATAAAAACCTTGCATGGAGTACAGCAATTTCCGATTTAATAATCCGTTAGCATTAGAACTCACAAGACAGGGAAAAGCTGACAGCGCCCGTCTGTGGACAAAACAGGGGAATGGAAAGCGGCCCGGGTAGTGTGAAGGACAACGGCGAGAGAGAGGCGACGTCACGGGGTGGAAGCCAATGCGCGGGCAGATGATGGGGCGATTCTGAACTTCAGGTGCGTGGAGCGCGTATGACTTCGTTTGTGCTCCAAAATTGAGTGTAAACTAAGTACTAGCGCTGGTCCAACCAGGCGGCAAACTCTATTAAAGGAAGTATCATTGATGGATCCTTAGAAAATGCGTTAGCATGACCCTTGGGAAACGACACGCACGCTTCCTTTGGAAAACGTCAACACTGACCCTGTGAATAAGCCAAAAAGAGGCAGCAAAAAATAGAGGGAGCAAAAGAGGCAGACAATATAAAAGGTCAAAAGAGAAATGTAAGGGGTCAACGTTAGCGATTTCCAAAGGGGGTTGTGTGGCGTTTCCCAAGGCTCATAACGCATTCCCAAATGATTCACCAATGGATATACCTTTAATTTTTTAAACAATCTCATTAAAATTAGTTTGGAACTCCTGAATACCATGTTGAGTTTCAGCAGTTCATTTACGGTTCCTAACAAACTTGTAATCATGCCTCAACGTTTTGGGGATGTGAAATCTTATTTTTGCTTTCAAATACTGACAGTTTTTTTTTTTTGACAAGGTGTAAAGTTGGTGAAGTCGGTTAATGGTCATATTGAATTGGAAAAAACAGAGCAAAAAGACGAAGGACAAATACAAGGAAACACACAGACACAGCGCTGACTTACTACTGAATTTTTACTCCTCCGCCATTTTGCAAGTAAACTTGAAACAGGATAAACATACAGGCAATCGACCCAATAACACGTCATCTTCCTATCAAGGCGACACGCGGCTACACGTATTTACCCGCCTTTAAGATAAAATGTATCTCATCACTAACCAGGTCAAGTGACGGAACACTTATGCACATGCCCGCGTCATGGTTGGCAATAAAAAAGCTTCTTCAATCTCCTGAGCATACTTAGTTTTATGTCTAAAATCTTAATTTCATCAAACATTGCAGAGCACGCACATCCGTCACAGCGGATCGCTAAGTTGCCAGACAGATAGAAGCGTAAGGACTAAGAATGTTCCCTCGCCCGGTCATTAACACATCTCCCCGTCTGCCCAATGTCCACTTTTCTACAGGACAACGGAATAAGATATACCACCCCACCAGGGGCGGATGCAGGAATTTCCTGAAGGGGAGGGGGTGGGGGGGGGGGGGGTCAGGTGTTGGTCAGCGTACCACATGTTTAGGAACCCCCTCCCCCCCTCCCTCGTTTCACGTCCTAAATTTTACACATGGAGGAATCAAGAGCGGGGTCAGGACATCCGGACCCCCCCTCTAAATCTGCCCCTGCACCCCACATGCGCAGGCGATAAACCGGTTGCGGTGCTTAACATGGCATTGTGTACCTGCGCGACCACCTCGATTCACGGCTGTACACAGCCACCCCAACTCAGCTGGAGCCGAAAACACAACTGGCACGTTGTACCTGCTTGCAACCTTCTTGACACCGTGGGACACCTTGTGCATATACGGCAAAACCACAGGTCTTACCGTTGGTTTTTGTCTTGCCACAGTACTAGCAGGCCCTCTGAACACCTTAACCAAGGATTCCACGACGTCCATGACTACTCCCAAAGGGAAACCAGCATTTGACAACCTTTTGACTTGCAACAAAAAATTGTCACCACACCTAACCACCTGTTCAGTCTCCGCACCGCCTTGTTTAAGTCGTGCCACGTTAGGCGTGGTGACAGTTTTTTGTTGCACGAATGCACGTAACTATTTTCTGTGCTACACGTATACCTACGCATTCTTTTTGTATAAAACCTTGAGTAATTTCACTAAGCTCAAGCCGTTATTTTTTGTCATTATTAGTTTATTACTTTCATAACTGGAATACACTTTGCTGCCAGTGCCCACAAAACTATATTAAGGTGAAAAGAAACACGAACACAAAACATTGTGACGCATTGAAACTCAAAATTTTAAAACTTCGAGAATATTCTTCTTTGTTTAGATTACTTGAATATCTGCATCAAAATATTTAGTTCAAGTCTAATATTTGCTTTTCACGGACATTTGAAAGGAACTAACAGCTTGAATACCATTCATAACCTAAACTAAATTCTGTTGTATTCTTTAAAAACAATATATTGACACAGATTGTGGATTATTGTATCTATACGCAAGATAGAGTAAAGCTATTATAGTGTGCCGCATTGTACCTATACGCAAGATACAGTAAAGTTATCATACTGTACCGCATCGTATTTATACACAAGATAGAGTAAAGCTAGCATAGTGTACCGCAGGGTAGAAATAGCCTTTAACTTTTTGTTATGCGATATATTTAAGATATTTCGGTAAAACACCTCGCTAGGACATTTGCCAAAAAATATTTTAAAACGCTTTCGATCTATTTTAAGCCACGTTTTAGAGCCAAGTACTATCTGTCCCCAAAAGCACGAACTCGTCAGGTAATACTGTATAGCTCGTATAAAATATTTTAACTAGACTCTCTCTGGGTTTTCTACAGTTCGTTAAATATTTGTAAGAAACCTACGACCACCGTGATCTTAGCGATCTTAGTTTGCAAATAAACTGTAATAAATTAGGTAAAAACTGTTCTTCCCTAAATTAGACCATTGCCTGTCTCTTCCAGGTTAAACGATAAATAATTTACATGCATATCACTAGCGTCGTTCTAAACATGAATCCCAGTTTTACACTTATTTTCGGCAACCTAATTATTGTGTCACAAATTCGTAAATCTTGTATACCGCTAAATGGAAAGGCGATTGTCAGACATCTTGAGAGCTGGTCGTAATATATCCGAAAAAAGCTGTAAGCAGCACGAAGATACAATATATTTTCTTTAAAGAAACCGACGAAAGTATAATGGGTGCAAGCAGAAAACGTTACTTTAAAATTTATGACCACTCTGTAGTTGACCACTGCGTCAACTACAGACCATTGAAATTGAGGCAAGAACAAAGAACACGACTTCAAAAAATTCTCACAAAAACATTACTCGCAGCTGCTTTCTTATTATGGCACCATGTTGGTATAATATAAGGAAATAATGCACTCGTATTGCGATCTATCCATCAAACCGTCGCCTGCAGAATTTCTTTCTATGAGGTACGCAGGAGACTCTTGCGCCAGTCTCGGTCTTTCAGGCACGCAACACCATGTTAGCTGCGCCACGTCCTCCATTTGTGTGTGTTTTTATATTATTTTTCTTGTTGTCTTCAAAGTTTTCGCAGCTGTCGTTTTCCTTTTTCTGTTTTCCTTTTTCCATCTAAATTGCACTGTGTGGCCGGCTGAGCTCGCAGCGCGGGTGTTTGGCCGCCCGCTGACAAATAACCACTTAAAAAATAGCCATCTGGTCTGTGGAACACTTAAAGAACCTTCTACTTTTTTTAAAAGAAAATGCGGCGTTATATTGAAAACGCCCTCGTATAATTGTCATTCAGTAGCTTTAGTTTCTAGATACACAGTAATTGCATCGAAAACATGTATGAATATCGTCTACCTTATTCCGTTCGTTTTTCGTCAACGGCATTCCTAAAAAATAACGGAGAATCTGCAGTCAGGCTGGTAAACTTTCAACAGCTTGAACACCCGAGACTAGAAATTGAGACCTGTGTGTTTTTCGTAGACTTTTTCTTTCTTGTCTCAGTTGTTCAAGATGTTGAAAGCATTTATAAGATTATTGTATTCGACTTTCGAAATAAATAAGTACGAGAGCATCGTTAATACTTGTCGCCCGAAAAAATGGTTGGTCCCGCAAATCCGAACAAATTAGATATTTTTTAATCCTTACACTACAACATGCGAAACTCGGTCGAATGACCCGGGAATTATGTTTATTTGTTGAAGTCTCTGGTTAGACAACAAAAGTTTCTTTGCGTCTGGTTTAATGAAACACTTACTTGGAACACTCACGTGAACAAATTAAAAAGGGGCCTATCAAAAACTCATATTACTTTTTTTTGCTCAAAACTTTGTTATGGAATTATGGCGTGGGGGACAACTACTTCCACAAATTATAGCAACTTAATTATTCTAGAGAAAAAGGTCTGCGCATTTTAAAAAAAAACTATCAAGAAAATTTTCGCAATTTTTATAGCAGTCTAAATTTTACAAAACATAACATGCACCAGATTTAGTAATTTAAACTTATGCAGACAATATACAAAGAAACACTTTATGAAATGGATGAAGTGCCATCGCAACCTTATCTTCTTAGAAACGCCAAACACAAGACACCTAAGGTCAGGACAAATTATGGAAATCAAAAACTAACTGATCAAGTTCCTACATTACTAAACATTTCTGAAGGGCGTACTCATTTTACAGTATCATTTCGTAAATATAAGAGTAACGTCAGACACACCCTTGTACAAAACGGGATATATTACACGTAGAATAAATTGTTTCGCTTTGCGCCTATCAGTGCCGCAATGACAAATGTGTTTTTACATGGCTGTAACCTTTTGTGTACATATTTTTAATGATTTTTTGCTCCTTTGGTCATTTTGTAATTATACGTCAGTGATTACGAATCAGTGGTGGTATTATCTAGCTGGGTGTAGAATTTTATAATGTTTAGTGAATTGTTTTCTCATTTCTTTTATTATTATATTCATCTGAGGACCGATCAATCCTTGTTTATATTCGTAAAATAATTTATACGATATTGTGTCAAAAGTGTGCATGTTTGCTGTTATGTAGATGTATGTATCTTGTTTACTTTCTTTACTGTGGGGGTAGGAGCCCAGTCAGGCAGAAATGCATTTTCTTCTCTACATCCCTACCGGGCCTGGCCCGCGAGAAACCGAACAAATTTCGAACTTCAAACTTCAAATTTTGACAAAAGCAACATGCAGATACATCACGTTTCGTGTATTCTCTAAAGATCCATGTCTCCCCTAAATAAACTTGAATCGACTGTAGTTCGCAATAAATATGTATTCGTGGCATTATGTTTAGTCCGTCCAAAAATGTTTAATGTTTGCAAACCCAGTGTCCCCTCCACATCTTCTTCTGGCTTCTCTAATTTATTTTTACTAGTACTTTAAGATGAACAATCCACTAGCCCAACCAGCCGTCTTGACTTGTAAGCTGGCTTACAAAAGCAAAACAGAGGAATAATCAGAAATGTTTAGACAGCATATACATAGTTGTAAAAAAAATATTTTAGATAACTTTTTTTCATGAAATTTCGTCACAAAGAGTTCAAAGGTTCAAAAGTGACTCGGAACACGCACACTTGAAAAAGTGAAAAGGTTTTGAGAAACCCACTTTGAGAAACACAAAGCAAGAAAATTTCTTATTACACTACATAGAGCAACTACAAAAGAGAGTAGAATCAGGACGTTCTCAAAATTGTGTTCCACGGCGTAAAGCATAATTTGTTTTTGTATCCAATCAGAGGCGCTACTGACGGCTGTGTATTATTTCTCTGTCTAACTCGTGAATTCCTGTTGAAATATTTTGCTAATTTGTCTGCAGCTCACAAGTGCAGCGGGGGAGGGACCCTGCCAAGCCGCATTATTGCAGCTTTCCCCTCTGAATCCTCACCCACATGTTGTACTCTGGATGAAAAATATAAATTTAAACTGATGTAGTTTCTGCTACCTTCCTCCAGAAGCATGTTCTCTCTAAGACTGAATTTTTTTTTTGATAATGCAACTTTTTTAAAGCGGTATTTAAAGCGGTAACCTTATAAGCCCAGCCGACCTCAGGAGCCGCGTAAACACGAAATGTATAGGTCGGTCAGTTCACAACCGCTAAACGATTTTAAGGAAAACGGCAACCGGTGCCAGGGGTTGAACCCCGGTCACCGGCGTCCAAGTCAAGTGCGCTGCTGAGTGTGCTACGGACCCATTACGCAGGAATGCGAAGAAAAGAAGCAGATGGTGGGAGAAAGTGCATGGAGCGGAGAGGATGGAGAGGGCAAGAAAGAGAGGAGCAAAAACAGGTGGTGTAGATTGAGCACGCAGAACGAGGTGTGGAAAGCGCAGGAAAGCGTGCTTGCCCTCTCTTGATTACCCAGAAAATTTAACTGAAATGCTTTTCATCCGTAAGGTGGTGATGGGTAGCGCGTGCAGCGTCACAAATAAACGATGGTGAGACATAATCTGTATTCGTGCGAAACCCTGACCTAGGCACTACCTGAACTAAAAGAACTACATGCACCAGGCACTGAAAAGGTAATCCTGACCCAGGCGCCACCCGAACCACGAGCGCCACCCGCCTTATAAATCTACCTCATTCAAACGCGTTTGGAAGAATGATCATACACCCAGCCAATTTTTGAGGGGCAAACCAGCCGCACATTTGATACTTCTAAGAATTCACCGACATCAACGACTATGCCCTTTTTTTATCAGTTTTACTACATCTTAGCTTAGTACCCCTACACTTTTATGTCAGGGTGCGAATCTTCTTTCACTTCCGATATTACACAACGCACTCTGTTTATTTAAAAAAGAAGTAATTATAATCGATATTCTTTTAAATCGCCGGACGATGCTTCAGGTCGCGACTTCTGCTAAGGAAAAGAGGCAAGGTGTTTCGAGGCCGGAGACGTTCTACAGGGTGATACAAGGAGACGCCAGGCTCTTTAAGTCGACCGGAAAATTCGGTTTCCTAACCTATCGCGCTACGACTTTGTGCAGCGTTGTCCGCAGATGGTGCATTTTTTTTTTTTTTTTGTAAAATTTGCAAAGAGCGAACTTACCTGGGGGAAAAAGTAAAGAAAGAAAAAGGCTTAGCTCCTATGGAAACGCAGCGACGCCACCGGTCTTCAAACAACACGGCGCCGTTTCGCACGGGAGACAAGAGCTGGCGCAACGAACGCCGCCAACGAACGAGCATACCGCGCCGAGAGCCAGCGTCTTTAGCAGACAATCTTTTCGACTCGAAAGCTGCGCGCGTTCCGCAGGCGGCGACAGTTACAGAAACAAAAACAGGCGCGGTAACAACACGGAACTGCAGTTCCTTGTCTGCTAAATACGCCGGTGTAGGACGCCGATCTCACTACCCCTCCGCTTCGACTACGGTAGTGGTTATGGCGTACGCCAAAATCAATACCGTAGTCATTTCGGCGTACGCCATAGTCAATACCGTAGTCTTTTTCGCATACCCCAAACACACTACCCTTACGCCAAATTCAATACCTTGAATAACGTCGATTCAGCAGGGGTTGAGCCAATCCGTATTTCGCTAAAACTGGCGGAAGTAACTTTCTGCAGCAAAATACCCTGATTGTTTGTGGTTGTTTGTATGAGTAGCGGAACGCGCGCGGCAGGCGTTGTTAATTTTGATTAGCTTTGATACGGCTGACGGCACAAGCAAGGAAGCTTGGAGTGATTCTGTGTGAATGTGATTTGACCTCGCTTCTTTCTGTTTCTTCGATCGTGGTGCAAATGCAGGTGCCCGACTCCCGAACGATTCGAAGGCAAGAGTGGTAGCCCGCCTGTCCGCTGGTCTCAATCGCATGCACTGTCGTCATTTTGGGCACATCGGAAGAAAATAAGACGCTCACTATTTTAAATAGCGTCCGATCGGCCTGTCGAGGTTTTGGCGACACCGTTTCAGGCTGTAGATGAGAAAATTTAGCCACTACAGTACGACTGCTAGCCTGGGGTCTGTGCCTCACAACAGATCGAAACGGGTGGGGGTGGGGATCCCTGGCAGCGGGACCTTTCGCCGTACGAGCTGCGGTGCGCTAACACGCTCGACCTCCGATACCCCCTTGGGTCACAGCGCTTTCTGAAAGAAGTTCGGATCGTTTTACGCAGATTTTGCAGTGCGTACGAGACGCACAACAGCTACGTACTACGTCCTAGATGCCCAAACTGGCTCGCTACTTGTGCGCGGCTCTCGTGATCTGGGGAACAGTATGCTCGCTATGAAAATGTTGCAGTGAGAAGTACGGAAAAGTAATATTATAAAAGAAGAGTATTTTAAACTGGCTTGCATTGTCACTGAACTTATGAAAATAAAACTGATTAGGAATGCCGATCAGATCGAGTGGAAATGTGATATATTGTGCTCAAGTTATGTGTGAAGTTGCGTCGGCACAGGAATTCAAACTTGTTGGCCCCACCCCCGCTCCTAAACTCTTCCAATGTTGCTGGCAGTTTTTTAATTATTATTATTATTATTATTATTATTGTAACTTCAAAGGTCCCAACAGGGGCATTACATAAGGAGCGGGGGGGGGGGGGGGGGGGGAAGTACATGAAAAATACAAAACATCAACATATAAACAGACAGGTGGCTTACACCGACAGGGCTGGTGATTAATATAAACAGTGAGAACAAGTGTGTGTGAAATAAAACTGGTACATAAATACACTAGCTAAAAGAGTAATTGAAGCATTGCGGAACAAGACAGGGTCGCCCATTGCCGGGCAGAACCAGGGTAATCACCGACTCGCACCAAGCATTCCGGAGCTTCCAGTCGGGCTCGGTGTCCTGAAAAGCGCTTCAGGTGCTCAAAAACAATAGACCCCCAAAGGAGCCCATAGAATTTGAATGGGTACCTGCCCACTCCGTGGTAGAGGGCAACAAACTTGCTCACCAGCAGGCCTGCGCGCTGACTTACCGGGCCACAGCCATGGAAGAGGTGCAGGACCAACCCATGGTGACCTAAAAGGAAATAGTAGTTGCACTCTACTGCAAGGAAAGGCAAAGACTGCCAGCCCCGCATCCTAAGTTAACGCTGGAGGAACAGGTAGCATATAGGCAAAGTCAGTCAGGGTCCTTCCCCCACCCCCTTTTACTCAGTCGCATATGTTCCCCACTCAATACAGTGGGAACTGCCCAGTGTGCCAAGAGATAGGAACCCTCCGTCACAAAATAGGCGAGTGTAGATTCAATCAAGACCACCCACTACCCCCACCCTTCCCCCTGTAGAGTGATGAACTTGCTGTCCAGTCCTGCCCTGGAGAATCAGCTTCAATTGGTCAACAGGGGCCAAGCAGACAAGGCAGCATATAGGATCTCGTGAAGGGGGAAGCCCTTCCATCCGGCACAGACCACCGTGTTGAAATGCTCAGAATAAAAGTTTATTCTCTCTCCCTCTCTGATTGGTTGAAGTAGTTTGTGATCCGAGATATATGTGATATGGGGGGGTGGTTTAGTCGTGACGATGCTCTTCTAGGAGGAAGTAGGAGTGAGTTATGAAGCATTGGATTATAATAGAGAATTTTATAAAATGGGGGTTAAGCATGATATCTTATGGCGCGACTTATACAGCTGGAATTTCAGTGCAGAGACATTAGTTCTTCGGTAATGATCATTAAGAATCAACCTGGCTGTGCGATTTTGAACTGACTCAAGATGGTTAATGGGATAAATTTGATGAGCATTCCGAATTGCTGCTGCATACAACTTTGGTCCAACGTAAGTCTCGTATGCCATTTTCTGGAGATGAGATGGTGGCACCTTCAGATTTCTTTTGATGTACCTGAGAGTGTGTGAAGCCTCTGCTGAGTCTGTTTCAATGTGTTGCACCAAGATATTTATAGATGGAGGCAGGCAGAGATGATTAGTCTAGAGCCAATGGAATACGAAAAATATGGTGTTACATGTTTCCAAGTAAAGCGAAGTACTTTACATTTTGGCATGTTTAATGACATAAGTCATTTGAAATACCAGGCATGAATCAGGTCAAGGTCGCTCGGAAGATTCAAATGGTCATCAGACAAAGTAATTTTGCGATATAGGACACAATCGTAAGCAAAGAGACAAAGCCTACAATTGATAAGTCATTAATAAAAATAAGAAACAGTAGTGAACCTAGTAATGCCCCCTGTGGAACCCCACATATAACGTTAGTAAAATCTGACATGTGGTTGTTAGCCAGAGTGCGAGAAAAGAGAAAGTCACGAATCCAAGAAAGGACCAAAGGGTCGATACCCAGGATAGAAAGTTTTGAAATTAGATGACGATGGAAAACTCTGTCGAATGCCTTCGAGAAGTCGAGGAATACAGCACCGGTTTGGCCCTGCGAGTCAAGGTTAGTGACTAACTTGTGTTTGAGTTCAAACAGTTGCGTCTCGCATGAAAAAACCCTACGAAATTCATGTTGATGATTGTAAAAAATATGATTGGCTTCTAAATATGATATGGAATGATAGTTTGAGGCCAGCACACGATCACCGCTTTTAAAGACCGGAATGACCTTCCCCAGCTTCCAGTCCAATGGTATACGCCGTTCCACCTTCAGTCCAAGCACACTGGATGCCACGAGCTATCCCAGCCGATCCAGCGTCGGGAGAAAGTCGTGTGACCTTTCAGTTGGCCAGAGCGACGCAGGGAGCTCAAGGTCACGTACATGACACTCTCTCAACGCTGGATTGGCTGGGATAGCTCCTAGCGTCCGCTGCGCTCGGACTGAAGGTGAAACGGAGTATAGGCAATACTGCTGTAATGACTAAGAAAATATGAATGTGAGGAATTCACTAGATATTACTTTGGCGTTGCTAAGAATTTTGGGGCTAATATTGTCTGGACCACAAGATGATGAGAGTTTTAAACCTATAGGTCAAAGTATTCTGGAAGCAGAAATGTTAGTGTCAATGGGGGCCATGGGCTCTAAACCAGAGCAAGGCAAACTATATAGGTATATGATCAACGCTTTCATTTGATAGTATGAAAGAGAAATATTTGTTTAAAGCTGTAGCGCAATGTGGCTCAGACACGGCGTCTACATTTTCATTCTTTAGTCGGATAGAGTCAGTATTATCTCTGGGTGAAAATACCTTCCAGAACATCTGGGGGTTACTTTGCAGAATTCTTGGCAGGCCCAAAGAAAATAACTTTTTTTTCGTCAACCATACGCTCTGTACAAGATTTGAGACATGAAAAATATTTGTCACGGACTTTGTTATTATTTGCTTTTTTAGCTCTTCTATACATGCACTTCTTTTTGTTATTTATAATGATTGCAAAGTTTTATATTGTACCAGGGGTTATGCCCGTCAGTGTGTACAATAACATTCGGAACAAATTGTTCAGTTAAAACATTAAGTTTGTTTTTAAATAGTGACCACTGCAGTTTTCTTCCACCGATCTTGAACGAAGGTTTTCGACATACGACTGATAGAACGATGACACGTTCCGATTTATGGTGACGTAGTAATCACCTCTGTTATAGCTCACGAATTGTTTGAACAGTTGGGCTCAGCGTCGGCACAGGGATAGATAACTCGATGATCAAGATGCCGTGGTCACTTAAGCCAGCAACGCAGTTGACAGTTTTTATTATTTCTGGTGTGCTTGTAGGGGTACGGTCAAGAATATTGTCGCCACGGGTGGGTTGTTCAACAACTAGGGTGAGGTTAAAATTCAAACAGTTATTGAAAAACTCTCGTGCAGCATTCGAGCTGCTCGTGGTAAGATGAACCCAGTCAATGTTTGGAAAATTTAAGTCGTCAAAGATGGCAAAGTCTCCTTTTGGGTAAAGACTCTAAATGTCGAGCAGTATGATGCGCAAAGTGTCGCAGTGCTCAGAACCATTGTTCGGTGCCCGATAATACGATGGGCAGGAGATCAAATTATAAGGGGTACTTTATTTGAACTTGTCCCCATAGCCCGGTGTTTACTACCAGAGCATAACAAAGAAATTGAACCTAGTCATCAGTCGTCGGCACGTTAACAGCAAAAAGTAACAGTGTTACAGTTACAGTTACCTAGGGGGGAAAAGTAACACTGTTACGGTGACAGTCACCGGCTTCAAAAACTAAAATGTTACAGTTACTGCAAAAAGAGTAACGCCGTTACTTTATCGTCACAGTACAAAAATTGGACTTAAGAAATCACAAACCAAAACAATATTATTTTATTTGTGACACTATACAGTAAGAAGAAAGGTAAACTGAGAAATTAGAAAAATTTAAACCCAAAGGGTGTTTCTTTTTTCTGCGTGATTCGCCATTTCAGCATTTTGATGTGCATAATTTATTTGCAATAATTGATAAGCCAATGCTTTTGATGAGCGACATCGAAGATGACGCTTCAAAGGCCGCTTTTTATACGACCAAAGCGCTGGTAAGAGCGAAGCACTTGTATCCAGACCGTGCATGACAAGCAGTCTTGGGCAGTAACTAGTTACTAGTAATGTGTTACTGGTAACTAGAGTTACTTTTTGGTAACGATCGAGTTACTCTTTACTGCTGGTAACTTGTAACTGTAAGACTGTTTCTTTTGTATTGGGTAACTGTAACTGTAACTCCACGCATTAAACAAACAAAAAATTGTCTGGTTTAGCACACGACTGAGAATCGAGTCAGCACGAAACCGGGAGATAAAGGAAGCAGCACCCGCGGTGGTAGGGGCGGCAAACAATGTCCGTTTCACCGACTTTGTCTCACTCTTCTCATGTGGGGACCATCTGCGGGTGTCGGTGCTCGTGCAATATGTCTCTGAGTGTTCCGTCTGGGCTGTACCTGCACACCCCTCTCCCTTCGCCTTTGTAGGATAAGTCTGTGCTGTCATTTTTACACCCAGCGGGTCACCGTCTCCTCTTTCCTATTAGTTTTCAAGGAAGCCGTCCCCACAGTGTGCAGAAAGCCGGCACTTGTTTCACTTATTTGTTCTCTCCAGAGCCGCTCGAGTAAACACGAAGGCAGGTTCAAATGAAATATCCTTTTTCGTTGATAGCCTCAAGAAACACCCCAATGGTTGGACACTTTGTTGTGGAACCACAGATGGCTTTTTCGACAGAGACGCCGCAGTGGTCGTCGTACATTCTCGTTGAGCACCAGAAGGCCTCACTTTGTCTCCTTTCCTGTATATTCTTTTGAAACTGTTTGACCCGCTACGTTCAGGCGTGCTTCCGAGTATATCCCGTGAAGTAATTATGCGATCATCCGTGTCCTCAGTCGTTTCAAGGTCAAAAATAAACAAAAACATTAACTGATGTAGGCCGATGACAATTCTGAAAAACAGTTGATTCTAAGTTATAGTCATATGCAAAAGTGGATTTTGAGTTTGAAGCGAAAAGTTTTCGCCAAATACTTTCAATTTGAATATTGAAAAGTTTTCCCACACCTTTCACTGCATTATATGCTTAGACGAAAACCCTGCTAAAATCGTGAAGGTTGTTCTACTTGTTCATTTATATTAAGGTATGTTTAACTATAAAATATTTATGAACTGTGACCTCAGAAGGTCTGGTGTCATGGGATGGCAAGTAAACGACGGATCTGATATAAAATGAATCCCATAGAGACAGCCAATCATACCTAATTGAGTGAATTTACAAATCTTGCCATATAAAATATTCTTTCTTTAATCTCGAGTGAAAAAATGAAAGCCGTGCAACGCCGAATTAGAGTGCAGCTTTTGAGGAGGAGGAGGGAAGTAGTGAGCGGAAGCTATACCCCTCCTCCCTCCTTATCCTCCTCCTCCCCTCATTCTTGAATCTCCTCCAGGGGAGGGTTACGTGACCTTGGGGGGGGTCATGTGACCTCAAGGGGGGTCTTGGGGGGGGGGGGGGGTCACGTGACCTCGGGGAGGTGGGGGTCACGTGACCTCGGGGGGGGGGGGGGGTCACATGCAGCCTTAATGGTTAGTCCAGGTGTGAGGAAATCTAACATGCTGGAGCCTGTATCCATTTAGCCGAAAAACCAATTACTTTTATCTAATTGGAGACGTTTGGCTAACAGCTAGGAGGGAGAGGGAGACAAATTTTATTTACAATGATATGCTTCGTCCGCATTATCTGCATCTCAATCATTAGCGGTCAAAAAGATGCTGGCAGTGAGGGCGGCAGCATGGTCCCTGCGACGTTGAGAATGTGTGACACTAATTGGGGCCATGTCAGTTGTGCTTCCCGGGGTGGGGCGGTCCAGCTTTTCCAACTGACAGATGTGGAAGGCATGAGGAGGAAGGGGGTGAGGTATTATGGAGATTTTTGTGCGTGGGTACAGATCGGTTAGGGTAGGCATGTTATTAGGCACATATTCCAAAAGTGCCGCAAAGCAATATTTAGCCGACATTTAAGCCATTGCACGGTGCAGGCACATAGCCAGGATTTTGTTTCGGGGGGCGCCCGCCCATGACTAAATTCTGTATAAGGGGGAGGGTGGAGAGGAGGTCCCAGCAAAATGGAAGATTTTCGGGGGGAGCCCGGGCGCCATGGGTCTCTCTCCTGGATACGTGCCACGGTGTATACATGAGTAAATTGTAGTGTTGCAGGGGGGAGGGGTGGGGGGAGGGGGAATTATTGTGTTCGAGACTTGAAAAGTTTGAATTTCGGTAACAAATCACTCCTTTTTATTATTCCGTATACACTGTGAAAACATTTCCTTGCCATTTGCATACTGTTTGGTATACACATCTAATACATTTGGTTAGAATATTTCTTAGTATAGTAGATCCTCAGCTAAAATTCCCATTAGATCCAATTGGAATTTTAACTGGTTTTAACCGGAATCGATTGGTTTTAGTGGGTTCCAATCAGCACATTGGCCAATGGGTCTCACCAATTGGAATTTAATAATTCAGAGGCACCCGGTTTAGAGAAGCTCGTTTTAGCGAACGCCGTTTTACCGACCCCGGTTTATCGAATCCCTTGAGAACCCAGTTTAGAGAAGATGGCGATGAGCTTCCCTTTAGCGAATTCGGCTGCCATTTGGCAGGGATAAATTGGTTGTCTGAAAACCCAACTGGTACCAATTTTAAATTCCAATTGGAATCTAATGGGAATCCTCAACTGGCCCGGGATGTCATATGCAAATTAACAGCACCAGCATCTTCTTTGCCAAGCATATTTTGTCCCTTCATCAGGGAAAGCAACCTCTCACTGGTGCGATAGTTTCGTTTAACTGTGTCTTTCATCTATTCTGGGTTCGGGGCAGCCGAAGCGAAAACAACTGCATCGGTGAATGATGTTGATTGGGGCGAAGCATCTGGTGGTGCTTGTCTGCGTAGACGCTGAGCCGCAGCATGCCTTTCGTTCGTTTTCATCCATGTCACGCTGCGGTCAAATGCTCAAATGCTTATATAACCACGTTCCATATACCACACATTCTCTTTCTGACATGGATGAAAACGAACGAAAGGCTCGGCATGCTGCGGCTCAGCGTCTACGCAGACAAGCTCCACCAGAGCTTCGCCCCATCAACATCATTCACCACGGGGAGATGCGGTTGTTTTTTGCCCTACACGAGCACGGGAGCGGGAGTCACTCACTTGATCGAATGACGTTTTAGCGAACGCCCACGTTTGACCGAATGACACTTTAGCGAAAAGTCGGACGCCGCGAAGCGGCGTTTTGGGGTGGGCCAAATGGGTTCACATTTTTGTAATGAGCCGCCGCAGACTGTCGCCGCGAAGCGGCGTAAAGCGCAGCGCGGCGGATGGGTTAACGCACGCCCCCGTTATTCGCTAAAACGTCCATTCGCTCAAATGTGGCTGTTCGCTAAAATGTCATTCGCTCGACCATGTGATATGGACCCCCCACGTTTCATCGAACGACACTTTAGCGAATAGTCCGACGCCGCAAAGCGGCGTTTTTGGGTGGGCCAAGTGAGTTCATATTTTTGTAATGAGTTGCCGCAGGCTGTCGCCGCGAAGCGGCGTAAAGCGCAGCGCGACGGATGGGTTAACGCGCGCCCCCGTTATTCGCTAAAACGACCATTCACCATTCGCTCAAATGTCGTCGTTCGCTAAAATGTCATATTCGCTCTTGTGATATGGACCCAAAAAAAAGAAAACGCGCTGTCCCACAAGCCCGCTGGCGGGACAGCGACCTTGGCCGGAAAAGCGTTATCTGTCCCCGCCTAAATGGAGACATCTGGTCATTTTATTGAAGGCTAAACATAAAACAGCGCAAAACAACGAGGACTAGCTCCACAGGACTAGTGCAGCACTCGTCCTGTGGTGTTTGTTCCTTTCCTTAGTCCTCTGTTTTGCGCTGTTGTACCTACACGACGTTTAACCAATCATAAACCGTAAATTTCTTTATCTACTGTAGTTGCCCTTGCAATTGCTTGAGCTCCTGTACCATCTGCTCAGCCTGTGAGTTGCCGGTGATGAGGTGCGCTGGTGACTCAGATGATATTCATGCAATAAATCATGGCAACATTAAAGCAGCTCCGTTGCCCGAACAAACCTTTATTAACACTTCAATTGTGTCTAATAAAGACCATAAATCCTTGATTACTACGCTCGACAACATGCTGCTATCCACTCACACCTCCAGCCATTTGGTGTATAACAATATACCTGAAATGCTTTTCATCACTGAACCAGCAAAGCCTATGTGAATTTCATTCCAAGATGTTGGCCATTCTCACTGTCAGTGCTTTTAGCTTGGCTTTCTGGTTGTTTGGTATTGAGTATATGGGATCCATACATAATGGTCTTGGACATTATGATCCCAAACAATATGGTCCCGGACAATATGGTCCCGGACAAAATGGTCCCGAGTGCCAGCTAGCCGGACAAAATGGTCCCATCTTGTTTTTGCTGCATCTTTCTTTTTTTTTCTTGCTTTTCACAGGTTTGTAGATTGCATGTATTTGTTTTTGGTAAACATTTGTGACATGAGCCATTGATTATTTTAAAGTTACTTTTTAATTGCTTGGTCTTCTCAGGTTTATGTTATTAAATGTGATTCGCAAAATACTTATATTGCGAGCCGTTCGTCAATCTAGAGTTTATATTTTTCACGCATAATTTTCGCCATTTGTTCTACTTTTCGTGTGTTCAACTTGAGTTTCAACCAGTCTACCGAGAAATGCAACAGCAACTTTAAACAATCTGCACACAGTACAAACAATTGAGTCGTATCGATGATCGACCCTCTGAAAGGCGTGGGCCAAGTGCCATTTCAAGATCGTAGACCTTTTGGACTGGATTGGGTTTTTATGGCGCAAGGGCTGCTGAGGCCAAACAGCATCAAAGAAGGGTAGACCTTTTGTGGGAACGTAATAAAACATGTCATGTGTTCAAAATCATGTTTATTATTTTCCATTCTTATTTTCTAGCATTGCACCAAAACATGCGGTATCTGCACGGTAGATTGCCTTTATTCCCCCTATGACGAATCGACATGTGACGAATAGACCGTTAAAAGTAATCACTGCAGATATCAGTGACATTTTAGACAGTGCGTCAAAAATGTGTCGGAAATTTTACTTGGGACCATTTTGTCCAGGTTTGCGCTTGGGACCATATTGTTCGGGATCATATTGTCCGGGATGATATTGTCTGGGACCATTTTGCCCGGGACCATTTTGTCTGGGACCATATTGTCTGGAACCATTTTGCCCAGGACGATTTTGTCTGGGACCATATTGTCCGGGACCATATTGTCCTACACCCATATATGCTATTTTCCCCAATTCCTGGCCATCGGACATATAGCTCCTGGCACAGGCTTCCATGGCGATGATTCTGCGGTATACGGAGTGCACCAGAGTCAGCGACTCGAACCGTGGATCCATTGGTATCACAACACATGATCCCTGCATTAGACAACATCATGTCACCAACACACTGATCTCTCCAGCTATTGTGCACATGCTTGGTGATGCCATAACTGCTCACAGGGGACAGACGGCCGTGCACAAGACAGGTGGTGTCGTTTCGTGTACTGCAAGCACAGGCCCACAGCGGAGTTATCGCGCGTACAGGGGACTGCAGTTCTCAGAATGAATAGCGGCAGCAGCAGTGTAACAAAACTCTTGAATAGGTCAAAAATATCCTCTCTGGGGCCTCCGACATTTCTACCCTGAACTGCTTCGGACATGTGCGAAAGGGTAAAATTCTATGTGGTCTTTTCTGCCAGCTTCTGGAACATAATTAGAGTCTCCTGCAGGTCAAGAATAGCAGGAGAAGTCTCTGTCCCTCTCTCTCAACATTGGCGGAGCGAACACTAGAGAGAAGCAAACCACCTATCATGACAAGTAGAGGTGGTTTCCTCTTCTCCACTCTCATGCTATTCTTGACCTGCAACAGACTATAGCGCCCTTGTCAACGCTTGCAACATGAGCAGAACTGTGGGAGGGTTGGGCTCATCCTTGCCCGCAGGAAAGGCAGTCTGCTCAAAATGTCTGCGTTCAGATTCTTCAACGCACAGCTAAAGGCAACACTGAATTTGCCTGCTGGCACCTGTCAGCATCATGGATCGTCTTGATCAGCTCGAGGCAAGGATGCCGAAAACCTCGTCCTCGGAGTTTTCGTGCAGCGTGGACTCTGACGTACACTGCTCCAAGAGTCCGCAAAGAAAAAAAGGTCCAAGGCACCTAGGAAGAGGGTTCCTGCTCAAGCTGAGTCAGCCGCAGACACTGCAGTCGCTGACCAACGTGACTGCCAGCTCGGTTTCTCAACTGCGCACGGACATCATCGCCTGGTTTCACCAGATAGATTTCAGGTTCCAGACGTTTAAAGTTGCACCAGGTGAGGCCATCCCATTGATTGTATCCAAGCCACCATCTAAGGACTCCAAGTGGATTACGTACCACCTCAAGACAGCCAAGCTAACAATGTAGGAGCAAATGAAGAAAGCTTTCCGTCGTCGTTACAACCTGGACAACAAAGCTGAGGCGAAACAAAAGATGTTCAGCACAAGTCAGCACTCGGGAGAGTCCTGCACCAACTCCGCCTTCCGTTTACTGGAGCTCATCCACGAGTGCAGCTACCCAGAGACGAAGGTGGAGAAATGCAAGGTTATCCTGGCCACACTCTTCCACAAAGCACGAAAGCATGCTTCGACAGGCGCTTTGCTTCGTTGAATGAGTTGCTCGACTCTTTCCTTTGCTTTGACCAGGTTGTCTTCAGCCAACCAAAGACACCGGTTTTGGCTCTCGCTGCAGAGCGAGTGCAAGCTGCGCAGGGACAAAGAAAGCGTACGTGCTCCCTCCTGCTCTCGAAGCAGAGCCGGCCACCGCCTCATTGGAACGCTGACGACAGCAATCGTCACCAGCACCCTTCTGCAACAGAGAAGTAAAAGAAGCAGCATGCGTTGCTTCAGCATGTGTCAAAAACTTCGCGGGACTTCCAATGTTCTTCGTCCCAATACCCTGAAGTTCGTCCGCTATGTCTCATTTGTAAGAGAAGCGGCCACTTTGTCACGTGATGCCGGCAAGAGCTGACCCAAGAATTTCTGGAATGGCAACGGCACTTTGAGTCTGTTGCATTGTTGACGGAGAAAAGTGAAAACCTGATGCCCCTATTGCCTGGAAGGTGTCATCAGTAGTTTGTTACATCACCTCTGGTGCTGCAGTGGGCATCAAGACAATTAAGCTCAGCAATGCGGACACTGACCCCATTTTCCATTGATCAAGCCTTTTTATGCCAGGGGACTTCTGTCTCAGAACATTGGAAAGTTGTCAACCCTCAGCACCAACGTTGGTGTCACATTTGACAGCGGTATGCAGCTCGGAAGTTGACCTCCAGACAAATCAAGCATGCTCAAGAAAAGCAAGAAAGCGACTTTGACAGTGGCACATGTATGTTCTTTTTGAGGACTAGCTCGTGTTGTAGGAGAGCCCACTCATCAGAGTCAAGGCAACACTATGATTTACTGGCCCTCGCCAAATTGTGAGCCGGCTCTCTCCCGTGAACTACGAGCTTGAACTCGTGGACGGTACTGGCCGCGATGTAGTGCATGTGGAGAAACTGAGGCCGGTCGTCAAATTTGTGCAGCCTCTACCTGGGGACTGAACTTTGTAAACTTTATGTTTTTTTCTCATTTATCACGTCGTATGTATATCATTATTTAATCATGTGCATATTGCCCGACGCAGTATTTGTTTAATGTTTGTTTAGTGTTCGTTGCGTGGCAGCGTGATATCAGGTCGACACTTAAAAACCTTGGCATGTGACGAGCTGCAAAAGAGACATCGCTCTGAAGCGGCTCGTGCAAGCGCTCATGATCGAAATAAAAGAAGTAGTTTTGGCATGGTAGCTGATGACGTTGACATGTCTTTCCTGAGCACGGTGCCCATTTATCTTGATGACCGATCCAGATCGTCACAACAACATTACCCAGGTAAAATTTCATGATAAGTTTTCCTGCTAGGACTGTCTCCTTGCAGAGCTGGAAAATTGCCGCGGCAGCCGAAATTTTCAAGAGCATCCTTTTCACTCTGTGTCGTCCTTTGATGGTGTTCATGGTGAGCATATCTGCTGTCTCCACTGTCACACAGAGCTAGTGGAATGTCTTGTGGCTGGGGCCTCTGCCGTGGTCTGCGTGGCGGTGGGTTGGGGCACAGCGAGTTTTCTTAACTTCCCCTCTGGGTTATGATTATTCACTGTTTCCATACGTGTATATGTGTTATCTTGTACTTACGACTACAGTTTGTTTATGTTTACACCTACTCAGCGGCGGGCTAGCAGGCGCACATGCGTAAGGGTACTAACCTTTCTGTCTAGCCTCGCACGCCGCTGAGTGGGCAAACTTTCTCGTGCAAATAAAAATTATTATTATTATTATTATTATTATTAGTGAGGTCCAGTGTTGAAAAAGTGGTGCCTCCTAACACGCTCACCACAAAGTCTGTTACAGCCCGCATCAGATTTACCGCCAGTTTTTCAACCGCGTTCAGTGTTGTGTTGGCTCGATTATGCCTTAGCTTTGGAGCATCCGGAGTTCTGCCTCCACTGCGGTACACATTGCAAAAGGAACAGGGCTGGCCTTCAAAAAGCGCAGTGCTTCATCTTTTTTCAGATCCAGGTTCACCGAGGGTTCTTTGTGCCTGCTCATCCCTGGGTCAAGAACTTCCTCATGAGTCAGCAACGCGTCATCTATAGTGTCTTGCCCTGGTCAAGGTGGTAAGCTACTGTGTCTACCTCAAACTTCATTGGTCTCTCTTCGACTTTGGGTAAGACCAGATAATTCTTGACCAGTACATTATTCAGTGAAGAAAGGTACAAAACACAGGCGAGCTGGTGAATGACAAACATAGTAAACCCGAGACTTAGGAAAATAAAAATGAAGTGAACATTGAAGTCTTGGACACAGGTTGAAGTTTATTCAACAAACACCGCCTTATATACACGTCCAAACCTCCTTCACAATCCACCCTTTGGCGAATACGTGCTGCCACCTAGACACGCGACTGGGATAGAGAATAAATGGCTAGAAAACAATGCGCGCACCAGGCCTCTCTAACCTGTTCCACACGCAAAACGTGAGCCACATCCTGTTTGCCCATTGAGCCGCTGTGACCTAGATACGGTTTCCCCAAACTTGCCTTTGTCCCCATCGTGGGTTATCTTCTGTCCCGAAGTCGGGACGAGGAAACCATTTTACCTCTCTGCTCGGCCAGCAGGAAAATAAAGAAGGTACTAGAACCATTTACTCTCAAACCAATGTTTCTACAAAAGGTTCATTGCTCGGCCAGAAGGAAAAGAAAGAAGGTACTAGAACCATTTACTCTCAAACCGATGTTTTTACAAAAGATCCTACTACTAGGCGTAACATAACTTCCCACCATATCCAGCACACGAAACAAGAAACAAAAAGAACATGAAACCCAGACACAAAAGAACAGGCTAAAACAAAGGACCTCACACCGCAAAGGCTGCGCAAGCACAAGATGGTATGGCCTCGACTGCCTTCACAGCGCTTGCAGTGAATGAGCACTCGTGCAACCGCCATGGTGTGATCCAAAGCAATTAGCTCACACTTGTAGAATCTGGCTAACAGTCCATGCTAAGGGGAGATGAAGTATAGAAAACTGCAGCTCTAAACACACACACACACACACACAAAGAAAAAAGACCTGCCACATTGGAAGAATATAGGAACAGGGATGGGGGGCAACGAGTTTGAATTATGTGGGGGATGGAGGATATAGCAAGCCTGCCCACCTGTTCCGACGCAACTTCGCACATAATCCGATACCATCCGAGCCTATTTAAAGATCTATATCACATTCCCACCCGTTCTGATCGGCATTCCTAATCAGTTTTATTTTCATATGTTCAGTGACAATGCAAGCCAGTTTTAAATACTCTATTTTTATAATATTACTTTTTCGTACTTCTCAATGCAACATTTTCATGGCTGTTCCCCAGATCACGAGAGCCGCGCACAAGTAGCGATCCTCAGTTTGGGCATCTAGGACGTAGTACGTAGCTGTTGTGCGTCTCGTACGCTCTGCAAAATCTGCGTAAAACGATCCAAAACTTCTTTCAGCAAGCGCTGCGACCCAAGGGGGTATCGGAGGTCGAGCGTGTTAGCGCACCGCAACTCGTACGGCGAAAGGTCCCACTGCCAGGGATCCCCACCCCCACCCGATTCGATCTGTTGTGAGGCACAGACCCCAGGCTAGCAGTCGTACTGTAGTGGCTAAATTTTCTCCTCTACAGCCTGAAACGGTGTCGCCAAAACCTAGACAGGCCGATCGGACGCTATTTAAAATAGTGAGCGTCTTATTTTCTTCCGCTGTGCCCAAAATGACGACAGTGCATGCGATTGAAAGACCAGCGGATAGGCGGGCTACCACTCTTGCCTTCGAATCGTTCGGGAGTCGGGCACCTGCATTTGCACCATGATTGAAGAAACAGAAAGAAGCGACGTCAAATCACATTGACACAGAACCACTCCAAGCTTCCTTGCTTGTGCCCTTCAGCTCTGTGCGCCGTCAGCCGTATCAACGGTAATCAAAATTAACAACGCCTGCCGCGCGCGTTCCGCTGCTCATACAAACAACAACAAACAATCAGGGTATTTTGCTGCAGAAAGTTACTTCGCCAGTTTTAGCGAAATGAGGTGGTATTGGCTCAATCCCCGCTCAACCGACGTTATTCAAGGTATTGAATTTGGCGTAAGGATAGTGTGTTTGGGCTATGCGAAAAAGACTACGGTATTGACTATGGCGTACGCCGAAACGACTACGGTATTGATTTTGGCGTACGCCATAACCACTACCGTAGTCGAAGCGGAGGGGTAGTGAGATCGGCGTCCTACACCGGCTCTCGGCGTCGTATGCTCGTTCGTTGGCGTCAGTTGGCGTCGCTACCGCTTGCGCCATCTCTTGTCTCCCGTGCGAAACGGCGCCAGGTTGTTTGCAGACGGGTGGCTTCGCTGCGTTTCCATAGGAGCTAAGCCTTTTTCTTCCTTTACTTTTTCCTCAGGTAAGTTCGCTCTTTGCAAATTTTACAAAAAAAATGCACCATCTGTGGGCAACGCTGCACAAAGTCGTAGCGCGATAGGTTAAGAAACCGAATTTTGCGGTCGATTAAAAGAGCCTGGTGTCTCCTTGTATCACCCTGTAAGTTACCTCGGAAATAATTAGTAACGTCGACTTCTTTAATATCAAAAGTTCTACAAAGGCGCAGAAAAAAAAAAACGAAACTAATAAGTAAGTTTTGCGTGCTAAGAACGCCTGAAAATAATTGGGTTGATTAAGGATCCTGTATCTGTTAAGCACGAGCTTTCAATAGAGGTTCTCTTAACAGAAATTGCGACTTCAAGCATCGTCCGCGTTAATAGATTCAATTTTTGTATTGCGTGCACTACTCCTGGGTCTTAATATTCAAAGTAATATTTTCGTGAAAAATTAATAATCACTTAAAGGTCAGCTGAATTGTGAAGCAATTATCAACCTGAAACGTCTGTACAACTTGCCCTCTCGTTTAAAATAACCTTACATGTATGCACTAGAAACCAAATGATGTTACTCCCACCGTTATCTCTCTATTTACCCCTTCCTATCCACACCCCTTCAAAAACATCAAATATTCATGAATGTTTAAAATAACCATTTGCGGACCTCCCGTACAATAAAAACTGATGCACAGAATGCTGACAAGGAAATTACTGATACTTTCGTCTCAGTATTGCGTTCTCCTCGGAACATTTTCAGGTTTTGCCAGTATTCTTCCTGCCCATCATTCTAGCAGCCAGTGAGAGGCCAACGAACTGTCGTCCTAAGGAACTGTATTATTGTGTAAATTGAAGAAAAACGCGGCGGGGAATCATAGTTTAATTAGCACCCTCGACGTAAATGTGGTAAATGTGATCGTTTTATTGTCCGATTTTTACAGACTTTTTAATGAATAAACTAGAAAAAAAAATGCTTGACTTTTCAACTACATTTTATGGCAGGGCTGGCATAATCACTTAAAACACTGAAAATGAAAAGACTGAAGGTTTTTCGGGTGTCGTTTTTAGTTATTTGTATTGAAATATTAAATAGAATTATCGCAGGCCCAACATACGACCTCGGTGACATTTTTTCTTTGTTTTTCAGCTAAAAAATATCACTAGGTGCAGACAGTAAATTATGTTTATGTTCATTCCAATCACAGGCAAGAAATAGGTGTAGTTCATTTTTTCTTGGTTTTTAGGACGCTGACGGGTTCAGAACGGACAACCACAACGAGAGACGCTGATACTTTAGTCGCAGTCCGTGCCTCTCGTGTTTGTGCTTGTCCGTTGTTCACCCTTAGAGTTCTAAAACCAGTGAAATATTTTGAACCAACAGGCTCCCTTGGTATTATCTATGTAGTTCCTTCTTCTTTCTGTCTTTTTTGTAGGTTTAAAACATTGATAATGTATGGTCTCGACATCGGAAGCATTGAACTTTCATTTGTGAGTTGAACATGGAAATCTTTCGAACGCAACAAATGTCACCTTTATCATTGACTTTCTCACTTCAACCTTTATTATCACTTATAGAAGTCGCACAGTCCAACCCTACTTTCCATCGTCATAAACACACATACACAAGGAAGGATGCAGTCGCTGTTATCGAGGCACTGAAAAAATAAGATTGTTCATCACATATATAATGTCGAAGCCAATTCAATATTAGAATTTAATAGTAATATCTGATACGAATATTTGTCGATAAAGCATCGGAAAAAACTTCAAGTGACCAGATTTAACTTACTTTTCCGATTGAATACGCTTACTTGTCAAAATTTTATTGAAGTGTATACATATGTAGTTTAAAGTAATGTGCTAGCAGTCCCACAAATTATAGCATCGAGATTTTTTTAATACATTTTAGAGCGCAGCTCCTAGGCGGCCATTCCTGGGTTGAGCGGTATCGGCGTCGGCGTCGGCGTAGCCACGCCCGTTACATTATGGGACGCTTCCGCGCTAAAGTTAGCGGGGAAATTGTCCCGTTAAAATTTAGCGGGGAAACATTCTCCGCTAAATTAAGCGGGGAAATTTTGCCACTAAATTTAGCGGGGATATTTAGTGAGGAGAAGGAGAGGAGGAATGGAGGGTACGGAGGAGGAGGAGGGCATACCTTCTCCCCGTACCCTCCCCTCCTCCTCAAGAGCTGCGCTCTAGTTTCGCATTACAGAGATTTGTAAAGGTCTTTCAGTTCTTTTTTTTTTTTGCTAAAGATAAATTCAGTCATTCATTCTTACATCACTAGGAACATTTTAAATTATGCTGTATTTAGAAAAAAAGAAAGATCAACTTCAAGTTACTGAAGTTCAATCTAGCTTTCAACGAAACTCGTTTCTCTAGTCCACGGAAGGTGTTTGGTCGTTCATGGTTTTTTTTAATTTTTAACCTACAAATGCTTGATTAAATTCACAATACAAATACCACACTTTGGGGTTTCGATTTCCGTCTTATTGATATCGGTTAATTTTTCCTTACAAATCGGCCCGGCATAGACGGAGACTTCTTCAGCCGTCTGCCGTGTAACAAAAAATTTTGGTTGCGTGATAAGAAAAAAAAAACAAAAAAACTTAATTTTCAATATTCAATCTAACCCTTTCTGGGGCATTCCAGATGTATATGTATGATTTGGTATGTAACTTTTTTATTACATTTCAGTATATGTTACGTCTAGTTACGTTCAAACCATGCTTTACTGTAGTGCAATTTTCTATAAGCTTAACGTAACTGATTCTTGAGTGCATAGCCTCTAACAATGCACCTAAGAGTGCAGTTATGACGAGGGTGGTACACAAAGCTTTGGAACAATTATTATACATTTCTGTACACACTGAATAATAGCCAATATAAATGTGAACGGATTCAGCTGAATCAAACAGTTATAATCCACAGCTGGCTCAGCAAAATCCGGAACAAGCAAGACGGCCCGGACAAGAAAGAGCAAGAGAACAAGCAATCGGCACTCATGCCAGATGAGTGCCGATTGATCACAAGATCGCGTTTAATCTTCCAATAAGTTAAATTTGGCTGAGTGTATATGCTTTCTTTTTAGTTATTTTGACGAGCACGTTAGGGCATCGTGGTATGTATATAAAAGGTTAAGGCTTGTTATGCATATACACTTGATAGGTGTTTTGTAAATAGAATGCGATTTAAATAATAAACTACTAATTAGTTACTATCATCGATTTCGAACAACAAATGAAACAATACTTACATACCTGATGCCACAGCCGGATTGATGCGCGCGACTGAAGAGAATATAACAAAACACATATGCTAATTATTTGTCGTGTATAATTTTCTTAATGCAAGTCTGTATCAGTTGTTTTCTTTTGTTCCATAATTACTCGCAAGCCACGACAGGTTTTGGTTTCCGAACGCTACCACTGCTGTCGGTTATTCATTATTTTGACTAACGCCTATTACAAAATCACAAGGAATTTAACTTTGATCACGTGGACATTTCTACACTGCGCTATATTGTTAGCGCAAAGAAGCGATCATCGTTTTCTTTGTCTTTCTTTAGAAATTAAAGGGTGTCACCAGGACTACTAGTCTTCTGTAAAGTGCTCATTCGGGGCATTAACCTCAGCGCAAAAGCTCGGTGCCTGCCTTTCAAATAATAACGCAAAAAAAGCGCAAAAGTCGTGTTCGAATTAACAGTGTTGCGCATGTACCTTTAGATTAACCACATACCATACACCGAACTCTAAGCCGCCTGGGTTCCTAGCAATATATGCTTCCGGGGGCCAAGGACAAAAAGGCCCCATCAAAGCATTTGGGATCACGGAAGGAAGAGGGTTCCCACAGAATAATAAATACCCAATAAAAGTGTGTCACGTATTATATCATATATGTGCATGTATTCACGTGATCCAAACCTTCAGTATATAAACGAACGAAAACCTTCGTAAAGCTAATAACCGTGCCACACGGGCAACTCGAATGCCATTTACAACTAATGACATTTGAGCGGACGGCCAATCAGCGCGTGACACTCCGGGAGTAGCGCAGTCCACACGCGACAGATTGCGAGCTGATTCGCCGATCACACAAATGTCCGTTGTAAATGGCATTCGAGTTTGGATACATCGTTTTGCGCAAAAAAAGACGAACACAAGAGAGAGAACACAGACACGAGCGCAACCTTTCCTAATGTAGAAGCCGATGAATCTTGCGCGACACGTTGCAGTGACGATGTGACAGACGAACGTGTTGACATTGAGATGATCTGAAGAAACACAAAAAGAAGGACCCGCTCTAGAAGAAATGTACTGTAAAATAGTTTGTTGTAGAAGACATGTACTGTAAAATAGTTTGTTGTAGAAGAGATGTACTATAAAATAGTTTGTACATTTCTTCTACAGTGGGCCCTTCTTTTTGTGTTTCTTCTGATCATCTCAATGTCAACACGTTCGTCTGTCACATTGTCACTGCAACGTGTCGCGCAAGATTCATCGGCTTCTGCATCAGGAAAGCTTGCGCTCGTGTCTGTGGTTTCTCTCTTGTGTCCGTCTTTTTTTGCGCAAAACGATGTATCCAAACGTTCACCAACTCGCCCAACAACGAATTATTCTACAGGGCATTCGAGTTGCACGTGTGGCACGAGTATAACATTGCACTCAGGTTGGTTAAAATATTATGTTAAATATAAAAGCAAAAACCTTTGAATTTATTACCACCATTCGTATTAATATTTTAGACTGAAACGACATCAAAATGTGTATAATAAAACAAGAGCTATTTTTTTTCAGGTTGATATTTAAGCGCATGCACAGGGTGTTTCACGAAAGCTGGACAAAATCGATATTGCGAAAACTTTGCGTCGCAACAAAAAAGACTTGCGTCCTTTTGGTCCTCGGCCAGGGACCTGTTCAGGAAAATTATTAAAGTCCGGGATAATTAAGTTGTTAATTATTTTTTCGCAATTAACTTTTCTAATATTGTGTTTAAGGGCATGGGTTCAATTAGAAAGTTGCTCAGCATCATCGAAAAATACTAAATCAACAAATTGCAGAACGATTAAAGTGACGCGCAGCATTTTACGGCTTTCTGAAAAACAGCAGAATTTCGACCGTCTTTTAAGTTTCGGTTTGCAATCGGAGCGCTTCTCGGCACCGACGACAGCACACCCCGTGGAGAAATAGTGCAACCAGCCCCTGCTGCATTGCGCGAGGAGAGCGCAGCAGAGGTTGGTTGCACTATTTCTCCACGGGATGCGCTGCTGTTGGTGCTGAGAAGCGCTCCGATTGTAAAGCGAAACTTAAAAACCCGACGAAATTGTGAGGTTTTTCAGAAAGCCGTACAATAGCGCGCGTGCCTTCTATCGTTCCGCGATTTATTGATTTAGTGTTTTTCAATGATGCTCAACAAGATTCTAATTAAAACCATGCCCTTAAATTCAATATATAAAAAATAAATTACGTCAAAATGATTAACAACTCAATTATCCCGAAATTTCATAATTTTCCTAAATAAGCCCCTTGCCTAGGACCAAAACGACACAAGCCTTTTTTTGCTGCAACGCGTAGTTTTCGGAATATCGAATGCGTCGACCTTTCGTGAAACACCCTATATATATATATATATATATATATATATATATATATATATATATATATATATATATATATATATATATATATATATATATATATATATATATATATATATATATATATATATATATATATATATATATCTGGGTTGGAAAATGCTTATCGGGTTAACTAATAAATGTTCTAAAGGAAAACTCCCGCTTAGTCTCGTGGTCAGTGAAAACCTTGCCAACTATTTCATTCTTTTCCGGTTTCTCGGTATCGAAGATATACCATTAATTATCAAGAAGCACGCTATTTTATTACAATATCTAAACAAAACTCATTTTAACATTTACGCACTGCTTGCATCTCACGACATGGAGAATTTTATTTTCCATTACTACGCGCATCACTCATGAAATATTTTTAGTAAAGTCAAATAAATTGCTCAACTAAAACTGCAAAAATAAGCAATTTGTTATGTTAGTCCAATCAAATTTTTTGTAATGGAGAAGATTACAGGGCAGCAAATTGATGGTCGAGGGAAATTTGTACAAACCAAAGGGGTGATTATCTATGAGTGCGATAGAATTTAGCATTGTGCACCTCCTATGTGACGCACGTTGCACACCGGCTATATACTCATGTGCATATAAGTAACGTGCCCTGTCGTCCTCTAAGGACGTCAAGTCATTAAAGGTAGAACTCTCGGACGACCTCCTAGAGGAAGGCGTTAAAGACATTTAGAACCACACCTAGGACGACATTGAGGACGAAGTCTAGGACGACCTCAAGGAAGACCTCAAGGACAACGTCAAGGACGACGTCCTCGAGGATGACGTCAAATACGACATCTGGGACAACCTTTAAGACGAACTTCATGGGGATCTCAACGACGACTTATAGGACGACCTGAAGGACGACGTTGAGGACGACGTCAACTTCGTCAGGTTCTCGAAGAGGGCGCGAATGTGAAAGGGTGCATACTGTCGCTCCGCATACGGGGTGCGCAATGGGGTGCAAGCACAGTGAGCTGAAATGGTCTACTACGCGTACCTACTGCACATTAGGAGGCCAGAATATACATAGCTGAAAATCTTGAGTAGTAGCTTAAAGGGGTCATGAAACGATTTTCCTACTTCTTCCTCCTTACTTTTAACCCTCACCTCTAATGCAAATTGCGAAATCACGTGGTCGTGACATTCCTTCGGCACCGGTGCGATGACTCCTAGCTTCCACCGTGCTTTTTATGCACATCATAGAACTTGTCATTCCCCAGTGACAATAATTTCCGTCAGGGCACTCATTCGCCACGAACGCGAATCCAAATATTCGTCGACGGATTGATTGTTGACGAGCGCATACGTCCGAGTACGCAGTTCTCGTGACCAATGCGTGAGCTGGGCTCTGCCGACATCAGTTTGGCGCCGGTGACGCGCTTCCGCGGATGAATCATAGTGAAAAGGCGGAGAGCTTTCGAAGGCAAGAAGGTACAAAATAGTCCGCTATATTTCAAATGTTCGTGCCGAAAAGCTGGCTTGTGACTTTCTAGCCTCTTTCTTTTGGCCAACTAAACGATATGCGATTGGTAAAGTCCCAATTTAAAATCATTCATCCCAACCCAAAATTCGTTTCATGGGCCCTTTAACATTGCTATCGCATTAAAATATCGTATTGTCTCGCTAATTTAAGGTGATCATGCCCAAAATTTGCTAGAACACATTTTTTTTTTTCTGTCGAAAGCTTTGATACGCCGTATTCAGACTGGTTAATACCGTGTGAGAACCTATACCACCATTAAGAAAATGTCGTTGAACATCCAGTACGACTTATACAGTGACTTTGATAAAAATACTTAGAAATATTAAGTACATTTTTTCCGGCATCAGTCATGTAAAACACGCAGTCATTACCTGTACGTTGATGAGATAATCATGAATAGGAAGCAAAGTCCAAAGACAATATTCGCCAACATATTAATCTTGTACGAAAGCTGAAAAGGCTTGTTTATAAAATCTTCCTAGGAAAACGATTGTCTAAATATCATTCACTGAAGTCATATGGTCGAGGAGCCTATTGGCGTGTGTCTCAGAATTCTACTAGTTTTAGCTCAGTGTAGACCTTGCTATATACAGCAAAAAAAAAAGCTTAAAATATTTTTATTACTTTAGCGAATAACCCCAAGACAATACGAAAATATGCATTTGTACATTTGAAGAAAAGGCTTCCTCGAAAAGAACCCATTCATATTTTGTGGCTGCACCTTTCCGTGGAGTTTTAATTACTCGGATAATTCAATTCAATTGTTAGAGTTTTATATACCACCACTTGAAAAGCACGTGGCGCCGTTCCTCATACATTTCTAATAATTCAGTATCGCCCTCAGTCCTTCGTTATAAAAATTCCATGCATTCAGCATGTCTTACAGCATCACGCCATACTGAACAGATGTGCTCAATATTTGCGGTGAGACGCTCGCGAGGAGCGTTTCTGTTTTCCTCACTATGGGTAGTGCACGTCCCAGCAACGCGGTCATGTTTTAATGCTCATAGTGTATAAAAGATTGGCATTGCACGTGCTTACACCAGTAGAGGAAGTTGAAGTATGTTTACTCTGGGTTGTAAAAAATCTCCACAAGGCGTCAATACCTTAGTTTCCCGCCGCGAATATATAGAATAAATGCCGCTCAGCTTTCGAGCACAAAAAAAAAAAAAAAAAAACAAATATGGGAATGTGACAGAAAGAAGCTTTACAAAAACAACCTATAGCTGACGAAACAAATTACAATTGCGAATTTTGTAATCCTGGGCATAGTGTCAGATGTTTTCGAAATTCGTTTTTGCTCAGATCGTTTTCGGGCAGTTTCATTTTAAATCGCGCAAGGAAAGGGTTGATAATGCAAACACCTATAAAAAGTGTTTATGCGGCCCCAACACTTGAAAGACTGAAACTGAAAGCCGTATTTGCGGAATTTCTGTAGTTCTCGAGATTTTTACTTCAAAAAGGCCAAAAACACATTTTGAGATTACGGCGATCCTTTCAGGCCGCGGATTTGGATGTTTCACCAGTCTCACAAATCTTTCGCTTTTCGCAGAACACGGATCCTTGTACTATCGGGGAAAAATGAAATGCGAACAGAGGAGCGCGTGGCTCGCGGTACAGGCTGCGCCGCCTGGAAGTGAGCCTAGGGGCGAGGTTGCGTGGCCTACTTCGATGTGTTCATGAACCTCGATTGGCGCTCCCTCAGCTTCAGCAGTCCGCCTCTAGTGCGCTGAAAGCTATCACGGCTATCTTTGCTGGCTCAGCGCGTGCGGTGCAAAGAAGCTCGCCGCACTCGCCGAGCAGGCAAAGATAGCGTGACAGCTTTCAGCGCACTGAGAGGCGCCCTGCCGAAGCTCGGGGAGCGCCGATCGAGGGGCGTGAACACATCGAAGTAGGCCACGCACCCTCGCCCCTAGGTTTACTTCCAGGCGGCGCAGCCTGTACCACGAACCACGCGCTCCTCTGTTCGCATTTCATTTTTCCCCGATAGTACATGCATGTTTAACACTACTTTAGAAAAACCAAATGGCCATACAAATGTTTTTGTTTAGAATCATGTTTAATTATAAAAGTCCCTGTTATTAATTATTCAATATTTCTTAGTCCCCCCTTTTCTTTACATATTTAATATATCTGTGTGTATGCCCGTATCCTTGCAAATACTTGCGCAGCACTTTGGTCATAACTGACGCAGTTGTCGTACTATAGATTACACGTGACAGTCGCATGATTCGTGGTACTCCGGGTAACGTGGCGACGTCGTGCAATAGCGTCACGTCGTGGCTTCAGGTAACATCACGCATATGATACAATCTAATGTGACTTCAAAGTGTCACTTGATCTCACGGTGTCACGTGACATGATACGGATTGAGCGATTTAGGGTATTTCTAAAGTTTTTTTTTTTTTGCAAATACAGCTGAGGTTTTAACGCGTCACTGTATTAAGCACTCAAAACGCACAAACTAGTTTTATAACACATACTGATTTTTGAAAAGAAACAAAGTCAAATAAATCTTTGGTGCAAACGAAGCAGTCATTTTACCTAAACTTTTAAACGCTCTATTCACGCTACCAGTCGAAGATGGGTATAAATAAACGCCAACTCAATTTCATTACAACTTAATATTTAGGAATAGCAATGTGGCGCCTAAATAGCTGCTGAAAAAAAAGGCTTGGAAAAGTTTTTGTTTGTTAGGTGAATATCCATATCCATCCATCCGCTATCCATATAACATAAATAGCGGACAAAGTAATGGCTCCAAATATTCTATATGCATTAAAACCATCCACAGAGCTCTTAATATGCTTCCATTAACACGAACATTAACACTTAAATACGAAAAGTTACGTAATATCAAAAGAGCTGAACAAAAAAAAAAACGAATGGACAAAAAGGCGAACTCCGTGAGGCACGTAAAGCTCAGCGTGTACTAAATATATATTTAACCGCAAATATATTATTACATTTAAAGCGGTTATGAAACGATATCGGGCTGGATAGTTCTCGACTTTGCAGATGCGTACAGGTCCTAGTCCGTCCCAAGTATACTCGCACAGAACGCCACGCACTCAGAAGTTTGTTGTCGCGGTGAAATTGGGAGGATAAAAGGGGACTATGTCTTTCAGTCTTACCTTAGCAAAGCTTGATGACGTAATTGTGGGATCGAAACAACCCTCCTAACGCAAATCGAGCGCCGCTCATGGATTGGACACGAGCAAAAAGCAAATTGGGTTATGGGGACACTTATACAGCGTGTAGTTGGTCAGCCATTTAAAGTTGCGACGAGTCACTCGCTGTAGATGAGCAATTTAGCCAGTGCAGTACAACCGCTAGCCTGGGGTCTTTAACGTGCACCACGCAGTAGTGATACACGACCGCACACCGGTACGATGCTCATCCAGATCGAAACGGGCAGGGGTGGGGCTCGAACCCAGGATCCCCATGGGTTCTGCAGCGCGAGCTTTCGCTCCACGCGCATCGAGCTGGGTGTGCGCTCTAGCCCATATCCCCCTTAGGACACTTTTTTTTTTTTCAAAAGTCTTCATTTACATGGGTATATACACGAGAACACTATGTACAATTTACATTATGTACAAAGCGTCAAAGACACCAAAGAATTGAACGGTTGTCAACCTATACAAGGAGAGTGTTACTAGAAATATTAGAAAGCTCGGAAATAGTTGGAAACAAAGGATGTACAGCACACTTCAGTTTTCCTCTACAGGGAGTTGGCGAAGAGTGCCCTAAAGTGTTAAAATCCTGGTCTAGTGACACAGACTCATATGACGTCAGGTGAACGACTGATGCCTTCTATGACTTTTTTCCATTCTTCATTATCTTCGCAGCACGCTAGCATGCTCTGACAAACAAATGTGGCAATATTCTTAAAGTTCACCCAAGACGGTTCAACCCCTCCGTCCGTATCAACTTTCCGTGTCTTCCACAGGCTATATAAACCTATCACAACTAATGTGTCGAGAACCGTATCTAACTGGTCTCCAAAATGTAGGTAACGGAAATTACTTTCTTCGACTTCAAAGTCTTTTTTCACTGTCCTCTTGAAAACGTCCCAGAAGAAGACTGTATGAACACAGAGCACAAATGCATGAGTGAATGTCTCAGTTGCTTTGCAGAGCCTGCAGTTTGTGCTCCAAAATACGTCAAAACCCCGTGACTCTCGCCACTCCTTTACAGGTATTGTGCGCGAGTGAAAGCGAAAAAAGAACGACTTGCACTTCGGTGGAATGGGCAAGCGTTTGACTCTTTTTAAAACATCAGTTTTGCAGTTAGGGGGAGCAGCAAATACACCCAATCGGTACAGTGGATCTGGAAATAAAGATGTTAGAAGACATTTAAGTAACTTCTTCTTGGAACATGTCTCTAAGAAGTCACCGGTAAACCGTGCTCTCAGGAAATCAATGGTGTCAGCTACCTCTTTGTAGAAGCCGCGTAAAGTGATCGTTTTGCTCGATGACTCTGTATTTACTGCTGTTCCTGTGTACTTTGATAAGAAATATGTTTTACACGTTTCTAGAAACGGGTGCTGTGGTGTTCGATAAAATTTCCATCTCGCCATAAGCTGCCTAACAAAGATATGCCCAAGACCTAGGCCGCCGTCCTCCGTTCGTTGGAAGAGGTTTGATCTCTGCATGGGCTCGTACGTTGAATTCCAAATAAACATTGCAAAAATCCTGTTAAACCTGTTAAACCTGTCTAGAACAGTGCATGACCTGAGGAATGTATGTTAATTTTGACAAAAGAAATATATTGCAAACGGCAATTTTGCCACACGTGGAAAGGTATCTTAGCTTCCATATACGAACGGCTGACTTGACTTTGGTTTCTAAAGAATCCCACATGGGTTTCAGATTGTCCATGACATTCAGTGGCACACCTAAAAGCTGCGGCTTGCTCGTTGTCCACTCGATGTCGACGAACTTGGCGGGTGTTGTACCCAACTCCCCGCACCACGAACCACTACTTTTATCCTCATTCACCAAAGCACCAGACTCAGGGCAGTAGTCGTCGACATGTGACATCGCTGTTACGATGCTTGGTTTGTTGGAGCAAATCAGGACCAAGTCGTCCGCGTAAGCCAGGAGTTTGACTTCGCACGCATGAAGGCGAAACCCTTGTATGTCTTTGTCATTGATGATGTTTCTGCAGAGAGGCTCTAGGTAGGTATTGAAGAGCAGCGGCGACAGTGGATAAAATTGGCGTACCGACCTTCGAACTAGTATAGATTTTGTCAGAGATCCGTTTAGAAGTAATCTTGTCGATATGTCCTTGTAACAAAGCTTTACGCCTTTTTCAATAATTTCGCCAATATTTAGGAGCTTTAAGGGCGCAAAAAGAAAATAGTGGTCCACTCTGTCGAACGCTTTTGCGAGGTCAAGTTGCAATATAGCTGCAGAGTCTTGTGTACGTTGGCATATCTCCAACATTGGTCGTACGGTGTGGAGATTAGTTTGTATGTTTCTTCCCTTGATGGAACATGTCTGATGATCACCGACGACTCGACTTATTACTGTTTGAAGTCTTCCAGCCAGCACTCGAGCAAAAATCTTGTAGTCACAGTTCAGGAGACTGATAGGTCGGTAGCGCTCAACCCTTTGCAGCTTGATTGGGTCCTTGAATTTAGAAATAAGTATGGTATGTGCCTTCCAATACGACAGTGGTAAGGTATCCTCGGCGTAAGATTCTTTGAAAACGTTGCAAAGAATTGGTGTTAGTCTTTCCTTCGATTTTTTATAAAAGCTTGCAGGCAATCCATCAGGACCGGGAGCTTTATTACTTTTCATTTCGGTGATGTTTTGCGTAATCTCCTGTATATCAAGGGGAGAATTTAATTTTTCCTTCGTTTCATTTTCTAAGCTGGGCAATTTTGCTATTATTTCACGCAGCCTGGATAGGGAGACTTATTACTTGTTGCAAAAAGTGCAGCGTAATGAGAGACGAATGCATTCTGAATATCGTTTTCGTTTGCCAATTCTTGACCATTTAGTTTTATCACTGGCACCGACTTTTTTTGAACGTACTCTCGTTCAGCATGAATGTTTCTCTTCGTGGGCTGTTCACCTTCAATTAGTTGTAGGGTGCGAGTCCTCACAGCTTCTTCTTCATAGCGTTTCTTGTCGTAATCTTCGATTTGTTTCTTAATGTTTTCGATTTCATTTTTATACATCACTGGCTGCTGGCATTCAAGATTGTATAGGTATAAGAGGTCTCCATTTAAGCGCTTCTCTTCTTTTTTTTCATAATACCTAATTATCGATGACCTCTCAATCGCTTGTTCCCGTGTCCTCATTTTAAACAGATCCCAACTTTGGCACCACCCGGTTTTGACTTGTTCAAGGTCATGTATGAGACCTTCTACTGCATTTGAAATTCATTATCTCTTCACAATGTTTCAATCATTTTCCAACATTCCCATGACTGCGGTCTTTCCTTTCTTCTTTTTCAATCCGAACCTACACTGAAAATGACCAGGCAATGATCTGAAAAATATGTAGGGATCACATTGTAGTTACTAAGTGCTCTACTAGCCGAACCAGGTACGTAGATTCGGTCCAAACGCGCATGTGATGAACCCTGAAAGTGTGTGTATTGAAGAACGTTCTGTGTTGTGCAAACATCTATAAGGCCGCAATCCCTAACCAGAGCTCGGGGAACCTCTACACTTGGGTTCATAATTTTCTTGTTCGGAATTCTGTCCTTGACATGCAAAACACAGTTAAAATCTCCGAGCATAATAACATCGAATCTGGTATCAGCATGTATCCTTACTTAATTAAATAAGTTTTCTCTTTGCGCTTGGTCATTGTACGCGTAAACAACGACTATGCAGCAGGGGTTTCTTTGTATAAGGGCATTAGCAACTAGGAGCCTTCCTGCATCCGCACCTTCGATTAAACTGCACATTCGAAAGTCAAAACCTTTTCGAAAGAAGAGCGAGCATCCAGCAGAATAATCAATTGCTGGGCAGTGGTAGATGTCGTATGAGCTTGCCCATAGGGTGTTTGCCGAGAACAAAACATTTCCTTCAGAAACTTTTGTCTCTTGGAGTGCTACTATGTCGATGATGTGCAGTTCTAAAAACCGAAACACCTGATATTGTTTTTTGCGCGAATTTATACCTCGAACGTTAAGAGAACATATGGTGAAAGTACTCGTCTGGGTGGTGCCAAGGTTGACTGTGGTCATTTACACGTTGGCTTCTGATCGGGTTAGGTTGTCATCTTCCGGTCCTTAAACTTCGACTTTCCCCGCTGTTCTTGTAAGTCCGCGCGCCCTCGTTCATCTTCACTAACGACGAGGGCATCTTTAGAGCAGCAAGGTTCCTCAATCAGAAGGGCTTCACTTGTGTCCACCTTCGCCTTCTTGGTCGTCCTCTCGTCTTTTCCCTCATTTGAAGTAGGCGAAGTTGATTGGATGGACAACTTTCTTGCCTCCTTGGCTTTGTTGGTTGAGGTGTCGTCCTTGGTTCTAGTTGGCGTTTCTTGCGTTAAGACCTCTTCCCGACTAGGCTTGGGTGCTTCTTCATGTTGACCCGAGGGCCCTTCACCTGAACTAGAGGTATTTTCGTGGGATTCCTGAGACTCGCCCATTGGTTCCAAGTCTTTCGTGAACATCTCATCGACGTCCATGATGTGCTCGCTCACATCAGTCACTGGAGAGGCGTTACTTTGTAGCTTAGATGCATAGGTAACAATGCATTCCTCGGTCGAATGGCCAAATCGCCATGCGTGCAGCGTGATGTCGAGCACTGCCTGCGGATGTGGCCAATCGCTTTGCAGCGCAGGCAGAGCGGAGGTCGTCCAGGAATGACCACCAGGGTGTTCACTCCGTAGATGTTCAGCGTGTGTGGGACCTTGTCAACCGTGAGGTGGTCTTTGAGGGCGAGGGTCACTATTCGGGTCAGGGTGTGCGTTTCTTCGAGATCTGAAAATCTCCACTTCTCTCTTGTTATACCTTTGACGGTTCAAAACGATTCCAACACCTTCTTGATTTCACTGTCTGGAAGCTGAGGTGATAGCCACAGAAGCTTCATCTTGATATCGTCCTTGGTTGGATCAATCACGAGGCACCTTTTTCGCTTGATCTCAAGCTCTTCGCATGCCTTGATTTTGCATTTTGCGGCTCCGTTGGCGAAGACAGCCATCCAGACATGGCTCATTTGATATGGGCCCAATTCTATTAGATCAGTTCGTTCAATCATCGAAAACAGAACTTCCTTGAAGTCTGTTGCCTTGTAGGGCCTTCCGGACATGTCCGCATGCAGAAAGAGGGAGTTTGTAACTAGCATACCTGTCGGTAGACGTGGAAGAATGATACGATAATCGTCGGACTGCTTGGAGCATTCCACTGCCTGTTCATTTACCCGGTCAACGAGGACCGTCATGCTGCTCTCCTTGGAGCTCATCTTCCGTCTTGCTAAATCGCTGACTTCTTTGCAGCGGGTCCCAGGGCCACAAGGGCCCCAGCAGACATGTACAAATTACTCAAAAAAGGTAGTTAAGTTAAGTTACTGAGTGTCGACTCCAAAAGTAATTGGAGTAGAGTAGAAATTGCGCATTAGTAATAGTAATTGAGTAAACCATTAACTACTCTAAAAAGTAGCGAGTTACTTTCAAGTTACTTTCGAAATTACTTTTTTATATTTTTGTGCTAGCAAAATGAACAGCAGTTTTGATCAATGAAAAACCCAGCGAGCCTAAAATAAATGCAGTCTATTTATAGCTTGCGTTTTTGCCAAAATAGTTTATTCGCTCGCAGAAGCAATTGACTTTCAAAGTTCTTGATAGGAGAGTTTTCCCTTTTCCTTTTAAAGACGTCCCCAGCCAAGCTAAATAGACGTTCCACCGTGGCACTGAATGGAACGGCAGCGTTGAATTTGAGAAACAGGCTGTGCAGGGTCGAGTAAGCGAGTGTCGGCATCTTAGGTGTCCATAACGAAACATGTGAGGTTTCCCTCGGGTAGAAGGTCTTTTATAACAAACTTTCCTCCTTTTTTTTCTTTTTTCTTCGTCAAGTTGGGATTGTTATGACTGGCCCCTCTTTATTCCGACGTCGTTCTGAGAGTACGCTGAGCGAGTGCACCAGACCGTCAAGGGTTCAAGTCTCGCGCCACGACGATGAGATCATCCGGACGACTGCGCGTCCCGTTGTAGTGCTAGTGCTACGCTACTGAAAAAAGAAATGATTGGTCTAACAGAAGATGAACCGAAGTACGGTGCCTACATGTTTCCGCCGCTCCGCTGTTTAGGGTGGCGACAACGTTTGTGGTACCTGTTGCCGACAAACCAGTGTTGCCTACCTCGTTACCATGGCAGCCTCCGCTGTTTCGTCGACCATTCTGTCACACTCGCCAGTCGTGCGCTCGCGCTACTCCGCTAATCCTCGTTAGGGCTAGGGAGCGCCCACCGCTCTCGTTCCGATGGCGAGGTTTCGGCGTGCGATGCCGGTCTGTTGCGTTCCATTTTGTCAAGGGGACTCACGTTTCGATAAACGCAACGCATACTTCCTGCTCGCAACTTCAAAGTATGAAACACCCGAATAAAGAGAGCGAAAGCCACGACGACCGCCATCCCGCTGAGCCTCCGACTAGGGGTGTCGCGAACTTTTGTCGAACCAGATTTTTTGGTCGAACTTCCGGGGTTCGACAGAGTCGAACCGGTTCGAAGAACCTTCGAACTTTTCACCAGAGTCGACCGGTTCGACTTTATGGACAGTGTGGCCAGTCCTTAATACAAGCATGTCTAGGTTTGGAGAATTTTTTTTTTTATGCAAGGGGTTATTTTATTTTGTGAACAGCTGCAATTAAAAGAAACTAATTCTAATCACTGAAGAAGTTAATAACTTAAATTTTAGTACTGTATTGACTGAAATAGCCAATCAGCGCTGCACTTAATTCATCTCTTAGCCATTACCATCCAATCCGAAGCCAACTGGTCAGCCTGTCGCGCATGCGCACACGAGTCGAACCTCAATACAAGGTTCGTCGAACTTTCCACTAAAAGTTCGAAAAAGTCGAACCTGGTCGAACTCAAACCGCGACCGGTTCGCGACACCCCTACCTCCGACTCGTTTGACTCCTCTTATGAACGGAAACGGAAGTGGCCTCACAGTGTTGCCGGTGTGTCGAAACTACGAAAACTCAACGTTGTGTACGTTTAGCGAAATGAGAAGTGGGTCAAAATGGCGGTGGGAGAGGATCTGGGAAAGGGTAACAAGAAGTTGGCGCCACCCTAAAGCGGAGCGGAAACATGTAGGCACCCTAAACCGAAGTATACTTCGCCGCTGACGGCGGGTCCAACAAAAGGACACGCCTGACAAGTAAATCGTTTTTAACAAAGAGAAGTTCTCCCTGGCGTGGATGGTCGGAAGGACACGAAGGATTACGTGAACAAGCATCGTCGCTCGTATACAATTGCAGCTGGAAGTGGCAAACGTGCTTCCATGAACGGATTATCCGTGCCAGGGTTTGTGCGCGAGGGAGTCCGGTTTTGCAAAGCCGTATGCGCTGACGACAAGGCGACCATGGTAACAGGCGCCCAGCTGCGAGGTCGTTCCAGTGGCGCCTCCCGTGGAACCTACCACTTGAGTCAGAACTCTCTAAAGACAGACAACAACTCTCGGAGTGTCCCCGTCTTTCACGGTTGCAGCTGGAAACGCGGCGCCTGCGTGCATTACCGGATTAGGTCAATACCCGACCAAGGCTTTGTTAAGCATCTCTTCCTGCATTCGTGCGTGCCGGTGTTATGTTTTGGCTGCTCGTCGCCGCCTTGACCCAAGGACGCTTTCCCGAACAAGGGGGCCCCATGTTAGGGAATGCCTCTTCATCTGCCGGCGTCTTATTCATTTCTGCGCTCAAACTTTCGTGATGGGCAAAATTAGCACTATATAATTTCGAAAGTAGTTAGTAATTTGAGTAGAAGTTACCTGAAAAAAGTAGTTAAATTAAACTACTAATTACCCAAACCAAATTGTAATTGAAAGTTACCAAGTTACTGAAAAAAGTAGTTAAACTACAGTAGTTTGAGTAGAGTAGTTGAACTACGTCCAAGTCTGGGCCCCAGTAAGTGACTTAAAATCGGAAAGCGAAAATTTGGGCGTTCAATGGCGAGCACTTCTTCTTCCTCTCTCCCCCATCCCCCCTTTGGACACGAGGACCATGTGAGCGCTCAACTTCGGCTCGTAACAATCATTGCCTCGGCGTACACTCGGGTAGTTACACGTGTCCAACCACTGCGGTGATGAGAATAGCCGAACTTTAACCATACCTGGAGCTCAGCACGCGTTTTCTACTCTGACCTTTTTGTTCCGATCGCGCTTATTTTTCTCTTTTCTTCCGAGGCTCGTGAAGGAGCGTCTCCCAAACCGCGGTCCTGGCGTTGTTTGCGCTAAGGCAACATTGTGTTTTCGGCAATTTCTTTGTATTTTTCCTGAAAATTCGGTCGGCATTAAGCATTTCAAACGATGTCATCACCCTAAACAAAATGACGTTGAGGAACATTAGCACTCAAGCCTTTTCATAAAATTCAGTCTGCGCGTTTCTTACATGTAGAGTGCCTTCATACACACACGCGCTTTTGCTTGAGTGGTGACATCTCAGCCATTTTTCCTCCCAATCGTTTTTTTATGCATTTTGAAGTGCGCGCAATCCTGTGTCGCTCAGCTCGAGTGCGTAGCTTTGGCTGATAGATAGATTCCATTTTACCGCCCAAGTCACGCACCGAGTGCGCGAGAGCGTTACGCGCTGGCACATTCAGGGTAACAATGGATGTCTTCACCCTGAGACAGACAGACATGTAGGCACCCTACTTACATGTACCGTCAGCCGTTCTTCCGTGCGCGCAAAACACGTACCAAGAGCGGGTGCTCCGTCGCCATTTGCTTCTTATTAGCGGCGAGATGTTTTGGTGGCGCCCTCCTTTGGTGTCCTCTTGTGACGTCATTACCCGACGAACAACAAGTTCGATGGTGTTTCTAATAAGCATGGTGGAACCATTAAATAATTGCGCTCTGAAACCAACGCTACCATTACCACCAAAATTGAAGTTCTTCCATTCCTCTTATTTCCGTCGATGAGAAATCCTTTGCTGACGTCATAGCATTCGGCCCATCGCGGAAGGTAGGGTGCCTAGATGTCTGTCTGTCTCAGGGTGAAGACATCCATTGTTGTCCGGAATGTGCCAGCGCGTGACGCTCTCGCGCACTCGGTGCGTGACTTGGGCGGTAAGATGGCGTCTATGCATAAGCCAAAGCTACGTGCTCGAGCTGAGTGACACCGGATTGCGCGCACTTCAAAATGCATAAAAAAACGATTGGGCGGAAAAATGGCTGAGATGTCACCACTCAAGCAAAAGCGCGCGTGTGTATGAAGGCACTCTAGCGGAAGGACGATCGCAGCGACGCTTTTTTGAGGGTGGTGTTTAGCTCGCATGCTCAGAACAAGCTCGCATTAATAGGTTGCTAAGGGCGGCAGTCTTAATGGTGAGGAATGCACGTGCAAACAAACTGTGGAAGCTCGCCATCAGCACGCGCTCAGCAGTCACGCACACAACTATGGCCAAAAGTGATTACTCCCTATACTCTGCTTCATACTTACGACTGGTTCACACAGCGCCGTTTTCTTACGTTTTCTTGCATTACGTACAAGACACCGAAATATTCCTGTCTCGAATGCCGCGTGCCAGACTAGTTCCTTGAACTGGTAGCCACGCTGAATAAGAAGCACAGACGTCCTGGGACCTTCTACGTCAGATTTCGTAACGTAACGTAAAAAAAACGGTGCTGTACCCGCCATTAGTGTACAACGCTGTCAAACCTACTGGCATGAGCATGGGGCGTGATCTCATTGACCATTTGCACTCGTTCTCTCGCCAACGAAACTGTAGATGAAGCCACGCGCTCGCTCCAGTGGTATTGACAGCGTATGTATGACCGTAGCCTCCTCTATACCGCGGTGTCTATACTCACAGAGCCTGGCAGATCACCACGAGGTGCGGCCGCCGAAAGTGAAAAGGTAGTGAAGCAGACAACTGGTGAGAGAAGAGGAATGTAACGGGCGCCCCGCTGCGGCAAGACGCCGAAACCCACTTCTCTCGAGCGATAAAAAGTCCGCTCGTTCTCCTCGCGTTTTTCGCGCTACCGCTTCTTTTCTCGTCGGGTTTAAAAACCATGTTTCGGGTCCTCACCAGTGCAGAAGCTGTGCGTTGAATACCAGAAATGCTCTCTGCTACCAGATCCTCGCGCTCCGAATCTGCGACCGGGCACTCTATGGCTCTGTCGTCGAACTGCCAGGCTTTGTGAGTATAGAGGAAGCTTTGGTATGACCAGTAACGTTGTGTATTACAGTATGTATGACGTGTGTATGACCATAGCCTTCTCTATACTCACAAAGCCTGGCAGTTTAATGACGGAGCCATAGATAGTTCGGTAGCAGATTTGGAGCGCGGGGATCTGGTAGCACAGAGCATTTCTCGGGGAGCCTGTAATCAGCGCACAGCTTTTGCAGCAGCGAGGATCCGAAACATGGTTTTCAAACCCGACGAGAAAAGAAGCGGTAGCCCGAGCAACGCGAGAAGCACGGGCGGATATTCCATCGCTTGCGACCAGTGGGTTTCGGCGTTTCACCACAGCGGGGCGCCCGTTACGTGCCTCTTGTCTGCCGCTCTACCTTTTCACTTTCGGCGGCCGCGTCTCGTGGCAATCTGCCCGGCTTTGTCAGATTAGGGAAGGCTATGGTATGACAGTATGAAACTCGGTATAGCGCCACAGATAGGGCTGACTATTTCAGTACAGTATTCAAGGTGCGCAAGCGCTTGTGCCCCCATAGCCTTGACTAGTGCCACTAGATAATACCCGTGCCATACGGGCAACTCGAATGCCGTTTACAACGAATGACAATTGAGTGGACGCCCAATCAGCGAGCGACACTCCGGGCGTCGCGCATTCCACGCGCGACAGATTGCGAGTTGATTCGCTGATCACACAAATGTCATTCCTTGTAAATGGCATTCGCCCCAAATGTCATTCGACTGGTGCTACACGGCCTGCACGAATTGCATTCGCTGCAAATGTTATTTGCCACCGAAGGGGTTACGCGGAACCCCTTCGGTGGCTCTAGGCGTAACTCATTCGCATTCGGTCACGGGCCAAATGTGTAGCCTCTACCCCAGGTAAAAACCTAGGGTAGAGGCTACAGCCCCAAGTAAAAACACACCAATATGATTACGTTAACCGAAGTATACCCTAACTAAAAGTTATTTATTTGTGTTTGTTTTTATCTACGCATTCTTTAATACTAGATTGGAAGCGCGGCTTGTCACATAATTGCAAGCGGCTACTCTTTAACCCAAGAGAAACAGCCACTTCGCCTGCGTCGCCATCTTTTTCGCGTTTCTTCTCGGTTTTGTTACGTTTTGTTCGAACTTCGAAGTTTCTTCTGATGGAGCCGCAAGCGCCGCAAGCAGCCGCGAAAGAGATGACCCTGTGGTCCGACCACGAAACAACAGCTCTTTAAGGAACTTGGGAGGACAAGCTCGGTGACCTGCGGCGTTCCAAGCGAAACGCTAGAGTGAGCGTCCTCAGCTTCGGCTTCGAGCCTTTGCTGCTCAGCACGGTGCTTGGCGCGTAAATAGATGAGGGCGCTTATTAACCGTCGCACCCGTTTACCGTCCTCCGGTGCAAGGATCGACACTAGCAACTGTACAGGCACCATTTCCTTTCGCTTTGGTCAGCTTTTGGCTTTGGCTTATTGCGGCTAGAGCAACTAGAGCGTCACCAACAATTGAATTACAGCGGAAACGCAAAACAACATAAAGTAGTTGACTGCAAAATTTGTTTAAAACTACCTATAGACACTTTTTAGAGATCATAACCTTGAACAAACCTATTTAGCTTACAAAGAAACTTTACAATTGATTTTCTTCAGAGAGTAGGCGCTATCATCATCATGGCGCAAAATGACATTCGAAATGCACGTGTAGCACGGGCTTGAAATGTAATGTCATTCGGCGCCCGAATGCGATTCGCCCTGAATGGCATTTGCCATGTCTGTGTTGCACGGGTATAAGCTACGCTTCAGAGAAACGACACTTGCCCATATTGTGGCTTAAAATCATGGTTGTTAGTTAACTGAAGCATTATCTTAAATTACAGAAAACGCTCTCCCGCCCTCCACAAATGTGGCCCTGATTTTGTTTTTACAGTGCAGATATTTTTTTTCTCGCCTGAACTTTCTTAAATACATTGTTTAAAGGCCTTTGCAACAAAAAAGATTCCTTTGGTACTCATTGTCATTCGAGATTGCGTCATGTCCTATATATAGGACGTCAGGGCTTGGAGGTTAACAAAATGTATAAACGCAAAGTCGACAGGTAAACTTTATTTTGCCGAAAATTGCTCGGTCTGAGCACAATTGCTTGCCATCTTATATGAGAAGACAGAAAACAGTTCTTTACGGTGCATAAGAAGAAGGTTCACATTGCACTCTTGCGCTTTCCTGCACAGTTGCTTGCCAAGGTTGAAGCTATCGTGTGTGGAAAGCCAGAAAACAGTTCTTTCCACTGGACAAGCGGAGGTGAACGTCGTACTTTTGGCATTTTATCTTTGGCTTTCCTGTACATCCTTCCAATTGGCATCGCTGCTGCTCTTTCTCGACGGAAGGCCAGTGTCCAATTTGGTCGTACGTAACATCGTGAACTGGTCTCAGTGTGGTGGCGTTGGGCCTCTTGAGCGGTTGAAGCGGAGAGGTAGATGGTCGCCCGCGCTTCCGTGGCAAGTTCAGGGAACAAGCTTTTGCCAAGCTCTCAACTACAGCCAGGGTGAACTCTAGTAAGTCCATCTGCTCCTTCGTGCTGATGCCTCGGAGGTGGGCATGATGCCTGTACTCGAGCCAGGAGTTGGTCACACACAGATGGAAAAAGTGCACGATTACACGGAGCGTCCATTTTCTTGAACGAATCGAGGTCCGGTAGAGGGACACCAAAAAATCTGTCTTGTCTACCCCTCCCAAGCTTTCGTTGTACTTCTTTACAACTGCAGGGCGTTTGACACTTATGTAGTCGCCGTCTGCTTTGCTCCACCTGCTCACAACATCTTCGTCGTCAACGCTAACACAATTCGACGCCAGGTTTACGGCTCGATTGTCCATCCACCTTGTGATTACGATTTTGCCATCACTGCTCACTAGGTAGTCAGACGACCCTCTTCCTTCCTTTTTCAGCTGCTTTTCTGTCTTCAAAGGGCACTTTTCAGTTCTGATTTTTTTTAATAGTACCAGCAGCATAAATTCTTTTCTCCAGAAGAACACGGAGCACCGGCAGGGAGGTAAAGTAGTTATCGAAAAAACAACTTGTACCCGATGCCATCAGGTATCATTGCTGCTAAGTGCAAAACAAACGCACCTGTCACGCCAAACGTTTGTTTGTTTTTAGAACTCAGTTCTGTTGTAGAGCCCTGATAAACGATGAAATCATAAACGACTCCCGACGCGCCACACAACATGAATACCTTCACGCCCCAAGGGTTTGGTTTGCCTTTGACGTACTGCTTGACATCAAGCTTTCCTTTGAATGGAATTATTTGTTCATCCACGTAAAGGTGTTCCTCCAAGGGAAGCTGACGGCACCTTTCTTGGAACGAATTCAGAAGGGGCCTCACTTTCCAGAGACGGTCATTGGCGTTGTGGTCGCCATTCACATCGACAATATGAAGGCAATTTCTGAGCTTCTCAAAGCGTTTTCTTGACATGCTCACAGAAGACAAAAGTTCGGTCTTGAATGAAGGCTTCCAATACAAGCGCAACCGAGGATAGCGTATCACACCCATTGCCAAGTGAAGTGGAATGAGCCTTCTGATTTCTTCATCTGTCAGCACTGATTTTCCATCATGGCGAATTGAGTACATGTTTGTCTTATCGGCTACTCAGTGAACACGCTTTTGGACACATACACCGAAAAGTACTCGTATGGCATGAGAGGAGGTCCAAGGTAGCCATCGTTCTCGTCAGAAACTGGCTGAAATTGAGTACATGGTTTTTCACAAACTTTCCTGCACCAGGGCTCGGGGTCTTGGGCTCTCGTTTCATGCCGGTCATCCTCATCAGAAGAGTCGGACAGTTCCTGCGGGTTGGCCAAGTCGTCATCCGCCACATCGACAACTTCGCTGGCTTCATCTGTCTCGTCTTCTTCATCATCAGCGTCGGATATGTCGCCATTTCCCAGCGCGGCAAACATTATATCAGGATCTTCGAGACGCGGCCTTCTTGGGCGTAGTGATCTTCTGGCCGAGTAGAATACTCCAGGAGGTATTGTCCCACCTGAGCAAAAAATAATTAGGGCAAAAATAAAAATTACGGCTCCTATAAAAGAAAACAACAAGCACACAGTTGCAAAACCTCCCACAGACCCCTGTTACCCGTTGAGCCCTGGGGTGCTATGTTGCGCTATTTGCACTCCCAGGAGACCTGGAAGAAGGAAGTGACGTTAACGACTAGAGCCAACGCAGATTGGATGTTGACAGAAGCAAACAAAATCAACATCCAATCTGCATTTTCTGCGTTGTTGACGTCACTTCCTTCTCCCTAGTCTCCTGGGAGTGCAAAAAGCGCAACATAGCCTCCCTGGCGTCCTATTTATAGGACACATACAACGTGACAAGCCGCGGACATAATATTCACTCCAGAAGAACCCTTCTGCTACCACTACAGCCTTGAATATATTAGGAACAATGCACGAAATTCTCATCGTTAACACTCAAGCAGCTATTGAGTAAAAAAATAACAAACATGCGCTCACCTTCGTTGCCGCCGTTTTCACCATCCGCCATTTTGTTTGTGTACTACTGGAGCTTCGGGGAGGAGAAGGAAGAAGCAAATGAGGTCCATGCCATTGGGGATGTTTTCGCCACAGGCTCAGTTCCTGTTTCGGTTTCTAGGCTGTTTAGATACTATTTAATACTTAGCTTTCTTCATGTCCTTTTTATAGGACACCAGGGCCGAAAGGGTTAAACAGTTCGCGACGGAGGAAAACAATAATGCATGAGCTTCCTAACACCGACTCTAATACTCAGGAAGTCGCACTTCTGAAATATCACGATCGGCAGTTCGTCTGCTCTGCACAAGCACCAAGGTGACGGCTCCCAACAATATCGAGGAGCAGAGTGCCGATAATGTTGGCCGATACACTAAGCGTAGCTTATTTGGTGGCTCTAGCTTTGACTGCAGAGCCACACAAAGGTGTCTGCGAGAATAAAGAGTCTCTGGTCCCGCACGTTCTCTCGTCCCGAGCGGAAATAGGGCAGCATAGAAAGAAGACAAAAACATAATTGCGCGTGCACCCAGAAAAGGAAGCTGCAACCAAAGCCCCCGATAAGAACGCTGCAGATGAGCTCGCAAAAAGAACTGGAAGCAAGCAGCACTAAAAGAAGGTTTGCAGGTAAGCATACCTTTTACTTCGCAAGTACTTGAGCTCTGACTGGTGGAAACAAGGGCATGGAACCTCAGACTTCAAAAAATTCTGCTGCCAATAACGTCACCCAGTCTAAACAAAAGAGAAAATCATGTCCTCGTTTTAATGCAGTGAACACGTCCAAAGAATTCTAATCATGGCGGCGGAATTTGGATCAGAACTGTGTAAATTTTATCTCGAAGACGTTTCCAGTAAGCGTATAAGACAACACTTGTAGGCTTCCAATACCGGCAATCTTGATGGTGTAGTATGCGCGTTGCAAAAGCACTGCGGAAGCTCGCCATCAGCACGCGCTGAGCAGGGGCCCTTGGCGAAAAAGTCGGCGGGAAATCCGGCGGCTCTGATAGGCCGGCGCCAAGGTCAAGTGCGGCGTGGGCCAATCACAGCCGCCAGATTTCTCGCCGTCTTTTTTGTCAAGTGTCCAGATTAGGGCCCCAGCTATATAGATTAGAACCCCTCTATTTTAGGAAAAGTGGCGCCATTCAATGTTGTGGAAATGCTCGAGACACGTGCCGCGCGCTACTTCTGGGAAGAACATGGGGTCTGAAATCTAGCTCAGTGCTGCGCTGTGCCGCCATGATTGGTGCCACTAAATAAGCTACGCTTCAGAGTAACCACACTTGGCCATATTGTGTCTTAAAATTAGGGTTGTCAGTTATCTGAAGCTTTATCTGAAATCCCAGGAAACATTTTTTCGCCCTCCACAAATGAATGAACAGTTCGCTACAGAGAGAGAATCAATATCACATGAGCTTCCTAACACCAAATGTAATGCTGACCAAGTGGCACCTTTGAATCATGACCCTCGGCAGTTCTGTCTGCTCTGCACAAGCCCCAAAATCGCGGTGCTCACAAAAATGTCGGATACAGAGTGCCAATACTCTAAGCGCATCTCATTTAGTGGCTCTAGCCATGATCTTCACAAGAGCTGCACGTTCGTGCATCGACGCAACTTGCGCTAACTTTAAGACATGAGGGGGCTTTAATATAAATGTTTTGGTGGCGTCCTCCTATGGTTTCCACTCGTGATGTCATTACCTCGCGAACAACACGTTCGATGGTGGTTGTATTTGGCACGGTGGAAACTTGAAATCACTCCGCTCTCAAACCAACACTGCCAACACCGTCCAAATTGAAGACCTTACATTACTCTTATTTCTGTCTATGAGAAATCCTTTGCTGACGCCATAGTCAGCATTCGGTCAATCGTGCGAGGCCGGCCACAGCGAGGCTTTCGATCGCTCACGTCGCCAATACTCACCGGGCAATGAAGTTTGGTTTGACAAGTAACGCCCTCCTATGGGAACGTTTTGCAACTTTTAGGCGGCTTGTGGCCGCGAGCGTTGGATCCGATCTCGAGCTCGAATATCTGTGCGCCGTTCCGAAGTGTGAAGTAATGCTCGTGTCTACGCGCTCAGCGACTTGGCCTTGCCAAAGTTTCCCTTTTTGTCCACCAGCCGTGCTGACTAGCAGCCGACCGAGGCGCCTCCTGTTCACTGCCCTGGCGGTATGGCCCCCTGTGAATTAATATTGGCTGATGATTTCGGCAAACGAATCTTCGTGTCTGAACGAGCGCCAAACCGCTAACAATTCCCAATCACAAAATACTGTTCATTCAATCGATTGCTTCCTCAGTGCCCGAAGGAATAACAGAGGGGGGAGAGGAGGGGGGAGCAGGATTTTCGTTGAGTCGGATATCAATTGATCGCGTAAGGATAAAATTATATAAATACATTTTAATAAATAAACAAAGGCGAGCAGTTCTTCTGGCGAAAGGACAAGGGCAGCAATTACAGGGTCATGCTGTTGGCTCATTTCGATTTTGTTTTTTTACGGGCGCGAAAAGAAAAATATATCACATGCCCACAGACAAAAAAGAAATGTGCGAAAAGGCTTGTTAGAACCAAATTCAAGGCTCCGTAGAATGAAAAACCGCTGATTTTCGAATCAGTATACGTATATCTCGCACTTCTACGCTATTGAACTGGGGGTAGCATTTGCTGGTGGCCATGGCTGAGTCCTTCGCTGCTGAGCGAGTGCTGACGTCGCGCTTCCACGGCGCTTTAGCAAATGACGCAATCGTGATGGCTTTTTTTAGCGGACGATAAGTGCGAACTCGTTCCGAGCACGGGCTATGAGCACCGCTTTTGGATAGGGTACAGCAAGGTACAGGACTCACTGGATGTGCGTCTTTTACACAAAAACTCCTGTTGTTGATTCAACAAATAACGTCACGTTGCATAGTGGCACTACAGTGTCACGTTACGTTTTGCTGTTACATGACTTTGTGACGTCACATGAGATCACGGGACACTGTGACGTCGCATGACATGATGCGCTAGCAAGACGTCGCTTAACGTCATGAGGTCACACGACCGTGACGTCATCGTATTATCTATCGTATTATCAAATAGAAATTGTTCCCGCGTTTAAAACTTTGGGCGTTATTTTTCAAGAAAACTTGTTATGGGACGACCATATTAATCATATCGTATCAAAGTTATCTAGCATCGTCGGTATTCTATACCGTCATAAACACATCCTACCACTTAGAACAAAGTTAATATTATATAATTCATTATTTTATTCACATTTAAATTATGGTCAACTCATATGGGGCACTACTACCTATACCAACCTCCACAAAATCTTTATGCTACAAAAAAAGATATTAAGAAGTATCTCTAATGTGCCACTAGAACATCCAACCGATGATCTTTTTTGTAAGATTGGTGTGATGAAAATTTTTGATTTATATAAATATCGTTTATGTGCAAGGTATAAAATAGAAACAAATTTATCCCAATGTCACCTTAAAAACTTAGCGAAGCTAACAGATAAAATTTATAGGTACCCAACACGAATTAAAGAACCTTGGGAAGTACCCTTTTTTAGAACAAACTACGGCCACCAAAGTTTAAAATATACTTTGCCCTCTACCCTTAACCAGCTTAGTAGGCAAGGCATTGAGCTTAGCAATATATCGGTGAGCATCTTACGAGAAATGTTTATTTCAAATGTTTATTTCGAGCCAAATTGTCCGTGATAAGCGCTAAAATCTTTTGAATCGATGGTTTCTTTCGCGTTTATTTCAGTGGTGTTTAACGTTCTGTGTGTATATTCACTATTGTGTAAACTGTATCAATATGCTACTTATCTTGTTTAGCGTCAGTTCTTTCTTTGTAAAGTTGTTCAAACATGTAGTACACATGTCATGATTCAATTTTGTATAAATCTTTAGTGCCTGCATCGCGACTGCTGGTGTAGGTGGTTTGGGGCTCGTCAAGCTGTTTTTACAGCTTTTTTCCCAAGTCACCTTTTCAACATTGTTTTTGTTGGAAAAAATAAAGGTACTATTATTATTATTATTATCTGACACCGCAACGACACCTGGCATAGCGACGTCGAGTGACATCACGGTTATCTGACCTCATGTCGTCGCGTGACGTTACGGACACACACACACACACACAGAGCATGTGCCCGTCTCATTCGCAACTTATTCTGTGCTCCCCGGACTTTGTCAGCATAATCTAGCTATACTCGTTTTCAACACAAGGAAACAAATGAAGCTTTTGGGAGAAGTTCATGCGCCGCACGAAGTATAGTCCTAACATGATTTGGTCGTGGGAGGAAGAATCGATGTTTTTTGGCGTGCAAAGCGCCAAAAGTGTTAAAGTGGAAAAGTGTGAGGCGTAAAATAACCAACATAGCTCCATCTCTCTATAAAATAGGGCCAAAAATCTTGCCAGGGACAACCGCGGGCGGCGATGCAGACGACCAAGTCGAGTGGCGGGGTGGATTTGGTGCCCGTATTGATGGATGGCTCTTCCTCCTTATCGAGTCTGCTCGCGACGACCGTGGTCTATTAAAATGAACATAATCTTTTTGTAATGCACCGAAACTTGAAGTGAAAGAAATATGCGGTTGCATAAGGACGGCGCTTTTGCTGCCGACGGATTTCGTCTGCGTGTCGTTTGCTTTTTGTTCGCTGGCCGGCTACACCTTCCGACGCTGCTCCCGACGCCATCTATCAATACGTGCGCCAAACGCGCCCCACCACTCAACTTGGTCGTCTGCATCGTCGTCCGCCGTTGACCCTGCCAATTTTTTGACCCTATATTTTTGCGCAGAAAGGGAGCTCCTCTTTGTTATTTCACGTGAACAAACAAACCTGTGAAATACGCCTTTGATGAAAATTTTAGACTGCTACGCGCAGGCGTCAATTTTTACGGTTTATATTAGATCGAGCCTGGTGATTTCAAAGTCCAGACACCCTATACCTTGGCGTATGAACATTTCGCTGCATGACAGAATATTTTGACGTAAGCTGAATGCTTAAAGGGAAGATGGGGCACTTCTACATTTGAGAAAAAACGCATGAATTGCGTTCATTTGGCCTTTAGAATAACATATATCAAAATTATATTTCAATGCGACGCGCCGGAGAGCCACAAGAGCAATTTCAAAATAGGGCTGAAGCCCCGCCCCCCTAGCCTTGGGCAGCCAAAAGAGCCGTCAATGACGTCACGGACAGCGACTGTCTTTCGCGTTTTTCTCGCGTTTACCAATACTTACGCAGCAAATGGTTTGGGTATTCGGGTTCACGGGGTAAAAATACACTAGAATTCACTTCTAACTCATTTTTTCCAAGAAGCTCCGTAGCTTCCCTTTAAGTGTAGAGACCGCCACGCGTTTACATATTTGTGCGCATATTATGCACAATATGGGCACTATATTTGTAATATGGTTATAAAATCCTTTAATTCTCAAAACTAAAATGCCCCCCTCACGAGGTCGTTTTGTGTGCTGTGTGGTGCCTTGTTTTCAAAATTCGTCCTTTAGAATGCTGTCATTTGGAAGTAATCTGCACTCAGAAGTAGACACGACTGTTCGGCACTTTCTGGCCTGCTCCAATGTTGAGCGAACGTTTTATACAAAGTTAGTGGCTTGCTCTGCGTTCCTTTAACGTCATTTGTTTGTGTGCAGGGAGGAACGTACCTCGGACCCAGAGACACGGCTCCGCAACCTCCGCTTCTTCGGCGGGTCGCACAGGAGACGGTGGCCGGCATCATCAGCGGCTACCTCTTCCGTGAGTTATGCTCTTACCACACATCCGTGCTACTGGAAACCCCACAGAGAGTGGCGAGCTGCTTCTACAGACTTTATATTTGAACCACATTTTTTTTTTTTAAATTGCCACTCTAAAGGAGTTGTTAGGCCTAGTTGTGTACTCTGCGACCTTACTAGACATAGTTGCTGCCTAGCTGCTATTTGAAAATGGCTGCTCTTATGTAAGTGTGGTGACATTGAATCCAACCCGGGACCCCTCACTAAGGCACAAAGCGAAGAACTTTTGTTAAGTATTCACATAATTGTACAGAAACTTGACAACGGACAGACTGCTCTGATAGACCAAGTAAAAGTACTCTGAGAAAAGCAGACGCAAACGGACATACTCGTAGCCAGTCTGTCCTCCCGAGTCACAAACCTCGAAGCTGAGCTGGCTTCATTGAAGTTAAATCCTGCGACGGTTCGTGCTGAGGATACTAGAACCAGTTTCACCGAATCTCAACTGAGGCAGCTAGAAGCACGCTGCGACGACGCAGAAAGTCGCTCGCGCAGGTGTAACTTGCTGTTTTATGGTCTTCCTGACAAGGCAACAGAAACCTGGGCCGATTCAGAGCAGCTCGTCCGCTCAGTGTGCGCCGAAAACCTTGGTATTGAGTAGGATGATCTTGCCATAGACAGAGCACATCGCCTTGGCTCGTTCAGCCCCTAAAAACAAAGACCAATCATTGTAAAGTTCTGTTTCTTCAAGAACATACAAACCATTCTTTCGGCCGGTTTCAAACTCAAGGGCACTACTACATCTGTTGGCGAAGACTTTCCGGCAAACGTACGTGTTGCCAGAAGGGAACTGCTTGCATTTGTGAAACCAAAAAAGTGTCGCTTTAGGCTGCGATTTGATAAGCTATACACGGATGAAAATTGTTTTGTTTATGATTTTACTAACCAATGTGGTCATTCCCCGGAGCGAATAGCAACCCAAGGAAAAAAAGCCACGTCTCTTCTGCGCCTTCTTCTTCGTCAATAATTCGAGCTGATGAAACATTCTGCTGTTACTCGGTTCTGTTTACTAACATAAGGAGCATGCTTCCCAAACGTGACAATCTGTATTCCCTTATTGATTCATTGGAAGCCGATTTCGTTCTTCTAACCGAAACGTGGCTGACCCCCGAGGTTCATGACTTCGAAATATTTCCTTCCAATATGAATTATGCAATATACAGATGCGATAAAATTAGCAGAAGGGGCGGCAGAGCACTGATAGCGATAAACAACCGATTGTCATCATCAGGGCCGGCCTTTGGGGTGGGCGACCTGTGCAGCCGCACAAGGCGCCGTTCATAGGGGGGCGCCGAAAGGGCCGACAGGTCATGCAGGGCTCAAACGCCGAGGCGATAAAATCAAAAACAAAAAACGACCGCATCGCGAAGGCCCCCCCCTCCCCCTCCCCCCTCATGCAGAAAAAGATGGTGGCGGTCGCCGTTTCGCATTTCGGCCGCAAAACCAACGACTAAGTTCTTGTTATAACTGGCGTCCATCAACACGTAGCCACCTGCAGATGTTTTACTACAGAGAACCTCTCCTCCGAGAGATTCAAAGTGCCATGGAATGAATCATGAACGACTAGGCAAGCGATCACCTTCGCACAGCTCTCAAATTACGAGCGGAGTAAAACCTGACTCGCGAAAAGCGATGGAGGCAGCATTCCGCACTCTTAGTGCAACTTACCAAACGGTGGCGACAAACTCATCGGCGAGCAAATCAGTGTGTCGGAGCAAGTCACGAGACAAAATACTATTAGAACGGAATTTGGCTCTTAGTTATAACGTGCTTCGCTCAGAGTCTCTGATTGGCTCGCAGAAAATGTAGGCTTCGCCCTTTGCCAAGTTATCCTGAGCCGAAGAATGCCTCCGCTCAGCAGGTCTGACCGGGGGTAAAATGAACCCGATTCCTCCCGATATTCAAGCTGCACTTTTGGCAGCGATCGCTGTGGAGTCTTTAGCAGTAAGCTAAACAAGCCAATGCCCCCTCAGCATCCGGTGAGTCTCTGTGCCCGGAGGCTTCAACCCGACTTAAAATATAATGTGGATCCGCAGCACTTTCTTTTGTGTGTGTGTGTGTGTGAGCGACCAGCGACAACTCCGGAATCGCAATGCCGATCAGTGTTACCAACTCAAAATTCAGAAACCCAACGCAAGAATCCCGAAAACCGCTAAAAACAACTAAATTAATAATGTTGCGCAAGAATGGCCGAATCACAGCAGGCAGACCCTGGCGTCCGACATGAAGCTCGAACTCTTGATGGGCAGCTCACGGACCTTAAGTTTCTCGTTTACATTGTTGACAGGTACGCCATTCTTTTTTCAAGTTAATGTTGTAAGCCAGATCATGCAATGCAAAACGAAGGAAATCGCAGCAACCACCCAGCTGATGAAAGCATTCAGCGATTACATCGACAATTATCGCGATGTCGGGTACGAATTTGCAATTGGCAACTGCGAGCGGTCTTCCCGAGAGCATGGGTGTTGACAGCGTGATAAAACCGGCCTCTCGACTGCGGCGGAAAAAGCGCCAATTCTGTTATGAGTGCCAAGACGAGGTTGATGATGTCAAGACAAAATTCACGCGAGAGTTCTACGAGATGACTGACACCGTAAAATATCGGTTGAAGAACGCTTAACGCAGTTGGAGGAGCACGTGAGCTTCTGGTGGTTCCTTTACGGCCTCACCCGGCTTCCCCACAAAGCAGAACTTAAACTTTGCCAAGGGTTTGACCATGCATTGAGAGTCTGCGACACCTAAAAAATGCAGACATGGACGGTACAGATATCTGCGGGGAGCTCATATAACTATGCAGCCTTCTGCCCACTGGACGCAGTGCTAGCCAAGGCGTCCTCCAGTTTATTCTGGACAACCATCTATGTGACAAATTCCCTTATACGTGGGTGTCATTGAGAATCCTCCCCACTTTGCCAGTGTCAGTGGCCACCACCGAGAGGAGTTTCTCAAAATTAGCGCTTATTAAGACATACCTAAGATCAACCATGGCAGATGACAGGATATCGACATTGGCAATTTCGTCCATTGAAAACAGGATAGCGTCTAGCCTGGATATGTCGCAAGACGTAGCCCAATTTCCCATGTTGAAGTCTCGGATGGTTGCCTTCTAGGGTATTTGACGTGTTAACTTGTGCTTTTGTTTTCTGTGTCCATCAGACATTAGCTTGCTAAGGCAAACAGCTGAAGTTTGGTTAATCTAGGAAATAAATGATTGTTTAACCTTTGAACACGGTGCCGACAAAACTCCCAATGTTCGCGAACGTCGTTCGTTTTTAGTATGTGGTTTTCGACTGACAACGACAAAATCGCGACCATTCGCACTAGGTCACAGTGGCAGGTTTGCTAGCAACGTGATGTTGGGTGAGAAAAAAGTGTGTGTGTGTGTGTGGGGGGGGGGGGGGGGGGGGGGCGCCATGGCTGCAGTTTGCCCAGGGCGCTTGCTGCTCTAAGGCCGGCCCTGGTCATCACCGTTAGTGATTACTGCGACTGGCTTAAAGATCGTTTGGATTCATATTTAATCACCTTCAACACAGATACTGCTTGGCCTTTGCTACAGACCACTTGACATGAGTAGATATTTTGTTCCTTTATTACACGAGTGTCTTAGCAACTTATGCTCAAAATTTCACAAAGCAACTCCTATACTTCTCGGAGATTTTAACTATCCCGCCATTAATTGGGAGCCTTATCTACCAGCAATAATGAATCAAAACAATTTATGGACATGTGTTTAGATTTCAACCTCCAACAGCTATTAATCAACCAACAAGAATCGCTGCTTAGAGCAGCAACATACTGGACCTTTTTCTTTCGACAGATCCTAGAATTATTAATAACTTTTCAGTACTTCCTGGGCTCAGTGATCACCTCATCGCACATTTTAATTTTTCCTTCCCTAGTAAACACAAATGCCTTCACCAGTAACAAATTAGAGGTTATAATAAAGCTGACTACGCTTCAATGAACGCAGAATTAGAAATCTTTTATGTACAACTTTGTGAAACATTTCGCTTGCGCACAGTTGAACAAAATTGGATCCAATTTAAAAGTAACTTATCCTTTTTAGCCCGGAAATACGTACCCCTGGTTAATATTAAAACCGACGGACACAATCCATGGTTTACTAAAGCAATTAAGAGAATTGGCAACAAAAAGAAGAGGTTATTTAAAAGAGTTAAGCTATCACCCGCCAATAAGGAATCACGGAATAAATATGAAGAATGTGAGAAATTATACAGGCAAGGAATTACAAAAGCTAAATCGAAATTTTATGAAAACGACCTATTAAAAGTATTGTCTGATAATCCTAATCAGTTCTGGAATGTGATCAATCCTAAACCTCTCACTCCTCTCGCTTTCACTAACATCGAAGGACTGGCTTTAACTGACAAGCAGTGTTCTGGTTGCCTAAATAAATACTTTTGTTCTGTATTTACCAACGAAAGCCTTAACACTGTTCCAAAGCTTCATATTCCTAATCATCCACAAATGGAAGCGATTACTCTTAACCCATTCGGTGTCCTAAAAACTATCAAAAATCAGAAACTTACCTCAAGTACAGGGGATGACCTCATCAATTCCGAGATTCTATTCAACGCCAAACACATCTCATCGCTCTTCCTGTCTGACATTTTCCGTGAATCCCTTGCTTCTGGTTACATTCCCCTTGACTGGGATATCTCCCGTGTCATCCCTATTCACAAGTCCGGAGACCGAAATTCACCTCTTAATTATCGCCCCATATCGCTCATTAGTATCCCATCCAAAATTATTGAACACATAATATTTTCAGACGTCATAAAATACATTGAGTTCGATAAGCTTCTCAACGTTAATCAACATGGATTTCGGAAAGGATTATCATGTCAAACGCAACTCCTAGAATTCGAACTTAACATTCACTCAAACCTTGACCATAAAAAAACAAGTCGATGCCATCTTTCTTGACTTCGCAAAAGCCTTCGATAGGGTACCTCATAATCATCTTTTGACAAAACTTCATTATTTTAAAATTGATCCCCTTATCATCACCTGGATATCACAATTTCTTTCTGGTCGCTCTCAATACACCGTCGCAAATAAATCCGAGTCATCTCGAACTAACGTAACATCAGGCGTCCCTCAAGGAAGCCTACTCGGACCACTTCTTTTTCTAATCTACATAATGATCTCCCTCTCTGTGTCTCTGCCACCATCCGCCTTTTTGCAGATGACTGCGTAATTTATCACACAATCACGACTACTGACGATCATTCATCCCTGCAAACCGACTTATCATCCATTGCTCATTGGTGTGACACGTGGCAGATATTGTTGAACTTAGATAAATGCAAAGTGCTAACCTTTTCTTGTATTTTGTCACTATCTTTTTACACCTACACTATTAACGACACTGTACTCAGTAGTGCTTCATCCTACAAATATCTTGGTCTTCATATAACAAGCGATTTAACATGGAACACTCATATTAGTCACATAATCGCTAAGGCAAATATCACACTGGGTTTTCTACGAAGGAACTTAAGACTCGATCACCCCCCCCCCCCTAAAGTGAAACAGATCGCATACCTAAATTTAGTCCGCCCCACGCTAGGGTACGCTGCAGCCGTATGGTCCCCTTGGCAGAACTACCTTTAACGAGAACTTGAAAGTGTGCCAAACAAAGGTTTGAGATTTATTTATTCTGATTATTCTTTTTACACTAGTGTTTCTGGTTTGCGAAAGCGAGCGAATCTTCCTGAGCTCACTTTAAGAAGGAAGATATCTCGATTGACGCAGTTTTTCAAGATCTACCACCACAACCTTACGCTTAGAAAAATTTTAATACCCACGACCCATTTCGTTTTTTCCAAGACTAGACAACAGCTGTAAAATGGAGCCTATATTTGCCTCCACCACCTCCTACGCCAATTCTTTTCTTCCTTTGACAATATTAGAATGGAATGCTTTACCTGATAACATAGTTACAACTAACAATGTGGACGTATTTAAAAAGCTACTAGGTGAACATTTAGATCCCTGTACAAATAATGCTGAGTCTTAACATGTTAATATCGTGCCCTTAATTTACTTTTTTTTTATTATTTTTCGTGTTTATTTATTTATTTTTTTTTTGCTGCTCACGAGTTTGTATTACTATGTCCTATATTGAAATATTCAGTTTGTCATTCATTGTCTTGCTGCTCACGAGCTTGTATTACTGTTTTTACATTGAACATTTCCTTCATGGTATTATGAAATAAATAAATAAATAGATAGGCCTACTATTTATTATAGCAGAAAAATTCGGACGTGGAGGAACTGAATAGTTGTAAGCGTGTCCCGATAAAAAAAATGAAAACTGCATCCCAAATGTGGCAAGTAAAGAAAAGAAACATTTTTAGCTTCGAAGCCAGCACTTGTCCCATATCTGGAAAAGGAGTAGTCAAGATTGAGATCATTATGCTTGCGAAACCACGTCTTTGGGACACAGCGGGGGAAATCCGCAGTTTCCGCACCGTACCTGCATTAGAATATAGTTATGGTGACTCAAGCGCGTCTCCGACTCGTGTGTTTACCGCGGTTTCAAATGTCCGCGGTCCGTCAATTTTCTCCTGACAATGTCACAGGAGTGTCATGCTATTTCCTGCCACGATCCTTGCGTTGACTCAGCAGCAGAGAGGAATGCGACAGACGCCTGTTTTGCTACGGGTCGCTCGGCGGTTAGACGGTCGACAGAAACCAAAGCAGAGGCTTATCGCTAGTATTTCTGGAACGAAACACCAGGTTCGAGACATCCGTCATTAGGACATGTCGGTTCCTGTAAAGCAATTTGTTGCCGTTTCGGGACAATTTTTGATGCTGGTATCGGTATAGGACGGAAAACACAACTGTCTAAGACGCCCTTCAGGAAGCGTGGTACGGTTTCCCATTTCTCTGAAGACGTGCCATGTCTTTCGTTCGCGCTTAGACTCTGGCTGGAAGAGGGCGCCTTGGAGCCGTATCTGCTCAATCTCCTCTTCCTCCTCACCAGCCTGCTCTTTCTCTCGTCACTGCTCGGCATCTACTACAACATCGCCTTCGGTCACGGTGAGAACCTTAGAAGTGCAGCAAGGCAAAGCCAAGCAATCTAAAACGGTGTTCAGATAGCGTGAGGTATGTCTGCCCTTGGGGAGTTCACGCTGTTCGTGAGAAAGTCAGACACTGCAGTACGGCCACTAACCAGGAGTCTTATGCGCGTTGTTACGATGACAGTGCAGGTAAAGAATAGACACTGGGTGAAGCTCAAACCGCGCAACAAAGCTACATGAAAAAAATTAAAAACGTTTACAACTCCCTGCATTGCCGAATTAGAGCGGAGCTCTTGAGGAGGAGGAGGGGAGGGTACGGTGAGAAGAGTATGCCCGTCCTCCTCCTCCATACCCCTTCCTCCTCCCCTCCTCCTCCTCCGCTCTCCTCGTCTCCTTTTCCTCCTCCTCCTGCTCTTTTCCCTTCTCCTTCCTCTCCACTTCTCCATTCTCCTCCTTCCGTCTCCTCCCCTGTCTCGCTCCCTCCTCGTGACCTTATTGACCCTCGTGACGTCTCGTGAAGGTCGTGACCTTCATCGTGGTCTTCGCGAGTGACCTTCGTGACGTCACTCGTGACGTCACTCGTAATTCTCGTGACCGTCGTGACGTCACCTGTAACCTTCTTGACGTCACGCGTGACGTCATTATGAGAAGCAACCCTTGAAGCAACGCGCGGGTCACGAGTGACGTCACTGGTAACCCTCGTGACGTCACTAGGGACATTCGTGACGTCATTATGGGAAACGTCCCATGATGCAACGCGCCGGTCGTGAGTGACGTCACTGGCAACCCTCGTGACGTCGTGACGTCACTAGTGACCCGCGCGTTGCTTTATGGGAAGTTTCCGATAATAACGTCAGTCATGGTCATCGTGACGTCACTTGTGGCCCTCGTGACCCTCGTGACGTCACACGTGACGTCACGTGTGACGTTATTATGGTACGTTTCCCATAATGCGCCGCGCGGCTACGCCGACGGCGACGGCGTCGGCGACGCCGCTCAAGCCGAAAACGGGCGCCTAAGAGCTGCGCTCTATGAAGTGCCCAGCAGATGGCATGGAAATTGTGTTGCACTTGAAACATGTGGTGTCTACGTTCTCGGAGCTCTTCATCGGTTAATTTAGCAACTGTCATAACGTGGGGCGTTCACACTCGATTGAAATTCCTAGAACGGAGGTACCAACGCTAACACGGAATCTAGAAAAGCGTAACAGGGTGTCAAGTTGCTATCCACAGGGCGCAGAGCTGATGCCCCGCGGGGCTTTGTCGCCAAAGGGCTCCTCAACTCATGGCGGTATGTCACGTGGCATGCTGGAAAAACACTCCCTTCATAATCTGAATGGTCTGGGTTTGATTGCCGCCTGGCAATCAAACCAAGGCCATTGCAGCAAACGGATATTTGCTGCAATGGCCTCTCCACTCTCCTCCCCTCCCTCCCCCCATCAAAAATTATCTGTGTCGAGTCTCGCTGCCACGCTTATATCCAGGCTTCACCTTTACCCGCGATTCACGAAAGGGCAAACACCAAGCCAAAGAATAATTCGCGTTAAATCGATTATTATTTCCTAACTTAAAAAAAAAACTATGTGTGTAAAGCTCCGCTGTCGTCATCTTATCAATGCGAATTCAAGGTGGGCACGTCTCCAAGGGGCTTAAAGTGATACGTTATTTTAGTCACGCTAAAAACTTCCACGGAAAGAAGGGGGTTACGACATAATAGTTATTGTTTTTTATGAAGATGGTTTGTTAGTAGTTATCGGAACTTTTTGGGTGTCAAAATATCTACACCATTTTTTACTCTAACCTGACAGGAGCAGTCTTTGGAACACATGAAAAACAGAACCATGATATCCCGAGAGATAGCCCACCTAAAAGAGAAGGCAAATCGAGTGAAAATAAGGAGGGGGCTAACTTTTGGTGTGCAAGAAAAAAAAAGATAAAGAAATGCTAGTTTGAGATTTTGTGACCTACGAAACTTGCGATCGCAGGGGGAGGCGATGAACCAAAGAAGGCTGTTCTCCCCGGTCAGCAATGTTAACTTATTTCCCGCCGTGGCAAAGTAACACCATATCTGCTGCTGAGGTCGCCACTGTCAAGGACCCTGGAATCGCTAGAAGCTGGCTATCTTTAGGTGTCTTTTGAAAATATAGCAAATCAGGCCAAAACTAGGGGTGGGTATCATTCGGGAGTGAGGTATCTCTCGGAATATTAATGTAGGTTGTTAGATCGTTTTCCTGTTCATAAACCTTTTTAGCAGATATTTTACTAGGACTTAGCGATACTTACAAGGATAAAATTAGGTGATAACAACCCGTACAAATTAGGATTTGTTTTATAACACTTTTTAAGCCAAAATCCTAATATGGATTTGCCATGAACTTTGTATCATAATAAGATGTGATTGAATCGTTATTAACGGAGTGGTAATCATTTTAGCACGTACTCGTTTCGGCCTTCTCATTCGGTCCTTCTCAACACAAACATTCTCAAAAAGATCGTTTCGATTTGACCCTTCGCGTTTGGCTCTTTCCCATTTCATCCTTCGCATTTTGACCCTCCTTGTTTGGGCCTGTTTTCGTTTCGCCCTTCTCACTTGGCCCCTATGGTTCCCTTTGCGCTTAACGCTGTTCGATGTCGCTTTTTTGTTACAGCCAAACGTTACATTAGAACATTACGGTTATACATACAAATCGACGGATAACACACAATATGTGTCAATACTTGCCGAAGGAAATGGTCAAAAAACAAAGGTGTTGGCGATGCAGCACGAATCTATCGTTGCCTATAGACCTTTACAGCGCTTATCACTAGGGTTTCGTGCTTTCGGTATATACCGATAAACATCGAAAATTCAACCTTGAGTCGGTTTTTTCTGAATCGATGAAAACTGTAAAACCCCAAAATTTAAGCTGACCTTGAAGGAAAATAGAAAAACGCCAGCTCCATGGGAAGGAATTTTCTACTCTACTTTTTGTTTTCTCGATGACCCGGAAACAGCCGCACTGAACTGGCCTTGGAATTAATCCTTTCTATCAAAACCACATGTCTTACCCGTTCCCATCTGTTATCTTTACCAGCAATCCTATATAAATATTATAATTTATAAATGATAACAATTTCTCCACTAATTATAGAGTCGCTTTACAATACAAGCCCCATCAATACCGATTTCTCATCGGCTCTGAAATTAGACACCGAAAAACACCAATTCAAATGGAAAAAAAATACGCACCAATAAATGACCCCTGAATTTGAAGAAAAATAAACACCGATAGCACGGAACCCTACTTTTCCCCCAGGCGAAAAATGCCGGGTCACTGGGCTGCGAAGGCCTGCGCCGCGTTTCATATTTTGTGAACAAAGAGCTACTGCGTACGCCCAGAATGCCTTTCACAGCCCAGACAAAGATGGCAGCGCGCAGGAGGCGATTATTCGAAAGGTCTATAGTTGTGACAGGCAGAGAACTCCTGAACCACTCCATCGTGGCCTTCCCCCAATAAATAGTATTGATCGGTTTTAGGAGATGAAATGTTTTATTTACACAAAGCCAGTCATAAATGTTGAGACAATCGAATTAAAACGTGGTATAAGAGACCCCTTGGTCATTTCAATTTTTAAAACCTTTTTGTTGGCATACATAATCATCAGTCTGCGCAGCGTTTCTGCTCTGATAGAAGATCTTTACGGTCTCCAGAGATACCTTAACTGAAAGTACGGTTTATTAACATCATAACTTCCGTTTGCTACGCATAGTGACGTCAGCGAGCCATTTGGTAGTCAGGGAGCGACTTTGTTTTATCAAAATTGCGTTCACAAAACTAAGTTTTTTTTTTGTTTTCTTTTTTGTTCTTGTAAGGAAGTATTACTCGAATATTTTTCGCGTCGCTTCTGTCATGCGCGCACTCAACTAGTTTTGTTAATGAGCTCCAGAGTTCTGCACCGCCAAAAAACATGAAAGTGGTAAAATTTCTCTTTCGAATTCGGTTAATGATTAATGATTTTTTTAACTGGTTGAAACCCGTTAGAAAAAAAAAAAAAACGTAATCGGGGTGTAGATATAGGGAAATATCGGGTGTTACCCGAAAACTAACAACCCTTCATATAGGTCATAATATGCTGGGGGCCCAAAATCACCAACAATGCAGCAAAGGCATAGCGACGGTAGAGGCATGCCGAACTAGCCAACGGTCAAAAAGAGAATGGGCCCAGTTGCGAAAAAAACGGATTCGGATCTGATGAGGAGGTTCAAACGAGACTGACCAAGTGAGAATGGGACGAAATTCGCAAGGTCCAAATGGAAATGCGACGTTTCGAAATCCACCCTATTACCCATGATGCGTACAACTTAAAAAAAAAAATACACGTTTTTAATTCTTTCTTTTAGGCTTTCAGTTGAAAAATTTCTTGTGTAAGGGGCAATGACAGACAATTTGTGCTCGCGGATGTTTTTATTTGAGCATTACCTATATAAGAGCCGAACTACCCAGAACATAATTTGAGGCTCGAAATTCTTTTTCTTTCCACCCGAAAAGAGCCGGTCGAGAATTGGCAGGTTTCAGTCGCGCTCACTCTCTTTTGCATGATCACGTGTCGTTCAAAATATCTGTACCAAATATGTTTAAAGTTGTGGGTAATCTAAAGCACACATTGAATATTAAAATTGGAAAATAATGTAACCCCGATTTCGTGGCCTAAAAAAAAACTGCCAATGCATTGATATAAACTAAAAGCTTTGCACATATCGGAGAAAGTACATGCACATGTCATTTTTCAATATGGCGACGTACCGCGGGCTGGACGACGCGATTGCGGCGAACGACGGACCAACGTTGCGACGAATATTGGGTCGCTACTTCGGAACAATCGTTCGTGTTACCGGTCCATCGAACTTGAAGCGCAGAACATCGAGCGGAAAGGATACAAGCGCAAAACAATCGCACGTTAAACGGTGCACGAACTTCGCCGTCTGCTTCACATGACGGAGAAGCGGAGAAATAAAATGAGGCAGGGTGTAGCCACGTGATTTCCGGCCATGAGCTTCCGTGCTCCTGTTTCAACTCCGGTTTCAAGAAGTTTAGTTCTTTTTTTTTTTATTTGATTAAACATATACGTGACTGCAGCAAGATATTGACCGGGTAGTCTCCTAACGCCATATTAAAGCACCTGAAAAAAAATATTTTGGGGTATTAATGTGTTTTTCTCAAATGATGACTTACTCTTTTCATCTACTATGATGTAACGAGCCAAATTATGGCAAGACCAGGGCATTAGCGAGTTTTAGAGTAGCGTGCGCAAAAGCTTTGCTTACTCAAAAAAATACCGTGGTCGCCATATGCCTATTCAAAGCACAGTTTGCACTGCGCAGCAGTGACGACGCTGCTTCTTTGCGTGTTCAAAGCAAACGTTATTCAAAAACTCGCATACAAGGCTATAATATTTAGTTCGTTGTACTCACTCAGTCGGTCACGCGTTGACGCCATAGACTATTTAAGTGAGTATCTCTATCTTCAGCAAGGTCGTAATTGGTTCCCATGTTTTTTTCGCATATTCTCACAGTTCGGCGTTGGCTCCGACTCTCAGGAGAGTACGACGCCTGTGATACAAAACACTGCCGTGAATTTGGTTAGTATCCTTTATGATCTTAGACACAGAAATTATTATTTCTAAACTCATTTTGTATTTTTCTGAGGCAATACTCGGCGTCAACCTTCCTGTGCTACGTTTTCAAGCCTAATGGTGCGTTTACACTTACGGATTCCTGGGCGGATCACCGCCGGCGTTGAGAGGATTCTGGAGTCGGGTGGACAAAATCGAATCGTCGCTGGCGGAGAATCTGGATATCGGTCCCGGACCGATCCAGATATTCCGGGAGCGACGAGCGGAGTTTGCCAGCCGGCTCCAAAATACGCTCGCCACCTGCGCGGATCTGCCCGTGAATCCACAAGTGTTCAAGCAGTTTCCAAAGTGCTGTAGCCCCACACCGCTGCGAGAGCACGTGACGTTGTCTTGCGTCTGGTTTGCACGCGCTCTCCTGGGACGGAAACGTCAAGTGAAGCGACACGCTCGTTTAAGGAGCTCCCACAGCCTTGGAGCGCAGCAAGGACTAACTGCGAAGGCTGTGCAAGCGCGAGCGGCTAGCCTTGACTGCTTTTACTGGAGCACTAGCGGCATGAACGCTCGTGCAGCCAACGAGGCTTCATTCAAAGCAACTAGCTCACGCTTTCAGCACGCGCAGCTAACAATAGTTTACGCTAAGGTCAGACGAAGTATAGCCTTAACAGCGTCGCACAAAATGTTAGTCATCGAGGTGTATTACAAAAAAAAATAATGTTTCTTACTAATGTCGGCAGCGTTTCCCCTAAACATTTACTGTTACTTAACATTTACGTTACACTTACTGAAAACATATATAAAATAGATTTGAATATCTGGGTGTCATATGACTAAATTGTGTTAGAATTTCTAACATTCATTAGGGCGAAGTCCTCTTCATTTTAGTTCGTACAGAAAGACTTCTTGCAATTCTTTGTAGTATCATTAACCGTTAAAACTCACTGCATCCTCGAGCTGCAACATTGGGTGTTGGACATTGGGCCTGGCCTTCAAACTTTCAAACCAAGTCTCGTTTTCTTGCCAAGCCACAGCCGTAAGGGCCATTTGTATCGACCGGAACAAGTGACAATAGACCTGTAATGAAAACGTAGCGAGCAGCGCCACTCAGAAAGCACATAATGGAACCAGACCAGCGCATCATTCATCTAAATACAAAACAAATGCGGAAAACTGTCAACAGAAAAAAAGGCTCAAACCATCTGTAGAGACATCATACAGAGCAATTCAAATAGAGATGAATTAATTGTTTTGAAAAGTGCGCGCCGCGATCTAGTATCTGTCACGCTAGTTATAACAGTCTGTCATCATTTGATCACAGATTCTGAGCATGTAAAGTGTACGAGGGCTGAGTCAGCGTTAGGCGAGGACTCGGATCCAATCGTAAGCTTTGGTTCCAATGGATGGATGCTAACTGCGGTGCCCTTTATACCGGGCGGTAGCCTGCGCCACCTAACTATAGAAATTAAAGACCGAATGTGTGATTCCGCCCTTCGCCCTTCTAGGCCAATTCCCTTCCCCTATGCAGTTTTGTAACTATCACCAGGTGATGTGGGATATGACTAGGATGACCAATTTTTTTTATGGTGTTTTAAAAGTTTCCTTCAAAAGTACCATCGTACGTTGGTAAGAGCCGCCACATTTTCGAATTCTAGCAACCGCCAGGACTGATCTGTGCTCGCGGTGGCCGTCGCAGGCTCGCAGATGATGATGCTTCGGAAGTCGGAGCCCGACCTGTGCAGAGACCTGTACGGTTCCGCGTGCAGAATGATCTTAGATAAGGTGAAGGCGACCCAAGAGGCCCCCTTCTGGAGCCCCATGAGGTCCGCCTTCCTGGACCGTATGGACTCCCTCGGCACTTTCCTGTCGTCCGCGCTCGTGAGGAAGCACCCGGTCAGCAGACTCCTGGCGACCGTCTACGAGTCCTGCCTGGTCGAACGTGAGCACAAAAGCAATAATACTGCAAGACATAAGAGGCTTTGCTTTGTGACCTTTCAGGGATTGGGGTCGGGGGGGGGGGGGGGGGGGGGGGCAATATATGAGGGCTGACGTCTTGACATGTTGTTATGAGGAGGGCTATCTTCGTGCGTGTGAAGATCGACCGTGGGTCGTACAAGGAGTGCAAGGAGTCGAGAGAAAAAAACGGCAAAGCTGACATTGGAATTTGTGTGTGTATCGCCCCCCTTGTTTCTTCCTCGGTATCGGGTTTTCAATATACAAAAAATGCATGCGGCGAAAGCACTGTGACCAGGACAATTACCCCAAAAATATGGAATGTTTACTTGTTCCTGAGGTCTTAAAAAAAACACTGGGAGCCTCCTAATGGCAGCCGACATTTTACCAAGACGCTGAGCTTCTTTAACTACGTAGCTCTTTTACCCTGGTGATGCTTAGCCAAGCAAAAAGTTAGATGCCACGTTGATGTTTCTAGATTTTTTTTCAAGTTGTTCCTTCCAGCTTTAAAATGCTGTGTCTTCTCGTCGGCTTCTGGGCGCGCAGCTAGGGTATTAACTGCCATCATGTATTGCTTAGAAGCTTCCCGGAATGAATGCTAGCAAACGCGAGGCTCGTAAAGGTGCTGGATACAGCTCATTACTCCAACTTGCGATGCGAGCGTCCAGGCTGAGTGGGTAAAGATCGCCAAATTGCATGCTACGATCAGTTCCTTCTGCGACTAGTCAGCGCCAAAATGAACACTTCAATTTATACCCCTGACGAACGGAAAAATGTCATATAATTTTCATCGAATGCCACTAAGTGATTGGCGAATCAGCTTGCGATATGGACTACAAGCTTTGCGCGTGCGGCGCATTGCATGAGGAGCAACGCGCGCCGGTTGGCCGAACAGGTAATGTCACTCGACGGAAATTACATTAAATTTCATTATGTGGCAGGTATGCAACGTCTTGAGGAGGTCTTATTTAATACGCATTTTAACTCGCAAGTTATACCAAATCTGACGGATCTTTAAAAAATATATCTAATTATATTCGGAAAAACGATTAAATCTGTGTCTGGTTTGTATACCCCCGATAAGAATACGAGACAATAATCAAAGTTTCAACGATTTGTACTAATATACATTACATCTTTTCTGGAAATTATATAAAAAAATTGTGCCATCAAAAAAAAAATATTGTTGAAGAAATACTTTTTTTCAAAGCTCATAATGTAAAATTAAACAAAGGTGATCAACTAATTCTTTTCCAGTTATTGCTTTAGACTAGTTTCCTTGCGACTGCGAGTCAACGCGCCTTGGTCTGTATAAAAGAGGTGTTACCAAGGAATCCAAAATTGCCTTTAAAAAAAAACGGTGCTTTTTTTTTTCTTTTATTAGCTTTGTCGTTCCACAAGCAGAACGGAGGTTACGCGCAGCAAGATTTTGGGCGTAGCCCTGAAGCCGGGGGGACACTGCTCATACCCCATATTACAAAAAACAGTCTGCAAACAGGACTCACCGCAATATTCGTGGTTTGCATACCGCGTGCCAAGGTTTCGTTTTGAACTCATTGCCATGCAGCATTCAAAGCACGAATCTCGCTGTGAGTCCCGTTCGAACGTATATGAAGAGTGTCTTTTGTGTGATGTATAAGCAGCATGACCCCAACATTAAACTTCCATAATATTTTATTATGGGCGAAGCTCCTTAGGGTCTAGCTTTGTCCGGTGTCCGTGCTCACATCGATTGCCATCCCATCTGCCTTCCTAAAAACAAAAAAAAAAAGAAACAATATTTGCGCTGTCGACAGGATTCGAACCTGTGCGGGGAGACCCCAATGGATTTCTAGTCCATCGCCTTAAAAACTCGGCTACGACTGCGAAACGAGTAGGGGGCTCTGAGACGTGGTAGTAACTCAAGAGCTGGGGATGTCATGGATGAAACGTTTAATGTAGCCGCTCAACGTCTATACAGGAGGGGGTGCTGCGGTAAAATACGTATATAATGGCGTTAAACTTTGTATGCGTTGGCTCAACGTTTATAAACGAGAGGGCGCTGCGGTTAAATGCTCAAATGCGTATATGAACACGTCCCATACCACAGATTCTATATAAACGCAACCTGGAACTCAGCACTACCTATGAGCAATAAAAAAAAATCAGCACCATCAGCACTACCTCTGAACAAAATCAGTATCATCAGCACCACCAGAGCTTCGCCCGAATCAACGTCATTCACCACATGGAGATGCGGTCATTTTTTTTTTATTTCTCTAGTACCTCAACTGCGTCTTTCATCTCGTCATTTACGTTTCTTTCACTGACAAATGTATTGAATAATAATCACGACAATGCACAAAACGTTTTCGATAAAAAGTTTGAATATTATTTTAACACGCGATATTTAGAGGGTGCGCAGTTAATATGCCAAATATATGGTCTCCTATGAAACACTAGTATGAAGTCCAGCTACATGAGCGTCGAACCCTCATTACAAGTCTAATTTCCGATCATATACACACAACTTCCGTGGCATTCAGGTATATATCGAGAAAACTGGCCACTGGTATTTGGCCCAAATTTAAACGACGGCATATCGCATCACCTATTTTTTCCATCGAAACAATTGAGCGCAATGGCGGTTTATGTAATGCTAAAAAAGCTAAGCCGATTTTACAATTTTTTTTTTTAAGTTCACTGGCATTGTTAAGTGACAACGCGTTCGCGATAAACCATGTTACGCAGGCGACTCGCACACACCAACCACGCTGCTCCGAGAGCTACTGACTGATGTCGGGCTTGCCTCATGGCCTCTGGTGAGAGGAGATGTGGCGCAAACACTTCAGGTGGTCGACGCCTCCCTTCGAATCTACGGGCTTCCCTCCATCGTGTCCATCTGGGTAGGCGAAGACGTGTGGAACTCCAAAAAGCCCTGCATATATGTGAGTTCTCTTCAGGGAAGAAAGAAGAAGCGCCACTAGAAACTAGACGAAATTTATTGCCCCCAAGGTCCCTTGCCGCATCGAAGGTTTAGCCCTAACACATTGTAGCGTTGAGGATACATAAATATTTAATACGTTATTTTAAAATACATCCAGTTCGAACCACCAGCGCCGACGAGATCGGTTCCTCAAATCCTCTGTTTCGAGATCCGCTCTTCTTCTTCCTCCCCTTCGGTCTGGCCGTTCACTACAATATGTTCACTTATCGAGGATACCGGGTGTGCTTACACATAGCTGTCTCTGGTTTTGCCCATTTGTCACGACTGTTCCAATTTTTTAACATTTCACCAGCTTCAGTATCTTGCAGAGAAAGGATAACGAGGACACCAGCGGCATTTATTTCAGTGGCAAAAATTTCTTTGCAAGTAACACAATATCAATGGCTTTCTTACTGACTTTTATTTTTACTGAAACAAAAGCCATTGGCGCCCATTTGGTTTAAAGAAAATTAATCATAGCCAGAGGTCGGTTCACAGCAAACGTTTCTCATTCCCTTTCATCTTTAGACCAGATGACGTCATCTTCTTGAACTTTGGCATCCGATGCCCACCACAATTTTCCCATTAACACGAAGTTTGAACTTTCTGCGACGCGTAGTTAATTTATGCGGGCGAAAAAATTGGGATTTCCTTTTCTCCGATGTACCATGTAAATGTTCCACCTCTACCTTGATATTTCATTTTTTTTATTTTTGTTTGGCGATGCAGGTGAACGAGCCCCAGCTGCTGCTTTCTCGTGCCAAGCATTTGCGAACGCAGCAGTTCCCAGGAGCATCGAGGACCTACCAGAGCTATGTACGCGAGTTCGTGGGACCGTTCACCCTCAATACGACCATGAGCGCGGATGCATTGGCCGAGAGCTTGGTTAGCTTCGAAGCGTTCATTGCTCACCAACTACCGGACCATACCCCCAACTACGACGCAAACCCCACAGCTGGATGGCAGAATCTCACCGTCAGCACTCTAGCTGACGACACGGTTAGTGCATGATGTGCTCGCAATCATAATTATTGTTAGACTACTTTCAGGGGAAAAAAAACGACTTGGGGATGGCTTTGTTCGGCCGCGCTTAATTGGTCTCGATTTATCAATGACTTCTAAACCGAAACTTGTTGGCATGGTACCATATCTTCTTTTGGCGCTGCTCGTTTATGTTGAAAATAAAAAGGCCTCGATTGTGTCTGGCTAGTTAATAACGTTTTTGTGGACCATGAAATCACACCGGTAGATAGAATATTTGGGTAAAACATGTTTTTTTCTGAAGGTGTGAGATCGGTCCCACTCGTGGAATATTTTTGCTTAGGTTCATTGAGTCATTCATCAAAGTGAAGACGTACCCGGCGTAATAAAATGTCAATAAAATTTCATGATCGAGTGTTGAGACAAAGGTATGTTAATCTGCCTCAAGGGCCCTCTGATGCCTCAGCTACAGGTGAGAAATTTAGCGAGTGCCGCAACTGCTAACCTGTAGTCTTCGACCTGAATCGTTCATAAGTTATTACATGAACGCAAGTGATTACGATGCTCATTCTGATCAAAGCAGCGGGAAAGGACAGGGATCTTATTCTCTTTTGCCGTAGGGTAAACTTTAGCAGCGCAAGATTTCGTTACACGTGCTCCGAGCTGTGGCTCTCTAACACACTCGGCTACTTGCCCAACCAAAAAATTAGTGTAGCGTTTTCATACCTTAATTACATGGAGAATGATATGTAGCTGCACTTGATTGCGTTTTCTTAAACGTTGCTCTTTTATTATCAAACACACTAGAAAATAGAATAATGTTTTCGTGCCAGAAATGTCCTTTATTGCTTTCGATAAGTCGTGCTCTTAGTTGAACTGTGCTATATATAAAAAAATTGTTGGACAGGCTGCTGCCAATCCGAAGGCCGTACGTTTTAAACGTATGTGTAGGTAAGGATAAGGTAAACGTAAATAGATGAGGTAAGGAGATAGGAACGGAAGGCCTAACATGCGTCATAGAAACTTCGTTCTGTTTGCATAAGAATGAGGTAGCCTTTTTGAAGCACTTGTCGACGCGGTAGTAATGTGGATGGATCGTTCGTTGGTTTTCTTTTTATTAAATAATCAACGGAAGTTCAGCGCTTGTCCCGGCTACACATTCCTCGTCTTAATGTTTCGTGCCATGTTTCCAGTTGTATCAGAACCAACTCGCCTACATCACCAATTTCATTCGTTACATTTATTCTACAGCGGGCTCTTTTAAGTTCGTTCTTTGTTCGCTATCCCTCAGGAAAATATATTTGTTTAAATTGAGTTCTAATACTGCATTTGCTACCGTTCAATCCACCAGAGTACCACTTTTTCGTACTCTATGCGTACTACGGATCTAGAATAAATCAACTAATAGTCGACGACACTTGGTTCCCAAATCCAACCATCAAAAATAGAAGAAACAATGGCCTGCAGCTCGCAGTGCTGAGAATAATACATGTGTTTCATATTTGTTTTTGGTTCTCGTTTGAAAGAGAGTTATCACAAGCAAGTGCCGCAATAACACTTTTATTTTAATTTTTTTTTATAATCAGTGGATGTCCATCCTGACACGCGTCTTCACTCACGAGAACAACTCCCTGGACGAAATACCAGTGGTCGTCTTTAGCGCAGAGTACATGAAATTTCTCGGCACCCACATCCGGAACGGGTACGTACTATTTGTACGAAGGGCCACACTGGTTTTTCTTGCCGAAAAATAATGAAACTATTAGGTTTGTGGAAACGTCATTTTGTTGTATTTAAAGGCCATATCTTCTCCGGACCTGGACAGTCTATTATTTGATAAATTGCTATTTAAACTGTATCATTAATTTGCAATATCTACTCTGGGTTGAATTTGATTGATGGCGATGCTAAAAAAGCCTTTCGGTCCCCAAAGCCCCAATGTGGAGTCTGCGATCTTCCCTGGATACATCTAAACATGTAGGCAAGTTAAATTTGTTTACAGTATATAATTAAGTGTGCCATATAGTCAAAGCTTGCAGAATAATTTGTTTAACTTGGGGCTCGCAAAATTTTTAGTTCCTTTGTATTGAGTACATCGTAGCCACATATGAAAAATTGAATTTCAATCTGTTTGGAAATCCCCAATATTGATTCAGAGTTAACACTACTTCCAATATTTTGTTTTATACCTTGTAGTATCAGCAATGTGTATGAAAGTTTGGCAAAAAAATATATTTCTTTTTTATTTTTTTTAAATAAACATTTTAGGGCATCCGAGAGCTTACTGATATTCAAAAGAAGGGTTGATTTATTTACATACACGAAGAGGTAAACCTGCTCTGAGAAGTAATTTGCAACGTCGCATCCGACATAAAATAAATATAGCCAAATATATCAAATCAGCGCCAAAACTAAACAAGGTTGCGAAGTTTCATTGAATCCTTCGTAAAGTTTTTGGAGAATTCAAGCCCAAAGTTTCAAGTTTATAACATCTTTAAAAATCAACAATTTTCGTCAAAATAAATAAACACATTTTTTCCAGCTTGTTCGAAATTTGTAACTTTCCTTTAGCTAAATGTCGAAACTTCTAGAGCTAATAAAAGGTTAGAAGGTATTTCTGACCCGGTCTTGGTTCTTAAAGAATTTCCCCTGCAAAAGTGATCGAGATGTTTAAAAGGTAAAATATATACTTGCGCAGGGGCCTGGAGATTATACCGCATAATTTAGAGATTCAGACGCGAAGACATTGAGCTAGTGTACCACATTCTGGGAAGTGCGTAGTTGCACACTCTGGTTAGAAGGGCTGTCCAAACAGAACACAGCAGAAACCGGGTTTTCTAAATTCATGGCTGATTCGTTTTTGTAGTACGTTTTCCTGATTCGCTTTTGTAATACGTTTTTCCTTGTTCTTTTTTTTTTTCTTTTTTTCGGGGAGGAAAATTTTTCTTTGCTTGTTCCTGTTTCTTGTTTCCGTCCCCATCATCGATGTTTTATCCTTTCATGTATTCGTAACGTGCGAAGATACAAGAAAAGAGAGAGAGGGGGAGAAAGTAAAGCGGGCAAACACTGCAGTACTAGCAACCACTTACTAAAGATAACCTCCTCTTCTTCCACACCCATTAATTTCATATCTCGGAACTAATCAGTGTGGAAGAACGAGAGGTTTTTTTAGTAAATAGTTGCTAGTCCAGCAGTGCACACGTTTATTGAGTTCGCAACGTCGCCGCTGCGGGAGGACGCCAGAGCCCTAGCAACCGAAGATGGCCGGCGGAGTGGTTGACGGCAGGTGTATCACTGCAGTGCATCAACACCCCTGTACACGTCACGCAGCTGGCGTGCGGGTGCACGCTTTGGACGTCCTGGAAGCTCCTGCCATCCACTTTGGAGACCTGTGGACGCAGACGGGCTGCGGTTTCGTTGTTCGGCTCGCCACGGCGTTCTTGACACGCAATCTTCTTACCATATCACCGGGCTATAAGCACACGGTGTCGTCGCCCTTTTATGCGAAACGTGTATGCACAACAACAAAATAGCTCTGGCGTTTTCCGCGCATCGCGCGCCCGTCCTTCGCGCATGCGTAAGTGACCTCATCTGCCTGCACCAAGGAGAAGATGGGCTTTTTGAATGTTCACCCCGAGGAAAAGTGCGGAGAGTCTGAATTCTGCATGATTTGTTATATAAACCGCTGCGCGAAATGTTAACGTATTTCTTCGAGAATCAAAGTGACGGCAACAGCGATTTCGGCACTTTTTTTTTACGTTTAGTGTAGTTTTGAGGACAAATAAGGATGATATTTAGATTCTCCCGGAAAAACTACGGCGAAAAGCACTTTTGAAGCGTTCCAGATTGCCTTTAATTATAATAAATCCTGCCGTTTAGTTTTTGTTTTCATTTCGACTGCATTTATTTTACGTCAACTGGGCCAGTTTGCCATAAGGCTTCCACCAGGCCGGACAAAATACAAAATAGGTTTGACATTAGACTACCATGCAGTAACCATATGTCTTCTTCGGGTTCAGCTAGGACTAAGAAAGATTTCGGGATAATCATTGGGAGATAACCACCGTGCAAAGCTTACCTTGTAATCATAAAGGATCCAACTTTGATTAAACGTCACAGTTAGGTCGAGGAACTGATCGCAGAAGTTCGCTTTGCCGTGGCCCGTAACGGCAGCACGCTGTCCGAGCATATATGGCCACTGGCGGCAAAGAATAACTACTCTGCGCCAAGCCGCAACCGAGGCCATTCCGCCCGTGTACTCGCAGCATAAAGATGCACTGCACTGTCTCTCGCCCCGAGGAGAGCCGTAAACAAGCTGGGTTATCCGCGCATTTGAAAAGCTGCTTCTTGTCCCTTAGGTTGCTGGATCTTGTCAACTACGTGGGCTGGCGGTTAATCGAGCGCTTCGGCTGGGCGGCTTCGGGCTTTCTGGCGGGCTTGAGGCAAGAGTTTCTGCTGGAGGTCAGCCCTGCCATGGCAGCAACCGGCTACGTGGAGGTCGACTGCGCCGTACAAGCGGCCCGCCTACTGCCCTTCACGGCCGGCCGGATCTTCCGCTTCTCCCTCACCGTACTCGATCCCCGAGTCCTGGTACTTGACTGTTATTAATCACTCCCACGTGCAGTGCCTCTTCAAGCATAAGTTTCAGATGATAATGTTCATCACGGACACTATGAGCTGAAACAGTCCTTCATGCTCCTTTGGCGTACCTGCCAGTTTTTAGGGAGCTGTAGTCCGAACTAGAAATAGAATGCGAGGTTTACGTCCTATACTTCGGGCTATTTAACGAACTGAGAGACGATAGAGCTTCTTGGGACTGCAGACGCAGAAGACGGTGGTATCTGGTGTTTCAGCGCATATTGAATGCGGGAGTGCCCATAAAAGTCACACACAGGATGACAACACCACGATGCGTCTCTACAGATATTCGACTTCCGTCGAAACAATCTTTGCCTTCGTCGTGCTCTGCTCGCACGCTCGAAGCTTACGAGACACCGCAGTGTTATCGAATGCAGGAACCTCGCGCTGGAGGCGGGAGAACTGAATGGCCTCCTTGACGCGTTCACCTTGTCAATGACTATATATAGTCTGTGCGATGACACAAATGAATGACCATACAATGCCTATATAGTCGTGAGGTCTCTTTAAAATGCCCGGTTTCCAGCACGCGCTCACTGCCTTCCGTCGTGCTTTCATCTTTGTCTACTGGACTGTGCAACGTATTCTGTGCTAGGCGCCGTAGCTCTTTTTTGTGCAGACATGTACGGATATCATTACGAGTAGTCAAATTACTTGTAATCAATTATTCTTAGAATTAATGCTGTAGTCGTTTGAATACATTTATTAGGAAGTAATCGCAAAGAGTAATCTGAGTGCTTTTGGAAGTACCGACATTACTTGTAACCGTTAGCATTTTCCCCTCCCCTTTTTATTGGCCTCATTTGTTTGTACAAGTGTTCTACCAAGAAATCTTGGAACCAAGTCTCCGGCAGAAAGAACGTTTACCGAAATTGGTAGATTAAGAAGATACGTATTTTCCAATTGGGTAATTCTAATCCTATATTAGACAGTACAAATGGCCCGTATTGAAACCGGCAGAAAAATTCGGTGTTTGGAAAATCTGAAGTAATCGTGCAAGTAATGGTTAATTTTTTTTCTCAGGTAACCCCTACAAAAATATGTATGGACGTCCTATGTCCGTACTTTTGCCGTTCTATTACCTCTTTGTCCATCCTATGGATTCCTGTAGACAGTTCTTAGACCGTCTATGTACCATTGGTTTGCCACAGAATGGACACAAAAACGCTATAGAGATCTTCGCGAAAGAAAAAGTTTTTCATTCCTTCCTATTTCCGTTCTATGGTCCCGGTGAGTTTATGGTCATCCTATTACCTCTCTATGTTGTGAGCTATATATTGGGGTATTAACAAAGTGATGCCGGGTAGACGTTTTCTTTAGGTGTAGTGAGGTGTCCGAGTTAAAGAGTTGTTAATTAAGTTCCGGGTATCAATATGTTACATTGATGTCTAGAGGCATATCCAACCTCAGGGTATACTCATTGTGGAGATGGAAGTGTTTAGTATGTGCCGGAATAATGTTTTTACTTTCTCAGTGGGAGGTAGGTGTATGTGGGTCGCTGCGGCCCCGTAGATATTCACAACTTTCACAACCCATAGTGGGCGCACTGGTGCCTCTCAAAATTGCGGTCATCTGGATGATCGTCGTTAAAAAGCGGTATACTAGGCTGGGTCTGCGCGCGACGCGTAAGTAATTGTAGTTTTGCTATATACGCGCAGTATCAGAGATTTACTTTATGTTTTTTTTTCACGTCAGGAAAGTGTAGGCAAGCCATTTTATAATGATGCCAATCATCCAGGAGCTGGGGAGTGCGATTCTCACACCGCGGTACCACCATCGCTTAAAGTGGCTTCTCTATGGACCCCGTAGGGACTCCGTGCAGACCCTGTATTGCTTCTCTGCAGACTCCATGAGGAGCCCGTGTAGACCCTGTATGGCTTCCCTGTGGACCCAGTATGGCTTCCCTGTGAACCCCTTACGTACTCCCTATTGGGCAGGAGATCGAACTATAGGGGGCGCTCTGACCCGTTTGTTTTCCCCACGCTCGGTGTTTACTCAACACAAGGCCTGTGCACATGCCGACAGGCCTTATGGGCATGGCCATGTCATCTTCTACAATAGAGCGCGGGGCACAGTTTAATGTAAAAAATACTAACAATCGACGAAGCGACGTTAAGTGCCGGATCTATCCTCAGAGAATGCGAGCTTGACCCACTTCGGCTTTTGTGCTAAGCTGGGATCGTGCATGCTGCATTGTTCATGCAGGCCGTCGTGGAAACAAAAGAGCCCCTCCTCCCCCTCGCCGGAGAACACGAACTCCAGTCGAACGCTGACGCCGCGTTCGGTTATGTCGGCCGAGCGCTGCGTCATTGTATTTGTTGTCCCCATCCGTGTAGTTGATAAGTTAACCGCTTGGGGCGTAACGGTCTGTCCTCCTCCCCAATAGACCTTGTATGGCTTCTTTGCAGACCCCTAAGGACCCTACACTCTTTAAAATGATTTTTACAAAGCACGTTTTTGCGTAAAAACAAATAGGGAAAAGCTCTTTTTGTAGAACCCTTTATTGGAGATAGCACAAACTGACAAGAGCGTGATGTTGGCATACACTTCTAGCTTACAGGGTTTTGCGGCAAAATTAATATTTGTTTTTTACAGCCATGCCTCACCGGCGACTTCAGGTAGCGCGTCCCGATTTGGGTGCGTCCTAACTTCGGTGGCAATTCGCGGCGTGCCCGCCTGGGAGACGGGGGTTGGCATCCCTGAAACCCCTCTTCTACCGTATATGTTTCGGCGCCAAAGTGGTCGATTAAAGCCAAAACAGAACAGTCACATGCTGTTGAATATCGATAGTCCCAAACCAACACACGCAGTCGTGCAGTTAACCGAGTGGCCGCTGCGGGTGGAATGGTGGCGTTGCGATCGCAATTAGTTTGGTTTTCGAGTACAGATCGGTGCCACTTTTTCAGAGCAAGCTCTTTAGCAGTTTCCCAACTGACTTATTCTAGAAACGTTGGTCGGTGCGGACCCCATAGCAGACCCCCTGCAGAGTGAGTGGCTTCTCTGCGGACCTTGTAACGACTCCCTGTAGAGCTTGTATGGCTTTTCTGCAGACCCCATGAGGACCCTGTTTAGACCTTGTATGGCTTGCCTAGGGACTCCTTGTAGACCGTATGGGTTTTCTACAGGCACCCTATAGACACCGTAAAGACGCTGTGTAGACTCCCTATGGACTCTATATGGCGACTTGCCATAGAGAGGATATAGGATGACCACACATCATCCATAGAATAGGACGTCCATAGAACGTCTGTTGGCCAATATTCTATAGGGCAGCCATAGGACGACTTCACGGAGGCAACAGAGGTCGTGGTCCGCCTATAGATGCCTTTTGTCCTCCCTATGGACGCTGGTCTATAGAACGTCCTAGAAGTGTCCATACATATTTTTGTAAGGGAACTGCCATTAACTTTCCGTCTCAAATAATTAAGTACGTGAGTACTTTTCAAACGAGAGTAATTATAATTGTAATTGAGATCTTTTTTGTAGTAACGTGTAGAAGACTGTTTCTTTTTTTTGTAATATCAGACGCCGCGCATGCATCCACACTTCAATGCCTGCATTTTTTTTTTACCAGATAAGCGCTGGAAAAGTGTATACGGTGCGCAAGTTCGTTTGCTTCTTGTGCACCTCGCACGTAGTTTTACCCGCCATACGCGCCCCGTGCCCACTCTATATCCCTACTCCATTCCGAACATTTCTTTCCAATTCCATTCCGGGGTCGCGAAAGTGCTTCCGGAATCATTCCAACACCGGAGTGGCAACTCCGCAACACTCACTGTCAGCCGCGTGAGGGCGTGTAAGAACGCCCAATGAAAACGCGACCTACAAATATTCGATGCTGATCGCGAGAGGCGCTGCTCAAAACTTGAGAGCTTGATAGTCTCATCAAGGCAAGCGCGAACATCGCTTTATGCTTTACAAGAGACAAATTTCTAGTGTCAGGACGACTAGAAAGATTTCGAGCCCGAGTTTGGCAGGGTACGATTCTCCGACTCTTGTCCCGGCTGTTCGTTGCGAGAAATGTCGTGGGAACCGAACGGCACTGGAGGGAGTCTGGCCGGTGATGATAGCGTTCTCCTTGTTTTCAGAGCCTATTACAGAGCACAGTGAAGTCCCTAAAGCTGGCTCTAACTGTGCTCTTGCAGAACACGCCTTGGATCGATAACGTCACCACGAGTCGTGCCATTAGCAAGGTACGACGCTGGTTCTTCTTTCTGTATTCCATCACATTTCTCGAGATGCATGGATATAGTCTTCACATACTTGGTGCCGCAGGTACGCGGCTAGATTGTAATCAAATATATGTCATTATTTTATTCAAGTTAAATCTAGACGTTTATGCTAGTTCTCTAAAAAACCGTATGATTCATTGAACTATATCTCAAAATTCAATTAAAATTAACATGATACATATTTTATTCCTTTTTTTCGATGAAGAACGCAGAGGTGAATTTCATTCTTAGGTCATAGTTTGTCTACCGTACTTTGCCTATCGCTTGGAACATAAATGACAATATTTTCTTCTATTTGGCTAAGCAATACACGAAAGAACGCGCAAAACAACAAAGGCGGGAGAGAAGAAGTACACAAGACCAGCGTTTTTTTCCTGTCTTCGTTGTTTTGAGCTCTGTTTCGAACATTGCTTAAACACGAACCCACTCGTCCACATCGCCACTCTGCTTCTAATTTGTCTTTAAGAACTTTCCAATTTCCGATATGTTTATTAAATGGATGGGGTGCACAGCAACTGAGAGTGAATTGCGTGCTTTTTGTGTGAAACACGCATATAAAATACGTGATAATGGATTTAAACATTTGAAATTGTGCAGTTCACTAATAAAGGTATTTGATTTTTACTTTATTATGTTGGTCTTTATATAGCCACGCGCGTCTCCGAGCATGTGCGTCCGTGTCCGAACGGTTATCGTGCTTGGCTCCCACGCAACGGTCCACGGTTCGATTCCTGGCAGTGGAAAGAGCTTTTAGTTATATCTGTATAATGTCGCGTTCTGGTAAATTTGAGAACCCCGTGGCTTATTCGAGGTTAGAATGTTTACGCGCCGTGCCTGTTCGAGGTTAGAATGCTCCACGTGCCGAAGCTTCTATGCCGATTGTTCCTCAGGCACTCGCGAGTACAAAAGGGGCTCCGCGTGGCGAACCGGAGTCAGTCTCGCCGGTCTCGCCCCAGCGTTCGATCCTGCAGTTCCGCATCCATCGACGCCTGCGACCCTAGCCTATTTTTTCTATTTTGTTTTGGGCACAAGTTCGCCCCATTAAGCGTTTAATTTGCTTCAGTTTTTGTCGCCTCATCAATTGTTTTTGTGACAATATCATGTCATATGGTTTATGGGTCGTATGCGTGCATATGGTTCCTTTTCAATAGGGTAAGACGACAGCAACAAGACGTCACGTTTTAATGCGTATGTTTATATCTTATAGTTGGCCGCTCTTAGCACTATAAGCGTTAAGCTTACAGTGCTCAGTGCTAAGTATTAAGCTATTCCCTGAAAAACTAAAATAATCTTCCTGGGTTTAAACGGGGATGCGATCTCACCCTCGTGCCTAAAGACAGCCAAAACAATTTTCTTTTCATATCAGCTACATTTATGAATGAATAAATAAATATAATTGTGCTTTTCAATATTTGAACTGCGAAAATATAAGAATAAACACTCTGAACAGAGGATTCATGCCTGGCGACAATGTGTGCATGAATAGATGGCGTATGTATGCGTTAATGTGCACATAACTCATTCCAGATTGAAAATTTGAACACCGCATTTGGGTACGGGAAGGTCCCTGTTGAAGAGCAGTTTCAACGCGTAAGTGATCAAAAACATCAGCTGTGAACTTTCGAATATGCCGTAGAAATGGCGAAAGAATGTGGTCGTCGCACAATATTGGTCCGTTTAAAATTTTGTTCAGTTAGTCATCTGCACTCAATAAATTGCAATATATACTCTTTATGGAGTCAAACGGCGTCCGAAATTAGAATTTTGTGGCGTTAAGTAGATTGCGTACAGATTCAGCATTGTCGGCGACGCTTGCGGAACACAAAAATAACTTAAATAATGTTAAGCATGTTAACTTGTGTATTCTTTACAACATAAAAAAATCAGCCTCTCTAAAAAAAATCATTGCAAAAATGTGCAAACCACAACACAGCGCAAAACAGCTCTTAATCAACAGTTATGAGTATTTTTTTAAATTTCAATTAATAACGGGGCCAATTCTCGCCCGTTTTCGGAAACTGGTGCGATAGGATTATTCGAGACCTTTGCCAGCCGCCATTTTCTTATTGAAAATAATAGAAAATCACGGATAACTTTTTGCAATAATACAATGGTTAGTGCTGAAATTTTCGCATATGATTCAAGCCGCTAGCGCTACATTTCGGTGGAGAATGAGCGTTCGGCGATGCATAGTTATATTTTTCTACGGAAAACTTTTTTTTTAATTTTTTAAGGGTTATGATAAAATGGTGCCATAGTGAATAGCTTAAATGTTAACAATAAAGCAAAAGACTATCCTTGATACTCGAAGATGATCTTGATAACGCACTCTCAGCTATCCTTGTTAATTAGTTCACATTTCACAAAAAACAAATAAGGTTTCCTTGAAATTTTCCGCATTTTCAATAAAATGCCACACACGTTCCCAAAAGGGAACGTGTTTGGCATTTTCCAAGGATCATGCTAACACATTTCCTAAGAAAGCACCAATGGATCTTCCTTTGTTTTAGTCTGATTTGAATATACTCTCATATTGAGGTATGGTAGCTGATACGGGAATACAACGCGGTTATTGGACGTTCTGCGAATATTCGTTTTTATTTGTATACTGCACTCACAAAGAATTTCCACATGCTAAAACACAAAATACCTTTTTTCAGGATTTTAACTTTAACAGCGAGAATTTCTATAATAACAGTCTGTTCATCGCCAGAAACTTCGCAAAAGCACAAGTGACAAAGATATGGAGACCGGGAGCATTTTTGAATAAGTAAGTACACGAAAGGGCCTGAATGGAGTAGATTCTTTAGCATTCATGATTTCAGCTATTCCTCAAAAGAGGACAAAACTATGATTAAATTTGTTTATTCGTTTTTTTTTTCTTTCCCTGGATAGACCTACGCTTGAGTTCGGTTCTGTGGCGTGGAGTTTGGTAACGAAAACGCTGGCAATCACCATTGAAAATGGGCAACAGAGGCTAATACGTATTTTTTACGATCGTTACCCCAACGTCATTTTTATTTTGGCTATACTTTTTTTCTTAATAAGGTTTCGCTACCTTTGTCCAATAGAAGAGAAGGGCGCGATTTGACTTGAATTATCATTTCCCTCCTCGTTCCACTAAAAACAGGGGTTTCCCAAGGAATTGAAATTAGGGGGTGTCTAAAGTTTTAAGGGAGGCGGGATTGAAAATAGAGGAGTCGTGCCTAATTAAGGGGGTTCCTTCAGAAAAACAAGGGGGCGGGGGAGGGGGGGGTTACACCCATCCTAGAAGGTGTGTGGGAAATCACAGACTATAGAAATCACCATACTTTTAACGTTCACAATATGTGTAAACTAAACCATCGCCTTTCTCACGGACACAGTATCTATTTAACAGTATTGAAATTTAACGGTATTTAACAGTATTCCGAGATTGATATATTCAGTGACAATATACAGTTCGTGAAGCAATTGAAGGTGCTCGTTGCCAAATTCTAAATTTTGTGTATTTCGTGTCGTTTCGTGTTTGAAACCCTCAATTTTGTTTTTGGTTTCTTTTACTCCTGATTCATTCTGTGCACCAAAGAGAAGGTTTGCCGTGTCTGCTTTTATATATATATATATATATATATATATATATATATATATATATAATTTTTATATAGTTCTTATACTGTTCTTATATGCTGTTATATATATCTTGAATGATTCATATGTGTATATTGGACACAAATATTTCTCATACAAATGGCTTCTTTACTTTTTTTTTGTGAAATCACTTTTATAAAAGTTTTTTTTACTAGGTTTCTCCGTTTCAACCGGTAAACAAAATATTTAAAGTGGTTTTGAATATGTACGGCAGCTACTAAGGCGCTGGTTATGAAGGAAGTCAGCAAACTGCATTGAACTATAAACTCCTTGGGCAGTAATCAAGATTGCGGCTGGAAATTTAGCATCTTGGGCAGTTATCATCTTTGTGATTCGCTGATTTCCTGAATCCCAAAGGGATGACCTCAAAGACGGGTTCTATCACGCCACTTTTATGTTGAGATCACTGAGAGTGCGATGAGGTTAACATGTCTTCGTTGTTTTCTTCACCACGATCAAGAAGTCTCATATTCATTAAATGCATACTACCAACTTTATTAAAGGCAGTCATTCATAGGGGATATTTTAGCCATAATTTGAAATTGAATAAAATAGGAAGCTCCTTTATCGTTTATTTATTACTTTATGAATATATTTATTTTGTCAACTGATGTACGTTGGCAAGATTGATATAGCATCGTGTTTTGTTGTCCTGTATGTTTAAGTATGCCTGTGAACATGGTGCTGTATACTTGCACTGCATTGCGCAGCCCTGAAAAAACTGTTATCTTGGTGCCGGGGAATCGCCACGCTGCACTTGCTGCAGTTTTTTTTTTTTTCTTCTTTATTTTGCCAAAGAAGTCACAATCTTTCTTGATGAACTAAAAATAAAACATTGATTGAATGATTATCTAGAAGTAAGTTATTACTAAAAATTTGTTGTTTTTGTTAGAAAAAAAAGCTATTTCTACAGTCATTTATTCCACCACCTTTTATTGATGAATTGTTCTATTGGCAGGATTGTCAACCACCTGAGCCTTGATGTTAGGTACATTTCGAACACAAACACGCTGCGTGAGTACCAAAGTTATTTTTTTTTTTAATTTTACATCACCATAAAAACTACATGCATCGTTACTCGTTTATGTTACAGTTATTCCATATGGCACTATTAGCGAACCCATATTTTTGCCGTCCACACCGTAAGTAATTTTTGTTTCGATTCTGCACATTTTGTGTAAAGCTACGAAATAGATAATCGTTATAAATATCAAGGTGTATGTTAACACATTTTATAATCCACGTCTTTTCCGTGATTCTATTTTAACGTTTTTTTTTATTAACAATCTTCTCGTCATATTCATCTGGCATTTATATATGGGCATGAGACAAACAGGTGAAAATAGCGTTACACATATTCTTTAATCTTTAAATCGAATTGTAATGAATTAAATGAATTGTAGTCAAGATGGCCTAGCGCGTCTTATAAATGAATCCGAGCCTGTCACCGAAGAATGTTATAGACAGCAAAATGTATTAATGTTACCCTCATTTTGTCATACGCTTTGTTTATTTAATTTGCTTTTACTATGAAAATGCTCGAGTTACCCGGTTGCCTCAATTATCTGCTTGAAAACTTTTTTTTTAATATAGAAAGCTATTGGGTGTGCAACGTCAACCTTAAACTCTATTTTCCATCTGTGCAATGAAGTCTGCGCACTCAAAAAAACAGAAACAACGATATTATAAAGCAATGATCATGTTGGCCATAAATGTCATTTTTTCTAAAAATGGTTTGATAAAATTATTATATAAAAGTTTCCATTTGCGTGTATTTTCTTCTCAAACAACAGAAGCTGGAACTTCGCGACCACGGGTTACGGCATAGCAAAGGCGATGCTTTACACGGTCATGGCAAAGGGTGAGTTATCAAAAACATTATACAATTTTAAAACAATCTTCAAAAACTTGGTACATAACAAGTTTTCAAAGGACAATAAAGTGCCTCTGTGTTAGAAAAGAAGTACTAGAGTCGTCGTTATTCTTCGACAAACAGAGCTACGAATAGCAATTTCCTTTTTTTTCAAATTCATTTACGAAATAATTTAAAGCTACTTCGTAAATTCACTTACGTGGCAGCTAAATCTGGGGAGTGCTTGTAACGTCGTAATAAAAATATCGACATATTCGCGCAATCCGAAGCCTTTCGCGAGCCTTCGAGGGCTTGTACATTTCCTCTTATTTTTAATAAATGCGGCAGAAATATTTTTTCTAGTATGCACAAATCAACGTTTCTGAATTAGCTCAGTTACGGAACTACCCAAAGAGGCTGCTTCCACGGGCAGGACCCCTTTCTTCCCCCACGGCTATTATGGTAACCGCCGTGTATTTTATGGAATACATTTGTCTTTAAGCACTCCGTCTAGATGCTGCTTCACTGTACTCTATCAAGCACAGATTTGAAACGGGAATCTTGATGGCGCCTCAAATGACGGGAGGTCGGGATCTGCGGGAGGTGGACAAAAAGTGTGGGAGCAGTGGGGGGTAGGGGTGTCCCCGTTCTGCGGGAGCTCTATAACTGAGCTAACCTAATCACGTCGTCGCCATTGCAAATATGACGTCCTGACCGTCGCTCCAGCATTCCCCCGCAACGTTCCACCGTCTGCTGAGTGTACTTTTGCAGGCTTGCGAGTCCACGTGCTCACCCACACGCAGGCGACACGCGCTAGGCAGCTGAGTAGACTGGAAGTGACGTCGCTTGGTTTCCTTCTTTTTTTTTTTTTTTTGTTTCTCGCAAAGTTAGTAATATATTTTTAGTGAAACGGTTGTATTGTTTATAGTCTTTGGATATAGATCTGCTCAATCTCACCTCTGACATCGTTGTTTTAAGAATATTTTTCAATGTTTTTTTGTTTTGTTTTTGTTTTTAGCATGCGACATAAAGGAGAGCAGTTGAAAGAAAGTAAAATATGAAGAAAGTGGCGCATAAATTAAGTCGTCTTCTTTTCTATGAAGACCAGTTAAATGTAACAATAAATAGAGTTTTATATTGTCAATTCTAGACTTGCTATAAAAGCAAATATCTTTAAACCTTTTGAAATCCTATTACGCACCTTCTTTTTTTATAATATTTCTGCGATTTGTATATTTCTAGCCTTTTAACATTATTCATTTGGGTAAAACACCATACGCGTTAGAAGCGTGTTATTAAAGTACCATATCCGACGACCATTAGAAACTGAATTAAAGTATCTGATTCTAGTGTTTGAATTTCACATGATTTGAATTTTAGAAAATCACAAGCACGGCGTCCCGGCTGGTGCCTCATACTGCGAACATACGTAGCCTGACCGTAAAGACACCTTTCGCAGGCTTGCTATTCCTCGTGCTCGCCCTAGCGACCAGAGACGAGGCGGCGGTCAGAAGCTCTCCTTGCAGCTGTGTACATATGAGGTGGACTGCTCAGACATAAACATAATCTAACCTGACTGAAAAAGTCGCCTGTGTGCTCGCTGCTCTTTCCGCTCATACATCTTTGGTCAAGCCACAGCTTGGGGAAAAACTTTTACTTCCATAAAAATTCAATACGTTTTCCTGGTAAAGCGTTTGGTACTTTAGTGAAAGCTTTTGGCCTAAAAACATGTCGCGCAACTGAAAATTGTTTTCGAGCATCGAATAATTATTTCATTCGTATATCCCTACCAATAAATGCGCCGGCATGCTTATTAAAGACCAGACATTAATCTGTCATTTACGCAAGTTACTGGCTTATTTATTTTAAAACAACTGCTTGATTCAAGTACCTGTTTCGATCAAGCGATAAATGTAAAGTTCTGAAAAAGCATAACACAACCTGTTTTAATACAGCTCAACTTGTGCTCGTTTAAATTAAAACTTACGGATATTTACTGAAGGTTGTGTTTTACTCGCTCAAAAAAAAAAGCAAGTCAATTACATCTGAAGAAAGGTAGAGCCCGTTAATTTGGGTAGTACTCCAGGTGTAACAACAAAATTAATATTAATGTTTTCTCCACCCGCATCCATTCCCGCCACTTCACGCAGGATCGGTCCTCATCACCGGCTCTTTCCCGAACTGGTGGACAGTCTACACGACCGTCAACTATCGCGCCAACGTAGACTGCCTGACCTATTACACCAGCCACGTAAGTGTTCCACGTGGAGCCCGTGCGGAGAGCAAGTGCGTCTGCTTCTTGAGTAGGGGTCGCGGTGACGTCAGAACGACGCCGGATTTTGATTGGCTTTGGTTGAAAGGATAGTGGGTAGACCTCAACGCCACATGCCTTGAGATGTACCCACTATTTTTATGATTTTTTTTTTCAATCAGCCAATAAGAGGTCGGCGTACTGACGTCATCGCAACCCCCGTGCAGGAAGCAGACGAACTGGCGCTTTCCATGGAGACCAACAGAGTGCGTGCAAAAAGCAAGACTCGCGCGAAGTGAAACCTCAGCGCATGCGCCGAGCCGACAGCAGCGCCACCACAGCGGTGTGATGTCAGGGTCGCATGTTGGCGTATACGGCATCTACACATACATGTATATATTCCTCTGGGCATTTTACCCAATATGGTCGCGCTAGCTCGTATCTCAGCTTCACTTTTATGAACTCCGTACGTTGTCTAGTGAGCTACTCGACAACGTCCGGAGTTCATAACTCGTACGTAACGCATTACATGTAATGCGTTACTTGCACCTGCTTGCTTTTTTTGGTAACGATGTAACGGCCTAGCTACTTTTTAAGAGAGGGAGCGAGTAACATATTTTCGTTACTCTTCATGAAGTTACGAGTAACGGTATTTCCTTACATCTGGAGCGGAACGCCTACTACACAAGTAAACCCAATCTAATTATCAACCCGGCTCGCGCATGAAATTTGCCCGACGAGAAAACGCTAATCAGACCATAAACAAATGCGCACAATGTGCGCATATCTAGCCACAGTTAACTGTGAATGAACGCATTAAAATTAAAAGACATAAAATTAGTAACGACGATAAACATTGGAAGCGGCTACCGCCTTTTAAAAAATGACGCGTTCAGAGTAACGAGAAAATAACGCGATATCTTCAAGCCGATGTAACGCGTTCAGAGTAACGAGAAAATAACGCGATATCTTCAAGCCGATATAACGCGTTCCTTTTGAATCATAGCGACAAGTATTATAATACTTATTGTTACTTTTTGAGTAACTAGGGAGTAACGGTATTGCGTTACTATATTTCAGTAACGTGTACATGTGCTTTCTCCTAATAAGCTAATAAAATGCGAGACTAACAGTGCGCTTCTCTTTAACAGCTGAATCTGTCAACAGAAAACCTGTACGACTTACAACGGAGCAACGCGGCACTTCACATCGCCTATAAGGTACAACCTGGAGGAAAGCGAAATTGGTGTTGGTACACTTTTACAGCCTGAAGTTAGTCTGCCTCAGCGGGCGACTGTCTATCAGCTGTAGATGAACAATTTAGCCCTTGAAGCGAAAAAGGGACTCTAACCAAAAATTGATGAAACATTTACCCGACGTTTCGGAACCAGTTCTGTCCCTTGTTCACGGGTGAGTGACGAAAAGAAAAGGACACGCGTCGCCTAAAGGCACATACGGATGCAGGGGGCTTTGCTCACGTCACGCAGTCCCGAGACGTAGCTGCTGGGCAGGGAGCCCGAAGACCGATTCACGTTCCCCTTTGTGTGCTGGATAAACCAAGACTCAACGAAGAGCCGCTCCGAGGCCAGCACGGTGCTTCCCTCAAATAGGGCCTCAAAGTCGACTGTGTGCCCGGCTGCTTCTGCGTGCTCCGCGAGGGCGCTTGCCTCCACATCCTTCTTCCGGACATCATATGTGTGTCGCGTAAGCCTCTCTGCGAAGTTCTTACTTTCGCCAACGTATGAGGCCGGGCAATCTTTGCATGGTATGCGGTAGACCAAGCCTTGGGCCCTTTCTTTGGGGGGCCGATCCTTCGGGAGAGGAAGGCGATGACCGATTGTCGACACGGGCTTATGAGTAACCACAATCCCGTAGCGACCGAGGACGCGGGAAAAGGCCTCGCTGGCGCGGCTGATGTAGGAGACACAGACGCGATCGGAAAGGGGACTGCTGCGCCCTAGGGGTGGATGCCTTGATTTATCGAGTATCCAAAGAATAAACCGCTTAGGGTAACCTTTCTTGCGGAGATCCGATGTGACGACCTTGAATTCCTCCTGGGGGCTGTTCTTTGTGGAGCAGGTGGCGAAGGCGCGCCTGAAGAGTGCAGAGGGTAGTGGGAATCAATCCCCAACTTCGGGGGTGGTGGGAATCAAACCCCAAGTATCTGCCAGTATGGGCCGGCTTCCTGTGAACAGAGAGCTTAGCCTCCTGCCACTCCTGGTTATCAGTACATCCAGAAAGGGAAGGGAACCTTTGTCTGCGCGTTCGACAGTGAATTGTAGCGACTCATCCACCGAGTTCAGATGCTTTAGAAGACAATCCACATCGCTGGTTTTAACGACGCAGAAACAGTCGTCCACGTAACGCAGGAACGTTCTGGGTTTAGGCTCAAAAGTGTCGAGAGCCTTGCGCTCGATGGGCTCCATTGTGAGGTTTGCCATTGTCACAGATATGGCTGCCCCCATGGCTGTGCCGCTGGTTTGCTTGTAGTACTTCCCGTTAAATGAGAAGTACGTGCTGTTCAGACAGAGCTCTAGTAGTCGGCAGATCTCGTCAACCGATAGGCACGGTCTCTCCGGGAGTTTTTCGTCTGCCGAGAGAGCACTTCTTGCAACGAATACCGCCAATGGCACCGAGATGCTGGTGCAAAGATTGCCCAGCCTCATACGTTGACGAAAGTACGAACTTCGCAGAGGGGCTTACGCGACACAAATATGTTGTCCGGAAGAAGGATGTGGAGGCGAGCGCCCTCGAGTCTCGTGGAGCACGCAGAAGCAGCCGTCCACAGAGTCGACTTCGAGGGAAGCACCGTGCTGGCCCTGTAGAGGAAATGGCGAAAGCGGCTCTTCGTTGAGTCTTGTTTTATCCAGCACACAAAGGGGAACGTGAATCGTTCTTCGGCCTCCCTGCCCAGCAGCTACGTCTCGGGACTGCGTGACGTGAGCAAAGCCCCCTGCATCCGTAGGTGCATTTAGGCGACGCGTGTTCTTTTCTTTTTGTCACTCAGCCGTGAACAAGGGACCGAACTGGTCCCGAAACGTCGAGTAAATGTTTATTAAATTTTTGGCTTGAGTTCCTATTTTTCGCTTCATGGCTATTCCTAACCAGGCAGAGGGCCGCCGAACGTTTACCTTCAAATTTAGCCGGTGCAGTACAACCGCTGTCCTGAGATCGTTAACGTGCATCACGCAATAGCGATACACCACTGCGCGCCGGTGCGATGCTCATCCAGATCGAAGTGGGCGGAAGTGGGGATTGAACTCAGGATCCCTGGCTTCTGCAGCGCGAGCTTTCCCTACACGTACGTGCTCCGAGCTTGTTTGCGCTAGCCCACTCGGCCACCAATATTTTTTTTATTGCCTTCTTAGACAGGTTTTATAAAAGGAACAAAAGAGGGAGGCTAAAACATGTCAGCTACAAAAGAGTGGCCGTGGCTTGCTAAAATCTTTTTTTTTTTTTGGCCAAATCATTTAGCACTGGTAACCGATCGAAGGGTGCGGCCAGGGAGCGGTAAACGTTCCTTACATACACAAATGCTTTCAATAAAATTATCACGCACAGTGCGAACATTTACATCTGCGTGCCGTATACTCATTCGTGTCTTCCACATACCGTGGAGGCTAAAAAGCATAATTATGTCTTAAGACACTTGATTTTCATTTTCTAGAGACAGGTAATGAATACCGTGAGGGTTGGCTGGAAACTCTTTCTTGAGGGTGCGCTCGAGGTTGTCCTAATGGAACACAACGTCCCAACATTCAACAGAGAGATGCTCTACTATTTCTGCTCTTTTACATAATATACATAATAAACAGTTTGTGGACCAGGGAATAAATTAACCGTTGTCTTCCAGCCAGGTGTTTACTGGAAGTATTTCGTAGTGTAACTGAAACAAAAAAGTTTTAACACTCGGCTTTACCGACATTTTCATAACTCTCTTGAGCACATCTAGCCCACTGCCATTGCCGTATAACGACTGATACAGAGCCATAGGCAACAAAACTTTGACTAAATATGTATACAATTTTTTTCATTGAGACCGTAGACAAATATTCTAAAGAAAATCTAACCTTCCACATATGGAATGATAACAAAACTTCACTCATATAACCACGAATACCCGCGCTAATAACATCGTCGGATGACACGGCAAATTCAGGCAAAACCTTTTGCAGGCGAACTAGAGTTTTAGTTCGTAAAAATACGTCATTTTTTAACGAAGAAACATAAACCCAGGCACAATTCGTCTTATAAACAAATGAGGCAACCCTATTTCTCCAGTTTGCGCGGAAATAAATAAATTGGTGCGAACACAATGTTCCCATTTCGAGTTCTAAATGAGCACGGCAAGAACTCCGCCTAGCTTTTGCACTTTGTCTGGCGACATACACAGCACTTGTAACACATACCAAACTTTTTATATCAAAAAGAGATTACACACTGTGGAACGCGCGAATATAAACAGATCCCTCCCCCACCACCCTTCCGCCTTTGCTACGGTAGAGTCCAAGTTTCAAAAACGGCGGGATGACGATTGGAGTTGTCATCCCGCCGTTTTTGAAACTTGGACTAGACCGTTAGCATTGTATTAATACCACCCGCCTTCATCTGTAAAAGTTCTTCCTGACGAAGGCCGAACTGTCGAAAAATAAATCGTCCGTTATTGCTGTTTTCACCGAGGTTTTTTTTCTTCCCAGTTATATACCCACGCCTCCGGCCTCCCGCCACCATGCCCATTGTGTATATATACAGGGTGTTTCAGAGAACTCAGGCTAAATCGCTCCTGCAAAAACTACTAATCGCAACAAAAAAAGGCTTGTGTCGTTTTGGTTCTGGGCTATTGGCCCATTTAGGAAAATTATTAAAGTCCGAGATAATTAAGTTGTTAATTATTTTTTCGTAATTAACTTTTTTAATATTTAAGCGCACGGTTTCAAATAGAAAATTGCTCAGCATCGTCGAAGAACCCTAAATCAACAAATTGCAGAATGATAGGAGGCACGCGAAGCATTTTACGTCTTTCTAAAAAACCGCACAAAATCGGCGGGTTTTTAAGTTTCGGTTTGCTATCGGAGCGCATCTGAGCCCCGGCGGCACCGCGCCCCGTGGAGAGATAGTGCAACCAACCTCGGCTGCGTTGTCATCGCGCGACGCAGCAGATGCTGGTTGCACTATCTTTCCACGGGGCGCGGTGCCACCGGGGCCCAGATGCGCTCCGATAGCAAACCGAAACTTAAAAACCCGCCGATTTTGTGCGGTTTTTTAGAAAGACGTAAAATGCTTCGCGTGTCTTCTATCGTTCTGTAATTTGTCGATTTAGAGTTTTTCGACGATGCTGAGCAATTTTCTATTTGAAACCATGCTCTTAAGCACAATATTAAAAAAGCTAATTACGCAAGAATAATAAAAACTTAATTATCCCGGACTTTAATAATTTTCCTAAATGGGCCCCTGGCCCAGGACCAAAACGCCACAAGCCTGTTTTCGTTGCGATGAGTAGTTTTCGCAGGAGCGATTTGGCCTGCGTTCTCTGAAACATCTGCATATATATATATATATATATATATATATATATATATATATATATATATATATATATATATATATCCTCGCAAATTTACAACTGTGTTGTATATACACTAAAGAACAAAGAATCATGATACGGACAAGTAAAAAAACGTTCAGTCTTTCAACTTTTGCGAAGAAGGAACACCAGCGGAGCTGTACTCGATACACTGTGTGCTTCTTCGTCGCCGTCTGTTTTTAGCGCTGTTTCCTACGATGAATTCCCACCAACGTGCCCAACACTACATTCTTCTATTATAGCTGCAAAGGTTGCCGCCATCTATGAGCGACGGTGGAAACCATAGTGTTTGTGTGCTTGCCGCCGTCCCTTATAGATGGCGGTGGCTGTCCAGGTAGGCTTGTGTCGACATACACGGACATGATCCTGGGGAACCTAGCACTTAACAGCTCCGCTGTAAAAGATACGAACATCAAGATGAGGACACTGAAATATTAGCCGAGTGAAAATAAAACGGCTCGAAGCAACGCTTGCTTTTTCAACTACTTTTAACAAAAATTAGCTGGAGGAACCTAACTGTCTTCAGCCATTACTCCTTAGAACGAAAATGGTCCAGCAACGGCGATTTCCAATCCCTCTATCCCCTTGAAATGCCTTCTGTACCGCAATATTCACAGCGAAAATAACAAGATTCTGCTGAATTTCCATACTGTTTATAAATTGAATGAGTTGAGCGCGTGCTTATACACATTTGTTTGCCACTTGCAGGCGTTCAAGATTTTCATGGGTCAACAAGCCGCTGTCACGCAAAATGTAGCACCTCCGTTCACACAATTCTCCCAATCACAGCTTTTTTTCTTGGCCTTTCTTCGAGTAAGTCACATTATCTTGATTTTCACTTTCAGTGTGCTGGGCTCGCATTTCTAACGGTAGTGAAAAAACTCGAGTCAGCTTCTCTACCGGGTGTCTCAAACAGCGGCCAGGCTGTTTAAATCGGCCCAAAAATTCGGTTTCTTAACCTATTGCGCTACGATTTTGTGCAGCGTTGCCCACAAATGAGGCTTCTTTTTTTTTTTCTTTTTTTTTCTCAAATTTGCAATGAGCAAATTTACTTGAGAAAAAAAGTAAAGAAAAAAAAAAGGATTAGCTCCTACGGAAACGCAGCGAAGCCACCGGTCTACAAACAATACGGCGCCGTTTCGCACGAGAGACAAGAGATGGTGCAAGCGCTCGTGACGCCAACTGCCGCCAACGAACGAGCATACGTTGCCGAGAGCTGCGTCTTTAGCAGACCATCTTTTCGACTCAAAAGCGGCGCGCGTTGCGCAGGCGGCGACAGTCGCAGAAACAAAAGCAGGCGCGGTAACAACAGTGAACTGCAAAGCAGACGACAAAAGTACCCCGAAAAAATCTGTTAAAATAACCCGACAAACCAATTTTTTTATCGATTATGCGTTCATTCAGTGTGTTTTAAGAGATCTTAATTTCAGTCGAGCTGCGTACTTCGTTGGCATCCTGCTAGAAATGAAGACAGCCAGTCCGTTGCTCCCCCTGTCTTCAACGAAAAGTGAGTAGCGAATATTGATATTTCGTGCTCGTGTGTATTTTTTATTAAGCTAACTGAGTAACTGAAGGCGTAAAAAGGTAAAACCGTCTTAAAGCTAAAGAGATTGGATATCATTGACATTTGAGAGGAGTGATATACCTCCAATCTGGGGATGTGCAAGTAAATCATTAAGAAAAAGGCATCCCTGTTTTAATATTGGTCGGGAATCTTTCATTGGTGATTAAAGGGCTGCGAGCTGCCTGACGGGCTTGTTAAGCGGAACTCTCTCCGTAAATGCAAATTGGTTGGGGAGCGCTTTTATGAGTCATTTCTACACCCAGACGTTCCCATGTTGAGAACTGGTTTGTTGAATCGTGCCGGGCTCAAATGAACGCATTCCTGTTTTAATTCGATCACAGCCAGTCTTATATATATATATATATATATATATATATATATATAGTGTACTTTTGTTGGCTAGAGAATAAAGTGGAAGGCGAAGTTTGAATAGCTTTCCTATGTAATATCAGGTGGAGGCAGTCATTTTCATCTAAAGGTGTTTTGGAACCACATCATGTTTGCTCCCCTATATCCACAAACTATAAAAAAAACTTTTAGCCTTTCCAGTTTGGTGAAGAAGGAAGACCAGTGAAGCTGTACTGTAGTGGGAATGAACTAATGGCCGGCCGCAAGTCAGCGAGCCAGAGTGGAAAGGCTCGAATGGTTGCGCCATCTTTGAGCGACGGCGGAAAGCGGACAACCGCCAAACACAGCACTCTGGACAGCTACCGACATCTATGAGTGACGGCGGCAACCAGAGTTTTGTGTCGACATTTCCTGGGGGGTGGGGGGGGGGGGGGGGGGCACGATCGTGGGGAAACTAGCCCTTAACAGCTCCGCTGTAAAAATTAAAGACGCTTATACGACTGCTAAATGCGAAACTAGAGCGCAGCTCCTGAGGAGGAGGAGGGGAGCTAGGGTATGCCCTCCTCCTCCTTCTCTGTACCCTTCCCTTTTCTCTCCTCCTCCTCATCTTACTCCTCGTCCTCCCCTCCTCCTACTTTTCCCCTCCTCCTTTCCTCTTCCTCTCCTCCTGCCGCTGAATTTGTTTATGGGTGACGTGACACGGAGTCCGGGCGTCAATTTCCCCGCTAAAAGTGGGAAACTTTTCACCGCTAATTTTAGCGGAAAAAGTTCCCTGTTATATTTAGTGGGAAAATGTTCTACTGAAATTAGCGCAAAAATTTTCCCGCTAAATTTAGCGGAAAACTTTCCCCATTAAATTAAGCGGAAAATATTCTCCGATATATTTAGCGGAAAACTTTCTCCGCTAAATTGAACGGGAATGTTTCCCTGATAAATTTATCAGGAAACTTTCCCAGCTAGATTTAGCGGAAAATTTTTTATGCTAAATTTATCGGGGAAATGTCCCATAATGCAACGCGCGAGGTTACGCCGACGCCGCTCAACTTTGAAACGGGCGTATAAGAACCGCGCTCTTAAAACATTTTTGGTCCAGCTGTAAACCAAGGTTTTCGACTTCGCTTTCAGGGTGAAGGCAGATCAGATGATGAGCCACCTGGGAAAGTTCCGCAAAGTGTTTGGATGCAAAGAAAACGCTTCATGTCCGTTCTGGAGGCTCGAGGAGCTCTACTAGACTGCACGGCATCAGTATCTCCACGAACGACCGACAAACAAAGCTCCTTGCCATCCTTCTTCTCAGTAACCGGGATATCAAACTTGAGCTGTGACTTTGGCCTACATATTTTTGGTAGCCTTTAATTCATCCTTCAATTTCTCGAGACTTTTGCTTGAAATATTTACAAATTATAATTTCTTTATTTATAAAAGTCCTCAATTTCTTATGTATTCATTGTAAACTATTACTCCAGTTATCAATTATTTGCCTCACAAACGTCACCAATTTCGAATCAAACGCCAGCGTTAAAGACAGCCGACCGCAAATCTATTGTTAAAAGTTGCTTCTTTTAAACATAAAAATAAACATACTTTTATGCTCGCATATTACTTATGTTTTGGGTTAAATTACTTTCGTGACACTGTAGTGCATGCTCCAAATAATTATGAGTTGGTTCTTCTTTCCCTAATGTAGATTTATAGTTCGCTAGAAGGTTACAACTGCACAAACAAATGTAATAAAAAATTGAAAAAACTAAAAAATATTTAAACAAAACTCTACGTTTACTGGTGTGGATGGTTGGGCGTGTTCGTGTCAGAAATAGGATAACAAAAGAGGGACATGGTAAACAAACAGACGACGTGTCCTTCGTTAATTATCGCAATTTTCTTTATAGATTGTTGTGAGTATGAACTTCATTCGGAGAAGTGCGGAAGTTTTGAGAGCCAGCTACTTCCCTGTGACCGGATGGGATGAAGAAATCTCTCAGAGAAGGACAACTTCAGAAATGCTGTCTTTTCTGAACTTGTGCTTTGTCAGTTGGAAACTATCTCGACATCGAAACTGTGTTCACAATTCTTCGATTAAGAAGGATAAAAGTAGTATTGTCTTTTCTTTAAGCTCGCTCTTTCGTGCAAACCGAAAAACAGCGGTGCCCGGCATTATGATTTCTCGTAAGCTTCTGGTTGGAGTGTAGACAGCGTCAACACAAAGATTTATTGTATCATCGAGGCTCTCCAGAAATGTGGTGCCACGAGCCATACAAGTACAAAAGACGTTATTTCCGAATGTGTTCAAGGGGCATTCACTAATTGAGTTTGTTTTACTCCAATGCTATGCTCAATTCTACTAATCTGAACTAATTTAGCAACTCGTTTAATAATTATTTCACTAAAATTGATGAAAACCTGTTTAAACGTGTTTGTAATGAAGTGCTGGTTCATGCCACTGATGTTTTTAGATAGGGCATACAAAACACTGGAAACAGTAACGATGACGAGCCTTGAATAGTGCGAGTCAGAGGCCGCACTGTCTAAAAAAGAGACACATGGCCCTAACAGGTGCTTTCGAAAGCTTGACCCTCACTCATATTTTCAATTCATGAAGCCACTGATTCATTTTCATTCTCATGTGATAAATTGCATTCGTTTCACAAGCAAAAACAAATTACTTGAACATTTTTTAACTAACTTTGACTATGCGTTCGTGTTTTCGGTAATTATCAACGAAGCCTGAAAATTAACCCCCCAGCCGGTTTATCAAAGTCGGGGAAAACCAAAATATCCCGAATGGGACCTGTCCTGGAATTAAAAAGATCCTAAGCTTTAAGAGAACAATTTTTTTTTATCTACAACTTTAGTTTGCTGTTGGACAGTAACGGAGTTTCCAGTGAACCTTCAGCAAGGCTGCTTCTTTCTTTGGAACCACATTAATTATCCCGTTTTCTTGGCTTATCGGTATCGGAACATTTCAGAAGTGTTCGGATCAAGCGCATCTTCCCCAAAGATTAAGGAATTCCACAGCCTTGTCTGGGTTTAAAATCAGGGGTCTTCGAACCCCGGCCCGCGGGCCAAATACAGCCCGCGGAAACCTTCCTACCGGCCCGTGGCTGGCCGCGGTCCTTGCAGTGATACCCGCCCACAGCCCATTCCCCCAGACCTTAACAACTCTAATTTTTGTGCCGGTAGCAGCTACCGGCACAAAAACAAGAGCTGTTAAGGGCTGGGGGTGGACATGCTGGAGACCGGGTTTCGGCAGTACGATTATGTTGTTTTAATGAGACACGATTTGTTGGTAGCATTCAATGGTAAGTCCCATTCTCTCTCTGCAGCGCGTGTCCGCGTGTTCCCTTTATATAGCCGCAGTGACGTGACGATATTCCGTCACCGGCGGGATCCTGGTGGGATTGATGGTGACTGTTGGCTTCAATGAAGATGAGGTCCAACAGCCACTCTTGTTGGCCTGGAGGTTTATGTCGCCGCAGCAGCAGCTTCTCTCGGTATAAGAGGAAGACGAAGACCCATTGGCGTTGGTTACTTCGGCAAATGTTCAAACTCCTTGGTTCCGGGTCTTCCAGAGCTTCTCTGTTGAGCGATGATGTTGCGGAACGTTCCTGTAAGTGTGCAGTAGTTGGAGCACGGCCTCGCCGGGGTAAGGAACGTAACAGAGCGTGCGAAGAAACGGCGCTGCGGCGCTCACCCAATGCTCCGTATCCGTTTTTTTTATTCCTCTGGTAGTTTTGTGTTGCATTTATTGCAAATTGTCATTACCGGAAGCTACATTCTTAGTCCCCTGTTTTATGTCTGTGTACTTACGTTAAATTATTTTGTGCTTTTATTTGGGGGGGGGGGGGGCGGAATTGGTTTCGCGTATAACAATTATGATTCATTCCATTTCATTTATTTACACCTTAAGGGCCCGTGAATGGCATTACATAAGGGGGAGGGGGGACGTGGTATTTAAGATATATACAATACAGAAAACGCAAATGCATGAAAACACAAAAGGAAACTAAAATAACTTAACACACTTAACACACCTAGGACTGCTCATAATTACACAAATCATAAAACTGGTATGAAGACAAAAAATGTAGTTTCGTAAAAGATAGACAATTATTCGGGTCCAGGGTGGTGACAATGAATGATGGGAGGTTATTCCAGTCGCTGATAGTCTGGGGAAGGAATGATCAATTAAATGCGTTCCTCGAGCCTGAAACACGTTGAATGGCACGTGTATTGTTAAGGCGAGATAATATTCGGTTAGGGGGGTGATAGAAACTCATTTTTAAGGTCTGGAATGTGGTGGTAGATTTTATGAAAAAGGCAGAGCTGAGAAACTTTCCTGCGGAGCTCCAAAGAGGACATGGTCAGTTGGCTTTTTAAGGCGGAAACTCTGAATGAAAGATCAGGTAGACAAGATGAATCGGGCAGCCCTGTTTTGAACTGCCTCGCGATTGTTTATTAGGTAGATTTCATGGGGATTCCAGATGGTAGCAGCATACTCTAATTTAGGTCTGACGTACGCGTCGTACGGCATCGGACCTACCATATTCCTCGTTAACAGAAGATTTACGAACAGCAGAAGACTCATGAATATGGTTCCTACCATATTCATGAGTCTACCGCTATTCGTAAATATGCCCACCTTCCTAAGTACCTTGATTTATGCCCGGTCAGGTTTCTGGGCTACAATTATTAAATTTCATAATTAACCAATATGCAATTATACTACATACAACAGTAATACTTTCAAGTGTTGATATTCGCATGTAGGTGTTTTATCACACATTCGATTAAATTGTTTTTATTTTTATTTTCCGGCTTTAAATTTATGCATTAAAATTAGTAGGTCCAGTGAGTTAGTGTTTTTTTTCATGTTTATATTTACTTGCTTATTTTCTGGCGCTTGACAGCTGAGGCGAGGGGCCGGATGAGGCTGCGACGGACACCTGATCCGGCCCCTCAGCCATAAAGTTTGGTGACCCCTGGTTTAAAGCACTGAAATGCTTTATAACGGAAACCCCCAATGGCGAAATTGTGTCCGTTCGTCCGTTCATTACGCGCCAAATTTAGCGGGGAAATGAAGTTCACGTGACTCGATGTCACATGGCCTCTATACTAGTTCACTTTCTACGCTAAATTTGGCGAGGAAATGGACGTAATCTGACCTAAACACTAATTCAGTTTTCCCGCTCAATTTATCGGCAATATCAACCGCACATGACGTGACGTCAAGTGACATAAATTGATTTCGCTATAGGTCACGTGACCTATACATAAATTCAATTTCCCTCCCTAAATTTCGCAGGAAACCTTACGTCAACTGATCTGACGTCACAAAATTTATACCCAATTCACACGGCAGCGTGAACGTACCTAGGCTTTAGCTCAGGTCCTTTAGCTGAAGGTACATGTAGTAAACTGCGTTCTGAATCAGACGATAAATAAACGGAGCACTTTGAGTTGATGTCGATTGCATTCCTGCTAAACCGCAAGAGGACCACGTGATAAACAATTATTCCTCGTAGTCGGTTTGACGCGCAGTTTTTTATTATCGTGTGTGAAATATCACATTTAAAACCTAAATATTATTTGTGTTTGCTTTTGCGGCACTTCAATTTTTTTTTTTTTTAGGTCTAAGGGCGCATTTAAATGAGTCTTTTTTTAAAACGTCTGAACCGTCTGGCCACACCGGTCCTAAATCACCTGCGTTTACGACTTTCCATTGTGAGGTGGGGGACCTGTTTTCTGTTTAGCAGCTCCATTTTCCCGCAAATCTCTAACTGAAGTAGCTAAATAGTGCGCGGCAGAAATGAAGCACGTCGGAGTCTCACGGTTACGACAGTCACACCATCGAAAGGGATGGACGACGACGAGGATAAAAGGTCCTGGGCGGGAGAGTCGGACGACTCGTCTACACCTCGAAAAAGAGCTCGCAGTGGTCCATCGCGTTCGGGTTCGTAGCAGACATTGCTTTCCACGTGCCGCCGCTGCTATCTGCTAGCTGGAGTATGCGTTCGTTAATGCATTATTCCATCACATTTGCGTTCACAATCATTTCATAATTTGCTACCTATATATATTCAATTTGTTACAATTAGGGTTCGGATTTTTCGGTTTAAACCAAGAAAAACGGATAAAAGTACGCCGAATCCTCTTTCGGAAATTCGGTCTTAACCGAGAAAGGTCAGTTTTTAGGTTCGGCATTTTCAATTTAAACCGATAAAAACCGATAAAAGTACGTCGAAATTGTTTTTTTAAAATTCAGTTTTAACTGGAAAAGGTCACTCTGACTTTCCAGTCGTACCGGAGAGCCGTGGCGAAAAAGTGGAACGACAGTGTCTATCGAATTGTGTTCGAATGAATTGAATACACGGGTGCCATCATGACGTTTTGGTTTAATGTACGGATCATCGATCGGAAGGTGAAGTCCAAAATTTTCCATGACTTCGCCATGTACAAGCGTGTTTTCAAACTTGTTGTAAGGAAGACTGACTTGATGCAAGCTCTGCATGTTGTGTTGTGCTTCAAAACGTCGCACCGTGTCTCTTTTAGCGCTCACAATTGGTTGATTGGCCGATTTTGGCTCACGCAGCGTTTCATCTCTTAAGCCTGCCAGTGCCCAGTGTTAGCGTTGAGAGGGCATTCTCGAAGCTCAGTGTCGTATCAACAGAAAAGAAAGAGTGCGGATCAACGAGGAGAACCTGGGAAAGCACATCCGTGTGTGAACTCTAATAAGATCACGTAGTCGTGGTATACAGAAGGTGAAGTTTCATGATTTTCGGCATAGGCTTCATATCTGACTTGTTTGTACTTCTGTATTTTTTGTCTTGTTTCTTTTACAGTTGCACACATTTGCCAAATAAAGTGTCCATTTCTTTTTCAATGTATCTGTGCCGTTATTCTTTGAGTGATCACAAATATCAGAGCTACAAGGATAATCTGATCCGGCGTCCGTTGGTGTTTATTTTATATTCACCGAAAATAGCCGATAAACTTTTGTGGGCTAAATATATGCCCAAAAAACCGAAAATTGAATTTTAAAATAAACACCAAAAAAGTACGCCGAATTTCGAAAGAAATAGAAACCGAAAACGCTAGTTATAATGAATTAAACGAGATATATTTATATATCGGTGATTTTTATTTTGAGTTCGTGGGTCCGAGGCTACTCTCTCTAGCAGTAAAGGGAGCTTGGCGAGCTCCGTTTAACACAGGATCTCCCTTAGCGAAAGGTACCTTCATGCGCCGTGTGATCACGATCTCAAGCTCCCTTTATGACAGGTACCTCTGCCAAAAGTACTTTTACGCTGCCGAGTGAATTGGGTATTAGTCTCCGCATTAAGTTTGGTGAGGAAATCAATGCCACGTCACCTGACATCTGAGACATCGCATTTATTGAGTGCATATAGCTCTCGTGACCTATTTACCAATTCAGTTTCACCCTGTAAATTCAACAGGAGAGTTTACGTCACCTGACCTATACACCCATATAGTATTCAAGCTAAATTTAGCGGACAAATGTACAAAAATAGAGGGTCCTCACAATTTGAAACTGCCGTTTAATTTCTTCGCAAGAAAAACGATCGCTTGTGCATTATAGGACTCTAAAGATGAAGACCGCTGCCGATTTTCTTCGAAATATGTTCCGATAAGCGCTCATCTTTTTGTACCGACTATAGACACCGATAAACACCGAATGTGTTGAAAAATAAACGTCGAACGAAACGCCCCTAAATGCGCAGAAAAATAAATTTCGAAAAATACGGGACCCTGCCTATTAGGTAATTATAAGAAACGAAACGTTATAATTTATTCTTCGTTGGTATTCGAAATATTAGGTGCTAGTTCCCACTCAAATGATCACGCAAGTTTAAGCAGTTAAAGACACGCTGTAGCGCCCCTTTTAAATTCGCAGTTATCGTAAACAATGAATCATTCTTTAGCGGTTCCATGCAGTCTGGCTTTCGTGAAAGAAATTTCGCAGCTCCGTCGTTTGGGTCAATCTTCGAAACATGTTTATAACGCGCGTTAAACACTTGTTCTCATTGTTCCAGTTTCCGCCACTACACAAAGGATGTCTTACAGCGAGTGCGCTCAAACTACTCGTTGTTTTGGAGTTGGTGTCTCCAATAAGCACGTTGCGGGATTCTTCCCCTCTATTCACAAAAGGCGCACGCTTGTAAGGTTCCTCAGCAACTATTGTCAGAGAAACCGCCGCACGCATACATTGAAAACTGGATGTGTGCTACTTTAATTGATATTTCATGTATTGCGAATCTATCTTTAAACGCGACTATACCACCACTTATGTTATCATCTTGCAACATCAATATCTCTTCTTAATCTTATTCAGTTTTCACATTTCCGTTTTAATGTACTTACCAACTGTAGTTTTTTAGGACACCATAAATAAGTTTTTCATTGCGCATATATATTTATACCAGTCACATAATATAGCTTTTTTTTTTTTCAGGGGAATTTGTTGCCGTTTGGTACACACACTATACTTGTCACAACAAGAAAAAATTAGAAAGCTCGCGCTGCAGAACCCAGGGATCCTGGGTTCAATCCCCTCCTTTGCCCGTTTCGATCTGGATGAGCATCGTACCGGCGTGCGGTCGTGTATCACTACTGTGTGATACACGTTAAAGACCCCAGGCTAGAGGTTGTACTGCACTGGCTAAATTGGTCATCTGCAGCGGGTGACTCGTCGCAACTTTGAAAATGGCAGTTAAGTATTTAGGAGTCATGCTTATTAATTAAGGTGTTTTCTTTGGGTTAGGAAAGTTTATCTTTCCAGAGTTGCGTCGGCATTGTGTTTTTTTAGCTTTCTACGTTTGGGTCGGCGGGGCCAGAGCGGTCGCGACGCGGGAGCGGTCCCCCCCGCCGGTCGTTAAGAAGCGTCTCGGGTTTCGGGGGTCTGCTCGGACCGGGACCGAAAGAGCCCGCGCTGGAAGATGCTTGTGCCTTATAATCGAATGTGCGTGTAAGCAGAGGGTTTTGCCGCTTAGTGTAAAATTGTCCTTTTTGCCCGATGCAATAACTTAGCGGTTGGCGCCAGTCAGGCTGGGAAAATTGCAGAGAACAACTCTACAAGGAGTTTGGGTTTGGCGGTTAGGACGCCAAAATGACAGCTCGCCGACCATTGGAGAAAAGTGTACCACGTGTGAGTGGCGGAATTTGAAGAGATTGGTCGGTTCCTGAGGGGAAAGGAGGCCCCTACGGACCTACAAAAGGAGCGCGGAGAGGATTTCGAGGGATTCGGACTTTGGATTTGATGGAGATAAATTGGGGACGGGGGTCGAGACTTTAGACGAGGCGGGATGGTTTCCCAAGTTGGGACTTGTAACTAGAGTGTAAATAAATGCACATAGTACCCTACAAGCAGTGAGTCGACCCGTCACTCAGCGATGTTCGTGCCACCACGCTCCAGACCATCGGAGCGGAACCTGCCTCCCACACCACCGGGAGGACTTTAACTATGGCTGATCAACTATACGCTGTATAAATATCCACACAACCCCAATTATTATTAAAAAAATTACGTTTTTAACATTATTTACAAGTTGCGCGAAGTAGATTTCACAATATTTGGTTGTTGAATAAAGGAGGGATAATTTTGATTTTTTAAGTGTATGTCTTGTTATCAAAACATATATTTAAATATATATATGTGTATATATATATATATAGAGAGAGAGAGAGAGAGAGAGAAAGAAACGGGGAGAGTGAGATTGTAAACGAAGAGGTGAGAGAGTGATTATTGAATTTAGTGCATTAATATTAGGGGAAATGAAAGGGAAAACTTTCAGCCTTTCCACTCAGGTGAAGAAGGAAGACCAGTGAAGCTGTGCTAAGGTATGGATAAAGTAATGGCCGACCGCAAGTCGGCAAACCAGGGTGGAAAAGCTCGAAAGGTTGCCGCCGTCGCTCATAGATGGCGGCAGCTGTCCAGAGTACTGTGTCATCAGGTCATTTGAGGACGGACACAATCTTGTGGAAACTCGCCCTTAACAGCTCCGCTGTAAAAATAGCCGGAGAAAAATTGGGCCGGGAGCGGGGTTCGAACGCAATATTGTCGGGAGAAATACAATTCGGGGCCAGAGCTGACCTAGAACGATCACGGTGCGTCGCGGGAGCCAAAGTATGGTGGGCTAGAAGGGGTGGTGTGACAATCGCTTGCTTCGTTGAGCGGGAGAAAATGTCAAGAGTGTTCAGCACGCAGCATTAGCAAATACTTTACTAGGGGGAATACATCCTACTCCGCACATTTGCATTAGACGGCGAGCCTACTGCGCCAGCTTCTTCCCTGGCGGTTTGGACGCCTCGCCACCCGGGAAAAACAAAATTTTTTTTATCTAGAAATGTTTAGAGAACAAGCTACGACACATATCGAGCAAACACTTGCATCGACCGAAAGGGCTGCGGCGCGCCTTTCGCTGCCGGCGGCGAATGCCTGACAACCACGACTTCTATGACAATGGGTAACGCCTCCCACCGCTCCCAATTCAATGCAAAAACCGAAGGTTGCTGGTCATCCACCAATTCAAACTGCGCCAAATTTGTCCGTGCCGAGGCCATTGTATTATCGACGTGTAAAATGTATTCTCCTTGTAAAGTATCTGGTATGAGCGTCGATATGCCCGCAAAAATTAGTTGTTGTTTATACAGCAGGAGTTTAGTCTGCCAGAACATGGCGACAGTGTTACCCACTGTAGATAAGGAATTAAGCCAGTGCGGTACAACCGCTAGCCTGGGGTCTTTAACGTGCACCACGCAGTAGTGATACACGACCGCACGCCGGTACGATGCTCATCCAGATCGAAACGGGCAGGGGTGGGGATTGAACCCAGGATCCCTCGGTTCTGCAGCGCGAGCTTTCGCTCCACGTGCTCCGAGCTGGTGTGCGCTAGCCCACTCGGCCACCGATCTTTTTTTTTTTTTTTTTTGAGCAAATGTTTATTTACAGGTTAAAAACATAAGTAGCAAGAATGGAAAATGAGGTATATACATATGTTAGAGCAAAAAAAAAAAAAAAAGAACGTTACATAGTTTAGACATTGCATTAAATGACCCAGGTGCAAAGTAAATCAGTTAAAGGCTACATTATCAATGAGTGCAGTAACCTCAACTCTGGATGTGTATTACACTCGAAGATATTAAAAAGAATATTTTAGAGTGAGGCACTTGCGAAGGCGACGGATAATCTTCTCGAAGCATGAAAATTTGGTGCTACCTTTTGACCTTTTCCCAGAGTGTTTCTCAGATTGTTTGTCTATTTCAAATGGTTCTAAAGTTCAAATAGTCCAGTCCAATTTGTTAGCAAAGTTTCGCCACGCAGGTTAGGGGTTCAGTGTGCACTCTGTCATGTCTGCTCTTGACCGCCATAGCACACGTAGGCCTAAAACCATGATTATCTCCGTCAGGTCTGTCAGCGTCTTTTTGTCGTGCAGCCGTCGGAATTTAAAGTACACCAACTAATTGGCTCTTCAGGTCATCGTGGCCGGACAGGATGGGATCCTGCTCGGTGATGGGAGCTTTGGGAGATGACGATTTCGTTCGCCTCTTCCGCCTCCTCTTCGACTCCGCCCTCTCCCCTTGAGATGTGGAGCCAGGATCTGGCGTGCACAGAATTTGTTCTCCCTTTCTTTTCCCAAGCATTTCTTTGTCGCTGGTTTCATCCATTTCGGACGCCTCTTCGTCTGACTTCATTGGCTCTTCAGCTTGGTCTTCAGGGACAAGAGCACTGAACGAGTTGGAGACGACAACATTGCTACTGTCTCCTTCGTTGCAGAGCGTGACGACGCCGACCTGTCTTCGCACTTCTCAGTCCGTGAGACTGCCTCTACGTGGGCTGTGCTGTGAGCGGTAATGACCTCTGCCGAAACCTCTGTTTGTGCTGTTTCTTCTGCGTCCATCAAGAATTCTGTAGGAATCTGGAGAGATGCAGCCGTTCGGTCGGCGTACGTTTGAATACAGTCTTCGGGATCGTGGCCGAATTTTCGGCATACGCTACACCAGGGAGCGCGGCACTGGCCTCGGACGTGTCCGACTTGCCTGCATCGTAGACATTGCGGTGCTCTGCCAGGTACTGAGACAAGTACGGTGGTTCCCAGAATCTTGAGCTGATGCGGCAAGCTGTCCGCGGTCACCCCTTCGGTCAATTCAATTGACAGTATTCTTGTGGTTGTCTCTACTTCTTCGAAGCCAGAGTAGTGCCACTTGTCTCGAACAATGCTTTTTATTTTTCAAAACGTAGAAAAAGCACTAGCTACGTTAGCATCTGGGACGCTAGTTGGAACCCAGTGCACCTTCATGGACAGCGCAGTCTTGCTCCCGTCTATTATCAAACATGTATTGTTCTTTACTTGGATCTCTCGGAGCTGCAGCAATCTTTCTTTTTCCTTGGCAGAACGCACTGTGAGCAGCCACACATGATTGTACTGGTAGGCCCCAAGCGAAGCTAGCTCGTTTGGATTGATGATTATCTTCAAAGCAGGACCGAAATCGTCGATGCGGTATGGCCGGGCTGATGGGTCCCCATGAAGAATCAGTGAGTTTTCAAGCAGCTTACCGTTGGGAAGAGGTGGCAGTAAAATCTTGTACTCCGTTGTACTTGGTGCAGAGGATGCAGAAGCAGAAGTTATATCAGAATATTCCCGGCTAGGCTTAGCCGTTGAGATTTCCTTTACGGAGCCCATTTCCAACGCGGCCATTCAGCTCGTCGTCTTCTTCGAACTCACTCGGCCACCGATCCCCCCCCCCCCCCCCCCCCCCCCCCCCCCCCGATATGCCCGCAGGATCGCCACAACGGCACTCCGTCGCACTGTGAACACTAAAAAAGAAGACAATGTTTTCACCGTTGATCAAAATCGTGAAGTGCCACTCTATGAATATTTTCTTGTTAGCCGTAACGAAATGGGACACGGCACATTGAGCTCGATCCAATGACAACAGGCTGCAGTGAAGCTATGATGGGCTCGGGAAGCCCCTCAATGTACTTCTTTCATCCTCTATTACCTGCAGTACGGGGTGGCGCTGCTATCCACTTATCGATGGCTCTCCGCCCGCTAGAACCCACCACAGCTCCGCATGCTGAATCCCTGAGTCACTTTCGCATGCACAATCGTCCCACATGTCTCTTTTAGCCCAGGCAAAGCTCGGCGAGGGCGGCCATTGTGATATCGGTGCCGATAAGATTTTCGTAATCTCTCTCTCTCTTGCTTAAAGCGGAACTTGGGGGGTTGTCCCTCATGCCATAATTCTATAACAAAGATTTGAGTAAAACGAAGAGTAATATAAGTTTTCGATAGGCCACTTTGGTAATAAATTTGCTATTTTATACATACTGCCAACTGTTCTCGATAAGTCCCCTTTTGATGTGTTCATGTGAGTGGACCAAGTAAGTGTTTCATTAAACCAGACGCCAAGAAACTTTTGTTCTATGGCCTGAGATAGGAAGATGCTATTATATTGCAGATGTTTGCACTACTGTTGTCCTTCTTGGTAGGTCCAAATATAATGCACTTTGTGTTGTGCACATTTCGTTTAAGTGTGTTTGTTTTCAGCCGTTCTGAAAGTTTTTGAAGATAATCATTCACCTGTTGTTCTAAGCAGACTTGTACGTAATCCGTTATAAGTAACGAAATTACTTCAGTAAAGTGGAGATTTGGGCCAGTTGGTTCATTGCAAGCAAAAAGCGCCGAAAAAATACAGGAGCGCCTTGTCCTGTTTCCCTTCGTCTGTGTCCCTGTATTTTTTCGGCGCTTTTTGCTCTCAACGAAATTACTTGTAATCCCTTACATTTATCGGTAATTTTGTAACGGAATAATTACGTATTTTCTAGAGTAATTTTAAAGTGATTTCTTTACATTTTACGTAACGAATTCGTTGTAATCTGTTACATTTTTTTCACGAACAGCCCCCCCCCCCTCCCTCCTAAAAAAAAGGTCGTTTTTATTTCGGTAATGTCACGCGAATTGACCAGCGCAAAGGGAGGCTTGGCACTCTTCAGTTCCGCAAAGCCTTTTTTTGCAACACCAAGCCTCTGAATCTATTTTTTCTTTTACACCCTTAGAACAATGTAAAAAGATCCAAATAAATATTCCTACAAAAAAAAAAAAGAAAAGAAAGGAAGGGCCCACCCCCCCCCCCTTCCTTTTTTTTTAACCGCTTTTTAGTGTCTTTCTTTTTCTTTCTTTTTTTGCGATTGAAGGCGGGGAGAGAGGACTCCAAGTGATTGTATGCCTCTTCGAGAAGCTCGAGGCGGTAAGTGAACAGTCAAGAATTAATAATGTCCTCCTCGGTTATAGTGACAACGATCATTTTCATAATGTCACAACGCGAGACAACGCTCCGTCTATCCTAAAATCCACTTAAAGATATATGATAATATGTGAAGCTGTTATTGAAACAAGCATCCTCGTTCGTTGCTGCACACTTTGCATCATCTCTTACAAAACAAGATGTGATTTTTTTTCTGCTTTTTTTTCACGTTATTTGACCCTGTTTTAAAGGCTACTTACTTTTTGTAGTCCAACTTCTAGGATCGTCCCCCTTTATTTCGGAATTCCAGCCAGGTTATCTGCATCTCAGTCACCCTTCCTGTGAGTCGCCCTCTTTGTGAGTCACCCTCTTTGTTAGTCAGCTTTTTGCGAGCACTTCGAGAATAGTAATTGTCTTTCTACAAATAAAATATAGTGGTGGCTGACGTAGACTTGATATTCTGGGCTTCAGCAGGTAGTGAAACTCGTGAGTGGGGCTTACTTAGTACTCAACCCTTCACTGCCCGTGGCATCGGCGGACGTCTATCTGGAGAACACCGGAGTAAACTGCAGTCGGTCCGTGCTCCGTGCGTTTTTGAACGGCACCAAGAAAAGTACACACAGCAAATGTGCGTTTATATTTCCTTGTTTTAACCAACGTTCTAATTAATTGTTGTTATGAATGTCCTGGTGTTTTTTTTTTTTCTAGGTTACTTATATTTATACATTGGAAACTCTTATTCACCAACGTCTCAACCGAGGCTCGGCCTGTTCAGAACCCCCCAAAAAAAGAATATTGGGCCAAACTTTATTTATTATTTAATTATCACCTTACTGTTACCAACTCTACTACAACTCTCGAATATCAGGCAACGGTTGCAGCGATGAAACTTTGCTTTATCTTCGAGCCAGTGTTGTACGGAACAGCGTTCCATGGAACGGCGTTCCCGGAACGCGTTCCTTTTAGGAGGAACGAAGGAACGCCACCGTTCCATTTTGTATCGGTGGTACTGTAACGGGAACTCGTTGCATTTTTACCGGAACGGAAAAAGGAACGGCGTTCCTTTTTTTCGTCCAGAGTTTTTATTTTTAATTTTTACGAGGGAAGTTTTAAAAGTGTAAAAAAAATATCTTTACCAAGAGCAGAATCTCATTAACTTCTTGGTTAATTATCTTAGGGTTTATTCTGTATGGCCCTTGTTTAGTAACAATCGGGTGCAGGAAAGCTAGTGAATAATATTTTTTTTCTTTAGTCCCCAAGACTGCGGTGCAAAAAAGCAAATCTTCAGCAAAAAAAAAAAAAAAAACGGACACAAAAAAATGACGTTTGAAACAGGACTTTCACAGAGACCCACAGTCACAACAAAATAGCATGTTACCAGACATCGAACCCACCCTTGAATCCCGAACATTGGTCACTTAAAAGATACCCAAAAATTAACCTTTATTCCTTTTCCCCTAGTCCCCCACCTTCAAACTGGACGACTAATCCAACCTTCATGAAGAAAGAGTTATAGTTTTCAAGACTGACCTTCCGAAGTCGTACCCCTTTCTTCAATTGATCGTTTTGCGGACAGCAACATCGAGAAGCAACTGTTTTCAAGATCGAACAAGGGACTTCGGTAGATTAAAACGCGTGAGGTTGTTGTAAAACGCTCGCGCAATGTAGGTTAACAGTATATTTGGCTCGTTTGATTCCGTCCACCCCAAACATGAATACGGTTAAAAGCCAAGATTTTTAAAGGCGACCATATCAACAAATGAAACTCTCCTTTGTTTGCTTTCTTCTTCTGGTGCCCTTCCATCACGGCATTCAAATTCGAATGTTGCCATTTGATAGGATAGATTCAAAAAAAAACTTTGTTCTATGTAACTAAATATACTAATAGGCAAAATACAAATGTAACGTATATGTAACGATACGTTCCATTTTTTGAACTGTAACGGGAACAAGTTCCTTTTTCACATATGGCACTTGTAACGGGAACGCGTTCCAAAAATCAGAAGGAACGAGGAACGAGCTTTCCTTCCATTTCTTGAGGAACGTGTACAACCCTGCTTCGAGCTAAATAGTACTTCCTTTGCTTCGCTGAAAAAGCTCAATGGAGAGCATTAAATATTCATGAGTTGCAACATGGCGCTCCCATCCACTGCCTCAGTTCAAAGGGTGTTCAGCGTAGTAGTCGACATATTCAGTAAGAAATGACGAAAAATGTCTGACGAGACTTTCGAGAGTCAGTTGTTCCTCAAAATACTCAAGGTCATGAAATGGAACAGGTGGCAACAATAAGAACTTGAATAACCTTCTTCCCTTTGTTTCTTAGTTGAGGAAAATATTGCTGAAAGTAGCGCCACGAAAGTAACGGATTACTTTTGGGGGTAACGGTCAGTTATTTTTATGAGAGGGTAATTGTAATTGTAAAAAATTACAATCTAGCCTTCAGTAATTGTAAATGTAATTCCTTACTATTTTTCAGTAACGTGTACAAGCCTGGTTTAAAGGACACTTTTGTATTGCTGCAGAAGAAAACATTGGTATCGTCAGCGTACATCACCATATGTGGAGAATAAGGCCGGGTTGTCTGTTATATCATATATAAAGAGAGAGACGAAGCAATCACTCAATTTCGAAGTGGCGCGCTGCAGTCGCGCTGACATCAATAATTGCTTCGTGGACCATTCATAAAATAAAAGGTTTACTCAAAATTTGCGTCGTCGTATTCACAGTGAGCTCCGTCGTGAGTCTCATGACGAATGCTATATCGCAATTCATAGACAACCACAAATAGTGGTCTGTGCAGCCAAATTTTATAAACAACGGTAACTTCGCCGTCAAAAGCATACTATTCTTCGGATTTTTATCCTGACAACAAAGTATTATCATTTTCTTCAGGACTGGATAAGGAGATCCAAGAACCTCCGTCAGGCTCTAATTCTTCTTGGGGCTGTAATATCTGTTCATGAGGAGATTCTTGGTCGGCGAGGACTTCTTCTACTGTCCAAACGCTCTTGCTTAGAACTCTGCCGCAGCCACAAGATAGGCTGTGCTTAAAGTATCGACACTGTGTTCCTCGATCATATTTGTGCCGCTATTTTGCTGCCTAGTGCGCAGCAAGTGCTATATTGGCGAATTATTAAAAACGTTCAGCCTTTCCACTCTGGTGAAGAAGGAAGACCAGCGGAGCTTTACAATGGAAAGTAGTGGGCGGACGCAAGTAGGCCGGCCAGAGTGGAAAGGCTGCCGCCATCTATGAGCGACGGCGGCAACCAGATAGGTGGCTTGTCGCAGTCGCTCATAGATGGCGGTAGGTGTCCAGAGTTCGGTGTCTTTATTATTTTGGGGGACACGATCCTGGGGAAACTAGACCTTAACAACTCCGCTGTCCAAAAAATGCGACTTGCGCGGCTCTAAACACGGTATCGGAAAGCTCAGGCGATATTATTCTGCTTCGTCGGAGTCTATTTGAACCTTTTTGGAAGACGGAAACAAGCTTCCTGCGCTTTAAGGTAAACTTCAGTTTACTAGGCAACAATGATTTTAAGCAAAAAGATGGCAAAATCGTCGTTCACTCTGAGGTGTGCAGTTTACTTGGTTAGTCTATTCCAGGGCAATCTACCGTCGAAGTCACGGCCTAAAATCGGTGCATTACATTCCAGCTCTTTGTGCGCACAATTATGGAAACCGTACCCTGTTCAAATACCCTATACTCGCTGCTCTGTATTGAACGTTCGTTCTGGTATATTTTAGCGTTTCTAAAATACACTTGAGTGCGAACGTCTTTAGAAATAGCTAGGTCGTATTCCTTAGTGCCTCCTACTCGTTATCTTATGCATGTTTTTGCAACCCTAGAGAAAATTTGTGAGCCAGAATATTTTTCGAGAGTCGGAGAAGTGCATCGTGACGACGATCGTCGTTTTTGTGCATCTGGTGTCACCGGCTAAACCATTCTCGCGCAACGAATGCGTCGCGATCCTGCGTTTTTTTTTTTTTACCCCAATACGTGATTGGTTTAGACGTGCGATAGCAAACGTCCAAAGACGAGGAGCGCCATTATGATGCACTTTTGGCGTTGTTTGAGTGGCTCCATATCAGATCATAGCATTGGCTGCGCTCGGATTTCTGTGAAACGAAATAGAGCGGCGCTCAATTTGTATCTAATGAAAAGCCCCTCTATCCTGGGAAAAGTGGCGCCATTCATTGTTGTGGAAATGCTCGGGACACGTGGCGCGCACCACTTTTGGGAATAACATGGCGTCTGAAATCTAGCTCATTTCTGCGCTGTGCTGCCATGAACTTCCCAAGGGTTGCATGTTGCACCTGTGTCGTGCATCGACGCAACTTGCGCTACTTTTGAAACATGAAGGGGCTTTTAACTAATGGCGCCATTGTGGCGGAGAGCATAGCGGAGGAGATAAAACTCTCTAAAAAGACTCCCCAATACACTGATACTATTTCAGTGCTGAGGCGGATTCGGCTCCACTGGCAGTACACGCTATTAGCGCTATTATGTGTGTTTTAAAAATCCAGAGAGAAAGAAAAAAACAGAAGGGACTGTGAAAATCTTTAGAAAGAAATGAATGGAAGCTGAATGCTGGGCTATAGTTGGTATTGCTCTTGGGTTGCCAAAGGCATGGTAGCGCTTTTTTGGACGAGGACAAAAGAAAGAAAGACAAGACAGCGCTCGATTCTGTCTTGTCTTTCTTTTGTCCTCGTCCAAAAAAGCGCTACCATGCCTTTGGCAACCCAAGAAAAATGAATGGACGTCGCCCGTATGTATTTTAAGGGCTGGGGGACGGACAGGCTGGAGACCAGGTTTGAGCTCTATGGTGACGATGTTTTAATGGGACATGAGATGAGGGTAGGATTCGAGGGTAGGACCCATTCCGTCTCCACCGCGCGTATCCGTGGGTCCCCCTTTTATAGCCCCGATGGCGTGGCGATGTTGCGTCACCCGCGGGATCCTGGTGTGATTGGTGGTGGCTACTGGCTCTGATGAAGATGAGGTCCAACATTCACTCTCATTGGCTCGGAGGTTTATGTCACCGCAGCAGCAGCTTCTGTTGATGTTGGAGAAAGAAGAAGACGAAGCCCCGTTGATGTTGGTTACTTCAGCTGATGTTCGAAAGCCTTGGTTTGGGGTCTTCGAGAGGGTCTCTGCCGAGCGATGGTGTTCCGAACCGTCCCCGTAAAGGCTCTGTTATACTCCGACGTAACGCGTGCGCGCGTGCGAGCGCGTCACAGCGACGCCACGTCGGCGAAAACCCGACGCTCTAGACTCCGGCGTCGTGGCGTAACCGACGCGACCGGCGGCGTTCGACGCAGCCTGACCGCCTCGACGCCAAAATGGAGCATGCCGTATTCCGCGCCGGCCGCGCCAGCGACGCCGGACCAGGATGCATCACGCGCTGGCTCCCGGCAGCCCTCGCGGCGAATACGAGCAATAGCAGACGACGGGAGCACCACTCCGTGCGGCGTCATGTTTGAAGAATCGGACGTCTCGGTCGTCGAGAAGCTGATCGAGGGAATTCGTCGTCACCCGTGTGTCTACGACACGAGGAAGCTTGAGTGCCATAGACCGTGCGCTTGTCAAAGATGTACCGCATGTACAGTGCCCCTCAAACTTAACGCCGCCACTCGGTTTCGCAAATATTTATCCATTCAATTTTATTGCATGCTACCCAAACATGAACTGATCGCTTCAGCTGCTGGAATACCTTCCCCTGGTTAAGTTTTCATCGGGGACGCAAATCTTCACCAACCATTTTGACTGCTATGTTCAGGAATAGCTCGAAAAGTGAAGAAACCGAACCCTCTCGTGGCGGCGTTAAGCTTGAGGCGCACTGTACATTGACCGCCTACGCTTGCGGAGCAGGCGGTGCACCAACAGTGCAAGCGCGAGTTTCCGTCGTGCAAGGTACGTCCACGCCATCGCTCGAACTTCTCGCTCAAGAAGCGGGAGAATTCTTGTCTGCTATTCGAAACGAAAAGGAACCGGAAATGACGCACTCTCGCAGGAAACGCGCCCTCGTAGCCAGATTCTGCGCATGCGCCGCGCTGGCGGCCCACCGACGCGCGCCACGATCTCACGGAAGTCGCCAGGGCCGCCGGAGTCTAGAGAGGGCGAATTTTTGACGCGCGCGGCGTGACTGACGTGACGTAGCCGACTTCGGCCAGCGTTCGCTTGCCCGCGCGTTACGTCGGAGTATAACAGAGCCTTAAGTGTGCCCTAGATGGAGCACGGCCTCGCCGGGATTGGAAACGTAACAGCATACACGTCAGGTCCTACCCACAGCAGTGCGACCATGATGGTTCAATTTCTCCCCGATCAAGGCACTTCCATAGTGTGACAATTAAGTTTACAGACCCCCCCTTAGCGAAAAGTCGTTCAAAATTAGTATACTGAAAGTATACTAATAGTGAACTTAGGGTATGTACTGAAATCGTCCTAGTTTCACACTTTTATGAAACAAAATAGTATAGTTTTAGTACACCCCAAGCACATATGTAGTATACCATAAGTGCACCTCGAGTATACACCTAGCATAGTATAAGTGTACATTTAGTACGCTACATGTATGCTTTTAGTGCACTATACGTACACTACCAGTACATATACAGGGGTGTCCCAGAAAAATTGCACCAAACTTAGAAAAAAAAAAAAAACGGAGCGTTCTGCGGGAGTGAAACCAACTGTACGCTTTTAGCAAGTCTCTTGCGAGAGTGCACGAAATTGTTTTAGCGCGCCTACTTATTTAATTAAGACTAACAAGCTAACTCTTGAAATCTTCGTTTAAAAGCCGAGGTGTAAATTGGAAAGTTGTAGAGTGCATTAAGAAACACTCAATTAAACTATTTTCAACAAGGTGCACTTTGCATGCTCTTTTTTTCTAGCCTTCAAAAAACACCCGCGAAATACAAACAAAAAAAAAAAAGCGAGCCAACTCGCTTTCCCAATCACGGCTTGCGGGGCGCCGTGAATGTGCGTTCTTTGAAGGCCGGAAAAATCACGAAAGCGTATTATGTTTAAAACACGTTAACTGGGTGTTTCTCAATGCGCCCTGCAACTTTACAATTGACAACTTGGCTTTTAAAAGAATATTTGAAAGGTTAGCTCATTAATCTTAGTTATTTACATAACCAGGCGCATTAAAAAAATCTGTGCGCTTTCGCAAGACGCTTGCTAACGACAGTTGAGTTCATTCCTGCAGAGCGCAAGTTATCTGGGACGCCGTGTATGTCGGGCGTTCTGAATGGAAAGAACGGTCTAAAATTGGCCAGAAAAATCGGCGCCTGCACTTAAAAAGCTGACTTTTCAAAGGTGTTTCTTTGAACGGCTGGATTCCAACTTGTGAAATTTCATGACATATAGCTCCATTCTCGTGAAATGTTAAGAAACACCGTTGACAACTTAGTTGATGATAATGGAGAGGCGCCACCATCGGGAGATGCACTTCTAAAAATGAGTCAGGAGATTTACGAGGAAAGTCTTGGCAGCTGTATTTCCAAACATTTCTCGTCGAAATTACGTATGTACAATCATGTTATAAAATTACATGGGAAAAGTTGTAAAAAAGAGGCACTGCATTTTTAAGTGGCGAGCATAGACGTGAAAATGACAATTGAATCATTTCCAAATCTTCTCTCGTGAAAATAATGTACTGCCGTTTTCCAACATTGACTAGGAGAAACGTCTTTTTGATTTGCGGCTATGTACGTGAAAAATGCAAGGAAATCTTTGGCAGCTCTATTTCCAAACATTCCTCGTGGAAATGACGTACCAGAGTCTTCTGACACTGGGTGAGAAAAGCCATAAAAAAAGGTGCATTGCATTTTTCAACTGAAAGTATGTATGTGTAACATACAAACATTATGATCAGTGTTCTTCACGTAATTGATAAGACAGAAATTAAAATCCTTCTTATCACTTTATACAAGTTTCCGAGCCTGCCTCACTCTACACTCTTCTTTGTGATGATGGTGTGCCGTAACATCCTGCGTAAAAAGAGAAGAGAAAATTACCCGATGCCACCCTATGATATAACATGACATAACTGGCTCAAAGGACCACTATGTGAGGAAGGCAAGATAGTAACAACTTCATCCTGACACAAGAGTGAGGAAAATCGAACAATAGCATTTCTGAAAGCCTGATATGTCAGACATTGGTGGTGTGCCTTCTTCACATGCCCAGGGCTGTGCTACAGGTAATAGTGTTCATTGCAGGGCACAACAATTATTACCTCAAATCTTAGGCACCATAAAAAAATGTGTGACAAACAATAGGCTTTTCCAGATTCAAGGTTGCAGCTGCTACATTTTAAGCACTTATGGATTGATGAAGGCCACAACGAAAACATTTGAGAATGGCCATTTTCAAGACTGTGATAATATTAAAATTTAATTTCAGAAGTTTAGTATAATACCACATTCGATATTGGTTTCAAGATTAATTGTGCTACTGTAAACGACTTAATTTTTGTGAAGGCTTAGTTTTTGCGAGTTTATCGAAATTGCTTAAAATTGGTCATGCAAAAAATTAACCCCAAGAATACCAATGCATTGAACATTATTTCTGATTGCAGAACTTTGTACCTGCAAAGTATCCCCAACACTAACACTTCATAAAACGTATGAAATATTGAGCTCGCGAAAATAAAGTTGTTTATGCCATTCAAACCTTTCAAAGCGCTCGCAAAGTCCCCATTGCGATAGATTTGCTTTGTTCAGTGCGCTTCTCCGCATGTGCCAGTGCGCTGCAGAGATTAGCTCTGGATGAAATCCTAAAAATAAGACATTTGAACGTGGGACATATACACTTTTTGATAAAATAGAATCTCAAAATTTTCGCATCGAATGGCTTCCCAGGAGACTTCTCCGGTCCGCATGCACTGTTACTCCGCAAAAAGCAGGATCTCTTAGGATGACTAGAAAAAACCCAGCGCCCTGAACGCTGTTCGAACCAGCATTCGGGAGAGTTGAAAAGCCTGTCAAGCGCTCGCTATCGGGCAGGCCGCTTACTTACGGTGGCTTCATACCAGTCTGCCCAAGGCACCATCCAGCCACCCATAATAGGGATCAGTGGGCGGACGTCCCTTTTACTCCTGTGATGCAGTTCCGTGCAGGTTTCCATAGGTTGCAACCTGCTAGCCAAACTGAGTCAGGCCTGCAGCCCTGCGGGAAATGTCAATTCCACTCTTTTAGACGTATAGACACCCACATTTTGCGTCCGCCTGAAAGAAACTCTAACACAGAGGAAACAAAATGATTGGCCCTTTTTGAATGCATCCTTTTCTTTTGCTGAAAACGTATACATACAAGTCACACGCTATTACACATTCAGTGGTGCGGCTTAATTTATCATTAGCACTTTTGTATACATTTTCGAGAAAATATTCAAAATAATAGGTCGGACATAAATGGTTGCCATGAACTATCCTATGCATTTACACATTACCTGATATCATCAAAGCACTAGAATCGATTCGCCCAACCAGGGGGCGCTTCGAAATTGCGATGATAGCGCCACCGCAGTACAACACATGGTCGTGTCGCGCTGGTCGCGTTCGTAGCGTTGCAGTGGCGTCGCAGGTGTTTCGAGCGTACGGTGAAGATTTAGAGAAGGATAGAAAGCGTGCGAAAATTATTTCTTGTGGTGACTCAAGAAACGATAGAGAAGCTTCAATAACACGCATCTTCCGCCGAGAAAGCGGTTGATTTCCCCACCAACGAGTCGGGTCCGCCTCGCAAGTACGGCCGTGCGGCGTCTACGAGAAAACATTACAGGTGAGCGTCACTTGTTTAAATTTTGCGCTGTAATAACATTCTGCCTTCTCCTCTTAAAAGGAAAATTGCTAATCAAAATGAACCACTGTTCTCGTGAGTCCTGTTAGACGACGTTGGGATACTTATTTCTGTCTGTCTGTCTTCCTCTGGTCCGTCTTCCTTTTGCGCTGTTTTCTAATTTCAATGCAAGTTTTATTCTTGTCCTTTTAAGTATCCTCAGATTGTCTGTAAGCAACTGCGTAGATTCTTAAAGTTAGGTCTACTTCGTAGATTGCGTATCTAGATGGCTCTTTCGCCTGTTGACAAATAGGAATGAAGTAAATTCCTGCAGATAACGCTGCGGGGTATGCCCTACACTTACGCACGCGGAACGTGCGCACGAAGGACGTTTCGTGTCTTTTTCAGACAATGTGCTAACATACCTAAACAAAGAGGCGCCTTGGTGGCCTTTGGTCACTCACTATAAAGTTTTAGCGAGTCGTTTTTCAAGCACACGGTTCCGAAATCACGAACAGTGCAGCTGGTCCGTTCCGTGAAACCGTACGTGAAGTTTGACATATTTTAGCAAATCGTATTCCCTTTTAGCAAAAAGGGAATACGTAAGAATAGCATCCTGCGCTCTGTCCAACGCGCTGTTTTTAATCAGGCGACGAAAAGCAGAGTTTTAGCTTGTGGGGACCCTCTCCCTGGCTCCCCCGCGCTCCGTGACCTTCCCGGTCCCCGCCGCCGTACCGTCGGGCGCTCCTTCGTTCCCCGTGACCTTCCCGTTTTCTGTCGCCGTCCTGTCGCGGAACGTCCGAGCTCTCCGGGAGGAACGGGGCAAGCGCCCCCTCACCCAGCGCTGACGTCGGAGGGTCGGCTCGCAGCAAGGTTCCCGATTGGACGGTCGGCGGGACAAGGACTTGGGAAGGTCTTAAGAGGGGAATGGAGACAAAGGAAGAGAGCTTGGGCTGCCGACGAGACAAGGGACCGGTCATGGAGGCGAGCTCGGACGGTGCTGGACGCTGGCGCGGGGGAGTGCGGGCACTACGTCGAGTGGCGGACTCGACAAGCGGACCGGACAGCGACCCTGGACGACGATGTCCCCATGACGCGGTGTGGACGACCACCGCTGGGACTCGGAGAAGCTGCTCGGGCAGCGGACTCTCCCCCGGCCTCGCTGTTGACCGTCCCCCTATCCCGAAACCCCCCAAGGCAATGAGTGAGTGAATAAACCCTTTTGCCGAGAGCGAAGTATTGAAGTGTCATATTCATCCGGAGACAGGGTTTGTGGGAATCGGAGTTAGAAGATGCCCGCATAAACTGGCGCCGCAACGTGGGGCCTGATTTTCGATCAGGCAGGCATTCCGATTCCTAACCTGCTTCCGGTTGAATTGGGGCACTGTTTCGCGCTCTTTTTGGGGGTCATCTTTGTCGCGGGAGCGCCGCACGAAGTTTCGTTGCGGGAGCGCCGCACGGAGGCCCTGACATTATCGCCTGTCTGACTAGGAGGCGCGGATTTTGACCGCTGTTTTAAGGGATTAACCCTTTTGCCCAGCCTGTCAGGAATTTACTTATCCCCCGTTACGAGAAGCGCCATGAGTATTCACTGTTCAGCGCACCGTTGGATGCCGGCAGGTTGATCCTGCTACGGAAGAGCGCTGTGTGCGTCGAAATTACCGCACCCCTCGAGGCCTGTAGCGTCGGGGTTCACCCCACCTACGCCTCCGGCCGTCCGCGTCCACTGGGAAAGATGCCGGCTCACGGTTTGGGAGATGTGACGCGCCTAACCGCCTTTGTTCGCGTATCGATGTAATGGTTTGTAACGCTTGTTACTGATCGGACGCGTTAAAGAGGCATCGCTCTGGGTGGAGAACGCTCCCATGGCGGATGGCGGTTGCATGTACTGTGTTTGGAAATTATTCCCGCATTGCATTTTGTCCGGGAGGAGCCTAGCGTTTCGGTTTGACCGCATGCTAGCTCCCAGTTGGCCTTGCTTGAGCTGTCAGCGCGGTTTTGAGCTTCGTTAGTTGACAGCGTCTCAAGGTACGGATGCGCTCTTGTGCTTCCGACCAAGATCGCTTTGAACGAGTACCTTGTGGCCAGAGGCTACATTTAGGGGCTAAACCCACTAAATCGTGGCGGATACGCTATGTCTGGTGCTCAGGTATTGGAATCCAGAAAGCCACAGAGTTTCCGTTTTCACTTTATCAGTGGCTGTGCGTGTGTAATGCTCCGTGGGGTCCAGTCTGACGCGATGGGCATGACCCGTGCGTTTCTGGTTGTAGAGTCGTGAGGTTGATTCCGTTTAATTGTGCGCACAGTTGGTTCCGGATCCTCACACCGCCATATCGATGGTTGAGCCTCGAGGCGGGAGTTACTCTTTAATTTCGTTTTCTCCGCCTCAGGAGGAGCGGCGGCAAGCGCGCGCTTTGCGCTGCCGCCGGATACAGTACGGCTCTCGGCCGTGGTTGGGTTCGCGTTGGGACGCGAGGGCGTAGAGAGCGTAATTGGTCGTGCAGAGACCTGGACTAGAGTGAAATTATAAATTTAGGGGAGAAAAGACAGCTAGGTGAGAAAAGAGCTGGGCTCGTGCAGTGAAAACCTGCACGAGGGGAGTGGCGGTCTTGCGATGATGTGACGAGTTGTTCATAGTTTTATCCTGTACAGATGCGCGGTTGGCCCGGGAAAACGTACGGTTCACGTCGGCGGGTACGTGCCCGGGAAGCCTAGAAATTATGGCAGCGGCATGGCCGTCGGCGGCCTATAACTGTTGTGCGTTGGGTCAGCCCGTCGCTGTACTAACTGCAGCCTTTGCATGAATGGGTAGCGGGTGTTGGAATGCGGCGGTAAATGCTGTAGACACTTCGACGCTGCGGAAACTGTTTATGCAGAGCAAATATAGTTTATTAGCTCGTCCATCTCCAAGACTGGCCGGTTAGATTATTTGGCATTTCGGTATCGCGCTCGTTGCGCGGAAGTTGAGAGGTGCGCGTGTGGGATACTTACATTGTTCGAACCCTGCCTGTCCTTACAGTCGCAAGAAGACTTTTCAGTCATGCGGCGTGTTGACTTGGCTGGGGGCGAGCTTTGTGCGTAACCTACTGCGCTTGTATGTGGACACGTTGCTCGATTCGAGAACGTTGAAGAGTCGCCAGACGCGTTGACGGCGTACCTTTCTTGCTCGATCCCGGCCGGCCTTGACATCAGCTGGAAGACTTTTTAGTTCTGCGGTGTCGGGGTTTGGCCGGGGGAGAACTCTAACGTGCGTCGATGCGCTTGTCGCGGTTGTCGAGCACGTGAGGGGTTCGGTGCGGACCGCCGTAACGCGCTCGTCGCTCCTGTTGGGTGGTCGCCTCCGAGCAGTGAAGCGGTAACGTCTGGTAGATGCCCAGACGTTACGGACATAGCTTTGTAAATAGGCTGTCCAATGAGATCTGCTGTTCGCGCGATCCAGGTACTGTTCCCTTTGTACTGGTGTAAGTAACCGGTACCACGGAACAACGGCCTCTCAGTAAGGTGATTACCCCTTCTGATGAAGGCGTGCTGCGTAGCTTGGCTGTAGCCTGTTTGTAGCTCGGGTAGCGTGAACGCCGAGTGCATGAGTGCCCGTCATGGGTTGTTGGCAGCCTGTTTTTTCGAGTCGCACCTCGCGAACGGGACTGGATTTGTGACCGTTTCTGTTTTACGGAGGGTTATTGTTAGCTCTTGAGGTTTTGTACGTTCTTCGCGAATGTGTTGGAGATTAATAGTGTTGTCAGAGGTGTGCGGCTCTGACGCTCTGGTAAATTGCTTACTGTTTTAAAAGAATGCGGTTGAGTTTGATAGGAGCAAATGTCGTATAATGGGCGTATGTACGATTTGAGTATACAATGAGTGCTCACGCTTTTTAGTTTAGGAATAGATTTCCTCTTATGTACCTCTTGAACGTGTAGCGTGACGTTCTTGATGATTGCCTGCCTGTTGGTATTGAAATGAAAAGTTTTGTTTTTATCTCGTGGCATGTCCAACGATCGAAAGATTTTGGTTTCGTCGCGCTGTCTGATATAGCGTGCCGGTATTCGTTTTTGCGCGATTCGCTGTCTGCTACATTAGGGACGGAAGCGAACTTTAAGTGCCGGCGTGTTGTGTGTGCCTGAGTGCCCGTCCGTGTTGTGAGCTGTGGTGCTCCGGACCAGTTCGTGGACCGTGCTCCGTCGGTCACGAGCTTCCCAGTGAATCAACGTTCACCGCTGACCTGCTTGGTTTGATGCCATCATCATCATCGAGGGTGCTCGTCGTCATCGGCGACACTCAGCTAACTCAGCTGAACGAGCTCCCTGCCAAGGGCCCTGGGGACCACGCAACCTCAAGCCCCCCGGGGTCCGAGCCTTGAGGGAGGGGAGGTGTGGGGACCCTCTCCCTGGCTCCCCCGCGCTCCGTGACCTTCCCGGTCCCCGCCGCCGTACCGTCGGGCGCTCCTTCGTTCCCCGTGACCTTCCCGTTTTCTGTCGCCGTCCTGTCGCGGAACGTCCGAGCTCTCCGGGAGGAACGGGGCAAGCGCCCCCTCACCCAGCGCTGACATCGGAGGGTCGGCTCGCAGCAAGGTTCCCGATTGGACGGTCGGCGGGACAAGGACTTGGGAAGGTCTTAAGAGGGACACGGAGACAAAGGAAGAGAGCTTGGGCTGTCGACTTCACAAGGGACCGGTCACGGAGGCGAGCTCGGACGGCGCTGGACGCTGGCGCGGGGGAGTGCGGGCACTACGTCGAGTGGCGGACTCGACAAACGGACCGGACGGCGACCCTGGACGACGACGTCCCCATGACGCGGTGTGGATGACCACCGCTGGGACTCAGAGAAGCTGCTGTGGCAGCGGACTCTCCCCCGGCCTCGCTGTTGACCGTTCCCCGATCCCGAAACCCCCCCAAGGCAATGAGTGAGTGAATAAACCCTTTTGCCGAGAGCGAAGTATTGCAGTGTCACATTCATTTGGAGACAGGGTCTGTGGGAATCGGAGCTAGAAGATGCCCGCAAGCTATGAATAACCCAAAACTCGTCACCTTTTCGCAAATTGTTTCAGTTGGGCGAGAGTTCATTCATAGCCCCTTTAAAATTGAAAATTCAACATGGTCAATTACACTTTCAATTAAAAAAGCCAATTAGACAACGTACTGTGACGTTTATTTACTCATCTAATGTCCGCCGAACCCCACAAATATTCCGTGAAAACGGCATCGGCCTATCTATCGCGTTTTTAGTGTGTTGGTGTTAAAAATCGCACTATATATATATACCCGTTATTATAATTTGAGCACACCGACTGCAAGCACTGAAAGTAGACCTTTAGTATACTCAAGTGCAGTTTCTGTGTACTGATTTTGGACTACTTTTTACCGCGGGCACTACGATTCTACTACATGTACTAGTTTTGTACGGACGAGTATACTTTCAGTCCACCGCCATTTTTACTGGAAGTATACTTTAAGTACACTTAAAGTATACAATCAGTACAAAGACCGCACTAAAAGTATACTTTTAGTATACTTCAGTACACTTCGAGTGTACTGATTTTGAACGACTTTTCGCTAAGGGAATGAAACAATCATTGTCATGGTTTGTTGTCTGTGCGACCGGTTCTTATGTTTTAAGGCCGAATTTATTGAGTGAAGTTAAATTAACTTGAAAGGTAAAAGAACGAAGCCAATCCTGAAGTGAAAACGTTTATTTAATGTTTCTTTTTCTTAGCTGCAACTTCCAGCAAAAACTAAAGTAAGGTCCCAATAGCATTGGCAACCATCGCTGCAGTGGGAGCTGTAAAGGCACTGAAAAAGTGGAGGGATGTATATTAGAAATATATAAGCGATTTTGGAATTCTTTACCTCAAGTTTAATAGTGTGGTGGGGGGTAACTTTCGCCTCGTCATAGACTCGTTAAGTGACTTTCTAAAAGGGCAACTCTGGCCAAAACTCAAAATGAAATAAATTACTGGTATCGCTGTAGTGACACAAAATACGACCCCAGCCAAAATATTACGTCCGTGGGACGCCACACTCTCAACTAATGCCGATCATAAAAATGCGACCCCCCGCGAGACGCTGCTCCTTAGCGGGCGACCAGCAGGTTGCCGATCACTAAAGCAACATTGGGCCGGGACGTCAGTATCGTTCTCTTTTTTTCCTCCGGTCCGGGCGTTGCACGGAGTGCGCTTGTTTCATCTGCTACCACCGCTACTTCGGCTTGTGATTGGCGTGTATAGTCGTTCCTTTTATCTGTGGCCCGTGTATACCCTCGGTGTGGCCTTTTGTTTATTTGCCCTTGTGAGGACTCCAAGACTCGTTTTAGCGAGCAACTCGGTGCGCCCAAGACTGCCCAGCTGTTTCTCGAAAGATGCCGAGTACAACTTTTAGCGCTGTGGGCTGCTCAAACAACCCGCTGCACAACCCGGAGGTGCTTTTTCACAAGTTTCCAACGGACCGGGAATTGGAGAAGGTGTGGGTGAACGCTGTTCGACGAGTGGACATTGGACTTTGGATTTACGCGCCTGAAGAAAGAAGAACGAAAAAAGTGAAAGCCGTATACAATTCCCTGTAACGCCGAACTAGAGCCCAGCTCTTGAGGAGGAGGGGAGTAGGGTACCGGGGGGGGGGGGGGGGGGTCAAGTGACCTCGGGTTGGGGGGGGGGGGGGTCACGTGACCTGACGTCAGTGTCGATGACGTCAACGGGGGGTCCCGTGACCTCTGGGGGGCGGTCACGTGCCCTCAGGAAGTGACGTGGCCTCGGGGAGGGGTCACGTGACCCCCCCAGGTCACGTGACCTCGGGGGGGGGGGGGGGGGTCACGTGACTTCAGGAGGTCACGTGGCCTCGGGGAGGGGTCACGTGGCGCTCATGAGGGTAACACTGATAACCCTCGTGAGAGTAACTCTCATAACCCTCGTGACAGTAGCTCTCATAACCCTCGTGACCCTCGTGAGGGTAACCCTTTTGAGGGTAACTAACCCTCGTAACCCTCGTGAGGGTTGCGAGGGTTAGGAAGCCTCGTAGCCCTCGTGAGGGTAACCCTCGTGAGAGTAACCCTCATAACCCTCGTAACCCTTACGAGGGTTACGAGGGTTAGTGGCGGTTACGCCGACGGCGACGGCGACGCCGACGCCGCTCAAGCCGGGAACGGGTGTCTAAGAGCTGCGCTCTAAAAACAGACGTGTACAGCCCAGCACACGTGTCTTCGGGCGCCGCGGCCCACGCCGGGGAGCCTCAAAGCTTCGTGTCTGGGACTGACCCGCATGCAGCGCGAAAGCGAGAGGGCCCACTGTACGTACGCCGCTCCACCCACGGAGCCGCGATGACAATTTAGGCCTAGCGACGAGTACGGAAGACCGCACACCCGGCGACAGCCGCCGAGTACGGCACCGAATGAGTTCAGTCGCTCTCCAGTCGCTACCTTTTGGGTATACAAGCGAAGAGTACGGCATAGCGCACGCACGGCGGCGGCCGCCGAGTACGGCACCGTACGAGTTCACGGGTTTTCCAGTCGCTAGCTTTTGGGTATATGCACTACCTCTTTCTACATATGCTGAATAACTACCACGTGTACAGAATTAAAACAAAATCAGCTTACCACCTATCTTTAGACGGCTAGCGCAACAGAGGTAGGTGCCGCTCGGCGTTCGTACTCGTTGAACGAGAACGATCCTGACGTCACGTTCACATAGCGGCTGATTTTCAGTGTTGCCGGGGCCTCGAGCGGCTAGTTTCGGTTTTGTTGGAAGCGCCCCAAACAAAACTTTGAGGCGTCGATATTTTTAAAACTACGCACAATAACGAGAAAAAAATTACACCTTACAATTCAGGGACGCTGACTGCGCTAAAAACTGTCGCAATCCCAAAATCGAAAGTACGGACCGGAGTTGCCCTTTAAAGAAATTATTATCTGCTCCAAAATAGTACTGGGAAAAACGGTCTCTGAAGTCATATTTGACCCTGGCAAAATATCACTAGCTTGAGAAGTCCGACTTTTAGAATGTATTAACAGCTTGTATAAGGACGTGTTCTAGCATAGCCTCCTCTATACGGAGAAAGCCTGGCGCGTCGCGTGAAAAGACGGCCGCCGTAAATGGGAAAGGAGGGGCGGAGAAACGGGAGCGGAGAACCTTGCCCGCTAGCGCCACAAAAGAGCGAGCGGCCAAACGCAGAAACAATCGTTTTTTTTTTTCTTTTCTTGACGCTATCGTGGAGAGGAGAAACTTAACGTCCACCCTTTCCCGTTTCTCCCCGCGCCCTTTCGAATCGCCGCGCCCGTTTCTCCCGGAGTACAAAAACGACGGTGACGAAAACACAAAAACAAGCGTGGTTCGGGGAGCGGCCGCTCATGACCCAAGCGCTCGCTGCCTAGGTCTGCCCTTTCTGCTCTGCGCTACCATATTGGTCACCGTTCGGCGCGCTCCTCCTCTCCTTTTTCCTGCGGCCGCGCTCCTGCGGCCGCGCTCTCTATGGCTCCGTCGTCGATGTGCCAGGCTTTCTCCGTATAGAGGAGGCTATGGTTCTAGGAACCTTGAGTTACCCAAACTGTTTAGAAGTTAGATAATGGTATTGAGTTTTGTAACGCGACTTTTTTCGTATATTCGGCAGTCAAAACGCCTATCGTCCACATTTTGTTCTACTGATGCCAGAGATCTCAAATTATAAAAATTTAAACGCTGTACTGCGCGCGTTCATTTTTTTTCTACTTAGTGTCTTTTTTATTATTTCTAAAGTTCATGTAATAGATATAGTTAAAACGTTTTTGCTGCAACCTTTGTTCTACTGAAATCGTTTTTCTTTAATATTCTTTGTCATCTTTATCAGATGTCTGCAAAGCTACTGTTATCATTAGATGTCCGTTCTATACAAAAATTTCCTAAAAACCCCACCGAAGGACATTTCTAGATAACTAACAAGGTGGCAGAAAGAATGTTTAACTTGGGGCTTGCCAGACCCCGACTGCACGAATTGGGCGAAACTATTATCGTTTAACCGTAAAACAAACCTCAATGAGTGATATTGTAAAATACTCACAACAGCCTTGTAACAGGGCCTGCACAAGTAAAAAAAACGCAGATTATTGCCCATTGTTTTTTGCTGAAACAAAAACAGATTGGCGGCTTCGATAAATTTATGCAGTTAGTAAGGGCACATCAATATATCAGACGACGAAAAAAAAGCGGCCTACGGACGAGACCTTGTTTATATTACTACTTTTTTTTTTTGCAGAAACAATTAGAACTCATATTGGCACCGAACGTTATAAGCTCTTTCACATATATCATTTGCGCGCTATATTAACCTTTGCTCCAAAACAATTTTTCCCTTCAATTTGTTGTATTTGTTAAAGATGGATTCCGCGCTATTACGTTTTTTGTATTGGTTAAAATAGTTGATCGAGTGATATAAGTGGCGAATTACCCTGCGAGTATACTTGCAATCATCATGAACAACAAAGCAACCATGAGAGCGGCTTTCAAGCACATAATTACTTCGTTGACTATCCTACTCTTGGGTCTGAATGCAATTGAAACCTATTAAGATGCATTATATGCAATATTATTGGGGCCTCTCAATGCGCACATAATCTTCGATACCAAAGGAAAATGAAAGGGAGCCTGCTTTCTAAGAACCGCTGCGATCACGCTTTCTGGCTTGCCAGTGGAATGCACTAACAATGAGAGTGGTGTCTTCCAAGTATTCCTGGGTTGTAAACTCGAGTCATGCCAACAGAATGCACATAAAACTATTCACCGCGATGAAGCCATTTGTTTGGTCGCTATACCGTGTATTGTGTGAAGTAATATTGGTCCACAGCATTGTCTTAGAGACTGGTCCGTGTGCCGGCATCTTTCTATTTGTGCGTTCTCAAATGAATTACGAACTTGCAGGAGCTAGATCTTACAAAAACGCTGAAATAAAAACAAATCTAGAGGGCATACATTCGACAAATTTTTTCTAGTTTTTTTTTTTTTACAAAAAAAAAGCAAATATTTTGCGCAATATTTACGTTGTTAGACACAATTTAAGTGGATGTCACGGCCCGCTCTAGCGCCGCTCGAAAATCCGTCACCCCGCCCATGAATACTGATCTGGGTCGGGTTCTCGGTCGAACACGCTAAGAAGCCTATACCCCTTTTTCACCTCAAGAAAAAAGGAAGTTTCGCTCCATGTTCCTACGCCGCACGAAGTAGTTCTCACAAAATTTGGTTGTCGGAGGCATAAGCGATGTCTTTTGGCGTTTGAAACGTGTACGTCTTGATAAGATAACATATATCTGATCTAGAATTCACATACATATATCTCAATTCTCAGCATAAAAGGGAAATTATTCAAATTAGTAATGCTCCGCGAGAAGCCGTACTTTTTTGCTACGGTTCTTGCGGTGAAAACGAGTAGTGTGTCTTCTTTTCGGGACATCCGGGGCGATTAGTAGGGAGTCTGACAACGCCTGCTAGTTGTGCGAGCAGACGCACGGCAGCCTCCGGCATCGTCCGCTATTCCACCACCGTATATCGTCGTCTGCAATGCCCGTAGGACGCGGACATGAACGCTGCGTGTCGGCATCCGTTTTCACCTTCGTTCGCCTGTGCACCCCCATCTAAAAACGTCTGCAACACTTGCAAGACACGACTATGAGAGCGGCATTCTTGTGTTTCATCATGCACAAGCCACGTATCAAAACAAGCGTCTGTCATCGTCTATCGATGTGCGGTAATAAGCGACCGAGGGGACTACAACAATCAACAAATTTAATATGATGCGCTCAGCTTTACTGTTCTAGTTATTTTTCGCATCGCATCCGCCAGCAAGGTGGGTGAGCGTCATGACGCACAATTAAAACGCGACGTAAAAATATTAGCTTTGGAATGCCAGGATGGCTAGTTTAGACATTTACATGCACGTTTTAAAAGGTCACGGAATTGACGTAACGGCATCTAATTGGTGGAAGCGATGCGGAGAGTATGTCGTCTGCTTCTTGCATAGGAGTTGCGGTGACGTCAGAACGACGCCGATATCTGATAGGCTCCGATTGGAGGATAGTGGGTAGACCTCAAAGCAAGCTGCCTTGGGGTTTACCCACTATCCTTTTATTAGAACCACTCAGTGCCTGGCGTTCTGACGTCACCACAACCCGAGCAACACAGGCAGACAAACTTGCACTCCGCATTGACTCCTCCAATCAGACGCAATCACGTCACCTCCGTGACCTCCTAAAGGGATGCTTCAACGAAATTTGAAATAAACCCGTTGTGTTCAGAAATAGGCTGAATATGATCCACAATATGTGAAAATGGCAACGCGTGTTTGTACTTTTTGAGCCTGATGGCTGTATTTTTCTTTATAAACGGCCCACTCTGGCTAGTGCTTTGAGAGCAACCAGTGGAGAGCACGTGACATCTGCCGCAATCGTGAAGTAGATTGTCTCCGGACGAGCAAAGCTGCGGCGAGGCTGACGTCGAGAGGATGTTCTAGCCGTTCCAGCCACCGAAGCGGCCGAAGCACGCCAGCGATCGGGCCACCGCAGCTAACACCAATGCTGCTTTTGTACGAATTTTGAGTGACGGGTTAATCTTCTATTATCTTGTAGAGAAAGAGTAGTGACGTCTGCGAAACAAAACAGAGAGTCTCGGGGAGAGGGGAGTTCTCCTTCCCCTCTTCTCTCGTGGTTCCCGGAGGCGACACAGTTATCGTCACTGCCGGTCAAGGTTTCTAGACGGGCATTACGAACGAGGCGTTAGCGACATCCCCCAGGTGCTCTTTGCTAATCGTTTCATTCGTTTTGAAATTCCTTTTCATCTCTTTTTCAACAAGAGATCGGTGTGTCCGATGTGATGCTGCCTCCCGTAAACACGAATATACCAAGAAACAAGCACCGAAATTTTGTTGTAGTATCCTGTTAAAACGCAAATGTAAATATTCGACCTAGTCATCAAGCTGCACTGCAAAACTTGAGAGCAATTTGCTTTTCTTAGCGAAATGACTGAAACTTAGGAAAAACTTGATGCGAGCCGAACGCCCTATTGCCTCCAGCCAAATGTCTTGCAAAATCTTGCCTGTGTACATATCTTCTGGGTATTAAACCATGGTTGAAATTACGACGGTTGCGCAATTCACAGAGCGACCAACATTTTTATCCAGCACAACCCGCGCAAAGAAACAAATCTTGTCAGATAGAGCAAGAAGAGCAACATAATTCACGTTGGGACGCTACGCTAAGGACAGTCCCGCTACAAACCCATGCACCCGCACAGCGCTTCCTGCGCTTGCAACTGTCGCAAGATGCGTACTTGCGACAGTTGTTTTGTGCGAACTAGCTCGGTTGAGGAGATATTCCACTAAACACCTCGGTGAACGCAGAGCGATTCGCACCCATAAAAATAAACAAGCTCAATAAGCTACGCTCGTTGAGCCCGTCACAAACGCCGGTAGCCATATTTGTTATCGTTTGAAACCAAAGTGGAAAGGCAATCTCAGGATATTTGTGAAAAGAATGTCGACTCTATCTGGATTATTTGTTTATGTAACGATATTTCCGATATAAAAACTATGACGACACGAAGAAACGATTTTACAATGAACATTTCCCACGTCAATCATCTCTCCAACCGATGAGAGCCGAGGAAAGGTGCTTACTTTTGTAAGGACCGCGGGCGGGGCCAAGAGCAGGGCGTCCCTTACCTTAATTGCGTCTAACTGCGCAAATATTGCTAAACGTTTTGTGTGGCAAAATCTAAAAAAAAAAGAGTCCAATATAAACCCTCTCAAGAAATATATTTGTTTCACTAGTGTTTCTTTAAAACATCTGCCTTTAATGCTGCTCTTTTTGCCTTTAATGCTGCTCTTTTTTTGATAGTGTGGTTAGAAGTTGTAGAAGTCATTAACTCTTTTTGGAAACCTTTATAGCACTAACCAGGTAGCATGCATGAAGTAAGGCCCACATGGGCCAAGCGGCCTGGGGTAGTCCCTACAATACCCTCGACGGTCCCGCGTAGGTGCGACGTAGGCATGCCCAATTCGTTCTGGTCATGCTATAGACCCTTTCAGGCAACATTTCATGGGCGCCGCCATCTTGACGTCACGTGACCGTGACGCCATAGCCGACCTTCAGTTTATCGCCGTTGCTCCGCGTTGTGTGCTTCACCGGCCACCACCGGTGTATTGTTTTCGTGTTCTTTTCCACACCGTGTGTAAATCGCGTGTTTTATTTAGGTCTTTTCGATATTTCGCGCTTTCATTCAATCATATGATATCTATATTTATCTCTTGCATTTTCTTATTTATGGAATGGAATCGGACAGCGAATGGATCGACGACACAGGATTATGGCCTAGTCTTCAGAGACCATGTCAGTTCATCACATTCTTACGTTTTTGTCGCTAATAAAATTGGGGGGGGGGGGGGGGGGGGGGGGTTGTGTGTATGATTATACAGCCTAGAACTTGGTCTGCCTCACAGAGGCGACGAGCCTCCCAGCTGTAGATGTGCAATTTAGCCTGTGCAGTACAACCGCTAGCCTGGGATCTTTAACGTGCACCATGCAGTAGTGATACACGACCGCCTGCCGGTACGATGCTCATCCAGATCGAAAGGGGCAGGGGTGGAGATTGAACCTAGGATCCCTGGGTTCTGCAGCGCGAGCTTTCGCTCCACGCACTCGGAGCTGGTGTGCGCGAGCCTGCGCGGCCACCAAGTCAACACAATTGCGACATAGCAAATTTCAACTGACGCGTTAAGGCTATTAGCAGTCGTGCTCCTCGCTGCATGTGCGTGCCTTAGACATCGTTCCGTAAAGCCGAACCGCATGCAGGCGATTTTGCGTGCGACGAGACGAGCGACGGCGACAACGACGAGAGTCAGCGACGAGCGACAGAGATTTCTTACTCTCGCCCGTCGCGTCGCTCGGTTTTCGGATTTCTAGAAAACGCCGCTCACCGTCTTGGTCGCTTACTCCCGTCCCTTTCATACGGTCTGCCTCGTCGAGCGACTGACCTAGCGACAGCGAAACGGGTCGCCGTCGATTATCTCATTGCTCGCCAAATCGTTTTAATGCGGTTTATACTTAATTTCGATGCACACAACACTGAGCCATTGGCGCCTCGAAAGTAAGTATAAACCGTTGTAGCAGACCGTTTCCGTAGCCCACTAGGCATCGGGATAGCGCTATGTAATCCGCCAGAGGAGGCTTGAACCAAGCAGACAAGGCTGGCGGCGCGCATGCGCAGCTTCGGAGTCTTCTTTACCGATACCGTAGTGGAGGAGAAAAACGATATACTACAACTCCCTAATAAGACGCGTGGGCTGACAAAGAAACCTGGGCAGGACAGATATCGGTACTGAGCGATGCGTGCCGACGCGAAGTGACGCTGACGCAGACGAAGCAGCGCGCGACAAACAACCCGCGTACGATAAAACGTCTGACAGGTCGACCACCTCGCGATTAACCCGCAACCCGATGGGCGGTTTGACGAAAAGCGCGTGGAGAGATGCTCGCCAACGAAAAATAACTTTCAGAATATATTTCTCGAACGCGGTCAGGCAAATGCGGGTAAGGAAACTAACTAAGGAGATTCTAGAACGAAAGCTTAAAAGGACGCAGAGGCGAAGGGCTCACCTTGGGACAGCACCGAGGAATGAGCCGATTGAGCTCTGCCCACGACCTCCTGGGCCCGTTTGCTCGAAGCTGGTTAACTAACCGCGGTTAACCGGATTTCCCTACGACGGGGAATTTTGGGTCACGTGACCGGCAGAGTAAGGACGGCGGGGAAACATGGCGGTGCCCCGGTGAGTGAGCTCCGCTCGCTTTGGAACTAATACGTCGCAGTAGCTGCAGTAGCGGGCGCGTTAGTCAGCAATGAATGGTGCAGGAGGTTTTCGCGCTGCATTACCTCACTTAAAACGCAAAACATGAGCAATGACCTCGCCGCATTTTTTAGATAGACTTTCGACTCTGACCATTCCTAAGCCTAAATGAACGCGATAGTTGTCGGCATGGCAACGTTTTTGGAAAGTGGATTGCCTTGACTCAATCGGCCGGGTATTGATAGCACACAGAAGCATGGAGCGTTCCCATAGACCTCTTGCTAAATTTCAAAAGCACCGAGGTGCATGCTACGAGTGTAGTTACACGCGCTGCACCTGCTGGCGTCTGCAGTAATAACTGTTCTGAAGCAAAAAGCCTAAAACAAATGTTGCCGTGCACGGGCGTTCGTCAACGATTTATTATGATTATTTACTTCAAATCTTTTATAAGTGGAAGGCCAGCGCGCGCGGATCATAGAATTACACTTCCAGCGTTCTTCTCGATGTTCGGGTAATTTAATAGGTCAATTTTCAGTGGAGCCAAGTTACAGGTTTTTCAATTTATGAGTTCTTACATGCTGGCCAACCATGCTGCCGGTGTACCGCCCGCCTTTCACTGCTCACTTCTTTCTCATCGTTTTTAGGACTCAACTTCGTCGTCCTCTTTCGAAGTCGGAAGGAAATTTCAACGAGGCTTTTCTTCACTTCTACAGCCAAATATTTAGAAAATTTCCAAACAAGGGTTAATTTAGTTTTACCTTGCCAATTATTTGTACCGCGAGCAATAAAAATGGTTTCTTAAGCTCAAATGTATGCCACGCTGCGTCGCGAAAACCAGGCAGCGCGCATTTTTTGGGTCTCCCCATTTCGGGAACCTTTCCACAGAAGCCACTTATATTCGCTACAGCCAGTAGGTGACACCAGCCACCGCCCCATAATAAAACACGGAGCTATCGCTCATCCAGCCCTCTTCAAACTTGGCTAGGTACTTGTAGGTACCTAGTAGGGAAGGTCGGTTAACTTTTAACCGCGGTTAGAGTTAACCGGCTTCGAGCAAACGGGCCCTGGGCTGTTCATTCCTGCTCGCGTGGTGCCTCGCCACTTACTATACTCGGCGACAACTTTTCTTGGCAATGCTGTGGAAGGTACAGGCCCGCGTCCCTTCTCCCATCTTGAGTGTACGCAGGCTCTCCTCCTCCCCCATTTCCGGGGAGAGGAGGAGAGCCTGCGTACACTCAAAATGGGAGAGGGGACGCAGGACGTACCTTTCACTGCATTGCCAAGAAAAGTTGTCGCCGAGTATAGTCGCTAATTCCATTCTCGGACGCGGCATATCGGGTCCAATGTGAGTTCTACGCAAAAATAAAAGACCCACGAAACGCAAGAAGCTTTACAGCACATGCACGTTCAGAGTGGATTGGATTGGCTTGTAAAAGGCTTTTTTGAAGTGCAAATTGAATGCGGAAATAAAAAGTTAACGTAACATTATTAGTAAAACAGTGGCAAAACGAAACAATAAAATGTATCGACGAACATAAAAAACCAAAACAAATTTATTAAAACACAAGTTTTATATGCAATACGAACCTTCGCTTAGCTGCTTGCTCCGCTCCGCAACCGCGAGTGCGGTCACCGGACGGCCATCTTGCATGCGGCAAAATGGCGTTTCTGTTAGCGTTGCAGAGGCTGGCGGCAGCGTGCGGAAAACAGGTTTTCTACACTGTTAGCAAGTCCCGCGTACTTGATAAATATTTGGGATGAAAAACACGCTATTTACACAAATTACCATATATTTACACGTGCGGTAACGGATAATTCCTTCAAAAATCATGCGAGGTTGTAAAAAACGTGTTTTGGTTCGGTCATACACGCATAACCGTGTAGCCGACCTCGAAAACACGCATCACCGCCGGCGACTACCGCAGAATTCCCGGCTACCGAAGCACCGGAAAGCTTGGGGACACACCTAGAAAGGACCATGGAGACAAATTCCGCGGAAAGAAACATGTTTCGGAGACAGATATGCACCAAAAGCAATTACGCCATGTCGCAGGACAGGGCGAACCCCGCGCTTACCGTGCTTGCTGCCATTGCTGCCATTGATTCTGATCGATGGCAATGCGGCTTGCCTCATGTCGCCATGCTTGTATTTATTTTAGGGGTTTCGATCACTGATCTCTATTGTAGTAGGCTGGATCGCGGACCGCGGCCTCGGCAGCAGGGGCCGAGTGTCGCCACCGGCGGCCATTGATTGACACCAGCCAATGCATGGGACTCTATGGGAAGAACGAGAAAAAGTGACGTTTTCCCCTGTTTCTAAGCTGTTGTCGGCACTGAAACTCTTTGGATGCTTTTCGATAAGCCCGTCAAATAGCTTGCGTACAAACATTAAAACTGACAGCCCTCGCAGTTCTTATAAATAAATATTTTGTGGTCGAGAGTGACTCCGTTGTAGTGCAGCTCAATGAGGCGAGAGTTACCTAGAGTTACCGAGGAGTCGGTGGCGGTTTCGTTGAGTTGGGTTCAGCAGACGACAAGCTAGAAGGCTTTACTACACTGGATTCGCTCAACCCCGGCAAGTCACTGTCGAAATGGAACTTTTTTGTCATTCATCAACTTCTGGGCTTTCCTAAGGACGGTCTTGTTGACGGCAAGTTCCTTTGTTTACTCCACTACGAGAGCAAGCTTGCCAGCTCAGCCGTAGGTGCTCCGGTACGTTTGATTTTTTTATTCGGCGACCGGACGTTTGACAAATACCGATTTGATCTCCAAACACCCGACATGAGGATCGCAGCACACCATAAAATACTCGCCCCCGAGCACTGCGTACATGCTTCAATATGCTTCCTTTTGTGCGTTTCTCCCATAGACTTGTGTGTATCACCTGGTGTCAAGCAATGGCCACCGGTGGCGACACCGACGGGCTCCCGATCCGCGATCCAGCCTACTAAAATAGAGATCAGTGGTTTCGATAATTGTTTCTTGCAACAAATATTATTAGGTGTCTAATTACTCGTTATAAACAGCTACAATGGATATAAAAAGCGTGCCCTCTTTCTGAACACGCGACATTGCAGTTGGTTTCGTGTTGGCTTCAACCCTTCAACCGCAAGCGAAGGTGCCGCCGCTTCTTAAGCAGCCTACTCAGAATTTACGGTACTCCGTGGTGGCCAGTGTTGCTGGATTTGTAGGTCATCTTTAAGTTAAAGCTCACAGAGAAAATCTGGCCATGGCGCAACGCCGATGTACGCTGGAAGCTAGAGCCGGTTTGCTTTCGTTTTTTTTTTTTTTTATTTGGTCAGAGAAAATCTAACAACAACGCACGTTTAACATGGTGCCGGTATTGTTTTAGTTGGACGAAAAGGGGGGAAGCTGCTCGGTTTGCGAGCACATGTAGTGAAGACGTGACCGGAGAGGTGCCCCTGTCGTGTGTGCTTGGATTACGCAACCACAACCCAAGGTTCACTACAGCGCTGCCTTGACTTCGGCGATCTCGTTCTGTTGGGTGCAACACGGCGATGCGACAAAGAGCTGAAACGTTCGTGGTGTGTGCACGGTGCGGTGCTTGGAGGTAGAAAGCACACTAACACGGTGCGCAAGTTGGCTGTTGTGGGGTTGAGGTTGTACAGGTTCACTCCCGTTGTAGTCAGCTGATCCGGTCCAGCTGGTCCGGGAGGACGCAGCGAGCGTCTTTAAAAGTAGGTCTTCCTTTGTTCCGTTTCAAAATGTGGAAATATTCCGACGCATACCGTGAGTAAGGAGCAGCGGGCGTTTTCAACAAAATTAGGTCGTCTAAATTGAGCAATGGACTCCGGATTGTTGTCTTAGATCAGCCGTTTTTACGCTTGGTGTTGTTGGACTGCGTTTGCACAGCGACGCACACCGCTCGAGTAGATTATTTGGTCCTGCAAACGATTGGTTAACAGAATTTCAGGGAAACTTAAGTCACCACTGATATTTTCCTGTAAATCTTGTGCGAGTTCGTTGCGCTCATCATGCGGTGTGAATAAATTAGGGCAAGATTTCCTACCTGCCCACAGGAGCATAAACTAAGATTATTTTTTACGTAGTGAACATAGTGCTTTTTTCTTCATTTTAGAAAGAGGCGTTGGTGCATTTATTACTGTACAATCACTTGAGAGTCGACAAATCGGGGAGAGCCAGCCAGGTTTCCCAACTCTGTTCCTTTTCTCTCTGGCACTGCCCCTAGTTTCAGTTTCAGTAGGTATTCTATACTGGCAGGTACAAACTGCTCTAAAGCAGGTAAAAGACAGGGGAAGCCAGGACGGAGCGGACTCCTGTTTTGCGCTTGTCGCAAGGTGACTGGATAAATGCTTTTGCGAAATATGCGGGATATGCAAACGATTTTGTTATGCCCGTCGTTTGCGTTTCTCCAGCTAAACGAATAAGATGATCTACAAAGCCGCAATCCGCAATTCACGATAACTACGTTTGCTTCGGTGGTCAGTGTAGTTGTATTTTACCCTCTGAAACACCGTGTCTTGACGAAAAGCTGGAACGGTCACGGTTTGTGCTGGCCTACCGGTTGACAGAAACCCACATCGCCCGCATCGGCACCGAGTGCACTTGGGCTGCTGATGCTGAAGTCTTTCATCCGCGGCTTGTCGCCAGCTGATCCATGCTGCTCAACGGTGAGGAAGCGGCGAGAGTGAACTCTTAGGTAAATGTAAATCCTCGTTCATCCACTTCTCCGGTGTCAAGGGTGGGAGATGTCCAGCGTGTACAGAGGGTGGAAACTACGAGCGTTTTGCCTTGCTTTCATAACCGAAACCAGAGCAGCGAGATAACTGCCTTGCGTTGTCCAAACTTGCGAACAATACGTTTCAACAGGTCGAGTACGTCATCGGGAATGCAGGCGAGACGGTGCACACTGTTTAAACGCTTGCAGTATTTTTTGCACAGCAACCTTTCTGCAGGAAGCAGATGAACTTGCGTTTCGCATTGCGTAGATGTTTGAAAGAAACAAAATTGAGGTTCAGCTTTCAGCCGAGGTTGAAGGTTTTAGTTGTCTATCAAGTTAGTTAGTTTTTTGCTTTTTTGACAGTTCTTTACGTTTTTTGTTTTTTTGGACACTGTCGAATATATTTTGTTCTTTGTATTACTTTCATGTTTATTTCCTTTTGGCTTTACTTCGGATATTATTTGCATAAGCATTTTGGAGACTGACTTCGCACCATTGAATATTGTCCTCATTGATTCGGGAGCCCTAATTCGGTTCTTATATATATTTTTGAGCCATTGGAAATTCAATTCAAAGTAAATAATTAAAAAAAAAAAACATGAAGCGTGTGTATGTGTATGTGGTCGTATTGCTGCGTGTGGATTGTAGTTTTATATTAACACTATTAAAATATTCAGATATGGCTATTTGGCACATATTTGTTTGCTTGGCTAACACAAGTGTGTCAACCAATTTTATTTTAGTGATCTGGTGTCTTCGAGTATATGAACTAATTTATTATTATTTATTGAGAATATAAGAACATAGAATTCTATTATCGCAAACTGTCAAGCCCTATCAATAATTTTAAAAAAAATTCACAATGAAATGTACAATTCGTGACATATATATGGCGATGCTTAAAAGGCCTCTGACACGCCAAGAAAAAACATTTTTTTCATGCTAGGCGTTTAAACGGCATGTCAGGACATTACAAAAAAATTGTTTCACTGTAGAGGTGCGTACTTTCTTTTATAAAAAATAGAAATACGAGGCCCGATTCAAAGTTCCCGCCAGTACACTGTAACGTAACAGTGTACCGCAAGGTGTCCAGCGGTCAGAAGGGAGGCATCGCCGGAAGTCACGTGAGTTGTATCCCTCCTCGTGCTTACCGCGAGCGCGTGTAATATCTTTTAAATGTTTTTTGTTATTCTCCGCACCTCCACGAGCGATCCAAGCAGACAAGGTTTCTTTTATTTGCTTTTCATCGCTGACTCCTCTTCTTCTACCTTAAAGGTAGAAGAAGAGGAGTCAGTGAATTGACGTGATCAACAACAATGCCTATACTCTGTTTCACCTTATAATGTACCGCAGGCAAGGCTACAAGCGCGAGCTCCTTGCTCAGGGCACATCTCGGCGGCACAAGCTCTCGTGCGTTAAGAGTAGCTCCCAATGCTATGAGCTCGCGCTTCTAGCCTTGTCTGCGGTTCCTATTCACCTGGATATCATGGTTTCTGCGGAATCGCAGCCAACAAGTTGTGTACTGTGGGGCACGCTCTACAGAGAGGGTCATCTCATCAGGAATGGGGAGGCGCGTGCACGCACGTGCTGAGAGCGGACGCATGTTCTATGGGCTCCGCAGAAAATCGTCCTTTTTCTTGGAAAATTCCTTTTCTGTGCGGTGAAAAGTGTTGGAGAAGACAGAGCTAACGTTCCGGTTTCGCTCGATACCACTTTCATGCCGGTGAGCCGAATCTTTCTCATTTCAAGGACATTGTCACGATTCTGGCCCACGGAGGGCCTGTTAACATTCGTTAGGCTTCGCGCCGCAGGGCGCGCCGCACCGAGCTTCTCGGAGCGGCCGCCTAGCTAGGCCTATCGCGTGGCGGTCGCCGTCCTGGTGGGGGCTGAAGGCTGGAGGATGGATACAAGGACCCAAGAAACTCCAGGTACCGGTCGAGTGATCGGCTATAACCCAGACGAGGTGGCGCATGGATTTATCAACCCGGCGCAGCGGCCACTCCGGGATGATGGAATCAAGGATGCCACCTTGGGGGACCAGGAGGACGGAGGACCCGGCAACGGCTGGGTGCAAGTACTGATGCAGAAGAAAAAGAGCAAGAGGGAGACACAAGGCCTCGAGAAACAGGTTCGAGATGAAGCCGGGGGAACAACGGCGGAGAATTTCAAGTCGAGGAAGACTCTGAGGTTGCCCAGTCTCAGAGTTTACAAGCACAAGGTCATTATCAAACCTCATCGGGTCGCGGTGGACCTGAAGCGGTGCAGGAGCCTGATCGGGGAAACGGTCCAGAGCTCCCTGCCGAGAGGATAGGACGAGAAGACGGTCGTAAGGCTGTTGGAAGCATAGAATACAATCATGGTTTGTACGGACGAATGGAGCGAAGCGGAAGCCGTCGCAGGTATCAAGAAACTGAATTTTCCTGTCGGCGTGCTAGACGTCGAAGCGTATCATGTCTCCCCGAGCGAAGATGCGTGCCGCGGCGTCATACACGGTGTCCGGCCTGACCTGACTAACGAACAGATTCGACAGAAAACCAGAGCTGTGGGATACGAAGTTCTAGAAGCAAGGAGGCTAGGGAAGTCACAGTTTGCGGTAATCGTATTTGCGGGGAAGAAGGTACCGTTCACGGTGAGCTTCAATTGGCTTGAGACTCCCTGCTTTATCTATAAGAAGACTAGGGCGGCTTGTCTGAACTGTGGTGAAGTGGGCCATCGGACCGACGTATGCAGCAAGCCGGAGGGATTTGCGTGCTCGGCGTGCAGGGCCACTGAGGTCGGTGAGGACCATGAGTGTGTGCCGAAGTGTGCCTTGTGCGGGGGGCCCACAAGACCTACGACAGACACTGCCCGGAGAAGTTCTACAAGGAGACTAAAAGCAGGGAGCCTAGACGGAGCCGGGGGAGACGTCGCGACGGCGCGCAGCACGTGCGATGGCTTTCGAGAGAGTCGGGACGGAGCGTGCCAGACTCGCGCACCCGCTCGCGCAGCCGGTCCGCCAGCTATGGGAGAAGCGCGTCTCGAGATATGACTACATCCAAGCGGCGCCGGCAAAAGGGCAAGCGAAAAAAGAGCAAGCGAAGCACCTCTATGGAAGGGATCTTCACTGATCCAGGCAATCGCAAGAAGTGGCCGGAACTCCCAAGGGTCGGGGATCAGGAGTCGAGGAGCACGTCCCAGCCCAAAGGTGAAGGGGCGAGCAGCAACGGAGCGATACAAGACCTGCGGAGGGACGTGACCCACTGCAAAAAGACCATAGAGGAACTTTGGAACAAAAGAGACAGAACCGGGGGAGTCTCGGCAGAGCAAGTACAAGCGATCGTGGAGACGACCGTTCAGCGGGCGATCCAGGGACTTCAAGAATTCTTCACCAGCCAACTGATGCAGCTGACATGCAGGGTCACCGAGCTGGAGAAATTAGGAAAGACTCTTGAGCAAAACCAAGAGAGCCTCTTCAGGCAGTTCGTCTCGAAGCGGAGAAAAACGGGTGAGCCTCTACGGGACGCAGAAATTTCGGACGCAGATTCATGCGCAAATCAGCGAAGCCAGGTTTGAAAGTGTGGCAGTGGAACTGCAGGGGGATGGGTCGGAAACAGGCGAGCCTTAGCCTGAGGGTGTCACTTGAACCCAATCCCCCGGCGGTGATACTGCTGCAGGAGCCGGGCAAGAAACCAGTGAAGATCAAAGACTATGCTACACTTGAGGGCGACCAATACGTCGCGACGCTTGTGCACAAGACCTACGCAGCCACGAGACTAGACTTGGATGGCTGTGAGGTGTCGTGCTGTCACATTGTGATCATCCCAGTGAAAAAAGGGGATTGGGGTGTACATGTGGTGAACGTGTATGGAAATCCAAAGAACCATAAGACGGACTACAGGCGGCTCATCGCGAAGGTGGTCAAGGAGGCGGGGAAGGACCCTGTGGTTATTGCGGGAGACTTCAACGCCCCTCACCCGGGATGGGGTTACAAGTACGTTTCTCCGAAAGGCAGAAGGCTGGCGGAAAGCATCAACCAGGAACGCCTAACATTGCTTACCGAGGTTGATCAGCCAACCAGGACGGGCACGAGCTCATGCAGAGACACCTGTCCGGACCTGACGCTTGTCAAGAACGTGGCGAACGCTGAGTCGACTAACCTCATGGAGCAACTCGGTAGCGATCATTGTATTTTCGAAACGACTATTCACGAGTCCGGATACACAAGAAAGACGGGAAAGGCAAGAATAACGGATTGGGACCGATGGCGAAAACAGAGAGGGAAAGGTGCAGCTAGCATCGAGAACATCGAGGATTGGTCTTCGGAGGTGATCGCCAGTGTCAAGCCGTTCGTGGCTGAAGTTGAACTCTCAGAGAAGACCCCAGCAGTGGACACGCGTCTGCTTCATCTTTGGGAAGCACGACGCGGGCTGACCAGGAGATGGAAGAAACAGCGCTACAACAAGAAGCTGAGGAAGAGGATTCAAGCACTCACAAAGCTGGCCGAGGACTATGCGGTGGACTTGGCTAGGAAGAACTGGTATGGCCTGTGTGACTCTATACGGGGAAGCCTAGGCACGGCTCAGGCATGGAGGATGCTTAGGGCCTTAATCGATCCGAGTAGGGCAAAGGCGGTGACGGGCGGCCGTTTAGCGGAACTGATACATAAGTTACCCGGGGACCGCAAGCAGATCATGGATCGGCTGGCGGAAAGGTATTTGTGTTTGGAATCCACAGGAGAAATCGTGGAGTATGAAGGGCAGGAAAACCCTGAATTAGACAGGCCAATTACTGTCGCGGAGTTGGAGTATGAGCTCGGGGTTATGAGGAAGGGCGCAGCACCCGGACCGGACTCCCTCACAGCGAAACTTCTCTACAACTTAGGGGAAGGGGACCTGAAAGAGCTGGTACGCCATTTCAACGAACATTTCTGGGAGCGCGGGCTTACTCCAGATAGTTGGAAGGTTGCTGACATTCGCTTCATTCCAAAACCCAAAAAGGAGCTCAAGCTAGAAAATCTGCGGCCGATTTCGCTTACATCTTGCCTGGGCAAGGCGTTCGAACGAGTCATAAACTCCAGGGTTATGAAGTATTTAGACAAGGAACAACTCCTTCCGAGCACGCAGTTCGGGTTCAGACCTCACACATCGACGCAGGACATACTCTTGTGGATATATAAGGATATACTGGAGAATCCGAGGAGCGGCCAAACGAGATGCCTTCTAGCTTTAGACTTGAAAGGCGCGTTTGATAATGTTTCGCACGAAAGCATATCTAGGGGTCTCAGCACAGTTAACTGCTGGAGAAGAACCTTCGAATATGTCCGCAGTTTCTTGACGGACAGGACAGCCACGTTGACGTTGGGAAGTATGCAATCTGGGACATACAGACTGGGTTTCAGGAATACGCCGCAAGGGGCAGTACTTTCCCCGTTGCTGTTCAACCTTGCGCTGCGGGGTCTACCAGAAGCGCTGAGGGCGGTTCCGAACGTGGAGCATGCCATCTACGCGGATAACATCACCCTGTGGTGCAGGGAGGGCAGTGACGCGGAAATAGAAGAGAAGCTTCAGGCGGCGGCGGATATCGTCGGAGAGTACGTTATGAGATGCGGGCTTAAGTGCGCCCCGGAGAGACCTGAGCTTCTTGTCTTCCGAAACCCTCGCGATAAGCTAGTCGATCACATTGACGTGGTGATAGATGGGGTCCGGGTCCCAAAACCAGCGGAGGTTCGGATTCTGGGCCAGCTTCTACAACAGGGGAGGGGGAACAAGTCGACTATCGACAGACTGGACGCCATGACCACGCAGGTGTGCGGTATGATGAGGCGAATTAGGAACCGTAGACACGGTATAAAGGAGAAAGAGGAAATACAGTTGGTCCAGGCCTTCATTATTGCCAGACTGACGTACGGCACTCCGTACCTGAACTTGAACAAGGCGGAGATGCAAAAGCTAAACGTACTGATAAGGAGAGCGTACAAAAACGCGCTGGGGCTACCGGAGCGTACGGCGACCGAGAAACTGCTTAAACTTGGGGTGCATAACACCATAGAAGAACTTCATGAAGCTCAACTAGTGTCACAGCTGAAGCGACTCTCTTCCACAGTGAATGGAGCGCGGCTTCTGGACAAACTGGGAATGGCAGTACCCGGCGGTTCTCACGGGCCCGGAGACGCGGGGGAAGAGCTGCCGGCTGAGACCCGGCAGAGATTCACGATCAGTAGAATCCCCCGCAACATGCACCCGGATAGGAATGCGGAGCGGAGACAAGCGCGAGCGGTGGCCCTAGCGCGTTCCTGGGACAGCAGAGAGGGAACCCTGTACGTGGATGGGGCCGGTCCGGTGCTGGGGCTGGCTGCAATAGCGGTGGCCAGTGCGCAAGGGCAGATCAGACGCGTCGCCTCCTTACGAGCGCAGACGGTTGAACAAGTGGAGGAGGCGGCCATAGCATTGGCGGTGGTTTGCAATCCTCGTGCGACGATAATTTCGGATTCACAAAGAGCTTGTCAAAACTTTGCGCGAGGGGTCGGGGGTCAACCAGCTCTAAGGCTCCTTCGCAAAACCGCAGTAGAGGGAGTACATCTGATCTGGACCCCCGGCCATTAGGGGCAAGTCGGAAACGAGGCGGCGAATGCTGCGGCCCGAGGTGCGTTATACCGGGACTCGGTTCTGCCCCAGAGGGATCGGGACAGTGCGCTCACTTACAGTGAGGCCTTAAAGGCTCTACGAACACATAGGGCAGAATATCCTGGGCCGGCCAAAGGTCTCAGCAAAGAAGAAGAGTTCACGTGGAGACGACTTCAGACGGACACGTTCGTCACACCGATCCAGCTACATCTGTGGTACCCAGAGCGGTACGCCACGGCGCACTGTCCCTTCTGTGGTGAGCCCTGGGTGGACGTTTATCACGTTGTCTGGGCATGCAAGAACCTCCCAGGACTGGCTCCAGTCGAGCAGCCCAAACTCGAGGAGTGGGAAGCGGGACTCAAGTACGCGACGGCTAGCGAGCAGAGGCTGCTCGTGGCCCGAGCACTCCGAGTTCACTCCGCATGGAGCCCCGGAATAGGGGCACACAACCACTCTCTCCTTTTTCTTCCCCTTTCTCCCCTTCCCTTTCCTAAATCTTTCAACTCAATAAAGTTTTTCAACAACAACAACAGCTGTAGATGAGAAATTTAGCCAGTGCGGTACAACCGCTAGCCTCTTTAACGTGCATCACGCAGTAGTGATACACGACCGCACGCCGGTACGATGCTCATCCAGATCGAAACGGGCAGGGGTGGGGCTCGAACGCAGGATCCCTGGGTTCTGCAGCGCGAGCTTTCGCTCCACGTGCTCCGAGCTGGTGTGCGCTAGACCACTCGGCCACCGATCCCCCCGTATGTTTCACTTTACGTGATAGCGAAGCCGAAGCTACTCGCAAAAGCACGTCCTCCTGAAAGATGCTCGCACTGCACGAGCGCGCGTGCTTGACAGGGCCGCTGAAAGCTCGCAGATCGCTCTTGTGGCCTCTGCTACGCTGGCACTTATAAAACGGAATAGAAAAAAACTCTAGTGGGGAAGCGTATTGACGTATGTTCGAAACGCGAGCCAAATATTCTATTTTGATCGCCTGGAGCGCTGCTCAAAACTTGAGAGCTACGGGCCTTCGTACATTAAGGGCAGATGCCAACCATATGAGCTCGTGCTTGTAGCCTTCGCTGCGCTACAACATATATGGTCAAACGGAGCATAGTCAGTATAGGGTGCCTCGTGTCTGGCTCGGAACCGAAAGGTCGTGGGTTAGAATCCCGCCTCGAATTCTTCACATTTTTCTTGAATACAAAATGATTACTTTATAAAGTGAAATCATTTGAGACATATGGCGACCTTTAACTCTCATTACATGTCACGCTTTTATTCAGATTCATTCCACGTGTGACGTCACGCTTCACGTGAGCGTTGTGGGTTGTTTGAAATTTCCCCGCGAGATCACGTGCCTGTGACGTTATGATCCTATCGGCCAATCTGGATTTTCCCGACACGCCACCAACATCGGCTTCTCTGCGACATGAGTTCCTAAACGCTATCGCGTTAAAAAGCAATCAAAGATCGCGCACACCGAGGTCACCTCCGGTAATGGAAGGAACATTGTCCGGCAGCCAGAACGACATGTGACCAATGAAAACGCAACATTTCGTTGAGATTGCAAACGCTGTTATGCGAAATGTGTATGCTTTTGTAGATGATAACAGCATAGAAGAGTAGTCGAAAAATGTTAACTTTTCGTGGACTGAGAGCATAATACTGCAACAATCGTCTCAAAAACAACGCATTATGTTTGTTTTGTTTGTTTTTTTTTTCCCGCGGAATGATGTCTGGTTCTTAGCTCTCGAGCGCGCGCTCGCTGAGAACTTGAATCGTAATTCGGATTGTATGGCCAACAAGCCGTGCACATTCGAGATATCACTCCGTGGTTCCATCGGTCGGGGATCCTTCGCTCGCTGTTGGCTGACAGTGGTCCTGGTTTCGGAACACGCTCCTCCCATCGCAGGAGAATGCTTCGGTGTGTTGCAATCGTTGATCGTTTTTTGTTGTTTCTTTTTAAATAGAGAAATCGGTCGCATATCGTCGTGATTTAGAGATTTCTAGGATGCTTAGGGTAAGCAAAGTGATCAGATTGGAAGCTTGGGCGTGTTGGTAAGGCGAAAGAGAAAGGCAAGCGTAAAAACGGTCTCGAAGCACAGGCCTCTCCCGTTGTGTCGTCGACATCCGTGCGGCTGAAACTGAGAGAGAAGGAGGCGATGACTGACGCCGAAAGAATAAAACGCCCATTTGGGGCGGACGACCAATCACAGAGCCGAGAGAGCGCGGAGACGTCAGAACTCCCGAGCTCTGGTTCGAATGATTAGTGGATGGACCTAACGCTTGCTGCCTTTGTCTTCCCACTGCACTCGTGGAACGCGTTCGAATGCGGGAGACAAACGCCGGACGCCGGGGTTCCGCGCTCTAACACGTTCGACGAGCACAGTGGAGACGAAGGCAGCTAGCTCGGTGTACTCACTTATCATTCGAACCAGAGCTCGGCGTTCTGACGTCCATCGCGCGCTGGTCTACTCCTCCCCCCCCCCCCCCCCCCCCCCTTCCCCCAGTTTCTCGTCGCCCTATGACGAGAAACTTCAATTCAATGGGAAAATTTCAATGGGAAAATGGCGGCCGACGGAGTTTTCAAACACATGGGGCTCTATGGCACCAGAAACCGAAAACGGGCAAACATGGGCTCCATTTTCCCATTGAAATTTTCAGGAAATCACTTATAACTTTTGATTAAGTTATCGGATCGGGCTGAAACTTTGGCACCTGATCGTGACCTCTAGCGCTACCTTTGGGCGGTGAATGAGCGTTCGGCGATGCCTAGTTTATTTTTGCGGTAAAAAAGACCGTGTAAATTTTCCTTCGTGACACCCTGTACGACGGAACCGTCCGATCCGACGTCCGATCAGGCGATACGACGGTCGGAGGCGAAGGTTTTTGACGCTCTCCGGTGCTGCGAAAACGCTCGCCCCCGAAGGTCATTCCGGCAATTCGCACGTCGGATCGGACGGTTTCGTCGTGCATGTGTTTCGCGCTTAACTCGTGACGGTCGTCACGTGAAGGTCGTGACCTTCAATATGTAGGTCGTGACGTTCACGAGTGGCCTTCGTGACGTCGCTTGTGACGTAAATCGTGACCCTCGTGACGTCACACGTGACGTGACGTGCGACTTCATTATGGGAAACGTCCCATAATGCAACGCGCGTTTCCGCCGACGGCGACGGCGATGGCGACGCCGCTCAAGCCGGAAACGGGCGCCTAAGAGCTGCGCTCTAAAAAAGCCTTCATCAACTCCTATGGAAATGCAGCGAAGCCACCGGTATTCAAACTACAGGGCGCCCTATTGTTTGAAGATCGGTGGCTTCCCTGCATTTCCATAGGAGTCTTTTCCTTTTTTTTTTTTTTTTTTTACTTTTTCTTCAGGTAAATTCGCTCTTTGAAAAATTTTACAGAAAAAAATGCACCACTTGTGGGCAACGCTGCACAAAATCGTAGCGCGATCGCGGTCGATCTAAAGATCCTGGCCGCTATTTGAGACATCCTATATAGAGTTAGTTTGAAACTTACGCCATTCTAACAGAATATTCATCAACAATATGCGCAGCGCGATCGTCGCATTGTTTGGTCACCATGTCGAACATTGTGAGAATTAGAAAGCGTTCGTACGGGTTAGTTTTTTCTTTAGAGGCATCGCGAAAATATGCTCCTCTCCGTATATAACCGTCTCTTCCTTTCAGTGCGTTCTCGAGAAAACAAGCGGAATGCGGGAGTTTGCGTGTTCGAATTATAGGCTTCAAATTCTGTGTTAATTTGAATGGTGTGGTTTAGAGGAATCGTCAAGCTTTCTCGGAAAGCTTTACACACCTAAATTGTGTGGTCGGTTTACCTTGCAGCATACCCGACCCGGAGAAATAACACGGAGCCAACGGTTTCAACAACAAGAAACTACATTTAATGGGACATGAACGAGACGATTAACATGGTTACCAGCGGCGCCTGAGTCTAGGCAGCGACTCCCTGTGCGCCGCCTCTGATGCGCCTCATCTGCGGCGCATCCGATGTGCGCGTGGCTGGCGTGACGTCGCCGCTACGCGGGAAAAGTTCGGCACCCTTGCCTCGCAGTCGGGCAACTGGGCTGGGGAGCCGCCAGGGTGCTCACAATTGTTAGCTGCCTAAGTGAAAATATCGTACAAGGAAATTGATACGATACCGTGATATGATACCTTAAATACCCTAGTGTTATGCCTCTACAACGGCGGCCTCGTAATCATACGTAATTTAAATTTAATTTATACTCCCATTGTTTAACTTCACACATCAACTATAAATGCTTCAACAAAACAGTATACAATTATGCGGTGGTGAGCATCGTAGCTTTATTACAGTGGCCGGTTATAACGAACTCGATTATAACGAAATAGCGGTTACAGCGAAGGGATCATGATTTCCCATTTCCTTTTTGCACTTCGTTATAACCGAAGTCGGTTATAACGAAATAGCGGATATAGCGAACTAATTTTCGATTCCCGTTGACATCGTTATAACCGGTCTCGACAGTAGTGGGCTCACGGAACGGCTCAGTCCGATGCGTTTGATGTCAAGGCGGCGATGGCGCTGTAAGCGTTTCCTCCTGGAACTTTCCAGCGCGCATTGGCCACACCCTAAAGAAAGCCCGTGCGTCTACTTTCCCGCACAACTCTGGAAAACCAATCAGCGCAACTTACGGAGGCAGCTCAGCGAATGACGTTGCCGAAACATATGTTTAGACCAAAAAGCACAGTCTGAGTTGTGACACTAAGCAATGCAAAACGTCTCTCTTACAATGCTTAATGCCGCAACTCAGCTAGTCTGCGTTTTTTTTTTTTTTTTTTGGTCTAAACATACGTTTCTGCATCGTCATTCGCTGAGCTGCCTCCGTAAGTTGCGCTGATTGGTTCTCCGAGAGTTGTGCGTGAAAGTAGACGCACAGACTTTTTTTAGAGTGCAGACCAGGGGCCCTAATCTGGACAGTTGGCGAGAAAGTCGGCGCGAAATCTGGCGGCCATGATTGGACAATGCCACACTTCACCTTGGCGCCGGCCAATCAGAGCCGCCGAATTTCTCGCCGAATTTCTCGCCGACGTTTTCGCCAAGTGTCCAGATTAGGGTCCTAGGCAGGGAGTAAGATAGACAGGTGGTGAAACGAGAGCCAAATGAGCGACCGGATTGTGTCCCCATCGGTTTTCTTAGGGAGGCTCAAGTGAGGGTGGGTGCAACTGCTAGATCGGCGATCACGGGACATGGACGCCATTTAATTGCTAAATTTTGCTGGGAGTCTATGGGGCAAAGGGTCGTTTTCTTTCCTAACTCGGGTCATAAAAGCCCATTAAGGTGCTTGAATAATTTACGCAAGGTATAAATGATTACTTTTCCATAGCCACCAGTTTTGTTGCGATAGGTTAAGTATTTTTTTAACGCGAAAAATGGTAAATTCCGCCATCTTGGACGTTGCTGCTTGTCTGGCAACTTTGCTTTCTCCGCAGAGAGTGGATAGACCTCTTGCGAGAAGTGTACAGAGGGATGACGGTGGTGGCACAGTGGCAGCAGGAGACAACACATCCAGTGACCTGCTCCAAGGGCTTGAGACAGGGCTTCCCGCTGTCGCCGCTATTGTTTATGCTCTACATAGCAGGAATCGAAAAGCGGCTGCAGGAGAGTGGGGAGGGTTTCTCACTGGATTATTCGGAAGCCGGGGAAAGGAAGGGAGGAAAACTCCCGGGACTCATCTACGCCGACGATATGGTGCTGATGGCGGACTCGCTGCAGGGCCTGCAGGGGCTCATGAACGAGTGTGGTGCAATGGGAGAGGCCCTGGGGCTTAGCTTCAGTTCGCACAAATCTGGGCTGATGGCCTTTGGGGCAGCAGAGGAAAACGGGACCGCCAACCTGTCCATTCAAGCCAATCCTGTACCTTTGGTGGACCACTACAAATATCTGGGTGTAAACCTACAGAAGGGACACCACTACCTCCTAGAGCACGAGACGAAGGTCAAGGCGAAGAGCAGGAAGAACAAGGGCATAGCAACGGCCAGGGCCCTCTGGGGATATAACCGATACGAGGTAACCCGAGCGGTCTGGAAGATGGTGGCGGTGCCGGGGCTCACTTTTGGCAAGTCAGTGTTGTGCCTGTCATCAGGTACCAGGCAATACCTCGAGGTCCGTCAGAGGGAGGTGGGAAGGTCGGCACTGGGAGCAAGCCGAACAGCACCGAACGAAGCCGTCCAAAGAGACATGGGCTGGTCCGGTTTTGAGGCCAGGGAGGCCCGAGCCAAGCTGGACTTCGAGCGACGCCTCAGCCGGATGAGCGAAGAGCGCTGGGCCAGACAGGTCTTCAAGTATGTACATCTTCGGTCCGTCCCAACCCGGTGGGTGCGACGGACGCGCCAGCTGGCACAGCGATACGAGGTCAACGGCCCACTCCTCTACCCAGCCGCGGAGCAGCCGGAACTGCAGCAGAGCATCCGCACGAGGGTGATCGAGAGCGAGACGCGGCGATGGGCGGAAGCGGCACGTCTGAGACCAGCGCTGGCCCTGTATGCCAGAGAGAAACAGGAGGTGAAGCGAATACCTTTCATGGACAACAGCAAGGGCAGTGCACTGCTTTCGGACGCCCGAGGCGGCATGCTGCGGACCCGCGTTTTCCGCGCGAAGTACATGGACATGGAAGTGAAGTGCGTCATGTGCGCGCAGGGAGCAGACGAGACGGCGGAACACGTCATACTGGAATGCACGGGTATAAAGCCGGACGTGACGTACGAACCAGACATGGCGGTGGCGCTGGGTTTCCGGGGCGTTGACGAACAGTACGACGCCGATAGCTCGCAGCCAGTGGAGGTGACAATGAGGAGACTGGAGTGTTGATGGAGGAGAGCCAAAGGACACAATTACGTTTTTGGCTAGTGTAGCTACTAGCCAGGCTAGATCCAGCGCTGCTGAGATCCCCCGATACAAAGGGGTTAGCCCCAAAATCCAATCCAATCCAATCCAATCGTTTGCAATTATCCAACGTTACTAAAACACTCAGTTGGGAAACTCCCATAGAGACAGCCCTAAAAATATGGCCCCAACCTGTCTCCGAGCACCGAGCTAATGCCGAACACAACGCCACCATTTCTCCCGCAGCGGCCACTCGAGGAACTGCACGTGACTTCTATTTTGACAGGGGTGAACCCCCGTCTCCCCGGCGGACGCGCCGCGTTGAACTACTGAAGTTAAAATGCACCTAGGTCGGGACGCGCTACCTGAAAGGCCCGCTGAGACATGGTTTTATAAAAACAATATTAATTGTTCCGCAAAGCCTTGCGAACTAAATATGATAAAAACATCACGCGCCCATCATTTGGTACTAAACTCCAATAAATTACATACAAAAAGAGTCTTTTCCGTTTGTTTTTACGCAAAAAACAGGCTTTCAAAAAGCTCGAGGTGACCATAGTACAGACACACGAAAAAGAGTGGCGCTGTTGTCGCATTTAGCTCGGTCTCGGTGGACGCCAGCGGCCCAGGTTTCGACGGCGAGTTTCCCAACTGAGTGTTTTAGTAACGTTGCAATTATCGGAGCGAGAGTGAAGCGAGAGAGGCTGCGCCAAGGCGCTCGTTGCTTGCAATGGGAGGCGAGAGGAGGAAAGGCGCATGGAGCAACAGAGTTGCAACAGAGCGCCTGCTCTCGTGCAGGCAACACTGCCGCATATCCTTTCTCGAATTTGGTGACTAGAAGGCATGGAGAATAGAAGGGTAGGAGAGGGCATGACGTCGGCCGCGTAGCCTCCACAAGCCATGCTCCCTTGACGCCTCGCCTCTTTCTCATTTTCCTCCTTACTCTCCTCACTTACCATGCCAACGTGACCCAATCAGGTGACCGTAGCTAGCCTTCGTCTTGCTATGGGGTACTAGACTCCACCACAGTCTAGCCTTCGATCTGATAAAACCTACCGGACGGAGCGCGCGCAAGCCTGCAAGGAGTCCTTCTACAATCAACCATCCATCTCACACGTGACATGTCACGCGCACCAATCGCCAGAGAGATCTGTGGTCACGCTGGGCACAAAATCGTTTGAACTTTTTATGACTAGGCTTCACCAATATTGCAACGTGCCCCCTCCTAGTACTTCTAACCTCCTTGCTAGAAGGACTTCTCTCCCTCAGGCGCCGCCATTAAATTGCAAACGCTCTCCAGGTTTTGAGTTGCGCCCACCCTCACTACAGCCTCCCTGGGTTTTCTCTTTTCTTGTGGCGCCATCTATGTGGAGCACCGCAAACTTTCACTCCGGGTGGGCGAACGCTGGCGACCGGTTAAACTGACGGAGAAGGTTTCTCGTGGATTTTCAATGGAGGACTGTCGTGCTCTCGGTTTATTTTGCGCACTCTCCCATAAAGTTCCATGCAAATTCGATTAGAATTTTTTTCTTCTCGCCGCAACGCCATCTGTCGCAAATCGGGGGTACCCGCAAGCCACCCGCAAGCAGACGAGTACACAATCGGGTCACAGCGCTGCGGTAGGTTTCTATGGGCCGTTTCCCCACCTGGTCCTAGGTCGGCTAGGCGGCTCTTATCGCTCTTATCAATCGCGGGCAGCGGGCGGACCAATCGCGGGCAGCGGGAGGGTGAAGTTTCAGGAGGAATCTACTGCCGCGTCTCAGTCATTTTCGACATCGGCCGCTTCAGCGCAATACACGGGGGAGATAGGGCGGTGAGCTCACTACCCAACTTCTAGGGCACTGCAGCTCTATACCGCGATGTTTTTTTTTTTTTTTATTTATTTATTTATTTTTTGGCCGCACCAGCGAGGACGTCCGGTGCGCACCGGTGCACTTGATCGAAGACGACGGGCCCACTTCGGTGTAGACCTGTGCGCCGCCGCGCCGCGCCGCCGCCGCCGCCTGTTTTGCTCTTGCCGCCCTGCGCCGCCGCCGGTATCCCCAGTGCCAGCACGCCGCCGCCGCCGCCGGCGCCGCCATATTTCTTTCTTTTTTTTGGGGGGGAGAGGGGGGTATCGGTGTTTTTTTTTTTTTTTTGCTTCTGTATGAGTTTTACGGTTTTACCTACTATATTATGCATAAAAAATGAATAGATCTTTTTGCCTTTCATTTTTACTATCAAGTTCCATAAAAAACGGAGACACGGAACGATAAAAAAAATGAACAAAACAACAAGTCTCAAACACCGTTTGTAGTTTATTTGAACAACGAACGTTGATACATATACCTCAAAACCCTCACCGCCAAAAAAGAAACACCTCCTCTTCACTAGGTCACCAAGACTCAGACAGAACCCATATGATTCATGATTCAGACATATCTAAATGATTCACACCAACCAGCCACCCTGATGACCTCGCTTGGGGGCTGACCAGCTACATAGAATAACAGGCAACTCCAGCTCCAGCACAGCCCTTACAATTCTTAGAAAACAGACACAAAAAACGCCTCATATCACTGTCCCACGCCAAGGACGGTGTGCTTACTCAATTAGTGGGCATGGCATGGAAGCTCTGCAGGTGGGTGGGCATGGAAGCTCTGCAGCCATGAAGTTGCTCATGTTTTTCGTCCTCCCGCAGTTCCTGAGCGTGCCGGCGCGTGGGTCCCCAACTAACTGGAGTCACGATGACGGCGCGGTTTTCTTCCGGCATCCGGACGGCAATCTTCAACCTGCCAATCACTCGTCGACAGTACCGTCCTGTCCTGGTATCAAGTTCATCGAGAACCTCGTTCACACCACGTCATCAACAGGGACATCGACAGCGGCAGCTATAAAGGAGCTCCCCTTGCGACAGCGCGCCAGTGGGCATGGAAGCTCTGCAGCCATGAAGTTGCTCATGTTTTTCGTCCTCCCGCAGTTCCTGAGCGTGCCGGCGCGTGGGTCCCCAACTAACGAGTCACGATGACGGCGCGGTTTTCTTCCGGCATCCGGACGGCAATCTTCAACCTGCCAATCACTCGTCGACAGCACCGTCCTGTCCTGGTATCAAGTTCATCGAGAACCTCGTTCACACCACGTCATCAACAGGGACATCGACAGCGGCAGCTCTAAAGGAGCTCCCCTTGCGACAGCGCGCCAGTGGGCATGGAAGCTCTGCAGCCATGAAGTTGCTCATGTTTTTCGTCCTCCCGCAGTTCCTGAGCGTGCCGGCGCGTGGGTCCCCAACTAACTGGAGTCACGATGACGGCGCGGTTTTCTTCCGGCATCCGGACGGCAATCTTCAACCTGCCAATCACTCGTCGACAGCACCGTCCTGTCCTGGTATCAAGTTCATCGAGAACCTCGTTCACACCACGTCATCAACAGGGACATCGACAGCGGCAGCTATAAAGGAGCTCCCCTTGCGACAGCGCGCCAGTGGGCATGGAAGCTCTGCAGCCATGAAGTTGCTCATGTTTTTCGTCCTCCCGCAGGTTAGTAAACAAAAACCTTGCCATTGTTTTAAATCAGACAATGTTTGCCTTGTTATGCTTCCATGCCCTGAAGCTTGTATTGAGTCTTTTAGAGTTCTGCTGCTGTTGTTGTCTGGTGATGTTGAGCGGAACCCAGGTCCCATGTCAAAACCCCAAGAAGAACAATTACTTAGCTTACAAGAAACAGTCGATAAACTTAAAAACAGTCATGCTATACTTCAACAAGAAGTAAACCTTCTAAAAGAAAAACAAAAACAAAGTGAACAGACAGTTTCAACACTTGAAGAGCGACTTAACAAACTCGCGAGTGAACTCGGCGCACTAAAGCAGAAGGATACTAGTAGCGCCGCGACTACTGAACCCCAGCTTACTGCTGCCTTAAACGAACTATCTCAGCTAAAAACACGTTGCGATGATGCAGAGGGCAGATCCCGTCGCTGTAATCTTTTATTTTTTGGCATCACCGACGCAGACAAGGAAACGTGGGCACAGTCAGAGTGCTTGGTCAATAGCTTGTGCTCCGAGAAACTAAACGTGCAAGTTGAATCATCTAGGATTGAAAGGGCGCATCGCCTAGGAGCATTCGACCCTCAGAAATGTCGCCCAATAATAGTAAAGTTCTCTTCGTTTAAAGATAAAGATAGCGTTCTTTCATCAGCCCACAAGCTTAAAGGAACTCGCGTAGCCATCAGCGAAGACTTCCCAATTTCTGTCCGGCTCGCACGCCGTCACCTTCTTGATTTTGCAAGGCCAAAAGGCACCCCCTACAGACTGCGTCATGATAAACTTTTTATAAATGATAAGTGCTATGTATTCGATGCCGCTCTTGGCGCCGTTAAAGAAAAAGACACATAGCCACGCCAGCGCTTCTTCTCGTCGCCCTTTAGGAGTCGACCGGCAAAGCACCATGTTATCACTAACAAATCTTCAAGTCATTCTATCCTATTTACTAACATTAGAAGCCTAATACCAAAGAGAGACGAAATAATTTCAGTAATCGAAGCGTGTAATGCCGCTTTTGTTGTACTTACAGAGACGTGGCTAAGCCCTGATATATCTGACGTTGAGCTATTTCCCTCGCAACTAAACTTTCGAGTGTATAGGTCTGATAGAAAAACTAGAAAAGGAGGGGGCGTACTTTTGGCCATAAAAGACCATATACCATCACGGCTAATACCGCTTACCACTGACCTAGAAGTTGTTTGGGTGTATCTTTGCACAACGCCTTCCGTAATAATAGGTGTGTGTTACAGGCCGCCGGATAATAAAAGAGATTTTGTTATTGAGCTGTATAAATGCCTTTCTGAACTCGCATGTAAATATCCTAACGCTTTAGTTACCCTTTTTGGTGATTTCAATTACCCAAATATTGACTGGTCTACTATTTGTTCTAGCTGTGCATTTTCTCAAGAGTTTATTGACCTTTGTTTAGATTTTAACCTATCTAATGTTATCACTCAACCCACTAGAATTACCAATCGCTGCAGCAACGTACTCGACCTATGTTTAAGCAATGACCTTTCTCTCTTCAGCAACGTCTCATACTTACCCAGCATTAGCGACCACCTCGTCATTGAGCTAACATTCTCCATCACTACTCCTAAGAAATCACGTTATTGCAAATTTATTCACGATTATGCGAGAGCCGACTACGCATCTATCAACACCAACCTCGAAGAATTTTATCACATATTCTCAGTAAACTTCGCAGAAAGGACGGTCAATGAAAACTGGATTCTTTTCAAAGATAGACTAACATCCCTAATCAAACGTTTCGTTCCACTCACTCGAATTATATCCGATAACACTAACCCTTGGTACGATAAAACAGTTCATTGTCACTCCAACAGGAAAAAAAGAGCTTATACGAGGGCAAAGGCTCATAACACTAACGCATCTTGGAACGCCTATCACGAATGCGCTAGGGCCTATACAAATCCGCGATTCATGATGCCAAATCCAAATTTTATACTCATGACCTCCCCAACATTTTAACCAATAAACCTAAAAAGTTTTGGAAAGTAATTAACCCAGCACTCTCTCTTCCATTACAATTCGTTGACGAGTACGGCCTTCCACTTTCTGACGAACATAGTGCTCTTGAAACTAACAACTTTTTTAGCTCGATCTTTACCAATGAAGACTTGTCAAGTATGCCCAACTTGTGCCAACCCCTTCATCCTCCTATGAATCCTATCATCATCGACCGCTCTGGTGTACTGAAGGCCATTGATCAGCTGAAGGTGTCTTCTAGCTCTGGCGACGACCAAATAAACTCGAAAATATAAATAAATACTAAACACGTCTCTTCAACTTTCCTCTGCGACATTTTCTCGCAGTCTCTTCAACTTTCTGAAATTCCATGCGATTGGAAAATCGCTAACGTCATCCCCGTTTACAAAGCAGGTGATCGCCAACTAATCAACAACTATCGCCCGATCTCGCTCACCAGTGTGTCGTCTAAACTCTTAGAGCATATACTCTATTCTAACATAATAAACTTTCTAGACTCCCACAGCCTTCTTTTCGAGCATCAGCACGGCTTTCGCAAGTCATACTCATGCGAAACGCAACTAACAGCTTTTCTTACTGACGTTTACTCAAACTTTGATTCTAATAAGCAAACTGACGCCATATTTATTGATTTCTCCAAGGCATTTGACAGGGTCCCTCATCAACGTCTCTTACTGAAACTTAGAAATATTAATATCCATCCCTCAGTCGTCACATGGATCTCCGAATTCCTCACAAATCGCACCCAGTACTCATCTATTAACAACACCAAATCTACCACCTGCACTGTAACCTCCGGCGTCCCCCAGGGAACCGTTCTTGGCCCCCTTCTATTTTTAATATACATTAATGATCTCTACCTCAACATCTCCTCTTCAATACGTCTCTTCGCCGACGACTGTGTAATTTATAGACCTATTAATTCAAACCACGATAATCAAATTTTGCAGAATGACCTCGCACTTATAACTCAGTGGTGCCACAAATGGCAAATGACTTTAAACTTTAATAAATGTAAATCTCTATCATTCACCCGCAGTTCACATGTTTCATCCTTTTCTTATCACCTTTCCACTATCCCAGTAGCTACCTGTTCCTCATATAAATACCTAGGCGTTCACCTGACCTCTGATCTGTCATGGACTACTCACATAAATGCTGTCACTGCCGATGCTAACCGTACTCTCGGATTTCTTCGCCGTAACCTCAGACTAGCTACACCTTCAGTAAAACTACTAGCTTATACGACCTTGGTCAGATCTAAACTTGAATTTGCTTCATCCATATGGTCTCCATGGCAATCATATCTGACTAACAACCTTGAATCCGTTCAAAACAGAGGTCTTCGTTTTATTTACTCTGACTACTCCCCATATACTAGCATATCAGGATTACGCAAATCGGCTAACCTTGACTTACTTTCTTTACGTCGAAGGGTGTCACGTCTCACTCTTCACAAAATCTTTTACCACAACAACCATCTAAAAGATTCTCTACTATCACCTCCCTACCGTATTTTCCCTCGTTTTGACCACTCATGTAAACTGCGCTCAATTACTTCGTCATCTGTCTCCTATAAAATGTCGACTTTACCATCTGCTATCGACGATTGGAACTCATTACCTGACCTCATTGTAAACATGACTGATACTAACAAGTTTGCTGCAGCCGTTAACCTCTTTCTTTCTGAAATGCAAGTATAGATTACAGCGTGTTTTTTATTAACTATTTTTGTTGATGTTTTTAGTGTGTTCACTCCCTTGTATAATGCCCCCTGGGGCCCTCAAGGAAAATAAATGATGACGATGATGATGATGACCAGAGGTCAAAATACGCATGGTCTCCCTCAGAACTCTCCTACCATTGCTGATTGTTGGGTGAGTTATATTGGTATTGTGCGTGAGAAAACAGGATTGCGTTTTAAGACAGACAGAGGAAGAACACAACCGAGCGCTTACTTTCAACTGATTTAATCCAAGAGCCTCAGGGCCTCAGCGTAGATACACACTGCGTCACCGCACCACATCTCAACCAATTCGTGGCCCCGTCGCGGACCGCAAATACACTATCTCTCCTACTGTTCTCGCTAGGCACAAAGATAAGACTGTTAGAGAGATAATTGAGGAGGACGCCATCAATAGTTTCGGCACGTGTTGTGCACGAGTTTTTTTTCTGGCACCCCTGAGGACCACCCGAAAGGTCAACCTTTCTAATTTGTGCTGAGCTTTGAAAACTAAATTTAGACCGAACCTCTCTGCCACTGATATAAAGTTATGAGATTCCAAGGTAGTAAGGCACACATTCTTTACGACCGGTTTTTTCACAGGAGCCGGATTAAACGTACGTTCCTGACACCTTGAGCACAACTGTAACAATCCCATTCTGGTGTAATTGTCAAAATGGTTGTGAACGAAAATTGAGCTTGGCAGAAGCTTTTGTCGGTTTTTATCTAGAAATACCTGACAGGAGTGGAGCAACAGTCCATTGTCAATCAAAAAACCCTGAGCAGTTGATTGAAATATTGAATCCGCATCATGGGAGAAGGTGCGATGTGACAACTGTAGACATCTCGACTTATGTTACTCTATGGATAAGTTGGAGCTGTTAATAAGGGCCAGGAGGTGGTGTGATGATAATCTAGTGAAGTTGCAGTCTGCCACTGGGATTGATGTAGATAGTTTTATCAGCATTCTGGAGTTTCATTTAGAGTCCACTGCCGTAGACTTTGATGGTTCTCTTCTTATACAAAAACAGGGTGTGTGAATCGGGTCGTGAATTGCTCCAGTGTTGTCCGAAACTTTTTTTTAAACGAGACTTATGTACACGTTGACACGATTGTGCGGTCCTTAATTGTCGATTGGACCGCACAACCCTGCCATCGCAACAGTCGAATTAAGCACTTATAGACCTACTGTTGCACACGGAAAAGGGCCTGTGCTGGAGGTACGGCAAGGAACCAGCCAAGCCTCTGTTGGCAGCTGACAGCTGTCACTTGAAAATAGTTAAGAGTGGTGTAATTGCGTCTGCGATGGATAACGCCTAAGAATCCCGTATGTTTTGGGTTGGTGAGGCAGTTGAGTTGCAAAAGATGCGTCGTTTGGAAGCGGGCCATCACCACGATGTAATTGTTAGAGTTGTGCTCAAGGTGCTGAAGGTTTAATCGGGCTCCCGTGGAAAAACCGGTTGTGAAGAATGTTGTGTGTGTGCCTTACTACTATGGAATCTCTCATAACTTTATATCAGTGGCAAATAGGTTCGGTGTAAATTTAATTTTCAAAGCTCAGCACAAATTAGAAAGGTCAACCCCCTTTCTGGTGGTCTTCAGGGGCGCCAGAAAAAAAAGAAAAAAAACAACATAAGAACCCAGATGTAACTTTTCAGGCAGGAGTGGTGTACGGGACCCTCTCATTTTGTCGAAACTCGTTTCGTGGACTTACGTATCGCAGACAACTTTTCATGGGCACGTTTCTCGGAAACACGTTTTGTCGACACGATCGTTTCATCGACACTCGTTAAGCGAATTGCACGCTGTAGGGACATCTCGTCACGCGTGTATCATATTAATAAGGGTTCTGATGGAGTTGCCTGTTATCGCATGTGGCTGGTCAGTCATCAAACGGGGTCGTCTGTGTGGCAGGTTGGTGTGACCATGAATCATTTGGATCTGTCTGAATGTCCGGCTTTCAGTGACCTACACTCTAAAAAAAGGGTGTATTCTTACACCCTTTGTCCCATATAAGACACCCCAAAACTTCAGACGTCGATCTGACAGTACTAATTTTCACGAGAGGCTTGATAGCCATGTGGTACAAGATATTAAAATAGCTAATGTACGTTTTACTGACTACAAATAAAAAAAAAAGGAATAATAATAATCGGGGTTTTCTTGGCCCTGCTGCGAAACCTCAGTGTTTTCTTTCTGTGGTCTTTGATACGTACTTTAGCTATTTAATCAGTCATATCGCTCCGTTATCAAGCCCCTTGTAAAATGTATGGCCGTCTGTGCGCTGCACGTCAAACTGAAGTTCTGGGGTGCGTTATATGGGATAAAAGGGTGCATGGTGATACCTTTTTTTTTTTTTTTTTGATGAGTTCTTTTTTTGTGGTGAGGGTCTTGACATATATATAAGAGCGTTCCTTGTTCAAAAAAACTATACCAGTTTTTTTTTTTTTTTTTTTCAAGAAAAAAGGAAGTTTTGAGCATTTAATTAATTATTTGTTTGTTTACTAAAGTACCCTCAGGGCCCGAAGGCATTACAGAGGGGGAGAGCACATACATGAAACAAAGATGTTCGTATACGCGACGCAGTCTTACGAGATTTGGTTGTGATAGAAAAAAGCGTTATTTTTGGAACGTGTACGCCTTGATAACATATATCGTAGAATCCAGCTACATATATCTTAATTCTTCACATAAAGGTGGAAATTAGTAATTTCAGTAAATTAGTAATTAGGTTCGCAAGGAGTCGGACTCTTTTTACTCGAGTTCTTGACGTGAAAACGGGTATAAAAGCTGTGTTTGAGACTTGTTGTCTTGTGCGTTATTTTTATCGTTCCGTGTCTCCGGTTACTATGGAAGTTCTTCACCAGCTCGCCTGTGTTTTTAAAGGGTTATAACGGAATGAACGGTTTTGTAGACCGCAAAACGATTTAATGAAAACTTCGTGAAATAATTTGATACAAGAGGGCTACATTCGCGTCCGTTTTCAGGCTTCTTTCAAACGTATTTTATTTTGATCTACACGCCTGGCTTGTTCCTGTCACGTTGTGTTTCTTTCTCGTTTCCACGCCGGGATCCAGCGTCGGAGGTCGAAGTCGAGCCCCCATACGGTCGAGTCGGGGAGGCTCTCCTTACGGGTCTTTGCCGCCAGCGTATTTGCTTACACTCCCGAGCTCAAAATCCTCGCGCCCTCGCACATTTTGTTAATGTTGTCATGATCCTCTGTTATGCGTCTAGCCATCGTGGAGGGCGGCGTCGGCGTGATGCGCTAGTAATCGGAGGATCTGCCGCGGTGCAAGACGAGTTGGTTGAAATCGACGTCAATCACTGCCGGTTGTCAGTAAAACAAAAAAAAAACAAAAAAGAGCTATTGTGAGGCAGCTTGGTGGCAATCCGGTGTGCCTTGCGGGGTAAACCCGGAAATGGTGTAGGTTTGATATTGTTCACGTTGGTGAAGTGTCCGTGGAAAAGCAGGCCAAGTTTTGAGGTAGGAAGGCCGTTCGTGTACCATACCCTGTCCCTGACGCTGTATGGAGCTGGTCGATGTTTTGCATCGTAGGAACGCTTCATGCCGTAAAGGTAAGCGAGGTTCGCGTTTGCAGCGTCGCAGTTCGCGCGGACGTCGCCGACTTCGTCGGGAAGCGGGGAAAATTCCATTGGTCGACGTGGGACAAAGTTGAACAGGAGTTCGAACGGTGATGTCTGGAGTCCGGCGTACGGCTGCTGGTTCGCTTGAAAGCTGGTTGCCTGGAGGTAATCGCTCCAATGGTCGATGTCGCCGTTGACGTTCTTTCGCGCAGACATGGAAGGATTTTTCCGTTGGCGCGTTCGACGAAGCCGTTAGCTTTGGGAGCGTAAAGTACAGTTAGGGATGCTCTGAATGTGCCTGTCGGCGAAGTACCGCGAAGCCGAACGAGAGGTTAGGACCCTGTCGTGTGATGACGGCTTGCGGCGTACCGAATGAGAGTGCGAGTTCTATAAATCGAAGGACGTGCTCGGTCGACTTGTTAGGCACTGGGCGCGCGACAAGCGCGTGGTGAGGTGGAACGCGGTGATAAAATCCTAGTTGTCGGTCCTCGTCTTGCGGAGGATCTTGCGCCGTGGCTGCCAGCCGGCGACATATTCTCTTACAAACGAGAGTAAACTAGACGCCGAAGTACCTGATTCTTCTAACGGACGGACCCCAGGGGCGGATCCAGGTTTTGTTTAAGGGGGGGGGGTCCAGCAGGGACCCGGGAAAGGGGGGGGGGGGGGGGGGGGGGGGATAGACCCATCATTCGACCGCGGAAGCCGGGCATCACTCCCTGCTCCCTCTCCCCCCCCCCCCCCCCCCTCTCCTCCTACTTCCCTGAGAAACGGACCGTCGTCATTTCCACTGGTGTCCGGAGAGCTTAGCTGGCTGGCTAAAAAAAAAAAAGAAAAAGGGGGGGGGTCCGGACCCCAGGACCCCCCCTGGATCCGCCCCTGGACCCTTCACCAGCGAATGCAATGCATACCTCTCCAGAAAAAATTAAAATAAAAAAGTGTGTTCCTATTTATGGTATTTGCATCTTGTTTTCCGAATTCAAACGACTCCTTTCTCTCACCCCCTCACTCTCTAATTTACCCCCCCCCCCCCCCTTCCCTCCCTCTTCCGCGCCACGCCGCCGCCGATCCGTTGCTCCCCGCGCCGTGAACACGCCGCCGCCGGAGGTACAAACACCGGCGCGCCGCCGCCGGCGATTTCCGACCGGCGCACAGGTCTACTTCGGTGCCCCGGTGCGCACCGGTGCGGATTGCCGAGGAAGCGATCTCCTTTTTCCGCATGCCGAAAAAAATCCCCGACGTTTTTGCACAGTTTGCTCGTTTTGGCTACTGTTCGGCTAAAAAAAAAAAAAAAAAAAAAGAAAAGAAAAAAAACTAGACTTCAGTTTTCTTTCCTTTTCTTTTTGGCTACTTTTGGAAAATTTTCGGCTGGTTTTTCTTCTCGAAGACTTGACAACTCTGTTCCATGGCGACTCGGCCAAACCGGGAAGACGTTGAAGACCTTCGAATTCATCGTGCGTCGCAAATGCTTTAAAATATTGCAGTATCCAACACATTGACTTTTTCAGAACCACTCCAGTGACGCGCATGCCAGGCGCAACTCTTCCATCGCCTTCATGTGAGCACATCGATATTTGAGCGTGGAGCCTGGAACGCGTCTCCGAAGACGCGTTCTAGGCACTGTAGGGCTGTAGTTTGGCACATGGTGAAAGACCGGCAAGACGTCCCATCTGCCAGGATCACCGCTGTCAAGGCTGCTTAGCTGTGTTTTGATATGGCGCAGTTTGTTATTCGATGAAATTAGAGTTGATGCGCATGCGAGCTAGTGCACGGTCATACTGAGAAAACACCGAGATAAGGGACAACGACAGAGAATAAACATCACAATAACTGCTGTTACTTTTTTTTTTTTTTTTTCCTTTTTTGGCACGTCAACGTTGCCGTGTTTGTCCTTTGTTTCTGTTCGTTTTCTCTTGTCTTGTGGTGTCTCGGTGTGATTATTTTATTCCGGTATTATGTTCAGTTTTGAATACTAAAAAAGTCGGCCAGGTTGTCTTCGAAAACCCGTATTTCAGCGCAAGATGCTGAAATACGCTTGGAAGGGACAGCCCATTCGCAAAAGGAAGGGACAAAGGCAAGGCCACCTTAAAAGAGACTAGTAGACACTTCACACGTTACAACTTACCTCAAAGATTTCATCGCGCTAGTCACATTGTGTAATAACATAGGTGATATTCACTGGCAGCCACAGCTGAGCTCCCTGCTGCTGAGCCGGGAGCTCGGCTATGCTGCTGAGCTTCCACAACGCTTCCCTGCTCCCTGCTCAGCAGCAAGGAGCTCAAGCTCCCTGCTGCTGAGCTCCCACAACACTTTCAACACGCACATTGCACACCATCAAGATTGTCTTCTAATTGGGACACCATACATAAGAACTCATCCCGAGCATGTGTTGTGAGTGGGTCCATATCACATGAGCGAATGACATTTCAGCAAATAACGGGTGTTAAGCCACCCCCCCACACTGCGATTACGCCACTTCGCGGCGGCAGTCTGCGGCGGCTCATTACAAAAATGTTAACCCATTTGGCCCACCTGTAAACGGCGCTTCGCAGCAGCCGACTATTCGCTAAGGTGTCGTTTGGTGAAATGGTGGCGTTCGCTAAAACGTCATACGGTCAAATGAGTGCCTCCCACTGTGAGCAGTCATTTCAAATATGGCATCTGCTGAATACCACCTATATCAAGCTTGAGTGTGTCTGCATTAAAAACAAAAATGCAACATGTCATGCGAATACCACCGCCTCAAAACAGCTTCTTGTTCGATGTCACTTCTGGAGGTGAACAAGTCATTCGCCAATCTTCAATCTAGGATCTAGTTCGATCTGCCATAATCAGCCGTCATCATGAAGTCGAATGTAATGTTTTTCTTGACTCGCAGCTTGAGGTTTGAGTGTGGCTACATACGACCAGTGAAAACGTCGTTTGCTAATTATAGTATGCTCTTATCAACACTGCAGGTGGTATCAATTTGTCGGGCACCCAACAAAGACTGATTTTTTGCATTTTGCTTACTACTGTACAATAGTGCAGCACAGCTAAAATGCCCTACCACCAGACGGTATTGTTGGTCCAGCCCCCAGAAATTAGAGTGTGTTCAGCTTATCTCATTACCAGCCTATCAGAGGAAAAGTAGCTTGTTGACTCACTTTTGCTGGGAGTGCATGCAATTAATGAACTTGGAGTTCTGCAAGCTTTTTCACCCCCCCCCCCCCCCCCCCCACACACCTTTTAATGTTTGTGAGCACCCCTTGACTACAAAAGCACTAATTTTCATTAAAATTTTATTACCACATTATATTGAATGCTTTGAAGAAGCAGTTTTTTAATGGAACACTAGAAGACTTCCAGAGTGTTGTTTTCATGTGCTTGTTTTCTATCCAGCTTGACACCAACTGAAATGCTGTATTCCACAGGGAAACACATTGCAGTGAACCCAGCTGGTACTCTCTTCGTGATCCTTTAAACCTTCCTGAACCCTTGAAGATTTAGCCACTTCCCTTTGCACAGCTCCGATATCACCGAAAGTCATGTTATTTCTTTGATGATGAATGTACTCATGGTAGGAAAAGTAAAACAGCTTTCTTTCACCACTATGAATCTCGTGCTGAAACTGGCCGCCTTTCTGCATCCTCCCGTAGCAACGCAATGGCCAGGAAAGGGCAGAAACTCCAGGCATATGCTGAACACCTGTTCCAGAGATGTCCGGGGCTGTCGACCCTCAAACAGATAGAGTCGAGCATGCGCTACACAAAGAGCATCGTGAGCGGCAAGAAGATCGATCACGACCTTCCCTGCACGGGAGGGGACGACAAGTTGTGCCACATCTTTGACAACCTCACCGTGTGGAACGAATTCCTCTGGATCCTGGATGCACAGCTTCAGGAGGTTAAGCCGGGAGTGCTGGGGGTGGTCTGTCTGCGTGGCTACTACTGGGCACCCGTCTACAGCAACCTCCCGAGGCGGCACGCCTGCATGCTTCTGCACTGGCTGCTCATGGTGCACCCCTGCGTCAAGGTCCTCGAGCTCCGCGAGACGTTTCTCGACAAGTACCCCGCGCTCTTTTGCGACGCGTTGCGCATGAGCTCTGGGTTGAGGCGGCTGAAGCTCAGCAAGTACTATGTCGATCGCAATGTCATAATGGACGTTGTGGATGCTATTGGGAGCATGAAGCACCTCGAAGAACTGGAGTTCACTCGAACCTGGATCTCCAAGGATGCACTGACTCGTCTCTTTGCCCACCTGAGGCGGATGCCATCCTTCAAGTCGTTCTCCTACCACCGAGTGCAGATACGGGCTCCCAAGTCCGAGCTGCTGTTGCGGAACCTAAGGAGCTGTGAAAACATCACGGTGTTGCTCTTGGACACATTCAGCCTCATTCCGGGAGACAGCCAGGTCCTCGCAGAGCACCTTGTACAGGACTGCACCCTGAGAGAGCTGACCATCAATAGCGACCATTCCTACAAGATGGAGCCCATTTTCAGAGCGCTGGGAGACAACCAGTCCCTCAGAAAGCTGCACATACTCGATTGTTCGCCGACAGTGCTCGAGACTCTGAGCCTCGTTGAATCAATGTGTAAGAACGCCACACTAGAGCACTTACTCATGGAGGGAAGCTTTCGGTCCTCCTCACCCATGGAACCTCTTGCAGAGCTGGTGGAAAAGAACAAAGGGCTCAAGGAGCTGGCACTTCCTTGCACAGTGCGATGCATTACTCCATTTGCTGATGCAATCCGGAAGAATGAAGTAATGCAGAAGCTGTCGCTGGGTTCGTGCAAAATGGCCGCAGATGAGGTACAGGCATTCCTGAATGCGCTAGCTGCCAACAGTTCTCTTCAGCATGTGGACATGGGATCAGTACGGGCCAACCTGGTTGCAGACTTCTCCAAGGCTTTGCAAGAAACAGAAACCGAAGAACGGGTGACCTTCGAAACCAACTTTGAGAATGCCGAACAGTGCAGGGAAATTTTGAACACTTGTAAGAATCTGACAAATGTTTCTTTTTCGATGGCCGAGGATAATGACACCGCAGTTTTGCACAACATTTTTAATCTGCTGACTCGCTGTCATCGGATTGCCAAGCTCGTCGTACGTCTGCACAAGATCGACGACGCTTCGGCATCTGCACTGGCAAGGTTCTTGTCTTCGACAAAGACCCTCAAGAACCTCAGCCTTTGTTTCAACACGACAGAGTCTACTTTCTCCATCATCTTGGATGGACTTTGCCGCAACAGGAGTGTCTCCAGCCTCTACCTTAAGCCCTGTCTTTTTGAAGAACCGGAGATAGAGTTGTTCACGACGCTGTTCAAGGCCAGCAAGACATTGAACCGCCTGACCCTCGACTCGTCTACCGCGGAGACGGAGCATGACGAGGAACTGAACGACACGTCGCTAGACATACTGGTGGGCCTTGCGAAGTGCATCCCGCTCAGCCTCACGGTGCTTGAGGTGAAGATATTGGAGCACCGCGATTTTGAGGAGGACATGTTCGTGGTCAGAGACACCATGCGACGCAATCTGTCCCTCGTGCAGCGCGCTGCTCAGTTTGTGGCAGGAGTGCGGAACAAGCAAAGTGCACATGCATTCGAGCGGGTGCATCGCAGCGAGGCGTTGGTCACGAAGGTCCAAGAGCAGGCCCAGGTGACCTATGCAGAGGCCAGGGAGAAGGTTAGGGACAGCCTGACAGACCTGGACATCAACTTCCTGGCCGTGGTGGGAGTCGTCAAGAGGGAAGTTGTCTGCGTGGGCGAGAGCCTCGGCCAGCTCACGCTGGACAAGATTGGCGTCGACATGTGGGTGCGTATCCGCTCCTACTTAAAAGTGCCAGACGTGTTGGACGAGCCGGTGGCAGAGTGCTCCAAGGCTCCCGCAAAGCGTCGCTATGTCCGCAAGAGGAAGCTGCAAGAACCTGCAACTTGAGATCCCCACTTCATGCGGGAGTTTCTCCCGAAGTCTGTGCCAAGGCAGCATCACATTGCATCCCGTGTTTGTGTTTTAAAACTACCGCTACATTGTTTTTTCTTTAAATTAATTTATGGAAGCAAGGTTGCTTGCATGCTACAGTGCTTTCATTTGTTGCAGCATTGTCTGTTTGTTTTGGGATGGTAGACAACCTGTTCTACTGTTTCTTGCATTTTTCCTTAACCAGGTTGTCATTTCACATTGAAAGATCTCATCATAGCTCATATTTTATTCTGGTATGTTTTATAGTTCCTAACTGAACGAAGGTCCCACTGACTGATCTGTTAGAACTAAATAGAGCGTGTTTAAGAGGACAGAAAGCCGTGTATTTCTCACTGCAAAAATACAAACAAAATAACTATGCAATGCAGAATTCAATCTTTGCCCAAATGTGGTTTTAGCAATTGAGACAAGCTAAAGTTTCAACCCTTAGCAGTGAGGAATATGTGGTTTACTTTCCCTCCCATCAGCCAGTATGTGTGTCAAGTTTTGTTTTTGTTTCGTGCCTTTAAACAAGTGGCTTCTTTGCACATAGTCCTGTTAAAAAATTCTGAGCAAGGAGCTTCAAATCTGTGAGAACTATTGTGCCCAATAACACAATTTTTTTTTTTATATAAACAGCAAGGTTGTTAAAGCAGCTCCTCAACCATTACGGGAGTATTGGTTTTGTTTCCACTTTCAAGATGTTGCTATAAGTAAAAGTTTTGACAAATAAAGAATGATGTTTCTAATTAACTTCTCATATCAAGGGTTCCCATTTTCTTTGTTGTAGAACAGATTTAGTACCAAGACTGAACAAGTAGCAGCTACTGCAGTGTGCAGCAGGTATCAAGCTGGCCAAGATGCTTTCACATGATCTTTGTACAGTAGAACCCCTTTTATAGTAAACCTGTCGGGACCGGGCAGTAATTTTACTATATCTGGAGTACCTTAAAAATCTGTTATTGAAGCTTTAACAAGGGAGTGGAAATGAATAAAATGCTTATAGTCCAAAAACAAACACAACTATAGAAATATCACTTACGTTGTAGTAGGTGCTTTGTACTTCACGAGGTAGCTCTCGATACTTGCCTTGTGGGCATAGTGTTGCCCATTAGCGTCTAGAGCCCCCCCCTTCACCACAACTGTCCAAAGTCAACGAGTTCACATCTTGTAGGAGTGGGTTCCAATTCTTCCTCCAAATAGCACTTGTTCGGTCCCTTATTCAACGGTTGCATCAGAAACTGCACCTTTGTGACCCGACTTCCAACGAAGGCCAACACAGTTCCCCGCTTCGAAACATTCAGACCATCTGTTTGATGCCTCGAAATCTTCTCTCATAACAGGTCCATTGATAGCACGTTTGCAGAGCGCGCTTGTCGAAATCATTTAAGCAGCACCGTGTCAACATTCTCGTTTTTAGAGCTTTGGAGCTTTTTGAAGTTTCCGCTGTTTCCGTCGGCAATTATATCTTCAATACACATCCCATTTTCCACCAAGGCCAAGACTGTCGCCACAGAAACACCGAATTTATCCGCAATCTGCTCTTTTGTCCGGTCGTTGCCTGATTTTTGAACGAGCATAGTTCACTTATGAGGCCGATGAGTCGCGGTGCGCAGTTTAGTCCCAAACACCCCAAAATTGGCGTCGCTTTCTTGGTTCGGGACCCCAAGAACGGAAACGGTCGCAAGCGACCCTGACACCGCTGACGCTTCCTCAGAAAGCCGTCATCGCACCACGTAGCGCAGCGACCTGTGGCGCTTCGGTAGTTAATGCACACGTTTCTAGGAGCCAATATGCACCGATCTCGTTGATGAAGTATGCTGTTGCGGGGAAATAACACTTCATGGGTACCGCCGTGTTTTACTATAACCGCTATTCCGGTTTTGGCAGTTCACTATATCGGAATGTCGAGCTATAAGGAAATGAGAATTCAGTCGGGATCGGCGCTTCCTTTCACTATAATCGTAGTTTTGCTACGTGCGGAGTCGCTATAACGGGTTTCTGCTCTAGGTCTAAAGCTAAAAGGCACCACTTGCAACGTCACCAACCTGTCTTTGGCGGTACTTAGAAGTTCATGGCCCAAGAGTTGTGGAATGAAAAACGAGCATATGCGGACAGCAGTAGTGCATGGCATCGCATTTCAAGAAATAATTCCAGTTCTGCGTGCAGAGGAAATACCTGGCAGTCTTTGTCACAAGTGAATAAAAATTCGACAAATTTGACTACCCCACCATCGGCGGACGTCTTCCTTCGTCACAGTCTTGTGGGATATTGAATGGTGAACAACAGCTGCGTGGGGTTATAGTCAAGATGTGGAAAAAGGGGGTAGGTTTCACGAGCTTGGGGGAACGGTCAGTGTGGTAAAGTTTTCTCTGGAGCCAGTTGCCCCATCTGTCTTCTCATAAACAACCTCGAGGTCGCTAGCAAAGTTGACGGGAGTAGAGAAAGAGTACTTCAAGGGTGCAATAGGCCCTTCAGCTTTTAATTTGGAAAAGCAGTTGTGCTGCATTGAAAAGATCTCAAATGCCTTTTTTGTGGAGTGCACTGTTGGAGACTTAGTCAGAAACCTTTTCCAGTTATATATGTGCCTCTCTTCCTCATTTTTAAACATTGAAAAGAAAGAGTTTCAAACAAAATGTTTTCGCTGATGCAACCATGCAGAGTACAAAATGCTCTGCATGGTTATATGAGAAGTAACCTTTCCATAATATATTTATTTCTATAAAATTAGGTCTGTAACAAGTATAGCGCTTGTCCTATATACTTCTTGTCCTTGTCTTTTGTTTAACTAAGATGAACCAACTAGCCCAACAACGTGCACTACTGAACAAGTAAACATTTTTTTGTTTTTCTTCCGTTCGCTTAGTGCTGAATTGGGCGTTATGCACGTTGTCACGAAAACAGACACAAGACTTCATTGGAACAGAACGAAGGGACGATAGAAATGAACCTCTCAAATAAGACGTCGGGTCACCCCAGTGTGTGGTCAGCAGTCAGAGAGAGGTATATGACCGAAGCAAGGCACACCAGATAATCGCAAGTTTTCAACATGGTCTTTAGTAGCAAATGGGAATAATGGTGAATGCAACGTGGGAGGAAAAAGCGAAGGGGGCAAGCTGCTCAGTTTCACGACACACGTTGCATTGGCCTGGACAGCTTTTGCGGGCTGGTGCAGGACACGCCCCCTTCCCTGATCACGGCACAGGCAAGGTGCTGTGTCAGCAGTTGCCGAAGTTGGTCCTCTTCCTTCTTGCTCCAAGTCTGCAAGGAAAGGGGAATGTAAATACGGAGCAGACTACAGATGACATACAGTCGTCGACATGAGAAGCTAGAATGGAACACGAGTTGCTCCACTGGGAAGACGAGCATGTTGGAACTGAGAAGCTGGAGCAACCATTCCACACAAATTTTTGCCACAACTGCTGCTCGCAAGAGCCACTACATTTGGCAGCTTTAGCTGCCATAGTAAGGACAGTAGGCACCAGTACTTGCAGCTTTGGTGATCTTACGTGCCAAACCCACAAAGGGCATCTCGCATGCCCCACCGGTGGACCGCGGAGTAATTTAGACCACCCGGGGATCTTTTGATACTCAACCGAAAGCTCGGTTACATGCCCTCAATGAGCCTTCGTCGGATTGCATGCACCTCGACTGGGATTCGAACCTGCCACCTGGGGATCCGCAGGTTGGCGCTTTGCCCCCGAGCCACCAAGGTGGCTGAGAGCTAGTGGCATCTTGTGACAGTTTTACGAGTTAGATTGCTTCATTGATTCGAGCGTGTTGGTCTAAGTTTGGGATGTGGACTGGTGACGCGAGCAGTGTAGGGGTGCCATCGATCTTGGACGGACGACCGGTTTGACCGCAAACTGCGTATCGGAAAGGCCCTTTGTCGGAGTTTTGTCAAAACATAGGATTGGCAGAGGAGGCCCGATTCCCCGGCACGGTCGGTCGTCACGGAAACGGAGCCCACTCCAAACACCTCCGCGGTCCCTGCTGTTTTACCAATGGCGGCGAGAGGCAGCACGGGGGGGAATTGTGGCAACTCTGGCAGCTTCTCCCCACAATCTCGTGGGGCAGTTGACCGAAAGTGCAACCCAGGAGAGAGGGGCGGCAGAAGGAGAGCGTGGAAAGCGTCCCCAAACAGTGCGCTTACCGCGTCCAAAAATCTAGTTTCTCGATTTCCGCCTAACGACGTCGTAAATGTGTCGCGGTGTCGCTGACTGCAATCCGGGCAGTACCACAGTATAGTACCGCCGAGATTCCGTTGGTGGACTTGTGCAGACACTTGTCTGCTGAAGGCGTTTCTCCAGCTTTATGGTCCACGAAGCTTCGGCAGCCAAGAGTTGGAACCCCGCAACGACGGCGATACCCCCGTTCTCGTGCATTTTAACGTAGGAAGCTCGTGTCGCAGAAAAGCCGGCGTCGGCGGTGTTGTGATGGGAAAATCCCGATTGGTCGACAGGGTCACGTTGTCACAGCCACATGACTTTGCGCGGAAATTTCAAACAACCCTCAACGCTCGCGTGAGACGTGACGTCACGCGTGGAATGAAAGCGATTAAAAAATATGACACGTAACGCGAATTAAAGGGTGCTGTGTATCTCAAATGATTTCACTTCATAACCTTAATTCATTTGCCTTCAAGAAAATTTTGAAGGATTTTAGGCGGGATTCGAACCCACGAGCCTTCGGTCGCGAGCCAGACGTGATAGTGACCAGGCCACGCAAGCCACGCTTGCACAGCTTGGGAACAAGCGGGAGTTCAAGGAGTTAATGTTTTTCGTTATCGCATTCCACTCTTAAACGCGACGCTTAAGCGTCCTCCCGTAATTCTTTTTTAAGTTCTCCTCCCAACCACCAGGATTACGACATTGCGACACTCCGGCTTTCGCGACGTCATTCGCTGCCACTTCAAGACCACTTTTGATACGTGGGCGGACAAAGACGCCAGACACACCGGTCGGCGACATATTCTGGGCACCATGACATGGGTGCAGCCTACCTGCCAGGAGCAGGGCAGCTCCTTGGAGCTCCGACCCAGCTGCATTGCCGACATGGTCTCGAGGCAGCCGAGAAGCTGCTGCACCTGGCCACTCTCCAGGGACAGGTCCGAGCTCTTCCCCAGGGTGTGCAGGGCATCGCGCAGCAGCACGGGCCAGAAACTGCGAGGGAGCAACAACCGCACGTGACGACGTGCCCTTCCAAGGGGACACGGCAGAGAGAGGAACCAAACTCTGTTTCGCTTATTTCAGTGTGTTCCCGCCAAACACTCATGCTCGTGCAGTGTATTCGTCGTTCAGGGTCGTAGCCTCGGTTTCGCTTGCGCGAAAAGTGAAACAAACTACCGCATCAAGCCCCCCCACCGTGCCACCTACAGGATCGCAGCAAGCAACGGCATTCCACTTCTGCGACGTTGCCGTGCAAAACTCGAGAAACCGCGTTTCGTGCACCGTGGCAACACTGAGCGGAGAGATGGTGCTCACAAGTGGGGTGCCAGCTGGGATTCCACCAGGGTGGTGAGCAGGCGTGCGGCCTTGGCCGCGTCCCGCTCTCCGAGGAACTCCCGGTACTTGGCCAGGAATGTCAGCCGATCGCTCAGCAGCATCTCCTCCCCGAGGTTCTCCAGCAGATCCAGGCACGAGGGCTCCCGGTCCATGCTGTACTGCAGCAGGAACCTGAGAAAAGGCCAGTCAGTGTCTGGTCTAAGATGCTGTGTTAGAGATAGAGAATCTGCGCGATCGGAGTTTCACAAGCCAGCGCTCAAAGCGCCAAAAAAGACGCGGGAAAGGATCGGCGTGAGCGAGTGCATTGTACTTGCAGCCTCCTTTGAGTGCACGTGCCCAATTTACAAGGCCAGTGCAGTTTCTCCAAAAAGCTTTCAAAATTGAGTTCCATACCGGCCAATTTCATTTTCGGTAAAAGGAAGGGGCCCAAGTTGGTACACCTAAGCGCATGCGAACAACACACCAAACAGGAAAAAACTTACTTGTCTGCCAGCCTTGACGTCAATGTCGGGTTCTGGAAAGACAACCGAAAGCGCAAGTGTTCCTGTGAAACCGTGTCGAACAGGGAAGAGCTGACTCCCAGCACATTTAACGTGGCCTCAGTAGCCCACATCGGCTAAGACATAAATTGATTGTTCCAAATGAAACCGCACTTGGTAAAAGAAATCTTTACTATAGACACGCATAGTTACTTCGAGAGCTTTTAATATACCCCCTAAAACGATAAAGATTATTAAACGACGCACATTCTGTCGACAGCACCGTCCAGGTATATGAGAGGCAGGTGGATATGCAGTGACTGATGCTATTGAACTAGGGCACATATAACTGCATGGAATGAGTCACATAGAAGCCAGACTACACAACATGTCGGCAAAGTCGGAGTAGTTCATGCACACATGGCTTAATTTCTTCCATGTCATGCGACTTTCTGAAAACGTGCACAAGCAACTACTGCTTCGCACGTCGCATCACAAACACTGAACCTCCCAGGATCTGCTCAAGTTTAGCGATGGGCCATGGGCCGAAAAGCCAAACTGCCTGGCAAAATTAAAAACAAATTTTAAAACTCTCGAAGAAGTCCCAACACCTTGCAAACACACAGATACCTACATACATAAGGGGATGGCATTCCATTGAGCCAAACATGAAGGCCTACGATACTCCAAGAGTCGGAGATAAAGAAAACGCAGGAATGGGCCTACCTTGCAACGGATGACCCAGGTAAGTGCAGCTCCTAGCTGGCCCTTTTTCTGCAGCTGAACAGCCATGCTTTGACAGATCCCTTGGGCTGGAAGAAAGCAATCCAGTATACCCCATTGCAACATCAGACAGCCGGGCCATTTCTGCTACAGACGCACTTCTACTGGGAGCCAATGTTTTATATTGAACATAAAAGCAAGTACCCAGAATATTGACTCAATATATTGATCATAACCCGGCGGTACCAAAGCATGTTTTGATACAAGCAATTCGGAGAGCAAGTCGTCTGCTTCTTGCGCAGGGGTTGCGGTGACGTCGGAACAACACCGAATTCTGATCGGCCTTGATTGAAAGGATAGTGGGTAGACCTCAATGCTAGCTGCCTTGAGGTATACCCACTGTATACCCACTATGTTTTTCAATCAGCCATCAAGAGCTCGGCGTTCTGACATCATCGCAACCCCTGTGCAAAAAGCAGACCAACCTGCGCTCCGCATACAGATGTAGACGAATAGCGACCTTTCTGAAACTTCTTCTTCAGAGGAGCACAACAAATATGCAGTCACTAGAGGAATGGCTGCACAAAAAAAATGCCGTGATCAAAGCATGGGCAGTGAATGTCTGCTATACCCCCAACAGCTTTGTACTTGTATGTAGTCTATGCACGTGGCTTGTTCCCGGTATTCGTCCTACGTGTGCAAGGGGCACAATAACTGTCACAGTTTACCGTTCCATGGAGTAAATAAACTTGCTGTCATTTCCGACTCGTAAACAGTTGGCTACCATTATGTGGGACTCTAAGACCTTCTCTGTGCTAAAGATTTGTAAGTGGGGCTAGATAGACTTAGGTAATTTCCATAATTGTCCCAGGGCATATCTGAGCAGAAGTTACATGAACAGCACAAGGTACTTAACTTTTGAAAATGCAGTTACCTAACTTGAGGGCAGCCAGCTTGCCCAGACATACATTTTGCCACAAGGAAGTACCCACTGCTGAAAAGGCAACAAGCCCCACCCTGATCTCCTGACTAATGACATCCAAGAGCGCCCGTTGCTCGAGGCTCACCGACGGGCCACATGTCCCTGCGCTCGAGGATCTCGACCACCTTGAGTGCTTTTGACTGGGTGCCCAGAGGGACGCGCTCCAGGTAAGCCTCCAGGAACTCCCTGCAGCCGAGAAACACAGGGTTATAGCCTCTGCACTTCTTACAGAAGAAAACACAAGGATGCCAAAGATGCCTATGCATGTCTTACGAATACTGAAAGCACCAGGGAACAAGGGCTAGGAAGACCAGCAGTGTGCTTTTGTAGCCTTTCTAGTCTTTGATCCCTGGCACTTTTAGTACCTTTGTGATGTACCAACTAGCCCATCTCTCCATCTTACTGCCATACATATCTTACCTTCCTTGCTGAGGACAGTGGTCCAGGTAATCCACACCAACTTGCCAGAGACTGAAAGGACCAAAATGCTACACTTTTTATTTTGTTTTAAAGTATTTATTTACTTAGTATAGACCAGTGTCCGAAATCCTAGCCCCCAGCGATAAAAATGGGAAATAATAATCTCAAACGCAGGCTTCGTAAAGAGAGGGGCTGCGCATGAAACAAGATTTTTGCTCTTTACAGCGCTCTTGTCATCGGTGTTTTTCCTGGAGCTTCGTGACTATGCATTTCTGATGTTCTTGCACCACGAGATGTGCGAAGGTTCCTAAAAAAATCTAGGTTTTTCAAAAAGCGCAGCCCCCTAATGTGTCATGGCGTCAGCATAAACGGACATGGCGGCGCCCATGGAACAGAGCAGACACTGATCTATACTCCAAGAACCACAGAAATCACAAAGGAGAATGCTTAGTTAGCAGACTTGGTAATGGTGAAACAAACATATAGCTTGCTGACAACAATGGAATGTGGATCAAGCACCGAACAAAGGCCCAAATTACGAGCCTTCAATGCCTGCCTGTCTACACAAATAAGGCCACCAGGAAAAGAAGGGTCAGTAGGGGACTTCTCATAAAATATCACTACTTTCAAACAGTCAAGACTCATTGAAGCATAGTTACATATGGTACTAGCCACTCTCTTAACCTGGCTTTCAGTGTCTCAAAATCTGAGAGATGTAGAACAACAGCAAATTAGGAAGCAGTGTTCAGTGCACCTTTTTTGCAGTCTACGGCTCCAATCTCATAGCATGCTTCAAGAAACCAGAAGTTTTGATGTGACAAAGGCATCTAGCCAAAAGGCTTCCATTTAAACATGTGGAGTTCACAGTTTGTACAAAATTGAACCCATCGCTTGCACATACCAAAGACATTACATCAGCTTTACCAATTGTTGGCAGCTGTAAACAAAATGTTGAAGCTTACACAAATGTGAATCGTTTTCCACCAGTGTCCAGTACACTTTCTATAAACTAACAACAACCTCTTTAGCGGAGGTCTACAGAGCACACCAAACTGTTTGCTCAGATGCAATACAATATGGAATGGTCGCAAATATGCATTACCTCTGGTGGTATCATTCGGACCAGGGATGAGCAAAATACATGCAAATATGTATCGAAATACAAATACAAAATACTTCGTCAAAAACGTATTTAATTACAAATCTAATTACATTTCCAAAAAAGCATTTAAGTACAAGATACAAATACAACCAAATGATTTGGTCTCCTCCAAATACTTTTCCAAATACATTCCTCAAAATTTGCGCCAGCAACTTCAAGGCAGCTGCAACGGGTTTCTGGGTATCTCATTTATTTTTGCATCGCACACTCGGGAGTTAATGTGCGAGGCTCTAGTAACATAATAGAAATATAGTCACAAAACAAAAGCACCGTATTTACTCGCACAATGAACGCACTCGCGTAATGAACGCACCCCCCAAGTCGGCTTTCAAAATTTCGACTTTTTTTTTTTCACTCGCGTAATAAACGCACCCCCAACTCGGATGTCAAAATTTTGACCTCCTCCCCCCACGCGCGCGAAATGAACGCACTTTCTATCCTGGTGCAGCGAGTTTGTGAATGCAAGGGCAGCGTGGGCGAACAAAACGCCTTGCAAAAGGCGTTAAAAAAATTCGCAAAGATCCCCCCCCCCCCCCCCCCCCCCAACCGAAGCTAGAAAAAAAAAAACATGGAGAGGAGCCTTTCTTTTTTGCACAGCGCAGTCTGGACTTCGGGTTCGCGCGCCGCCGCACGCAAGGCGGTACGAAAGAGAAGCGGAGAAGCGCTCTAACCGAACGAAACAGCTTGCGAAAGGCGGCAAAAATTAAAAAAAAAAAACGGAACCAAGAGAAAACAAAAAAGTTTTTTTTTTTTTTTTTTGCACTGCGCAGTTTGGTTTAGGGGGTCGCGCGCCGCGCGCGAGGTAAGAAACACCTTGCGAAAGGCGGCAAAAAGAAAAAAGAACAAAAAAAAAAACAACAACACGGAACTGAAAAAGAAAAAGAGAAGTTTTTTTTTTTTTTTCTTTAAGCACAGCGCAGTTTGGTTACGTGGGGGTCGTTTGTCGCGCGCCGCGCGCAAGGAGATAAGAAAGTAAGCGGAGAGCCCTCCCCTAAGCAACGCCAAAGCAAACAAAACAGCTTGCGAAAGGCGACAAAAAAAAAAAAAAAAAAAAAAAAAACCCAAGGAACTTGGAGAAAAAAAAGCAGAGGAGTTTTTTTTTTTTTTTTGCACAGCTTGGTTTGGTTACGGGGTCGGCGCCGCGCGCAAAGAGATAAGAAGTTACTTCGATTTTTCAGGATAAAAGGTCCGTTCATTATGCGAGTAAATACGGACGCAAAAATTTTACTTCGCGTAATGAACGCCCCCCCCCCCCCCAACTTTGCATCGATTTTTCGGAAAAAAAAAGTGCGTTCATTCTGCGAGTAAATACGGTAATCAGCTTGGACGTAATAGGTGAAAAAAGTATACAGCTTCAAGCAGCTTTTTTGTCGATTATATTTTGGTGTAGACCAACAAAGAACCGAGACGACCAAGACGCGCAGCACTAGCTAGAGAATTTTTTACTGTTGCAACTCCCACCAGTTACGAAAATCTGGACATTCCGTGCATTTAGAATGTTCCAGGCAAAAATATGGATGGAAATCAGGCTGGAAAGCATCACAAGTTGTCACAGGCACTTATTTAGCCAGTCTGCCTGTGAACGTCGATTTCGTCACTATTCTTGCCCTGGACTAGCACCGTAATCACAAAGTCACTAAACGCTTGCGCTTGATTGAGAGACACAGTATTCGGTGTAGAACATAGTTTTTTTCCTGCTCTGGACAGTGACAATAAATTTGAGGGATGTATTCTCGCCCACAAAATTGTATTTGAAATACCTACGTTTTAGTATTTAAATACACACGTCAAATACATTACCCAATTTGTAATTAAATACAAATGCAAAATACACAAAGTATTTGAAATATGTATTTCAAATACTTGTATTTGAAATACTGCCCATCCCTGATTCGGACTACAGTATAGACCACTTACAACGTAACCGCTTATAGTGCAGAACCGGGTATAACGCGGCTTTATTAAACCACCGGTTCGCCTCCCATAGAACTCCATGTAATTACATACCGCTTAAAATGCAGGCGCGCAAAGGGAAATAGCGGTTATAGTGCGGTTTTCGGAACAGCCCGGCGACTGCGCCGATTGACCGACGCAGAGAGCACGCTTCCCTGTGCGACACTAGATAACGGCGCAAGCCGCAACAACACGCGGCACTCGCGGGGCAAGGAGATTGCTCGAAGAAGTGGGGAGAAACGAAGAAAGAGGCTTCAAGGGACGCACGCACGTGTCGTTCACGTGTGTGCGTCCTTCCGCAACCCCAACGACAGGCCAATCGCAGGTCGAGGAGAAGTGTTCGCGCGCGTTGCATGCCGGTCGCGGGCCGGCTACTTCTATCTGCAAACATGGCGTCGGTTGTGATCGTCGACGTAGACGGCGTGGTTCGTTCCGCGTAAAAGCGCTATCCTTGACTGAATTTTCGCTGTGTGTCGCTATGATAACCCAGCACGTACTAGAAGGGAAGATCCACCTACTCGTGCGGCGATGTCGTGGCGGCACTCTCAATACGGCAGAAACGCCCGTGTCGTCGTGTTTGTTTACTGACTACAGTGGTGATTTCTAAACATTTGTGTTTTCGAACATCGCCCGGATTTCTTATTTGGAGCATTTCATGCCTGTGCTAAAGTTGCAGGTATTACTGGCGCGTACCGTATAAAAGATGCGAATTTTCACGCGTTTTCATCGCCGGAGAAAAGTGATTATGGTTAGCAATCCTGAACGCTAGCAACGTCCGTACGCAACCCGCGACGCCGTTAATAGGCTGCGCCAGGCAAAAGTCGCTCATTTCTTTCAAAATGTGTGACACACTTGAGAGAGAAGTGTACTAGTCTGGTGAAATAAAGTATTTCCTAAACCTAAGCTTTATTTTTCATCTAATATAAAATAAATTTGTTTTACAAAGGGAAGTTGTCTCATGACATGTATTTTGGCCTGAAAAATTGATGTTTTGGTTATAACGCGGTACCGCTTATAGTGCGGATTTTCGCGACTCCCGCGACATACGTTATATGCGGTCTACACTGTATAGCATCAGAAAATACAAAAATTTCAGAAGGTCATGCTTTTCTTCAGAGTACTTTGAAGCATTAGGCAGCTGCTGCGCACTAAGGCAAATCTGAAATCAAACTGTATGCAAGCAAGCAGCTGCAGCAGGAAGCATCACTCACCTTCCGTGCGACATCAGATAAGAGGCATACTCCAGGAGCAGGTACTCCCTCAACACATTGCAATACCTTACAGAGAAAGAATATTCTTGAGTTACACACACACCAAGATGAAAACCCATGCACTACACAGTTTGCTATACACCAACTCATGTTTACAAACAAACCAAAGTGCCCCTATAGCGGACGCCACCGGCGCCGCGCATGCGCAGTGGACGGTGGGCAAGAAGCCCGCCGTCGCCCATAAACCAACCATTGAATAGCGTTGTTGTCGGCGTCGGTGGGAGTCCCCGTGCTCTTTTTTGCAGTGGAATTGTTGATTCTACGTCCTCCTAACAATGTCTGACTACTTGAGCGGCTTCAGCAAAAATAACGAGGCAAAACTTTCCGTGAATAATGTGACGTGCGGCGATTCATTTCACGTGGACGCCGCAGAATGGGCGCGAAAGCCTGACTCCCACAATGAGATTCTGCTCGCTATTTTCAGTCGCGACGTCGCTTGGGCTGCGAAAGCGTAGACCGTAGCTGAAATGATGGACGTCGATACTGAAAACCGCAAGTAGATTCGGGCATTGCAAGTCGGTGATGGCCACTGGTAACAATGATCAACATCTTCTTGTGTCTGTTTACACTTAGCCTACTTACCCCAACCAGCCTTCAAAAGTGTTTTGAGGCCTGCACTTAGTTCTTGTCGCAATTCCCAGGTCAACGTTTGGTTTACGGGCCGCTGTCGTTTGAACAAGGTGACGACAAAAAGCAGGGAAGTTTGAAAGAGCAGACGACAGTTCGAACGCACGCGCAATGGAGTACGGACAAAAAGCACCGCGTCCCACGTCAACAAACCATTGGAATGTCACGTTGTCGGCGTCTGTGTGAGTCCTCATAGCAATGTCTTACCACTTTTATCGCCTCAGTGAAATTATCAAGGCTCGTTACGCCGCTAAATTTTACGTAAATAATCTGACGTGCGACGATTCATTCGCATGAACGCCGCAGAATGGAAGCCAAAACCATGATGAGATTCTTTTAGATATTTTCGGTCGCGACGTCGCTCGTGCTGCAAAATTGTAGAAGGTAGCGGCGATGACCGACGTCAATACTGAAAATCGGAAGCGGGAACAGACCAAGCGTAACAAGTCGGTGATGGCCACCGGTACAATTGCAATGATCAACATCTTGTATCTACTGTTTACACCGAGCCAACTTAAGCCTTTTGAGGCCTGCAATTACTTCTTACTGCAACCACCGGGTCAAAGTTTGGTCTACCGGCCGCTTTTGTTTGAACGAGCAGACGACAAAAAGCAGGCAAGTTTGAAAGAGCAGACGAAAGTTCGAACGATCAGGCGGCCGTGTGAATTTGAAGACGCACTGAACCCGTGGGTGGTCCGGACAACTTGGCGGTTTTCTCTCGCTCATGTAGTAACAAAGCAAATACATCTGGCGACCACCAAAGTGTTGCCCGCACACGCAATCGTAGTTCGACAGCGTCTGGTTTGCCCTTTTCACGGCTACTATCCACGTTCTCGGACGAACGGAGGGGGCAGAAAGACATGAAAACTGATCTTCAAACCTTTCCAGACTCTCTTGGTACAGCCCCCGTCGCAGCATTTTGACGAGAAGACAGGTTTTTTGTCTGGTTTCTTCCAAAGGAACACAGGAATGCATGTCTCGCACGGCAACTTCTGCCCACCGCCCCAGACCGGAAGTGTGCCCGACGCGCCACCACCGCGGCGTGACGTAGGATAGTTGAGTTTGTGTATAGGCCTCCCAGACACCAGCACAATAACCACGACAGCCTAATTTCGATAACCCAACACCACATTTGTGAGATGAACATTTGAGGAAAGCTTCACCCACCCAGCACAGGCACAGTAAAGAGAAAAAGACAGTTCCCAAACTTCGCAAATAAAACTAGTAAACAATTCTAGACAATTCACTCAATTTTTTACAATATATTACGGAAATACATTGTAAACTGAGAAAAGTTTTTTTATGTTTTTTTTTGCCTGTTATATGTGGATATATTCTTGATGTCTGCACTTATGTACCCCCTGCATAATGCCTATTGACATAGCAGATACGGATGTAAATAAAAAAAAAAAAAAAAGTATTTTAAGTAAGAGGAAACACTTGTACACAAGCATTTTATCCAGAACTTCTATGAATATTGCGTAGTGCTGGCAGATTGCCGAATCTTGGGCTAAAATGCTGCTGCGACAAAGTACACACCTGTGTCATGGGAAAGGACGAGCAGTAGTCTATAACTACATTCAAAATGCATTTAGAAAGCTAAATCTCACACTTTTTATGCATTGGCATTGTGCTTTCGCCACGGCAGCATTCAACTGTCTATGAACCGTAGCTGTGAGTGGTACACTACAACGGGCTGTAGAGCTTCGCAAAGCAAGATATACAATTCTTCCAAGGAGCTGAGAACACTCACTTCACGTTGCTGGCTTCCATCTGGCCGGCATGGAATAGGAGGTCTGCCAGGTGTGCCGAGAACCACCAGTCATCCAGGCAAGCGCTACACAAGAGGGGAATGTGCATAAGAAACTGCACATCTCGACGTCTCTGTGACCGTGCTGCGTCCTTCTATGGGGTACACGGCATTAGAAGGCAAAACTACTGAAATACTAGCCATCGCTTAGCTCTATCTGCAATCTCCTTGTTTTAGTAATCCCTCATTATAACGAATTTGCTTCTTTCGAATTACTGCTTTTATCGAAGTTTAACAGGGTCCCGACCGAAATGTATGAAATTTAAACCGTATCATTCAAAGTGCGTTGGCGGCCGACCACGCTTATTACGAAGGCCGCAGCGCCAAAAGCACGCAAGCCTACACGGAGGCGCACGGGAGACCCTTGCGTTTCCTCCCCCTTCTCCACCGATGCAAATGGCAAACTGGGAAAACAGAGTAAATGGACGACGGAGGGCAGAGCGCACAGAGCTGGCAGAGCACCGCTTCCAATGTTGATGCGCTGACACGGGGACACGGGCAGGGGGCAGCGTCAACGTTCCGACGCTACTTACGGCGCCCACGGCTGACTCCTGTCGAAATCGGGTCAAAGGAGCAATGAAGCCCGGAGGAGATCATCCCTTCGGGAGCCGCCAACGCGCGCGTCTGCTGCGTACTACCAGTACTACCAGTACTACCAGTACTACATGCACACCTGCGTCGTATGACAGATTGAGAGTGGTTACCAAAAGTCGCTTGAGGTTGAGAAAAGTGGCCGGCCCAAGTTTGAAATTGCCAAAGATGAAACGGCGCCAAAAGTGCGTCATCAGAGAGCGTGCTGCCTTCGGATGCCAGAATTCGACATTCCGGCATCGGCTGTTCAACACTGTCCACCATTTTGCAGAACAAGCAAAGCATACTGGACTGGTTCAAAAAATTTCAATTCAAACTGTTAAAAAAAATTGCCTTCCTCCTTTGCATATTTTTTATAATAAACAATAAGTCACTATGACTTACGAGCTGTTTACAACAGCAATCACCAAACTAGGGAATACAGTCTACAGAGATTCATGGTAGTATACTGAGAGTGTCCCACAAAAGCTCTCAAACACTCAGATATTCAAGGTTACCAGCAAATTCAGAACCACAATCAGGTGGAAAAAAAAGAAAAAAAAAAAAAAAGAACATCTAGGTATATGTCATGAAAAGCATTCGGTGCCCAGTGAGCTGAAGTGCACAATTGGGCAACTAATTCGAGAATCAGCAGGCTGCCAGCTGCTACTTGAAACCTAATCTGCACCTTTGTCCATGGACAGTGTGGCATTTAAGATTTCCAAGATACTGAAACGGTACAATGCGGAGAGCAAGTAGTCTGCTTCAGGCGCAGATGTCGCGGTGATGTCAGAACGACGCCGAGTTCGAAGTGGCTTTGACTGGAAGGATAGTAGGTAGACCTCAATGCTAGATGCCTTGAGGTCTATTCACTAAAAAAAAAGTCTGATAGGTGTTTGAGTTTACGGACTCCGACCTTGTAGATTCGTGGCCCCAACATTAAATTTTTTAAAAGCAAAATTAAGGAACGCTGTATCGTTATACAGATGGATTGTATGTAGCACAGCCTTCAAAATCAGATTGGAAATAAGCAACACTGACTGCCTCGCATGTAGCACTTTGTTTTATGATTTCAAAACAAATGATAACTTCCCTTCACAAGCGTGTGGGTCCTCACCTGGCTTCCCTGAGCACCTGCTGCAGGTCTAACCGAAAGGCGGCCAGAAGGATGTCGTCCAGTAGCGCAGTGGGCTCTCCCTCTCCAAACGCAGACAGGCACTCCTGACACATCATTCACACAATGACTTGGTACACCGGTACCTCCGCAGTTTTTCACGGGGTAACAAAACTGCCGTCAAATGACACCACAAGCAAATGCACACAGTGGCTACTACTAACTAGATCTGTGGAAAGCTAAGGAAACGTACGTTTGAGATGCACAAAACCTACCCTATGAGCACGCTAGACCATACGCAAAAAAGAGTGCCGTCTTGTGCACACATGATCGTTTATCAAGTTTCCGCAATATTCTAGGGTTTCCGTACCGATAGCTTTGCCTGAGAGACATTGGTCGTGGCGAAGTGGGAGGTGAGATTTAAAATATGATCACGTAAGTCCAGTCCCCACCCTTCACACGGCGTCTTCGGTAAACACTGTTCACTTACTGGAAGTCTCAGTTCATTACTTTGGTGATGAATCTGGCGACCTCACTGCTGACAATCCATCTTCCACAACTACGCGATCGTCTCTCTTTTCCACGTTGCACCGAAGCTAAACAGCAATTCGTTAAATCTACAAATACATTGTCATAATACATAATGCAAATTAAGTTCAATGCAGATCACAATGAAAGGCCACTTCCAGGGGCCATATTGGTAGCTGACAGGAGTTTTGGATATAGCCTATCGTGTCTGTATTCTCGTTGCGACAATACAAACAAGACGAGCATGCAGCCCAACTACCATGTAGTAGGTTTTGTAGGGTAGAGCAATGTACTTTTGCAAAAAAATAGGGGGACAAATACGAGAATGTATCGGGGAGTGTCCGAGACCAAGCGCCTCAGCCGTGCAACTAACCTCTGCCAACTCGGCCAACAGCTGACGTCCAATCGTTGGACGAGTGTAAGTCACCTTCGTCACCAGATAATTGTACCAGGTCTCCCCAAGCTTCCTGCAATGATGAGGTGCCAAGGATAGGTCGAAAGATATTACAAAATAAGATTGATTGTGCCTCAACCACAATATCCCGGGCACACACAGAAAAGTATATCCCAATCTAAACCCGTTCAGTACAAGTACCCAACGGTAGTTACTCTCATTTCGATGCCTGTTGGTGCTGGTTCTATGGTTTCTGCACGTACATCCCTCCACATCCTACGATCAAACGTAATTAAAAATTCCTTTTTAATTTAAACACAAGTTTCTAACATGTTTATTAAACTAAGCACGTGTTTAATTTAAAAGTGTGCAAAATGTGACTTGAACAGTCACGCTTCGCCCGCTGATCCTCAGAAATACATATTACTTGAATGCACTTACTGTAATTTCCCCAAGCCATAGACCACACCAGAAAGATAACCCACCCCCATTTTAATGCGAAAGCGTTTGGGAGCTCGTGTCGCAGAAATTCTGGCGTCGGTGGGACCAAAAAGTTCCATAATGCAACACGCGCGGCCACGTCCGATGCCACACGTGGCTGTGACGTCGTGACGCTATGGACCTGCTAAATTTGGAACGAAAATGTTCCGCCAAATATTTGGCACGATTTGCTGTTCTTTCAGCTACAGCGAAAAATAGCCCAATTCTAGTAATTGCAAGGCCTTGGCCAATGGGAACTTCGGCAGAAATGGTGTCACTTAGCCACAAGGGAGATAAGTGAACATTCCTGACTGCAAAGGCGAGTAGTCTTTGGTTCATTGCCCCTCAATGCGATGACAAGTTTCGCAGGTCACAAAATCTAAAACTAGCATTTTGTTAAATTCAATTTGATTGTGCACCAACAGTTAGATTACTCCCCATTTTCAGTCGGTTTGCTTTCGACTTTAGGTGGGCTATCTCCCGGGATATTCCAATAGTCTAAATGAACTGTAAGAAAGCACTCTTTTGAGGTTCTTTTGTGTCATTCTACATGGAATGCAATTACCATGTCGAAGAAATGTGATAGTCAGGGAAGAATAAAATGAAGAGGACCTGGATACTCTCATCCCTTCTTTGATTTTGGTACCCTATATTGGCAGCCAAATAATGAAAGACTTCGAACTAAAATAGGTTGACAAAAAAAAAAACACGACAACAACAACAACAAACCTTAGTTCATAAAGAGTGTCCTCGTCGCCCATGAGGATCTGTAATGGCAGAAATTGAAAGAGAAGAGAACACCCATCGTTAAACAAGTATAATGCCTCTCCAAGTGGACCCTACCTCTCACCACAGTAGCAAAACAGCGAGAATGAAAACAGCCATTGCATCTCGCTCGTAACAACATCTCGAGCACAATTCATTGTTTAAAGGGATGGTGAACCGAAATTTGTATTTCAAAAAAACAATGCTGGAGATGTAGGCTGGACGCTACAATCTCTACAACACTACTAGTAAGGCGATATCTCAAATGGACGGCCGTATTTTTGGAAAAAGAAGTTGAGATTGAACCAGGCCGTCAAGGTACCTAGTTCCCTTCTCTTTTCACTTCGCTCCCTCAAGGCCGCGAGGCGGAGAAGACGCGACTCTCCTTCTCGGAGAAACATGACGTCAACATTCCTGCCGAATGCGCCTTTTTTTTTAAAAATACGGCACACGCTCGATTTTACGCTCCCATCTTTGACGACTCCACATTCCCACTGTCTACACTACGCAGTGGAGGTTTCGAGATCATACTACCGCATTTTTCGGACTATAGTTTGTACCGGGCGTATAACCTGTAGGGCAACTTTCAGCTGAAAAACTAAAATCTTTTCCTTAAGGTAGTTTGCCCCTAATGCATACTCTGCACATAAAAAGGTACTCCTACACAGCACACCAAAAAAAAAAAATGCTCGTTTTACTAGCGCACAAAGAAGCTGGTGTCCGTACGTCCTTCACGGATCCACAAATTTCGTCATAATGAACAATCTTGAGAACCGAATCCTAGTATAATCCGCACCTGCAAATAGTCTCCACCGCGAAAGGGTTCAACTTTTAAACACATATACATTCCACTGACTATGGTCAAGAAAATATGGCACTTTGTCGAGGAAATGCTGGCTTTTTCATTGTTGTCACGAGGCTAGAGCAAGGATGAGCCCATACCTTGCAGGCGGTCTCGAGCTCGGGCAACAGCGAGAACTCTCCATCCATCAGGCGCCTTGCACAGTCAGCCTGCCACGACTGCCACCAGACGTCCAGCTGTCGTGACGGCATCTCCTGAGACCCCTGGACACAAGACGCAGCAGTACCGATTCGTTACTGCGGGGGTCAAACCGGTGGTGGCAAAAGTACATCTAAAAAAAATGAAGAGCGCAGCTCTTAAAGAGGAGCACGGGAAGGGTACCGAGGGGAAAGTACCGTATTTATTCGAATATAGGTCGACCTTTTTTTTTTCGGAAATGTTGTCAAAAATTAAGGGTCGACCTATAATCGTGACCAAAGAATTTCGACCTAATTCGCGACCGAAATTTGAAACCCTACCGAGGGTATGGAGCTATCAATCACCAAGCCGGCGTCACGGTAGAGCCGAGCGGCTTCTTGTTTCAAAAAGCTTTTGATGCACAAAAACAACCGAACATCAGCAGCCGACAGCCCGGCTCTCGGGGATTTTTCTTTGGGCGTCGGGTTTCGCCATCACGCCTGTAGCGTTCCCCTCGCTGGGCAAGGGGGAAGGGGAGGGACAGGAACACGATGCGCCAAGCACTTTGCCCTCCTATGCGCTCCATTCCTCTCTCCATCGCAAAAGCGCGCAAAAAAAAAAAAACAAAAAAAAAACGCAGGTATTTTAGGTTGTTTTCTTCGGCGGGTCGCGTGGTCGCGTGTTGCTCACGAGGCTCGCAGCGTTGCTCGTGTCTTTGTATTTGGGTCTTTCGTTGCTTGCCCGTCTCCACCTTCTTTCGTTTCTTCTTGTCATCATTTGACAACGGTGTCAGTGAGGTATTGTTGCCAATTAGCGAGGATGTCTACCAAGCTGACGAAGCTTCGGACGACGATATGTCTGGAAGCTCTGACGATGAATAAGTTTTTGACATCGCCCTGTGATTTAGCTGAGAGTGCTGTAAATAAAGGTTTGTTTCTTTTGCCCTAACTTTCCCCTGTTCCTTAAAAAAAAAAAAAAAAAAGGAAGGTCGACCTATATTTGAATTATTTTTTTTTTATTCTCGGTGGGCTCAATAAATAGGGGTCGACCTATTTTCGTGGTCGACCTATTTTCGGGTAAATACGGTATATCCTTCCTCTTTACCTCCTCATCCTGTCTGCTACTCCTCCTTCCGAGCGGCGTCGCCGTCGCCTCACAAGGGTCATGTGACCTCACGGGGGTCATGTGACCTCACGGGGGTCACGTGACCTCACGGAGGTCACGTGACGATGACGTCTCGTCATCGTGACTGATGACGTCATCATCACTGCTGACATCATCGTCATCGTCACAGATTATGATAACCGTGCGGTGCATTATGGGACTGATGACGTCATCAGTGACGATGCCGATGACATCACTGATGACATCAACGCCATCGTCATTGTCACTGATGACGTCATCGGTATCGTCATCAATGACGTTATCACTGACGTCATCAGCATCGGCATCGCCACTGATGACGTCATCAGTGATGTCACCAGTGACATCACGCGTCCCATAATGCACTGCGTGTTTACGCCAACGGAGATGGCGACGCCGCTCAAGTTGGAAACGGGCGCCTAAGAGCTGCGCTCTAAAAGTACTTGAAGTAAAGTACAAAGTAAATGAGAGGTTATGAGTAAAGTAGCAAGTACACCGGGTGCAGCATATTCAAAATAAATTATTTTGAATACAATGCACTTTCAAAGTAAAGAACAAGTACTTTTTAACACAGTCTTTCATGATTAGCTTTCATTCCCCTATACAGTGTTTTTCTTAAAAGCTGGTTGGCACTGCCCCAGGGGCAATCGAGGGCACATCAGTTATTTTCGGAAATGGCGGCGAATATTGGATAAAGTCAACTGGCCACAGAGTACTATCGTAAAATACTGAGCATGGCTGTCATCTTGAATGTTATTCCCGAACCGAGTAAGGGCCCCCTCCCTATTTTGAATGAATAATCTCTAAATTTGGAGTGGGCACTTGCTTAATATTTTACGGTATATAGGTATTCTTGAAAATTGCACACCCATCTAGCACCGCTTGCACTAGGAGAAAGAATGATGTCAACCTCATAGCTTCCGCAAGCAATCCTCCCGAGAAGGAGTGTCCTCTCCCTATATTTTTAACCCCGTTGTTCACGCTGACCAAGCGAGAAGTAGCAAGAGTTTAAAGTGCCGAGGGAAAGCCGTCCCCAGTACAAATATGATGTGAGGCAATGTAGCGATTTTCTATAGGAATAGCTACACATACCAAGCGGATTTTCACAGCAGAGCTGTTAAGGGCTAGGTTCCCCAGGATCGTGTCCGGTACCAAAGAAATGCCGACACAAACCTACACAAACCTCTGGACAGCTGCCGGCATCTATAACTATTGGCGGCAACCAGTCTGGTTGCCGCCGTCGCTCATAGATGGCGGCAACCTTTCCAGCTATCATAGAAGGATGGATAGTTTGGCGAGTTGGGGGAAATACATCGTAGGAAACAGCGCGAAAAACAAATGAGGACAAAGAAGAAACGCACGTGACGAGCGCAGCGCACGTCACATGCGTTCCTTCTCCGTCCACGTCTGTTTTGCGTGTTGTTTCCTACGCTCTTATCAGTTTCGGTTTGGAAACACAATGGGTTGGCCGCGTGCCCTTTCTTCGGGGAAAGAAGACCGGGTGCGAAAGGAGTGGCGACGTACACAGCAGCGCGAATGGGTCCTCAACTGCCACGTGCGTAGAACGCTTCAGATTCCCTTGCGAAAGAAGAGCAGATCGCTCGCCTGGAAAGCCACCGTTGAGATCAGAAGCTACAGCTCCGCTGCTCTTCCTTCTTCACCAAAGTGGAAAGGCTGAAAGTTCTCTTTTACACATTCCTCAACACAGGCCTATTTATAAGCAGGTACACACATAAAACATTGGTGAAGTTGAAAGTGAATAGTGGTTTTGGCTGAATATTTTCTAATCGAAAATTAAATAGTTTCTCCAAGCCTTTTACTATCATGGTACCAGGCTTTAAAGAAAATTCAGCTGAACTCGTGAAGGTTGTACCCAACCATCCACTTGCCCACTTCTAAGTTCAGTTAGGTTTAACGTAACTCTATCTATGAACCATGGCCTCAGAAAATCCAATGCCCACATTGGGGTGGCATGTAAATGACAGACTTGACATAAAATGAAACCTAAAGAGACGGCCAGCTATCCTACCCGAGGGAATTTATAAATCTGCTCGCTATATGCAAATATTCTTTCTTTAATCTCAAATTTAACTCCTTAGAAAAATAAAAAAATAGACACGAACATTGAAAGCAGATTGGCAGGGCAGTACTGCTTGTATAATCGCGGTGTGTTAGCCTCATCGAGTGCGCTCCTCACTGAGCACCTGCTCAGTGAGGAAAGCAATGCCTGCGAGCTTCGTGGGTATTGCTTTCCTGCAGCACGCAAGTGCTCGGTGAAAAGCACACTCACCAGGGCTAACCCGCCGCAATGAACAAATACAAATGGTATGAATTAAGCAAAGTCGCTGCTTCAATTGACCAGCTTACAAAAGCGTTGAAAACATAGCGGGACAATCAAGATTTTTCAATTCGTTTGACATAACCGGAAGTATGAAATATCCGAGTTTGAATTATTGCGAGTCCACTGTACTTGAAGTAGTGGTTGGTACTTTAAGTACAACGTACTTAAAGTACTACCCAACACTGGGGTAAATATAATATCATATAACCATCAAATAAGCTACGCGTTCCCCAAAAATAAAATGAGGCTCACACACTTGCAACTACTTACGACCGAGTGCGTTAAAGGAGCGATGCAACAATTTTTGTACTTTGCGCAAATACCGCTTAAAACGGATCCCCGACGTTAATGACCTATGAAACACGCGTTCGTTCTTCACCCCACGCAATAGAAGTCCCAGAAAAAAATTTAAGAAAAACGAGCAGCGTTCACCCCCTCAACTCGCAGCCAGAACAAGCGGCCACGTGATCTGGAGCCGATTATATGCCGCCGGTGTTGATCATAGCCACGCGCTGGGGTTGATAAAGCGCAGGACACGCGCTGAGTTCCAGACATTGTTATGGCTCGGCTGTTGTCGTCGTTGCAGCGATTGGACACGGGTCACTACCCGAATGCTTCTCGAGCTAGCAATTATCACGAGCCCAAGTCGAGTGCCCACGCAATGCTCGGGTCCAATCTATGAACTGCATTCAAATATCGTCACTTAGGTGTACTGCGATCCCCACGTTACGTCATCAAATTTTGCAAAGGAGAGATTGAATGAAAATGATCGCTTTTGTCCTTGAAATTACACCGCAACAAAGGAGTTCCTTGGCCAGTGGCGTTGCGTGTGAGTATCCTTGAGTCCCAGGTGTGCCAGTAAGCTCGTGTAGAGTGAAAAACATCCCAATTGAATATCGTTGCACCGCTCCTTTAAAACCTCTCGTAATCTCTTGCCACAAGAGAACACGCTGGTGCCATCTGTCGGCCAGCCGTGGAACATTTGCGATTTCCGTCACTCGGTGGTCTCCTTTCGTAAATCACCAACTGCTTCGCTGCATCGTGCGTGGAGAAGTGGATGTGTAGGCTACATACCAATGAAAAGAAGTTGCCTTATGACTAAATGTAAGGGCCACAAAGCCACCCAGAGGCTCCCACCTGTGGCGCCACCTGCAACAGCTCGTCCAAGGAGACGAAGTCCTCCCGACCCGACTGGGGGTGACTTTTCAGGAGCTTGCGGGCTTCGTCCAGGCTCCCGCGGCACAGCAGCGTGTACACCTGGTGAGAGATGGCCGAGCTAGTCGTCATCGGGGGTTCGATCAAACCGTAACGCCGAAGGAAAAATGCAACGAGCAGCCTACAATTGCATCAACGAAAAAGAGTGGCAAGGGTAAAAAAGATTTTCAGCAAAGCACAGCTGACAATATTATCGCACACATACGAGGTCCAACTGAAGAAATAATGAAACCGATTCTTCTACTCGAGGTTGAATGACTCCATAGGCTCCGAATATTTTTTCCTTTTTCCTTTTCCAAGTAGCATCCTTCACATTCGGTACATCAATTAGAATGTTTCAGAAAATGATTAAAAGTAACATAAAAAAATGTTTTTGTGACATCCCTTTCAGCGTTGCGGCCGCGAATTTGTTTCCTTTGTTGTATAAAAATAACTTCTTCTGAGTAGTATCTTTTTTTTTTTCTTTTCCTTCTTCAATGATTAAAATGCTCAGAATTTATGCAGCGATAACTCTGGTCTATATGAAGAGGGTTACAGTGAAGTTACCATCCTTTAAAGGTTAAAACACATAACTCAATCGTGCATTCCTGCCATACTCTCGCAAGCACGTCTTTGTCATCTGCAGGGTCAAACACATGGATGTATTACCTTCGCAAACATCAGCACAACACTGCCCGTCCACCTTCTTGCAAACAAAAAAACAAAAAAAAAAAACAGACAGAAGTCTTATTACTTCTTAGCCAGCCCTTGTGATACACTTCTTACACACTTTCCTTCAGGTGCTTCGCTATGTGGCGCGCTGCAGCAAGAGAACCGTCTCGGAACAAGTTCTAAACCGGAAACAGCTCGATCGTAAATTAATGCCCAGAATGAAAACATTGCACGCACCCTCTTTGCATAAGATATTCCCAGCCCAATATTCCAAAAGTGTTCCTAGAGTCAAATCTCGAACGAAATAGAAAATACTCTCGATTTGTGCTCAAAAGTCATGACGGATGCACGACAGGATGTTTCCATGCAGCCCTTCCCAACAGGAAGCGATACAATGGCATGCTGTAGTCTATGCATGCACTCACCACGTCCCAGTAGTGAGGCGACAGGTGAGGGCTCTCCTCCTCCCACATTTCCTTCATCTGTGTGGAGAGGGACTCTGGCACGTGGCTTTGGGCCCAGCGCTGTAGCTGGGTCAGGAACGCCGTGCCTGTATGGGTGTCAAGGAGATCCTTCATACATCAGTCCTCATACTGGCTTCTTAGGAATCCAGGGTATCCTCCTGGGTGCCACAGAGTAGCCTCATGAGTTCCTCAAGCTACCCTCATGGGTTCCCAAGGCACCTTCATGGATTCTCCAAAATACCTTCATGGGCTCCCCAAAGTACCCTCATGGGTTCCCCAAGGTACCTTCATGGGTTTCCCAGAGTACCCTCATGGGTTCTCCAAAATACAATCATGAGTTCCCAAAAAGTCCATGAGCTTCTGCACTGTTTTATTGAAGCAATGCCGAGACCTGAGAAAGGGTTCAGCTGTGCTGAAGCATTTCACTACTCCAAAGTCAACCTGTAAAACTTTCAGCAGAGCTCAAAAAATTTTTCTTTCTCTCTTTGCATTTGAGGAGGAGAGAGGGAAGGAGATCTGTGTGTGGTACAAACTTTCTAGAGATGTGTGTGCAGAACCTTGGGGAAAGAGAAAACCATGCAAAAATAGGCACAAGAGCCACTTGAACTCAATGAAAAGTTCTGGCACTTGGTTTACTGGTCCAAACACTGAGAAAACGGTAAGGCAAGGGTATAGGCTGCAGGATGGTGTTTAGGGGAATAAAGGGCACGGAAGAAGTTGCAGTTCTGGAGGCCTCTAAGTATACTCTGGGCAACTCCTAGGGATAGTCTGGGCAACTCCTAGGGATAGTCTGGGGAACTTCCATGTATGCTTTGGGAGACCTTTAGAGATACTGCAGAGAACCACTGGGGATACTGTGGGGAGCCCCTGGGGACACTCTGGAGAACTTGTGAATTGCTAGGGACTTGGTTTGAAACCTCAAGCATTACGCAAAACAAGAAAAGCCCTCCTGTTTTTTGAAATATAGTCAAGGAGACTGCTAAATCCCCATTTCACATGCTAGCACAAGGGTGGCCAAGCTGCAGCTCCTCTTCGCGTGTTAAAGTGAGGCTCGCGGAACCCTTTCCTACTCTGCCCGCCGTCCCCCCCCCCCCCCCACCCCCCTAACCCACTCATCCGCGTTCCTCCCCGGTCACACGAGCACATCCTCAAAAAGAGAGAAATGGAACTCGTTTTAAATCGAAAGACAGGTTGCGGTTTGGTAGACTTGTGCTACTGCTACGTTGAAAGTAGTTCGAGTTTCATTTATTGGTCTGGATGAAAGGTTGCCCTCGCCCCCGCGGCTCTTGGAAGTTTCGTGATTTTGTTTGCAGCTCTTAGGCCGGGTCAGCCTGGCCACCCCTGCAGCTAGCACTAGAGCAATCTTCCAGTGTGCTTATGCATTCATGTAAGCATATTTGGCCACCTACTCAAGACCTTCTCGGCATTAAAAAAGGCAAACAAGGCAACAAAAGTTCATAAAAAAGGTTGCTATGCTAGATTTCCCACAGAGCACACCTCTACAACGGAATATTTGACCTGATAAAAGCTTGCCTGATCATGGGAAACTCCACCGCGAATTCAAACGAACTGCTAACAAAAATTTGTCCAAAACAGACCACCCTATATTGGCTTGGTTTGTTCTACAATGTCTACAAATATTGCCGTCTTGAACTTTGAGCCTGCCTTTTGCCTTTTCTGCTTCATTATCATCCTAGCATTTATGTCATCCTTGCAATCACTTCACACATCAAACAGATTCTTCATTTCAAAATTCAACGTCCAATTCCTTTCCATGCCTCACATACTTAATGCATGTGCAGAAATTGCAACGCCCACAGATCTCTGGTAAATACCGGGTGTCTCAAGTGGCGGCCAGGCTCTTTAAATTGACTGCAAAATTCGGTTTCTTAACCTATCGTGCTAGGATTCTGTGCAACATTGCCCACAGGTGGTGCATTTTTTTTTTTTTATAAAATTCGCAAAGAGCGAATTTACCCGAGGAAAAAGTAAAAAAAAAGAAAAAGGCTTAACTCCTATAGAAATGCAGTGAAGCCACCAGTCTTCAAACAATAGGGCACCGTATTGTTTGGAGATTGGTGGCTTCACTGCATTTCCATAAGAGTTATGCCTTTTTTCCTTTTCCTCAGGTAAGTTCGCTCTTTGCAAGTTTGATAGAAAAAATGCACCACCTGTGGGCAACGCTGCACAAAATCGCAGCGCAATAGGGTAAGAAACCGAATTTTGTGGTCGATTTAAAGAGCTTGGCCGCTATTTGAGACACTCGATATTTCAGCCATCTTTTTACCAGACTACAAAGAGCAGGTACAAAATAAAATATTTGAGACATAAAAATAAAACAGCAAATAATACCTGGTTGTTCGTCCAAGAAGAGGATCTCACAGAGATGCCAGATAAGTTCAATGTACTGCAGAACTTCTCTCTTGAAGATTGACGTAGGGAAAAAAAGAACAGACAGAACAGCTAAGGCTTTGTATTCTGAAAGCGTGATCAAAGACAATAAAAAAGAACACTTGCGCATATGGAATTCAGTGCTACGACACGCGTCTACTATAACGTCGTGGTAAACAGGCACACCAGAACATGAAAGCTTTCTTATAATTCATAAATGGTGGAGAACCAGAGAATTAATGAAAGTTCTTAGTTTTGTCCAGCCTTCTGGAAAACCTAAAAAATAAAATGAAAGTTTTTTTGTTTTTTTTTGTGTAAAATAATAATTTTTTAAACCTCAAAATAAATCCCCCCCCAACTCCCCTCAAGGGGACTTATTATCTTAGCTTCATGGCCATATATCTTTTGGATGGAAAACGGCAAATTATTGTCGTTGTCCCAATTCTCCCAATAAAATCGCCGTCCTATTTATAGAGTTCAGCCGTAATTGTTCAATCATACATCCATAAATTCCTTAATTATGTTTTGAGTTCTAGAAAGATAGTGGAGCTTTACATGGGACTTTCTCACCTTTGCCTGGTTCTCGGCACGACGATCTTCATCTGTGGCGTCCAACTCCTCTGAACAATCAAAGCCCCCAGGGTTTGACCTCAACACACGTAATAAGGGAAACATGCCTGACAAACACATATCACATTTTCCGTTCTATAAGTCGCACCAGACCATAAACGACCGTTTTCAGAAAAAGTTAGTACACAAGTTGCACCTGTATGACTTGCACCACGGTCGGCACGGTGAAACTGCATTGAAAAGCCCGCATATGTGTGTTATGATTGCAATGCGTTTGTAAGTGAGAGGAAGCTTCAAAATTTTCGTTATTGATTCTAACAAGAAATATAACCCTTGTGGCAAACTTTTGCAGTTGAGGTTCGTACTTATACAGTAGAATCTTGTTAATTTAAACTCGCAGTAAATTCAAACTAACCTGCAGGTCTTTACCTACGCGTTTTTAGGGAGCAAACTGCCAGTAGTTCAAACTTTGCATTATTCAAACAAAATTTTGGTCCCCGTCAAGTTCAAATTATTCAGATTCTACTGTGATAGTAAAAAAATTAATATTAATCGCAACGTCGTATGAGACACACCAACAACCATTTCGGGGAAAAAAAGTGCAACTTGTACACTAGGAAATATCGTACTACATAACTAGATGCATCAGTAGAGTTGTTCATTTGAGGCGGAACAGTACAATGAATTCAGTAAAGTACTATACCAAAGTCTGTGGTCACAGACCTGGGTTTTCTTTAAAATGAGCAAAGTGCAACTGTTTACTCTCAAAGGTTCATTTGCCCTATCTTCCGAAGGGACACTGAACTCTGAAAAAGACATTTTGTTAAGCACCAAAATAAAACTCATGTTAAAAAAAAAAAAGCTTTCCCCCCTTAAAATAAAACACTCTTTAGCGTTATGTTTACGTCACAGGACATGCTTCAATCCTGCTCGATTTCCGCACTGCGATTCGTTACAGTTATTCACCCCGCTTTCGTTCTGTCGGCAAAACGCGGCAAACTGGAGCTGCTTCCTTTAGCAGTCGAGGCACCGCGGCACCACTGCTAAGTTGACCCCCAAAATAACTTTCGCCGCAGACTGCGAGCCAAACCAAAAGCAAAAAAATGTGAAGCAGAGAAAGAACTCCTTCCACATACCGAGGCAACTCTGCCAGCAGACGCTCAGGATTGCGCGGTAACTGCGGCTGATCTTGACCAGCCTGTCGGGATGAGCCGTGAGACAAGGTACATTTATTAAAGCTCGTTCTCACTCCGGCTACTGTTTACGACCAAGTGCATCACAACCTCTTGTGATTTCTTGCGACGAGAGAACATAATTGCACCACCTATCAAGCAGCCGGGGAACACTCTTTTTTTTTATTCACACATAATTTTTTATTATCGGCTTGAAAATGCTTTGCCAATGTTATAAACGACAACGTTATAAACATTTCTCACAGATGGTATGCATACACTCGATCTTGCAAACACCGTGCAACCTTCGCTCTAGTGAAATGCAGTTCCAATGCCACCTCATACCGTATTTACTCGCACAATGAACGCACTCGCGTAATGAACGCCCCCACCCCCCCCCCCTCAACTTTGCATCGATTTTTCGGGAAAAAAAGTGTGTTCATTCTGCGAGTAAATACGGTAGATGGCAAGAGTGTGTTCTCTCGTCGTAAGATATTGCAAGAGGCCATAATGCAATCGGTCATGAGCAGTTGTAAGTGTTTGAGCCGGTCTTTAGACGTCGCCGGAAATGGTGAAGAGCTAAAGCGAGAGCGGTGAGAAAAAGACGCCTACTGTGGATGGGCTGCCTCTCCCTTGCTTTCAGACACAATCTTCTGAAGCTCCAGGAAGACTCCTGCGAGAAGGTGACAAAAGCAAACAAAGAAGGAATGTTGTAGAGACCGCAACGAGGGTAAGACCCCCGTTACACGTCAGCTGAGGTAACAAGAAGCTACGAGGTAGAGCTAAATGGAGACGTAAAGAAAACAATCATTAGGCGCACCCGATGGATAATGTAAATCCCAGATGTATTGGTAAGTTTTGCAGACAATGCTCTCCCGAGGCTCGAAAGGGGCACGCATAGTCGAAGCAGAGACCAGCGGAGCGCAAGTTTGCCGTTCATGACGGCGTCCATTACAAGAGGGGTGAAGGCCCCTTCAATCAGTGTTAATTAGCTTGCCACCGTGACTCGGAGGAACTGCGAGTTTCATGGGGGGGAGGGAGGGAGGGAGGGAGGGAGCGAGGCACGGTGCCCAGATGGGCACCAAGCAGGCATTTGAAGTTACTCTCGCCGAAACTCTCAGAGGACGTAAAGATTGTAGTCACGTATTGAGACCTCTGCCAACGTTTGAAGATGACATCTGCAGTGTCCCTTGGACTCCCCCCCCCCCCCCCCCCCCCCCCAAATAGAAGCCCATTCTCCATCCTACATAGTGGGGTCACATACCGTAAGACGAGTTAAGACATCCCGGGGGTATTCATTGTTGTCACCACCAACAGACTGCCCGATGGGATTTAGGAGGCAAAGTCAATGCAGAACACTGAAGCAGTTACGGTGCAGAAGTCCGTCAAATTTTTAATCATTCAAAAACACTGCTGTCCGGCTGTGATGATCAAGCATGGCACGCAGATGACGTGTTGCACTTCGGCATACTTCAGAACCATAACAAGCAGCACTCCCCTACTACACTATACCATCCTGCTGTAAATGGCCTCTGCAAACGGATGAACAAGACGCTCAAGCGGATGATAAATGTGGCCACAGATAGTGTCAATGGGTAAACCGACATCCTCCCTCATGTGTTCTCGGCTAGAATACCAAATTTTAGGATGCAGTTCATCAGACACCTTGCTTCGTGGTGTACGCATCTGCAATCTTGTATCCCCTCCTGATGTCGTCTACGCCCTTTGGGGACTAACTGTTCCTCGGATCATCCAATTGCCATTCACGAGCACTTGAGCTAAGCTCAGAAATTCGTTGCCAGACACATCAAGCTCCTATGACAGAAGCAAAAAGGTTATTTTGATGGTGGACGCAGCACTTTTGCACTTCACGGTGCGATAAACATGTGCGACCTTGCTCGAAACTTGGGTGTCGCGGGGACCGATATCGTGCACGCAGTTTGCAGACAAAAAACGTGGGAACCCGCTACAAGCTTGCATGTCACGGGAACTGACACCGCAGATCGCGGATGTAGCAAATTCGTGTGTTACGGTGCGATAAACACGTGGAAACCTGCTACGAACTCGCTTGACACATATTGGTACCGCTGATTGTGCGGTTGGTGTGATTATGGTTGGACATCACATGATATGAGACGGGAATCGGGGAAGGGCAATGTTTCTCAATTTTTATGCTATGGACATTCAGCCTAAAAAACGGGATCTTTCGGGGGAAGGCGTTCACACAGAATTTTACGGTGACCATTGAATATGTGTGGCCTCTCGATTACACTTGAACATGTTTTCTTTCCAAAATATATAATCAAGCCTCTAAACTTAGAATATGTGACAAGCCTAAGCAGAAGATGCAATGCCGTGACTCAAGGTGGCAAATGTAGGCAAGGCAGACAATGTCCCACTGGGACTTGAAGGAATCTACCGTGCCCATGCATTGACACTTGACGAATGAACAAAGGTTGCTTTGCACGAAAGCCGAACAAAGTTTATATGCTTTCCCGAGTTCGGAGACCATATTTTTTAATGACTGCCCTCGATCGTCACAGCATCCTTACAGTCAAATTGGCATCATTAGGAGGACCCTGCATCCTGCCCACAGAGCATTTTGCACCCTGCTGCCCACACTTCAACTTCAGAGGCTTAGCAGAAGTTGTGACAGACAAGTAAATGCACATAAAAGAAAAGGCTGGATTGACAAATACTTCCGCAAATTGGAAGCAAACGAATCTAGTACTGGAGACCAGGGATGATGATGTACTAAGTGTTTCCCTCGGGTGGACTCACCGCACGATTCGTTGACGAGTCGCCGTGTGACGGGTAAGTCGAGTGAGCTGTTCCACCGCACGTCGTGAAGTTGGCCTGCCCTCCTGCCACTCCTCTGATCTGCAAAGGCAGGAACGACATTCATCACATCTGTTTCGCTAGGGATACAAAGAGCCGGCGATCCACGTCGCAAGGACCATTTGCTTACCATGATTTCCAGTGTATAAGATGCAGCTTTTTTCCCAAATTTCTGTCTGTGTGTTTGGCTTTAAAAGGATGCTGAAACAAAATTCGGAGCTCACAAAACAAGGCCGGAGTGATAGGCAAGGACACTGCAAAACCCCAAAACATCACTCATACAGCAATATCTCTAACGGTTGGCTGTATCTTTGGAAAAGAAATGCGCGACTGAACACGGCTGACGAGGCCGATGAGACGTGTCACGTCACGATTCTCATTCCCTCTCCTCATCGCTTCGTGCCCTCGATTAGGTGAACCAAAGCGAGGAGGAGAGAAGCGAGGCTGCTTCCCCTCATTCTCAACTGTTCCAGGAGGATCGCGACGTCACAGTCCTCGCTTGATTGCGCCCTTCTTTTTCAAAAATAAGGCCATCCGTTCGAGATATCGTTGCACGAGTGATGTCTCGGAGTTTGTAGCGTCCCGTTCAACGCTTCTGCAGCCCTATTTTGCGAAATCCACATTTCGGTTCAGCATCCCTTTAAATCGGTAGTGCCTTCCCAGGCGGTACCAATAGAGGTATATCATTTTGTAACACTTTTCTTCCTCACCCCAATTAATGGACGACGGTGAAACCTATATGCATTTCTTTTTTTTTGTAAGTATGATGCTTTACGGTGCAAAATCTAGGCCATATCAACATCTACGACACACAAATAATGGCAGAGCACTCGCTTCTGGCCCGTCCTTTAGGCAGTCAAAAATGGACCAGGGCGGGTCGGCATAGGTTAGCGGTTGCAGCAACCCAGCACAGTCACGGACCCATTTAACTCTGCAGGCGTAAAAAAAAGTGTCGTTCTTTGTATTGACTATGTACTATCACGATCAATATCAGTGCGAACACCGCTCCGCGTGGCCCGCGGTACTATCAGTGCCCTCTGGCGATTGCTCTATGAAGCATCAGTGCACCTTGTGGTCAAGACATATCGTTTCTAGCGATCACTGCACCACTCTGCACTTCCGGGTCGTCTCCCAACGAAAAACGGTCGGCGAAACTGCGAAACTGTTCACCAATGGCAAAGCGCGATTTTCGCTAGCAATGTGCGCCAGGAGGAATTACTTGTATATTTTTAGCGTCATTTTTTTTATTATGAAGTTTTAGTAGATTATTCTCATGACTCCCATAACAATACCCGATACTTTGCCGACGTCTTTAAGCATGCATCATATTGTTATTTGAGATATCAAAACAATCAACTAAGACTGCCTATTATTTACTTCCCGTAAGTTTTGCAAGAGCAAAGGACCACCAATGCGCATAGGCAAGAAGTTAGCGCAGTGAGAGCGTGGGTGATACCCTTCATCATAGAAAACAGCGCGATAAAAACAATGAGGACGAAGACACACATTAGACGTCCTCGTCGTTTTTTTCACACTGCTTTTTTTCGCTAGCAGACGACCAAGAAGTGCAGAGTGGTGCAGCGGTCGCTAGAGACGATATGTCTCGACCACAAGGTGCACTGATGCTTCAAAGAGCAACCGCCAGGGGGCGCTGATAGTACCGTGGGCTAGATACAGAATATTACAGTTGAGAGAGCTAGTAAATACAAGTATCTAGGAGTATGGATATGTGATGGTGCAGAATATCTCAGAGACCATGAAAAGTATATAATAGGTAAGGGCAACAGAAATGCAGCTGTAATGAAAAATAGAGCACTTTGGAATTACAACAGGTATGAGGTGGTGAGAGAGATTTGGAAAGGGGTCATGGTGCCTGGCTTGACTTTTGGAAACGCAGTGCTATGCATGAGATCCGAAGTGCATGCGAGACTAGAAATTAAACAGCGCGGAGTAGGTAGACTGGCTTTGGGGGCACATTGCAAAACGCCAAACCAGGGAGTACAAGGAGACATGGGATGGGCATCATTTGAGAGCAGGGAAGCGGTGAGCAAGGTAGAATTTGAGGATAGGTTGAGGCAAATGGACGGGGAGCAATGGGCACGAAAGGTTTTCAGCTATTTATACATGAGGAGTGTAGACACAAAGTGGAGACAGCGCACTAGGAAATTAAGAGGAAAGTTTTTGGGCTATAGCGAAGATACCGAAGAGCAAGTCTCAGTTAAGAAGAAAGTTAAGGCCACAGAAAGAGATTGGTGGCTAGAGGGAATGCAGACAAAGACGGCTCTGGAAAGCTATAGATTAAACAAAAGAGTTATTGCCAAAGAAAGCATTTATGACAATTCTAGGGGAAGCTCATTGCTGTTTGAGGCAAGAACGGGTGTTCTGCGAACCAGAACATACAGAGTGAAGTACCAGGAAATTGATACAGTGTGCACTGCTTGTGGAGAGGAGGACGAGACGGCTGAGCACTTGATACTCTACTGTAAAGGGCTTCACCCTATGCCTACCGAAGACAACATAGATTTAATAAAGTCATTGGGTTTTAGAGACAGCGAAGGGAGAGTGGATTTCAAGACTGTAGAGATTACCAAGCAAAGATTAAGTGAATGGTGGCAGAAATCGAGAGAAAACTAGGTATTTTCTTATCCACTGATGGCAAGGGGGTTTCATAGCCTCACTTTCTTTGCACTGCGGAGTGAATATAGATTTCACATTTAAATATTCTAAGCTTAAATGGTAAAACAAAATGGCTAGGTGGCGTAAGCTACCGCCCGATCCAAAGGGCTCAGCCGTATTCATCCATCCATCCATCCATCCACGCGAAGCGGTGTCTGCACTCATATTGATTGTGACAGCAAGACACCTATGGTTGGTGACAGGTCAAGAACCCAGGGCGAGGGAGAGGACTGGGGAGGAGGAAGCAAATGGAATGCTGAAGAGAGGGAAACGTTTCTTCTCTCCAGCATTCAATCTGCTTCCTCCTCCCCAGCCTTCCTTTTCCTCGCCCTGAATTCTTGACCTGTCAACGACTATGCGGAGAGCAAGTTGTCTGCTTCTTGCTGCGGTGGCGTCAGAACGACGCCCATCTCTGATTGGCTTCGATTGAAAGGATGGTGGATTGACAACGAAGCAAGCGCCCTGAGCTGTACGCACTATCCTTCAATCAGAACCAATCAGAGCTCGTCGTTCTGACGCCACCACAACCCGCGCAAAAGAAGCAGACGAACTTGCACTGTGCATAGGTCGACGGCAACAACTTGAAAACAGAGCAGCATACCTCCTCCCAAAGGATCGGCCTGGGTTTGAGGAAATACAAGGAGTGAATTTCCGGTGCCCCAAACAAATCCTGTCTGGGCATGTCCGAAAGCAGCGTCGTGGATAGAATACTGGAAGAAACAAATTACAAAATAATGAGGCAAAATTTTTTGAAACATTTTAACGCGCGAGAATCAACAACGAGCAACATTTTACGCTGAGAAACGCAAAGCAACTGCCGGAACAAAAGTCCGACCGAATCAACGTCTGCAAGGATGTTCTCCTGAACAAACCTTGAACGTCGTGGCATTTGCCTGAGTCGATGCCATAACAATTCAGCAGCTTCAACAGTTTTAAAAGCACACACACGACCGTCACGCGAACGCGATTAGCACGAGCCGCGCGAGTCGACCGGTTTGTTGTGGCACAGCGTTGGTCGATTAGTTTCATTTTCAAACTATCTCAGTGTAAATTCATCGTCATTTGTACATCAAATTTATAAAGAACATTGAAACTTCATTTTTTTTTGTAAACGGGTATTTTTTTTTATTGTAAACGCCTGCGCTGAATACGCTACGAGACTAAACATCATACATGAAATCCATGACGTCATAAACCAGAGGTTTGCGGTCACGTGAGACATGAGCTTTTTGTGAGCGCATTTCCAAGGTAAATCGCATTTGAACCTGTTTTATTGTTCTAAGATAACTGTGTCGCTGTACGCACGTTTTAGTCCTGCGTACAGCCCTAGTGCGCTTCGCGTCCACGGTTCGGAGCCCGGAGTGTCCATGTAACTTCGCGCTTCGACGCTGTAAGCCGTTTTTCGTCTGTTCCGTGTCCCGTTTCGGAGTCGCGGTACGAGGCTTAGTCGCTAAGCCTAACGCTTGGTTGGTCGTCGTTTGTGCGCTGCCAGCGACAGCCCGAGCGACGCGGCCACCGTCCTCGTTCTTCGCTTCGGAACGTACGGTCCCAAAAACGCGCCGCGGGAATCGATGTCGCCCTACAGAACGGCCGTTCTTGAGAGTTTCCTCCGATCTCCGATGTTTCCCGCTCGCGTCGTCGCGGGACGACCGTACTGACCGTACCACGAAGCGCGCCCCAACTCGCCGTCAAGCGCACCGTGCTCGGCATCGCCGTAACCCGCTTACGAAGTTGAGTGTGCCTCCACGGCGGAAAGAAAAGGGGTTCCGACGACGTGACTTCGCCCACCGCCTCGCGGACACAGCGCGACGTCGCTTCGTGAACGCTGTAAACCCGCGTCGAAATTGCGTGTTCTCAAAAAGTGCTGCGCGAACGCGACGCGTGGTGAACGGTTCAGTGATCGCGGTCTCGCGGCAGTAGCAGACGCTGATCCCTTTGTTTCGCCTGTTCTCTTTCCCACCACTACAGGGTTTTTTGTACATAACATTTTGTACATACGGTATTCAAGTGATGAGTTCGAGTAACACACAGAGGGCTGGGAAGAGCACCCGGGACCGGGGGAACAAGTCGCCGTCGTCGGGGACGGCACAGTCCCCCAAGTCGGCCAATGCCACAGATGGGCATGCCAAGCCTCCCGACGGATTCAACCCCAAAGTCCAGGTGAGACTTCGCGTTTCTTTGCGTTTTCGCGTCGCGTGCCGTGCGCTCCCTTCGACGACGTCGCCGTCGAAGTCGTCTTCTGGTACACGATGGCGTTGGCTTGCCACACGTGCACGCTCCCTTTTGTGGCGTGGTTAAAGTCGTTGCTCCGATTTCGCGAACATCGTTTGGCTTCCCCTTTGGAGCGCTAACAGTATTGCTGTTTGTTTCGCGATTGGCTCGTAAAAGGATCATATCCGGTGGGCATTATCGTTTGGGAAGTTTGCTAAGTCTGTTTTCTTTTTACGGTTCTTTGGCTCGCTTTCTTTTTATGACCCCTCCTTTTATGGAAAAAAGGGAAGTGAATTATTACTTTTTGTGACGAGCTGTATCCTTGCTTTTCTCATAAATAAGATAGTTTTGCTCTTAGTGAATTTCACGATGGGTTATCCTTCTCAAGCTCCCTGCAGAGGTCCAGACTTCTAAAAATATACATTTTAGACTGAGGCACCTTCGACCACTGCCAGTTTTTTTTTTTTTGTATTTTTCATAAAAAGCTTGCATTGTTTTTGCATGTGACAGCCCCTAATATATGATCAGACTAACATCTTGCCTTTTGCATAATGTTTCAGCTGAAGGGGGAAAATGTGATGTGCTTTTATGATATCTGATCCTGGTTTCATCACCATTTCTAAACACATATTTTTATCTCGCAAAGCTAGGAATTTGGTTAGCTTAGATGTATCTTTTTACTATCCTTCATAGTTGCTCGCCCATCTGATATATTCATTATCACCGTTCAAAAGAATAACAGGAGAGTTCTGTGCCTTTACACTCCTTGTGTTTTATTTAGATACTTGTTTCCTGCTTCTGATACGCTATCAGGAAACTGTGCGGAACTGTGCGGAAGGAACCAAAATAAATATGAGAGTTGACATCACAACTGTCACATGGATTGAGGATTGGAAACATGCAGGAGCAGGAACAAGAGACTTTGTTTAGTGCAAATGACAAAGGGGCAAAAACAGCCAGTGCATGTAATCCTCTGGACAGGGAAAGCCCAATCATTACATGTTATCTTCCTGTTTACTGAGAGGGAGAGTATTCTAGGGTTTCATTTGTGATAACTTATCTAAAAACCCACTCCCTTCCTTTCACTCCTTTTTTATTTTCATGTTGGCTCCAGCGAGAAGCTTCCTAAATAGAACGAGTGAAATAAGAACCTTGCTTTTTGACTTGATGTCTGCATTCAGTGGATATGTCAGCAGCGGTACCATCGTTCACTTGTACATACAATTATTTTCTTTTGTGTAAATTAGTAGAGAAGCAACTGAAGTGACCCGAAGCTCTTTCGTGGGTATTAAACGGTATTTTCTTTGCCACTTTCAGCTTGGATAGCCGTAGTTTGTCGGAAAGTTTACTGCTCAGAATAAACATTTCACAATCTTTCTTAGGCTCTGCAGTGGGTTTGCAGAGCCACTGATACAACAAAAAGGGTAAAAAAAAATCTGAGAAAAGCGTAAAGGTACTGGTAAGCCGGTGAATTGTGACATAACTAAACCTGAGACACCAGAAGAAGGAAAAGCCAAAAGTTACTTTGCAGAACTGGGCATGTCACCAAAAGACGTATTGTCATAGCTATGCGAAATGGTGAAGCTTTGTTCAATTCCCTAAGCGTCACATAGGCACTCCACTACAGAACCCATGTGGTTCTGTTTCAGGGAAAATCTCGGCACACATAATTACCTTGCCAGTCTTCTTTTGGGAATGTATGGGTAGTGGTAGGTATGTTTATGGGAGCTCAGGCCCTTTCTCGGCTGTCGGTTTGCAGTGTTCGAAACCATTTTATCTTTTATGATGTGGTAGCTAGCTGTAATCGATTGTGGCACTCAAACTGGCCAATGAGCGTGTGAGACTGTGATCAGTTTCCTTGGCTGTTTCTTTGTTTGCTTTAATTTTGGTGTGATTGCAAGTTGTCCGTCTGATTTGTTGCAGCCAACCCCCGAGCAGATTCGGCTGGCACAGATCATCAATGACCCGACCAAATCAGATGATCCGGACATCCAGAAAAAAGTGCAGCAGGTGGGCAGCTCTTTCCTTATCTCGGCGCCCGTCAACAACAGCCACTACCATGCTGCGCAAAAGGTCTGTTGTCACTCAGTTGAAACTGAGTTACAACAGACCTTTTGCCAAATGATACGAACAGCCAGGAGCATGCTGGTTTTGTAGCTACGGTCTCCAACTGATTTTTTAGACTTTGTGGGGACCGAAAAAGCATCCGATTAATGACGCATTGATGCAGGGCAAAGCAACATAATCTCAAGATGTTCAGGTGTGAAGTTTAGAAAGTGTTAACCACATACTCTACAATTGACGGATGGTGACTGGTGCAAAAAGAGACGTAGGTTGGAGATGGAAAATTGACCATACAAAGAAATCGAGACGATAATGATGCGCAGCAAAAACAAAACGCATAGCACAACACATTTAGCGGCTGGTTCGGCAGCACTAAAAGAGTGCAGCCACCTGAAACTTTAAACCAAGCTGTCTGAAAACTGCAAACTGTCAAAATAATTGATTGTTAATATGTTCCATTAAAATTGGGCGAGTCACAGTTCCTCTTTCGATGTCCGGAATAACGAGAAAGTCCTTATATTTGGCGTCCGAAAAGTCTGTCGGGGGCCGCACATGTGGTGCAATTGCTAGCCCTGTCTGTGGGAAAGATTAGAACAACCGCAATAAGGCAGTGACGAGTGCAGACGTTATGTGGCATTTGTTTTAGATTTTCGCTTCGAAAAGATGCTATTGCATGTAACTAAAATCCCAGCATGCTTCATCGTGTTCTATTCATTTAGCGAAAGATTTATTTGCTATTGCGGGACAGATGTTTCTCATTGTGTCGTTCCATGGAGTCTAAAGTTCTTACGGTTACTTTACAGTAACTAAAGGGAGGGGGCGATAAATATTGCGAAGCGTACGTACAGAAGTGTTTTTGTCGACTTCATACGCTACTTGTTTTCAAAAAAATTTTTCTAAAATTGCGGGGAGGAATTGAAGGGAGTGCTTTTGCCCTCGTGATGATCGGTAAGGATGCTAACATTTGTAGCTGCCAATGGTAGCCTTTCACTCGACGATGAGTGAAGCCATCTGCGAGAGCAGAGCGCTTAACTACCGTAAAGTCCCGAGAGATGCGTCACCCCTGAAAGATAGCCCACCCCTATATTTGGCTTGACCTGCTATATTTTTTAAACACCGAAAGATAGCCCACTTGTTGTAACAGTAGTGTTTGGATTAATGGCGGCCTCGGCGTAAATGCGGCTAGTTAGCTATGGCGGGATACAAGCGAACATTGCTGACTGGAAAATGCAGTGTTTTTTGCTTTGTTGCCCCTCGCCGTCATAACAAGCTTGGAAGGAACATGACCTAAGAATGGCAATTTTTTTTTAAACTTTTCTTGATCGTATATTGAAAGTTAGCCCATTCCATATTTTCACCCGATTTGCTTTTGATGTTAGGTGGGCTATATCTTGGGATTTTACAGTACATCGTCGTTGTCATCGGACAAGGTGTTTAGCCTGCAAGCAGCAGTTTGCACGACGCCTGTGCTTGCTTGAGCCGTGTGACAATATCGGATGGAAAGGCATTTTTACATTTCTTTAAGAGGACAGTTTTTTTGTTTTTGTTTGTGTGTGCGTGTGTATGTGCGCGCGCGCGCTTGAACATTGTTGAAGCAGTTGTGGTTCTTCCTTGTTGACAGGTAATGGAAGTGACTGGCCAGTCCAGCGATGCAGTGGTTATCGCGCTGCACGACTGCGACAACGACCCTGCTGGAGCCATCGCCATGCTCATTGAAGGCAACAAGCATGAGGTGAGTGAGCCCAAGTGACAGACGCACTCGCGACGTCCTTGTCGCCGCTTTGGAGGTTCTTTCGTCGACGTGGTAAATCTGAAAGGAGTTCATTAATGCAAGCCTAATGGACCTTTTCCACATACCGACGGCACCAGGCGGTTGCTGCACAAACTAAAAATAGAGGAAGTGACCTACCTGCGCTACCAATCAATAATGGGAGCTCCGCTACCAGTTTCTTCGCTCTCTGAGCAGCGGCGCCTGCCCAATGCGACTTGAAAGAGGGGCATCCGTGGCGTCCATCCAAACGTCGTGCTTTCCTTTCCGTCGACATTCTTTTCTTGTGTAACACAATTATATATATGCTGCAGTTACCTGTTCTACTCACTGATATACAGCCTCCTTCCGAATTTCCTCGATTTTTCGTTCAGACTTTCGCCGTTTGGCATCGGGCGCTCGCGCGTGCGCAGAACGCTTCTCGGAAAAGGTCCATTTAACTAGAAAAGTTTTTCTCTGGCTTGATTCATGATGCAGCATTGTGCTGTGCGAGCACTGTCGAAACCATGCACATACACACCCTCCGAATTGCCACGGAAAGCTGTCTATGGTTTTAGGCTAGGTTTTGGGTTTGTGGTGTATCTTTTTGGGATGAGGGAGGAGTTTTGTTTGCTGCATTTTTTTCTTTCGTGTGGCTTTTTGTAAGTCATGTTGAGTGGAATGGTCCATGGTGAGTGAGCCCACTTTGGTTTCGGGGCAATGTTCAAGCGCGCACAGTTTCCCGTTGGCACGAGGTAGTGAGTCAACTTGTGGGTTCTAAAGAGTGTTAGTTTAAATCATGACACTGGCTACGAGCGGTTGCGTTAATGCACATTTGATCTTGGTGTGGGGCATTCTTTTCTTTCGGTTGCCTGTTCTCATCGTTGGAAATGTCTTTAATGGGTGTTACGTCCTAGTGTGTGATGTCATCCGGTAACCCTTTGTGTTGCAGGGAGAGTGGGAGACCCGTGGCAAGAAAAAGAAAATCCGCGAGAGTGCAGGCCAGAAGGGGGACGGTGTAACAGCCCCCCTGAGCAACAAGGAGAACCGGGGCATGGCCCCCGGAAGGGGGGGCAGCGCCGGCCCCCGGGCCAGGGGCTCTTCGGGTCCCCAGGGGGGTCGGGGCACCTCGCAGAGGGGCAGCTGTGAGTCTACTTATAATTTTCTTCTTTGTCTGTCCGCTGTTGTGTGAGCTTCATGCGGGATTGCGGAATTAGTTTGACCCGAGCCACTTTAAAGTAGTAGTGAATTGGAAGCTACAAAGCAAGCTTTGGGCTTTTAGCGTCTTTGCCAAGCGCGCTCGCTCGTGCAGTTCAAGTATCATTCGAGGCAACATGCTTGGCTTGTAGCTTTGCTCGGACATAAAGTGAAACAAGCTATAGTGTCGGCAGATGCCCCTGAGCTACCCTCTCCTGCATGTGCCCTTTCTTCACTGCACACGGCTTGTGGCAATAATATGACTGGGCAGCTTGATGTGCATGCTTGCTCGCATGCTTTTTTCTTTCTGGTGCAGGTTAATTAGGATCTCTACGAAGTTTGGAAAACTTGTCTTGAGGATGTTAAGGGAGTGCATCAAATCGGGAATAAGCATGATTGCAAAAACGGAAACTTTGAAGAAAAGGTAGAACAGGGCCTTGAGATTCCAATTGGAAACCGCCTCTGAGGGGCAAAGGTTCAAACCAGTGCTTCATCTATCTTTTCTACTTCGCTGGAACTAAGTTTGGAACTCGAGCCTTTGAGATGTGTGCAGCGTGGGCTTGTCCGCCTAACCGCCGAGTTTTGTTTCTGTACTCCGTTTCACCTTATGTTGTACCGCAGCGAAGGCTAGTAGCGCGAGCTTATGGCGTTGGTAGCTGCCCTTAATGCGCGAGAGCTTGTGCCGCCGAGATGTGTTTCAGAGCAAGGAGCTTGCGCTTCTAGCCTTTGCTGCGGTACATCATAAGGTGAAATAGACTAGTGGTTGCCAGTCTGAAACTTCTCTCAGAAATGTCACTTAAAAGTAGTTCCATTTTGTATCTGGAAGTCTTTTCTTACCTCCGTTCACTCCTCACTTTTTGTTCCATGCCAACTTGTTTTCTTCAAGAGCTGGAAAGTTTCTGTGCTTCTCTCTCTACATTTCGTCCATTGGTCCTGTTGGGTAACTCTTGTGACCGAGCCCCGTAGCAAGATGTAGCTGGTGCATCAGTGGACCCGAAGGTTGCTCAGTCTCGACTGCAACATCCCGAGCGGCAGACCCCGCGAGCGCAGCACCGTTGTTAATGTTTTGCAAACTGCCCGTTTGTGTCCTTGCATGCCTCCCTGATGCCAGACACTGCCGGTGTTGTAGGGAGGAACAAGGAGCTTGAGAAGAACGAACGCAACCTGGAAGACGGCCGTCCGGGAGACCGGGGTGGTGACGGCCGGCCACCTCCTCGGGGCATCAGTGAGTGTGGCGTGTGCTTGCATATTTCTGGTCTGGCTATATGCTGTTGCGATGTGAAACCTGCAGAAGCTCTGCCTTTAGTGTATCTTGTTGCCTTCCATCGTGCTTTGGCTGCACGAGCCCGAGAGACGGCAAACCATTGTCGAAGGTAGCTCGTACTGCAAGCAGATCTTGGGTTGCAACAGGCTGTAGTTACGAGACATTTCGGAATTCATTTGGACACTACAGGGTGGTCTAAAGCATTGACCTGGTTGCTCACGTGTTAAAGGGCAACTCTGCTCAATTCCGAACATTTAGGGATAATGAGCGACTTCACATTAAAAAGCACTAAGAAAAGGCAGTATGTCATTTGCATTGCGAAAGATGGGATATATTTTGTTAAATCTTACTTAATCGTGAGCAGAAACCGAAACTCCGGCTACGTCGGGCAACGTTGGCCTCGGGCCAGCAAAAACATGGCTACCACGTGGTACAAAAGGTGACGTGATCCTCTATGCGATTACGGGAAGCATAGGGACAAGCCGCCGTTTGGGGTGGGCGTGTGCCAGGCTCAGGTGTCGTCTGCACCAGTCTTCACCATGTTTTGGTGTCTACTATAACCGACGTCGTCTGCATGACTGGTATCAGTCCGCTCACATAGTATGAACGAAACTCAGAGAGACCATAATCAGAAAGGGCACTTCCGGGCGGCAAGTACCGCAGTTAAAGGAGCTGTGCAACGATTTTAACGTTGAAAGAATTGGCATCTTCTGCTTTTGATATTGTTCACTGTGTCACAAATGACAGAATACACACCTCCTTTCATCTAAAAGTTGTGATTCCGCCGCGTAATAGCGAGGCAGAACTTAGAATATTTTCCGACCTACGGCTGCGAGCGGCGGCCATGAGAAACAAGCGGTGTGACGTCAGTGGGGAATCTTGTAGAAGATACCAACTTGTGCGAATACCTGCTCGATAAAAGGTAACTTTTCTATAAATCTTGTCGTTCCAACATATATCTAAATGCGTCAAAACCCTGGTATCATCGACAAAGCTTTTATTCGCGACTCCAGCGACCTATAGGGGGCGCCACCACCAAACGAACATGGCGGCTGAGTCCAGGTCGCGTCGGCTCGGCCGGGCCGCCTGAACAGGTAGCGCGTTCAATTTAACAGATTTTCTTTTGTTTAATGCCCAATTTTATAGGTATTTGAACTGATACGGTTAAGCGTAGCCGGTGCAGATAAACTTGCAAAGCATAGTTCTGTTTTGCCGGTGTTTTTCGTTCTTTTCATGTCAAACTTTCGTTTCGGAGATTTCGCTCAAAACCGAAACTATGGGCTCCGGAGAGACGGCAATATACTAATCAGTTTTGATCATCTAAGGAAAGCGGCGATGGCTACAGAATTGTTCCACAGAGAGTAACTTTTCAGCTAACTCGCTTGCCTCGACCGTGCGACTTATCTGTCCGCGAAATCGAGCTTTGGCGCGTATCCGCGTTTAAGAAACAGCTCCAGTCGTCTGCTTGGTCAACAACACAGCCTGCAGGAAAATTACGAAAATTAAGCAAGCGCTTCTTGAGCCAAGGACCATGTTAACCCGCCGGCGTCCCACTAAGCAGCTGATACTCGTATTTTAATTCAGGTTTAAGTAGCAATCGAGAAGTCATTTTGACGAGCGTGCTATGTATTATATTACGTACTATATCCAACTAAAGCAATATTAGTATATTCTTCGGGTTGAAATATGAGCTTAGTTGACTAGCTATTAGGTGAGCTGCTGAATAAAAGCATATTTGACAGACAGAGAGATACTACTTAAACTTAGCCAAATGGTTCTATAGCCGGCAACAAGGAGACAAACTGAAGCGACTTCATCGAAGATTCACGCAGAACCTTTCTGCATTGAACTTTGCTTCGAATCCTGACCGGAGAAAATGGGTATTTTTTTTTTCGCCGGTCAACCCGGCCAATGTAGACGTATATTGTTGCTGGCTTCGACGTCCTCGTAATATAAATGGAGGCGCGATAGGTCAAAATGCCGTGACAGCATCTAGACCCCCCACATTTTGAAAACAGATAATTTCCCTCATTCATTATTTGCAGCGAGCAGGTTTTCCTGAATCAAGTAATTGCGAAATCAGCCCAACTCCTTCAGTGTAGTCCAGAGGCTTTTTCGGCGAAAAGCAGCCAAGATGAATAGCCAACGCACTGACCGGCGTGGGTGGCTCAAACTTGAAGCTAACCGAACACAACCAAACTCAAGAAAAGCAGCTATCGAACCTTCCCATTCACTTTACTGCAACATTGGTTTTCCCTCCAGTGAAACACCTCGTCTGTCGTGCTCAGTCCACTGTCCTACATCCTTATAAAGAAACCACTCATCAATTACCAAGTAGTCGTAACTTTGAATGTGATTCAAGACAGACAAGAAATCAAAACGTTTTTCCGCGATTCCTCCCCATCCAAGAAATCGAAAGCACGCGACCGTGTTTTGTCGAGTAAACGGGCTTTCAAGCACGTAATAGAAGAAAACAATCTACTGAGGCTTCACCACACTAATTATCACTCAGGCAAACTTAAGAAATATTCGGACCTTCGTCTAATTACATTGTTCGCCACCGCGCCGACAACACGTCTCCGCGAAAGCCACCAGAGACGCGGAGGGGCGCGGAGCGACCTGGACCGGCTGGTTCCCGAAACCCCCGCTTGGTGGCGTCCGTTTTGCTGGAGTCGCGAATTATACGGAGTTTTAGTGGCGCCATCTATCCTAGGTCCACAAAACCCCAGAAGCTGGAGGGGGAGGGGGACAGCGCCGGACGGGTTTGGCCGGACCCGGATGAGACTTTCCTCCTTTCACCATATATTTCGCGGGGCGCCCGCCAGCACGTGGTCACGCGGTCGCGAGCAGATGAGTTCTCGCTGCTCGCTGATGGCTCTAAAGAGAGAACTTTTCCGGAACCCCGCGCCTACTCTAGTGACGTCACTGCGCACGTGACCCGGAAGACGATGTACGAGTTGAGAGGCGGCAAAAACCTGGATCGTTTTCATTTTTTTAAATAAAAACTATGGTATCCTGGCAAAGTCTGTTTTCTGTATTTCACTGCAGAAGTGTCGGGCATCAACTTCCACAATTATTTAAGCAAAGCCCTGAAATTGTTGCACAGCTCCTTTAACCTCCTATTCTGCAAATAGATGCTGGTATCTGTTTTGATGTCTAGAAAGGTTCATAACAGCACCAATTTTTTTTTTATCGATGGTGCAAGCTTGTACTTTAGCCGGGATCGACTTGCATTGTCTGGTCATGGCGTTTAAAATGTGCAACTTGTATCTCCCATTTTGGTGTAACACATCCCAGGCACTTAGAGCCGCAATGTGGTTCTTGGGAGGCTGCGGGCTCGTTTGATTTTCCTGCACCAGCCTACACGGGTGCAGGGCCGTGCCCCTCCCTTATGTAGGCTGCACTTGTAAATCAAATATGACATTGCGAACCCAGTAGAGCCGATGCAGGAGGTGCAGTTAAATCAAACATAGTAACTATTTCTATTTTGTTTCACTTTATGCGGAAGCAAAGCTAAAGCTACCAACTTGAGCATGCTGCTCCGAATGATGCTTGCACTGCATGAGCGTGCACATCTGGCAGGGGCAATGAAACCCCGGAGCTCGCCCACGTGGGGACACTAACCAGAAAAAAGAAAAATTTCTGCAAGAAAAGTTGATTTTGAAAAATGCTATATCCACCAACATCTAGAGAGTATTCCCAGAAAGTTTCATTAGTATACTCTGCAAAGGTAATTTTTTATAAATTTTCGGTCCACCGATGCAAAAGGAAAGGTTGGAGCACTGTGAACACATTTTTCTCCGTTTTACTCTTTCAGCATAAATTTCACTTTAGGAAAACCATTTTTTGTTTATGGGAGCAGAGGAAAGACTCTCACATTATTTTCCTAACTGGAATTTCAGGGGCAATGGAAATGTGGAATTCTTTTATGATTTAGTGGGTGTCTTTTATAAAAAGATGTTAAGATTTTGTCGACAACATAAACGGCAAAAAAAAATGTATTTGATTTTTCAAAGTGATGGTTCCATAAAATGAATTAGTTTTTGGAAATTTTGTTTTTTACAGTTGCTCTCTCAAGGCAGTCTGCTGCAGATCTAGAGTAGAAAAATGTTAAGTATTACATTAGTTTCCTGACGACTGTTTGCCTAAACAAGGTCAATGTGTGTTCCTGATAAAAACGACTAGTTTACAGTTCATCTACACAGAAGAAACTGCACTGCATTCTGCCTTGCAACTGCCAGTATATATGCTGTAAATCTCATTGCTATTAATCCATAGGTGTTCAAAAGTTGACCCGCCTGGGTAGTATCCCCCCTTAAAGTAAAAAAAAAAAAAAAAGTGGAGGTCCGACTAGTGCGGGAGTGTGCTGGACTCAAATCTGGGGGTCTCCGCTGTCGTGCAGGGCGCGGAGGCAGCCGTGGGGGCCGTGGCGGGGGGAATGTGGGCGGGGGCCCCGGGCGCTCTAGCCGCACGTTCCAGAACCGTGGCTACGGGGGCCCCAGCGGGCCCCAGGAGGGCTTCCCCCAGGCCATGGACACGTGGACCAACAACGCGGGAGGCCACAGGGACCAGCGGTCGTCGGCGAGGGGGGCCGGCCAGCACAGCGACTCCATGGCCGTCGGTGGGTTGGCGTCTCTTTCCCGTCGTCGCGTTTTCGTGGTGCCTAAAACTTGCTGGGTTGGCGTGCAGATATGTACTAGAAGTCACTTTCTGGAGTGGCTTTTGTCAAAAGACCAAAGTTAGGAGAATTTTTTTTTATTTCTTTTTTTAACCTTTATTGGTAATTCCAAATAAGGTTTCGCTTGGGGATGATTTCTCATCCACTACACGATCTACAGATGTTAACCCTTTAACCAGCAAGTTATTTTTGAAAAAAAAAAATGTACAAAATATGTTATTTGCACATATTTTTAGGGGCGAAGCTTCTTAGGGTCTAGCCTTGTCCGTCCGGCGTCCGTGCTCACATCGAGCTTGCTGGTGCTCGTGCTCGTAAGCTCACGCGCTCGTGTAGAGCAAATAAAAATGATGAGAAAATGTTTGCGCAGTCGACAGGATTCGAACCAATGGATTTCTAGCCCATCGCCTTAAAGGGTAACTGCAAAGAAAAAAAAGTTTTTTTTAAACAGCCTAATTGGACAAGCATGTCACAAAACAAATGTTCCGCGAAAAAAATTATTTTTTTTATCAATATTTACGTTACAGGACGTAATTTAGTAGAGTCAGAACCTCTCCACATTTGAAATTCCCGCTCTTTCGACCCCCGCGGAAGAAGAGTACGCCCCGCCCCTCACTCTCCTTGCGTTGCGGAGTTGAACGACGCAGCGTCTCGACTTCCGGCAAGATCTGGCAACTACGCCAGGCCGCGGTACCACGGTATTGTTTTGGTTTGACGCGGTTTGCGAGCACATGTAGCGAAGACGTCACCGGAGAAGTGCCCCTGTGATGTTCCTGGAAGACGGAAAGTATCGTTCGTAATCGTGGTGCGCGCTTTGAAAGCGAAGGGAGTCACAGAATCCACGGGTGCGCAACCACAAGCCAAGGTTCACGACAGCGCTGCGTTGGTTTCGGCGATCTCGTTCTGTTTGGTGCAACACGGCGATGCGACAGAGCTGAAACGTTCGTGGTGTGTGTAATGCGGTGCTAACACGGAGCGCAAATTGGTTGTTGTGGGGTTGACGTTCAATTAGTTAAGTCCCGTCGTCGTCAGCTGATCCAGTCAAACTGGTCCGGGAGGACGCTGGGAGCGTTTTTAAAAGTAAATCTGCCTCGTTCTGTTTCAAAATGTGGAAGTTTCCCGACGCATACCGTAAGTAAAAAGCTGCGGGCGTTTTCAACAAAATTACGTCATTTTAATTGAACAATGGACTCCGAATTGTTGTCCTAAATCTGCCGTTTTTATGCTTCGTGTTGGACTGCGTTTGTACAGCAACGTGTTGCATTGTGCGGTGTGAATAAATTTAGGCACGATTTCGTACCTGCCTACAGATGCATGAACTGAGACCATTTTTACGTAGTGGACATAGTGCTTTTTTATTTTCTGTCTAGTCGCGGACGTTAGGTGCACACGGGGTGAATCTCGACGGCCTCCAGAGCGATATGACGAGAACGTAACGAGACACGTTGGTCGCTACGCGAACGCCCGATTGCCTCCAGCCAAATAGCATTCCTTTCGGGGCGACATGGCTGCTGGAAGGCTCACTGTCGGGATCACACATCTGACATCCCCGAAAAGTCAGCATTTGCACGCGTAAACAAAAAAAAAAAAAAAAAAAAGCACGCTACGCTAAGCATGCTAAGAGGAAAACGAAAGAACCGCGCTATGAAAGCCATGACCCCGCGTCGCTTCCTATCACTAACACCTGCGACAGCTGCTAAACACACACTACTTCAAGAAGTCTCACTCAAGCACCTGGGTCAGCACGAAACGACGAAACACTGATCACTTCGGTGAAACAATTAGTCGAGGTAGGCGAGACAGGCGGGAGCAGAGACTTCGGCGGCCATGAAAGAATGGCGAAGCTTTTGTTTGTATGAATCCAAACGGAAGTGCCCGTCTTGTAAACCTTTTGTAAAGAATAATAACTCTCATCACATGGGTTATTCTTTAAACATAGAAATATGCCGCTCAAAAGGAAATTGCAACATATAACAAAGGTTTAACAACCGGATCTAAGCTGTCAATCAAACTCTTAGCCAATGAGAACCTTTTGGGATTGACGTCACATAATCACAACTTCGTGGCGCGCGATTTAAAACGGACGAAATAGCCGCAAACTAAAGTGAGTCTCACGCAATAAATATTGCTGTAAAAAAGGTTTTTTCTCGTGGAAAAATTGTTTTTTGACATGCTTGTCCCAATTAAGCTATTTAAAAAAAAATTTTTTCTTTGCAGTTACCCTTTAAAGGGCTACTCCACCGATTTTGTCATTGTCTCCGATTTGCTTGAAATTTTGCTAAACTAACCAACAAACATCGCGAAAATAGTATCCCAAATATTAGATCAAAATATTGTTTTTTCGCGAAGTTATTGAATTTACAGTTTTGGTCCTCACCGTGTTTTTCAAGCTCGAAGTCTCTACTGGCAACAATGAAAAAGTGACGTCAGTGGAAGGCAGGGGTTCACTCTTTGGGCTGTAGATTTTGTTTTAAACTGATTCGAAGCAGTTTCATGGTGTCAAATGAATGCTTGGGAAGCTCGCTGCAGTACCGGCGCTCCAGCACGGAACCAATGATTGGCATATTCTATTTTTGGGCTGCTTGCTCGACTGGCAAGCCTGCCTGCCACTGACGTCACGGCCCTGAAAAGCGCGCGTATATTTGAATGTTGGTTTTTGCATCATTTTCATTTGCCGATTTCGCAATAACTATTATGAATTTCGCGATTCTAAATAGCATACCGGAGAGAGTAAAGGCCGGGGAGTCAAAAAATATAGTTAGTTGAGGTAGCTCAAAAAATCGGTGGAGTACCCCTTTAAGGCAAGACACTGGTTCTAAAATCGACTTTTTTGTTTATTAATGGATTATAATGAAAATCAGTGTGTGTATGTGTTTCGGCTTCCTCTTTTCAAATATTCAATTAGTTCTGCAATATCTGAATTACTTTTTGAGTTACGGAGAAAATAATGAAACCTAATTAGGTCATTTCTTACGACTCATTAAGGAACTTTCTAATACAAATTTTTTTGCATAAGTGATATGGATTTGTAGCTAAAGACCTGTCATGCAAGATGATGCAATTTATATTTTTGTAAAAATAGATCATTGTATAAAACTAATCTAATTAGGTCAAGTACACTATTTACAAAGCCTAACGAGGTCACATTATCACTAATAATAAAATTTCGGGCCCATACTGTCATACAAAAATAGCATCACCCTGCAGTTCACTTCTTTCTGAATTCAACGGTATAAAGTTTATAGAAATCCTTGAAGAATAATCTCATGAAAGCAACCGTAAGGCTAGGCATGTAGACGAAAAATGCGAAGCTGAGAAAATTGCGGTTGAAGTTTTGACACTCATTGCATAAAATTTAGTAAGGGATCCCATGCAATAATGTTCAGCAATATGAAGCATAGTTCTATCTGAACAAATTGTGATGAAAAATTCTGCAATCCGTTCACAAGAACCTTTAAAAAATAATATAAAACTGAGAAATAATGTCTGCAATGTAAAATCAAGTTATAAAAGTATGAGTAGACTCTATAAGGGACAACGGGAGGAGGCACCAAGGGTTGCACGCTCCGAAAGCAGATTTTGTTTGGCCCTGAAAAGGGCCTTTGTTCGTGTAGCACTTGAAAGTGGAGCCCCTCACAGCCGTCCAGGACTGTAGTCCCCAGCTGTTCCAGTTTGGTGTTGCCTGGAGAACCTCTGCTTTGCATTGCTGCTGCTCTGGTGGGCAGCGTTGGCCTTACGCAAACGCAGATTGTCCTTGTCCATGCTTGGAGAGCTTTCATGTCCACTACAATGAACTGTGTCCCAGCGTCGCGCGTCTGGCCTCCTGTGGTGACGCCGAGAAGGTGGAATTTGCGCTGGGTCGCCGACTTTTCCGATAGCGCACGCTTGCATTCGTCCGATCGTGCGACTCGTTGCACCTGCTCGGCCGTGGAGTAGTATGCGGTGTCGGCACGAACCGCGCTCGCAAAGCTCGACAAACTGCCGCTGCTGCATGGAGTCGCGATGTCTCCGGCTGATGTTTCCGGAAGATCCAAGGCATCCGGCGGTGCCGATCGCGGTGGCGCACTTGCAGCAGACAGCTTCGGCTTTTTGTTCCACGGTCGCTTCCTCTTCCTTCCGAACGCTTGCCGCGTGCTCGATTTCAACCGAGCGTCGTCCGGCATCTCGAGAACTCGAAGCGAAACAAAACAAAACACGCGCAACTTCGTAGGAAAACAAACCAACAATGTTCAACGCAAGCGCGCAAACGGGAACTAAAACGTGCGCTCGACCACGGAGTAAACAAAGCAGACAGGCCTAAGGAGACGGGCGGAGACGGGCCCAGGAGCAGACGACGCACCTCTCGCCAGCGCGGGAACGGAAAGGAGGAAAGGAGAAATAGAGCGGAGGGGCGCGTTTAGGCCAATAGCAGGGGCGCTAGGCGCCGCGCGTGCTCTGACGTACGGGCACCTTGCTAGCCGGCCAATGAGCGATCGCAATTGGGGTCTTCGAAACCCGCGGATTGCAGACGTTCCCCGATGTTGTCGCGATAACGAATGGCATGGGGACGTGGGGAAAATAAGCGGCTTTCCAACAAGACCAAGATGGCCGCGATCCGACGAGCGATCGCAAAACGCGCGGGGCGCGAAGTTCCACTTGTTTTTATTGAACTCGCTGTGCCAGGGCTCTGCGGGGACATCGTAAATATCATTTTTTTCATGCTTAGACATTGAATTCGACATTGAAACTTTGCAGGCAGGTACCTTAGACTACAATTAATCCAAATAGGTGAATTTTGAAAAACGCGAAATTTCGCGTTTTTTGAACATTTTAAGACCCGCGTCTCCCCTTAACCACTCGGCCACGACTGCGGGACGAGTAGGGGGCTCTGATATGTGGTAGTAACTCAAGAGCTGCGGTTTCTGTCATGTATGAAACATTGCATGTAGCCGCTCAACGTCTATACAGGAGAGGGCGCTGCGGTCATATGCGTATATAATCGCGTTAAACTTTGCATGCATTGGCTCAACGTTTATAGACGAGGGCGCTGCGGTCAAATGCTCAAATGCGTATATAACCACATTCGATACCACACATTCTCTTTCTGACATGGATGAAAACGAACAAAAGGCTCGGCATGCTGCGGCTTGGCGTCTACGCAGACACGCACCACCAGAGCTTCGCCCCAATCAACATCATTCACCGCGTGGAGATGCGGTCATTTTTTTTATGTCGTTCCGAGTTTGCAAATACATTACTTGATTGGTTTCTGATTGGTATTAACACAAAACTTTTAAAAGAAAGTTGATTTTTATGGAAGCTTTCCCTTAGCGCATATAAAAGTAATAAAATAATATGTGCTGAAATGTGCAGCATTTATTTGAACATACGCACCGCAACAAAAGATCAAGTGCCTAGACGTTTCTCCGTACCAGCGCTAACAAATGCATCTCAACCTGCGGTTTACCATGATTCTTTGCAAAATTATTACCACAAGGAACACCACCATCTCTTCGCGGTCCACTGGTTTCCATGAAAAACCCTGCACTGCGAAATGTGGGACCGCATAGCGGTTTGTCTCCGTCACAATGAGGGTCGACGAGGTCCCAGTAAAGAAGTAACCTCGAACCAGCCGGGAATGTCTTTTTCGTCAGTGGGTTGCCGCAGAATCCCAGGCACTGCACAAGACGGAAACCTCGAAGGCACGGGTGGCGGGTTTTCAGTGTTTGTGCATTGCCACTCACGAACACTATCCTGCGCGTCATCTTCATCACTATGGTTGTCGTCTTAAGTCCATTTAGTATTCAAAAATCCATGTCCGACTCACTTTCAGAGACAAATTCAATGTCTTTATCGTTGCTACTGTTCGAACTGCCGCAAGAGAGAGCCCGTTCCCGAGGGCTGTCACCGGCATCACTCAAGCGTGCTGCCGTTTCTGATCACTGTTGCAAGGCTAGATACGCGCCTAAGGTCAAAACACGCTATATTTGCGCGACCTCTCCTGCCCTCCAGTGTTGAAGATTGAAACTAAAGCCGATGGACGAACCTGTCTCGTGTTTGGCAGTGAAAGCAAACCATCATTTTGGCTGGACGAGTGTGACTCATCATCAGCAATATTGGTACAACCTTTCACGACGAATACAGCTCAGGCCGGGTGGTTAAAGGGTTAATACAACCTCTGTTAATAATACAACTTTAGTTAATTTGATTGTATTATAGAAGTCCCTGTGGGTGCCCATTCATTTTTTAGGGATAAAATCTTCCTTAAAGGGGTACTCCACCGATTTTTTTGAGCTACCTCAACTAACTATATTTTCTGACTCTCCGGCCTTTACTCTCTCCGGTATGCTATTTAGAATCGCGAAATTCATGATAGGTATGTTGAAATCGGCAAATGAAAATGATGCAAAAACCAACATTCAAATATACGCACACTTTTCAGTGCCGTGACGTCAGTGGCAGGCAGGCTTGCCAGTCGAGCAAGCAGCCAAAAAATAGAATATGCCAATCATTTGTTCCCTGCTGGAGCGCGGGTACTGCAGCGAGCTTCCCAAGCATTCATTTGACACCATGAAACTGCTTCGAATCAGTTTAAAACAAAATCTACAGCCCAAAGAGTGAACCCCTGCCTTCCACTGACGTCACTTTTTCATTGTTGCCAGTAGAGACTTCGAGCTTGAAAAACACTGTGAGGACTAAAACTGTAAATTCAATAACTTTGCAAAAAAAAAACAATATTTTGACCTAATATTTGGGATACTATTTTCACAATGTTTGTTTAGCAAAATTTCAAGCAAATCGGAGACAATGAAAAAACCTGTGGAGTATCCCTTTAATAGCGTAGCATGCAGATCCATGTTTCACTACACCACGGCAGCAGGAATGTTGGCTCAGGGACTCTGTGAATAGCCTCTGCAAAACAATGGGTCTTTTGCAGCATAAAAACTTGAACGATGTGACAATAGGGGTTTGCCTACATTCTAACATCTTGTTTTTCTTTTTGTCACTGGGTGCAGCCCCTTCCGCTGCATCAGTCATAGGTTGGTTGCTGTTCGTTCAGCGAAATTGAGCTGAGACGTGCGTCTTCCGTTGCCCCTTTGCAGGCAACTGGAACGACCTGGCCGCGAGCGAGGACTGGAGCGAGGAGGACTGGAGTGGCCAGCTGGAGACGAAGGTGTTCACGGCCAGCAGCAGCAGCGGGGCTCCTCCGGCGCCTCCGGACACGGCCTCCATCATGCAGCTGCTCAAGGAGGTGCCCAACAGTGGTGGGGGGGAGGGCCCCTCCTCAGCCCCTCCGTCACAGCAGCAGCAGGCTCCCACGCTGAGCGTGGCCCAGTTCAACCAGCAGGCCACAGAGACCATCAAGGCGGCCGTCGGGGTGAGTGGCCCCTTCTCCCCAAGCGATTCCCTCCCTCTTTGGGGATCTTCTTGTCCTCGGGATTTCCGGACACAAAGCAGCGTTTAAGACAACTTGCAACACAGTATTGCTATACTCTGTTGTAAGTTAAATGCGAGTCCACCCACTTGCTCTCCAGCGCCAGGAGCTTGTCCAGCTTTTCTTGACCTGCAACAAAGTATTTATTTATTTTTTTATTTGAACATACTATCAGTCCCTTATGGGACCAAGATGGGGGTGATTCAAGGATTCACTCATTGTATATAACCGCCCAACCATTGCAGTCTGTGCTGCCCTGCACCGACATGAGCACAAGAGAAACAGTTGCACAATAAAAGTAACAGTAGTGAAATAATAGTAACACAACAAGCAGCCTGAGGCGCCACTGAGCGTCAAGAAATAAGTGATATGACTTCCAACCGACCGCATGCACCAACAGTGATTTCTGGTAATGCGCGCTGTCTGCAAAAAAAGCAAGTATCTAAAACATTCCTTATTAAACTTTCTTTCTTTTTTTTACATGCCGTCCATGCTTACTTGTGGTTACTCGTGACGTGTTTTTATCTAGATACCGATGCTTGTTAACAAGGACCAAATCAATGATAATACTGTAAAAAAGCTTCAACCTTTTTTGTTTTCTGCAGAGTTGGAGCAACGGTAAACTGGCTCTGTCGTAAAGGGGGGAAACCAAATCCTGTCTTCGGTAGCGGGAGTAAATAAAACGCATTGTGCGTCGCTGTATACTTTCCAGTTTTACACTTTCCAGTCCTTACGTACGGGTCCCAGATTTCGCATGCATATTCCAGCATCGGGGGAACTAACATTTTGTGTCCAATCAGCTTAGTCTCTTCTGACGCAAGTTTGAGGGTGCACCGGATAAATCCTGACCTTTTATTATATTTACCGATAACATTATCAATGTGCTTTGTCCATCTTAGGTCTGCAGTTATTGTGATGCCAAGATACTTGTATTCAGTGACGTTAGTTAAGGTAACCCTCGGAAGTGTGTAGCTAAACACTAAAGCCTGACGCTTCTGAGTTGTGGTCATACATAAGGTGTTTTATGTATTTAGCGATATTTACCATTTTGCGCACCAGTCGTTTATTTCAGACGTATATTTGTTTAGCCTCACTTGATTGGCGACAGACTTCATTTCAGTGTGGATAATACAAACGTCTGCAAACAATCTGGCTGGGATAGAGGAATCAACTATAAGGTCATTAAAGGGCAATTCCGGTCCATACTTTCGATTTTGGGATTGTGACTGTTTTTAGTGCAGTCAGCGTCCCTGAATTGCAAGGTGTAATTTTTTTCTCGTTATTGTGCATAGTTTTAAAGATATAAACGCCTCAAAGTATTGTTTGGGGCGCGGCCAACAAAACCGAAACTAGCCGCTCGAGGCCCCGGCAACACTGGGAATCAGCCGTTATGTGAACGTGACGTCATGATCGTTCTCGTTAAACGAGTACGCAGGCCGAGCGGCACCTACCTCTGTTGCGCTAGCCGTCTGAAGATCATAGGTCGGCATTTTGGGTCGCCCACACTCACCCTCACCCTCACAGCCATACTCACCCTCACAGCTACACTCACCTTCAGCCCCTCACTCACCCTCATCCTCACAGTCACTTTCACCTCCAGCCCTTCACTCACCCTCACTGAACTTCACGGCCCTCACGCACTCACCGTCCTCACGGCCCTCACAGCCCACACGCACTCATGGCCCTCACGCCACTCACCGCCTTCACGCACTCGTAGCCCTCACGCCACTCACCGCCCTCACCACCCTCACCGCCTTCACGCACTCATAGCCCTCACGCCACTCACCACCCTCACCGCCTTCACGCACTCATAGCCCTCACGCCACTCACCGCCCTCACGCACTTCTAGCCCTCACGCCACTCACCACCCTCACGCCCCTCACGCACTCATGGCCCTCACGCCACTCAGGCCAGCTTCAGATGGGGCAATTTCGCCCAGAAACTTGACGTCGCAACACCAGCAATACGGGCCGCCCGCGATCACACGCAGCAACCAATTGCTGCAGTTTTTGCCATCGTCATCATAAAATTTTATTTTTCTTGCACTATTTTGATGCATCTAAATCTCGTTAAGAATACTAATGCACCTTTCTGAAAGAGTTTACTTCCAAAAACGATCGATTTCAAATTAGAACCAAGTCTTTCGGTGTCATCATCTCCGGCACGAGGTATCACGTGAAAATTTTGCGTCCCTGATTAGATGCAGCCACTTCAAAAGTCTTTGTATTGCTTCAAGTTGCTTGCTTATTTCGAGCCGCACCTGATCTCAGCAATTCGTGTTGATCTAGGGAAAGCTAGAGAAGAACCCGCCATCAACAGCAAAATTGCTGAGAAAGATGCTCCGTCTGAAGGGGGCCTCACGCACTCACCGCCCTTACGCACTCATGGCCCTCACACCCCTCATGCACTCACTGCCCCTCACACCTCTCATGCCACTCACTGCACTCATGGCCCTCACACCCCTCACGCCACTCACACCCCTCACGCACTCATGGCCCTCATACCCCTCACCGCCCTCACGCCCCTCGCGCACTCATGGCCCTCATACCCCTCACCGCCCTCGCGGCCCTTGTGCACTCATGGTTCTCATACCCCTCACACCCCTCACCGCCCTCACACCCCTCGCGCACTCATGGCCCTCATGCCCCTCACCGCCCTCACGCCCCTCGCGCACTCATGGCCCTCATACCCCTCACCGCCCTCACATACTCACGGCCCTCACTCACCCTCACACTCATGAATTTTCCTGGTTCAGAAACTCACTCACCCTCACCTCACCTGTGAAGATGAGGGTGAGTGAGGGCCCTCATGAGTGAGGTTTGCCGAGGTATGCTGAAGATAGGAGGTAAGCAGATTTTTTTTTTAAATTCTGTATACCTTGTAGTTGTCCAGCATATGTAGCAAGAGTTAATGCGTATAAGGAGTATTCACTGGGCGCCATATTTGTGGGTGCTGTCTAGAGTGCATGCTCAGAACGAGCCCACATTAATAGGCTGCTAAGACCGGCAATCTTGATGGTGCGGAATACACGTGGCGAGAGAACTGTGGAAGCTCGCCATCAGCACGCACTCAGCAGTCGCGCACACAGCTATGACCGCCAGTGAATACTTCCTATACCTAAAAGCTAGCAACTGGAAAACCCGTGAACTCATACGGTGCCGTACTCGGCGGCCGCCATCGAGCGTGTGCTATGCCGTTCTCGTCCCTTGTATACCCAAAAGCTAGCGACGAGAAAACTAGTGAAGTCGTTCAGTGCCGTACTCGGCGGCTGTCGCCGTGTGCACGGTCTTCCGTACTTCTCGCTAGGCCTAAATTGTCATCGGGGCTCCGTGGATGAAGCGGCGTTCCTCTACGCCGCGCTGCCAGTGACATACATTACTGGGGGCCCTCTCGCTTTCGCACTGCGGGTCAGTCCCAGACACGAAGCTTTGAGGCTCTCCGGCGCAGGCCGCGGCGCTCGAACACACGTGTGCTGGGCTGTACACGTCTGTTTTTTCGTTCTTTTTACCTCGGGCGCATAAAAGCCGAAGTTCAAAGTCCACTAGTCGAACAGCGTTCACCCACCCCTTCTCCAAATTCCTGTCCGTTGGAAACTTGTGAAAAGCACCTTCGTTTTGAGCAGCGGGTTGTTTGAGCAGCCCACAGCGCTACAAGTTGCACTCGGCATCTTGCGAGGAGCAGCTGGGCACTCTTGGGCACGCCGAGTTGCTTGCTAAAATGTCTTGGAGTCCTCAAAAGCAGATAAACAAAAGGCTATACCGAAGCTACACGGGCTACAGATAAAAGCAATGGCTAAACACGCCAATTACAAGCCGAAGTAGTGGTGGTAGCGGCTCAAAGAAGTGCACTCCGTGCAACGCCCGGACCGGAGGAAAAAAAGAGAATGATACGGACGTCACGGCCCAATGTTGCTTTAGCGATCGGCAACCCGCTGGCCGCCCGCTAAGCAGCAGCGGCTCGCGGTGGGTCGCATTTTTATTATCGGCGTTAGTTAAGAATGCGGCGTCCCACGGACATAATATTTTGGCTGGGGTCGTATTTTGTGTCACTACAGCGATACCAGTAATTTATTTCATTTTGAGTTTTGGCCGGAGGTGCCCTTTAATATACAGAAGAAACAAGGGCCCAAGCACCGAGCTTTGAGGCACGCCCGACTCCACATCGCATTTCAGAGCTGTATTCATCAATACTTACAAATTGTTTGTGGTTGCTGGGAAGTGTTTCTATCTAGCAAACGGCATTACTATTTCCTAGTCTAAATGAATTATATCTATCTATCCCTTTCAACTGAGAACATCGCTGAGATAATGCACCATCTCTACAAGCTGCGTCACTGTCAATAGGCTCTCACGAAACCCGTGTTGGCATTCGCTCAGAAAATTGTTACAAGAAAAAAAACTTGTCTGACATGTTTCCAAAAAACATGTTTTAGAATTTTGCATGGTGTTGACGTTAAGGCAATGGGTTTATACTTAACGACAAAAATTTGTCGCAGCTTCTGCCCCGTTTGACTGCCTTATGTAGCGTCTCACGTCTCCGCTGTAGAAGAGAAGCTCAGCCAGTCGCGCAGTATGGATACATGACTGCACGATGGATGGTATGATGCTTGTCCAGATTGAAACGAGCAGGAGCGAGGATTGAACCTGCTGTGCAAGCTTTCTGCTCCACATGCTCGGAGCTGTGGTGCGCTGTCGTGCTTGAACAATTAAGAGTTGCCAGTCCCATGCTCGAGTAATTGTCTCCCGTGATGTTTCTAATACTTTCGTTCTCCTGAGCATCTTGCTGAATGAGAACATGTCTGACTGAGGAGACTGAAACTGGCACAGTGAGGCTCTCTGCTTGCCTCCGTTTCCATTATAGAGCAATGCTTCTCTGCTCAAGCCCCCTGCAACCAATCTCGCGGGTGCAGTGCCACCCAGTGCTCTTGCATAAGCGGAGGTAAAGCTAACAAAGCCGTTAGCTCACCTCTTCAGTATTTTTTTGGCGCGATGCATTTAGCTGTTGCAAATTTGCTGAATCTTTTTGACCTCTTGGGAAATCATTTTGCAGCGTCTATGGCACTTCATTTAGTTGAAATTCTCTAACCACTTTGGATTGGGTCTCCTACAATTGCCAACAACCATTGCAGTTTGTGTTCACATTTTTTGCAGTGCTAGGACAGTTTGTGGCCTTCTTTGGGCTATCCCAAATTGGGCTTCTTGTACCAGTTTTAGAATGGGATGCAGTTTAGGTAACTTTGTTGCGACCCAAGTTGGCCGCTGCCCCGCCTAGTGGCTTAGTACTCTTCAAGAAAAATTGCAGCACTCTCCTTGACGTTACCATTTCAGCAGCACGAATTTGTGTGCTAGACAGTACCTTGTTTTGCCTTCTAGAGTGACTGTGTTCGGAAAGTAGGTCGTCTGTTTCTTGCACAGGAGTTGCGGGGATGTCAAAACGACGCTGAGTTCTGTTTCACTTTGATTGAAAGGATAGTGGGTAGACCTCAATGCCAAGATGCCTCAAGGTCTATCCACTATGTTTTTTTCAATCGGCCAATAAGAGCTCGGCGTTCTGACATCATCGCAACCCCTGTGCAAGAAGCAGGCAAGCTTGCACTTCGCATAGGCTCTGCTTGCAGATCCAGAGTGTTGCGTTCCCTTTCCTTTTGCCGCCAACTGGCGGAAAGCGGTCACGTGTGCGAGCTGGATCCTGTCTTCATGTGAGAAAGCGAGCTTGCAGGTGCAGTTTCGGGCGGAGCATGTTTCTCGCTTTGCGCTTGCAAAATACAGTATAGACCACTTACAACGTAACCGCTTATAGTGCAGGACCGGGTAGAACGCGGCTTTTTTAAACCACCGGTTTGCCTCCCATAGAACTCCATGTAATTACATACCGCTTAAAATGCAGGCGCGCAAAGGGAAATACCGGTTATAGTGCGGTTTGTGCAACAGCCCGTCGACCGCCCGGCGCAGCAAACACGCTTCCCTGTGCAACACTAGATAACGGCGGTAGCCGCAAGCGGCACTCGCGGGGCAAGGAAGTTGCTCGAAGAAGCGAAGAGAGAGTCTTCAGTTGCCATAGCGACGGAGGGACGCACGCACGTGTCGATCACGTGCGTGCTTCCCTCCGCTGAGTTGGATGGTTGGAAACAACCGCAACGACAGACCAATCGCAGGTTGAAGAGAAGTGTTCGCGCGCGTTGCATGCCGGTCGCGGGCCGGCTTCTATTGGCAAACATAGCATCGGTTGTGATCGTCGACGTAGACGGCGTGGTGGAAGCTCATCGTTCCGCTTAAAAGCGCTATCCTTGACTGTGAATTTTCGTTATGTGTCGCTATGATAACCCACCACGTACTAGAAGGGAAGATCTACCGACCCGTGCGGCGATGTCGTGGCGGCACTCTCAAGGCGGCAGAAACGCCCATGTCGTCGTGTTTGTTTACTTCGACTGCAGTGGACCTTTCTAAGCATTTGTGTCCTCGATCATCGCCCGGATTTCTTATTTGGATCATTTCATGCCTGTGCTCAAGTTGAAGGTATTACTGGCGCGTACCATATAAAGGATGCGAATTTTCACGCGTTTTCATCACCGGAGAAAAGTGATTGGGGTTAGCAATCCTGAACGCTCGCAACGTCCGTCCGCAACCCACGATGAGGCTGCACCAGGTGAAAGTTGCTCATTTCTTTCAAAATGTGTGACACACGTGAGAGAGAAGTGTACTAGTCTGGTGAAATCAAGACTTTCCTCAAACTAAGCTTTATTTTTCATCTAGCATAAAGTAAATTATTTTACAAAGGTAGGGCATGTATTTTGGCCTGAAAAATTGATGTTTTGGTTATAGCGCGGTACCGCTTATAGTGCGGATTTTCGCTACTCCCGCGACATACGTTATATGCGGTCTACACTGTATAAATCCTCAGTAAAATCGAACCAATTGTAAGGTTCCTTGACCATTGAAAATTGTGTGTAGCCACTGGGTACAGTATAATCACTTTTTTTGTTATAACTCGAGCAATGTTTTAGAATATTGTTTTCAATGTGCGGGAAGCAGGCGACACTGAGGACGATCGCGTTACTTCACAGCCGTGCCTCCTGCAAAAACGACGGTCACTTTTCGCAGTGCTCAAAGCCAACATGGCCGCCCCGCGAGCATCATTCCGATAATCTGCTCCTCAAGCGGAGTATATACAGTTACTCAGTGACATCTTGGTCACATTTTCTGTCCGCAGTTTGGAGAGGGTGGTGGGGATTACCGGGACTACTCCCTCTCTTTACTTCCGGTTAATAGCTGGCCACCCGGAAAATATTTAGGCAGACCCTCGCTTCACATCTGAGGCAGGCTTTTCATTCTGAATTAGTCGGGGAATGCTTACGAGCATGTAAGAAACTGCTCGACCTCAGTTTAAGGGGAGGTTGAAAAAGCCTGGCCTGCTCAGTGCCTTGCTGCCGGTTCCCTCATTGATGTTGATTTCGATTTGCTCCCTCGCTCTCCCTTCCCAGGTGGGGTCGGTACGGAGCACGTATGCGGCTCCGTCCAGTGCAGTCCCCAGCGAGCCGGTGGCGTTAGTCCCTGCGGGTCCCAAGTCCGTGGCCGTTCCCCCCCGCACCAAGACACCCCGGGTGCGGGTGCCCCCTCCCTCCAAGGTGGGTCTCCCCCTCCTCTCTTTTCGACAACGGAGACACGAGTGTGTGTGCCGGTGACGACTTAACGTGGTTATTCTAACCTCACTAGCCCTGGAGAAAAGGAAATGGCAGTTCAGTGCAGTAATTGTGTAGTTGTCTGATATTTCTTTTTCCTTTTTTTGTTTACAATTTGTGGGAACAGAACCCTAGGCTCATTCAACATCTCGGCTGAAGTCTAGGACCTCCAGGAGGTTGAATCCTGACAGTTTTTTTTTAAAGCCCGCCGCCCCCATTTTTGGGCTGTGGTGTGGGCATGGCTACTTTTAGAACAACTTCCTGGAGACTTGGTAGGTCAGACCACAGTCCTTCAACATCCTACTGGTCATGAAACTTTGGCCAAAGTTTGGTATAGGGTTGATAGCTTCCGCTAGGGACGCTACCGTCATGGAGGGGGCATTCTCGTTCGGCCGCCGTGAGCCACCTCGAACTAGTAGTTACGCATAGTTTTAAAATAATTTCTCGCACGCCGATAATTTGTTGCGCTTGCATTTGTTCACTTTATGTAAGCGCCGTATGCAAGCTCAAAGAAAACAATGCTTTAATTGCGAAAAAGGGTTGGGCAGTTGAACGTACTGGTTCACAAAGTGTACAAAGCCGAAGGTGCTTACATTAACGAGAAATGTTGTCAGTGTGATGACGTGTTATCGAAATTCCGACACACGTGCGGTTTGCCAGACCCCCAGCAGTGCAGGCTAGATTGGTGGCTCCCTAGCCCCCTTGTTGATGCCACCACTGCACGTGTTTATGTACCAAGCTTTCTCATGGCGTTGCAGAGAAGTTCTGTGGCCAGTAGCGTATTGAACGACTCTGGTTAGGACTCGTGAAAACGTGTGTGCACCTTAATTCTGGTCTTTACCGGCCACGTATTCTATAGATACGTGTAAAATATTTTAAGAACAAGTAGCCATGCTCATGTGTGTACGCCGTGAATGGTTCATATGCATTACCGAGATTCCTGAACAGACCTTGGCAGGTTGTTGCGTGACCGAACAAGGTGGGTCTCTCCAGTGATGTTACTGAATACTTTCGTTCTCCTGATCAATGCAGCTGAATGAGAACCTGTTTTTACTGAGGAGAGATGCATGGGGAAAACGCCGGCAACCGCCAAGGTCTCTGCCCCTACGATCTGCGTAGGGTGCGGCTACGGGGGGGGTGGTAGCACCGTAGCTAGAGTAAGCACATGAGGCGATTCAAAATTACATCGTAGTGTCGCACCGTCCATTACTCTTTTTCTCCGCGGTCACAATTTTTTTTTCTTTTACCACGTTTTGATTGTTTGAAAAACGACTGGTTGTTTTCTGTAATTTTCTCTGTCTCTCACTCCAGCTTGTGGGCTCTCCAACTGGGGTCCGAGAAACTGTGGGGTTCATCAGCTAATTTCCTCAACTGTCCCTACTTGTTCATAAAGTGTTTCTTCCAGTTTGAACTATATATATATATATACAGTAATTCCCCTTTCTTACGAAGTAGGTTTTTTTTTTAATTGTCGCTTTTATTGAAGTTCAACATGGTTCCGCCTTAAATGCAGGCATTTTTAACCGGATTATTCCAAGCGTATCGGCGGCCGACCACGCTTACTACGAAGGCCACGGTGTCGAAAGCACGAGAGCGTACACGGAGGCCGAACTGGGAAAACGGAGTAAATGGGTGATGGAGGGCAGAGCACGCAGAACTGGAAGAGCAGCGCTTCCGATGCTGACGCGGGCAGTGAGCAGCATCAACGTTCCGACGCTACTCACGGCGCCTGCGGCCGACACTGCCCGACCCCTGTAGAAATTGGGTGAAGGGGGCGACGAGCAGGAGGAGATCATCTCTTCAGGAGCACCCGCCGCGAGTGCGTCGTATGGGATATTAGGAGTGTTTACCGAAAGTTACTTGGGTAGATCTGGGAGGTTAAGAAAACGGAGCGGCCCAACTCTAAAATTGCCAAAGAACTCGACATTCCGGCATCGGCTGTTTGACACTGTCCACCATTTAGCAGAACAAGCAAGGCATATAGGACGGGTTAAAGTAGTTTCTCATGCGGGAGAAAGCATGCCTGTGACCCAAAGATATGCTTGCCAGCTGCTTCGCACACGAGTTTTCTTTCATGAGCATGCTTGCCGAGCCGGTGTGCGATTTCCATTGCTGCAACGATCTCTGCGGGAGTGTGTGAAAGCATATTGGCAAAGCCACCGAGGATAGCTTTGATTCGTTTGCATTTGTCGATGCGGATGTTCCCGCGGATGCTGCGATCGTAGACCTTGTGTGCGACCAGGGTAAGCACAAAGAGACGTCGGAGGGGCACAACGGGAAACGCTGACGACTGCGGAGACCCGAAAGAGCCTTCGTCTGCTTCGAAAGGAAGTGGAGTGCAGCAGGGCTGACAGTGTTCTTGTGATGCCTGGAGCACTTCGAGGAGGACTGATGCTCGAATAAAATTATCGGCAAACTTCACTTAATTTTTTTTTTTTTTTTACTCGGTAAAGCTTTTCACCAGATGTTCATAACCAAGGTTTCTTCGGTTAAATATACAATCGGACTGTTCCACGGTGTTTACGTCCACTTTCAAGGCTGCTGACACCGTTTTTAGGGGCGAAGCTCCTTAGGGTCTAGCCTTGCCCGGCGTCTGTGCTCACATCGATTGCCATCCCATCTGTCTTCTTAAAAAAAAGAAAAAAATTTGTGCAGTCGAAAGGATTCGAACTTGTGCGGGGAGACCCCAATGGATTTCTAGTCCATCACCTTAACCACTCGGCCACGACTGCGGGTCAAGTTGGGGGCTCTGAGATGTGGTAGTAACTCAAGAGCTGGGGTTTCAGTCATGGGTGAAACGTTGCATGTAGCCGCTCAACGTCTATACAGGAGAGGGCACTGCGGTCAAATGCGTATATAATCGCGTTAAACTTCGCATGCCTTGGCTAATGAAGTCGGAAACGCAACCCGGAACTCAGCACTACCTATGAGCAATAAAAAATTTACAAAAATCAGCACTACCTATAAACAAAATCAGTATCATCAGCACTACCAGAGCTTCGCCCCAATCAACATCATTCACCACATGGAGATGCGGTCATTTTTTTTTTTTTTTTTTGCTCTATTGCTTTTATGGAATTACCGCTTGTATCAAATTTTTTGCCGTCCCATTGACTTCGTAATAATGAGGAATTACTGTGTATATTTATAACGGATCTGAGTTCCTAGTATATTATTGTATAAGGTGCGTTATGGTTTACAATGCCGTGACCAGGATTACCGATTAAGAGACGGGGGTTACTGAAAATAGAAAGAGCTCGATAACACTTGCTCTGGAGTCCTGTACCTTGGTGTTCGAATACCTTGCCCATCATGTCTCCACACGCATTACCGTGCGATTTGACTATGCGGGAGGGACTAGAATCTACTGAGGCGAGATTTCGAGCACTGCCCTTTGAAGTGCATTCCACAAGCCTCTGCCGCCGGTTCTCTTCGGAGGACTTTGCGAGCCCTCGGCACCCGTGCGTTTCAGATCCCGGAGTCTGCAGTGGTGATGCCAGACGATGCAGTGGTCTCGTCGCTGGACGTCCAGTTTGGTGGCCTGGAGTTTGGCACGGACACCTTCGACTTTGGGGCCTCGGACGGAATGGCCTCTGCCGCCGCCGCCGCTGCCGCGGCCTCCCACCAACCGGTGCCGGTGCAACAGGACCCGACGGGAGGGCAGGTCTCCTCGGCGGCCAGCTACCTCGACGCGCACTCTGTTGGGTGAGTGGGGGCCACGGTGCAGCTGTTCGCAGGAGAAGTTCACTTAGACATTGCGTGTAGCGGCCGACCTTGGTTTCTAATTAGTGTCGGCTTTTCTGAGCACGGAGCTCTACAAAATGTTTGGGGCCACAGCCGGCAGTATCTTTTCAGTGGGATAGCCTTAACTGTCCCATGGAGCGAACCGACGTCATCAGCTTTGAAACCATGCCAAACGTTGGCCAAACGGTACCTAAAATTCCCTTTCCCAATGGAGCGAAGTGACGCCGATTTCTGATGGATTATGCTCCCATTGGCTGGCGTGTCATCAAGGAACGAGGTTCCCATTGGCTCTCGTGCGGCGTAGTTCCAAAAAAAGCCACCAGAGAAGCCCTTTTCGTGAAGGTGCAGCGCAGACAAAGGCAGGGCTGCTGGTAATTTCGGTACAGGTGGGCAGGCAGACGCGTTACCGACAAGTTAATGATTATTTCTGCCGTTGTTTGTTAAAGGGATGCTGAACCGTAATTTGGATTTCTCAAAATAAGCTTGTAGAAGTGTTCAACAGGGCGCCATAAACCACGAAATATCACTCATATAACCATATATCGGGTGGATGGCCGTATTTCTGGAAAATAAAGGAGTGAATGAGAGAGAATGTTTATGTCATCTTATCGCAGAAGGGGTGGAAATAAGAATCGCGAGGTCAGGAGTCTTTTCGGCCTTGCGCAAGCGCGCTCTTCTTTTACAAGATACCGCTTTGAGTGACGCTTTTGGGATTTGTAGCGTCCCTCCTATGTACTCTGCGTTTTCAGAAATTTCATATTCGGTTCAGCATCCCTTTAAGGCCCGTTCACACTCTTGCGACCTGTTAAACCTGGGTTCCTTAAAACTTCTTAAACCTGAAAACACACTGGCGCCATCTATTGGGAACCAGTGTAAACTAGGCGGTCCGGCATTTTTTTTTTTTATTTCTCGCGCATTATCCTTTCTTTCTTGGCTTGAAAAACTTTTGTCAATGTTATAAACGAGCCTTTCTATGGGTATTACGCACATTTGACCTATGAAATCCCGCAAAACCTTCGCTCTTGTGAAATGCAGTTCCAGGGTCACCGCATAGATGGCGCCAGAATGCCCCGTGTGTTCCCTCATTCTAAAAACATTTAACAAGTTTTAAGAGATCTCGTCTCTCTCAGTCGTACTCGGTCGCAAAAGTGTGAACGGGCCTTTACTGTCAAGACCGGTTATTACGAAATAGCGGCTAGAGCGAAGCGATCACGATTTCCCATTCCCTTTTGCACTTCGTTGTAACCAAAGTTGGTTATAACGAAATAATCGAATATAGCAAAGTGATCTCTGATTCCCGTCCACTTCATTATAACTGGTCTCGACAGTAATGCAGATTCTATCATAATTAACCTAACTATACCTTCCCCTCATCATGACCGGGGTCCTCCATCATCTCTGCCGATCCACAAGGGGTGCCGACGGTCAAGAACCACCGCTGTAAATCATCCCATTTTCGCAGACTCTCTGTCCCGTGAATGTTACGAAGTGTAGGTGTGGGGAATACCTTGCAGGCACAAAATAGTTTCGTCGTATGAAGTGATGTGTTGAGTGTTCATTGGCCCGGTTTCCCCACGTCCCAGGAAGGGCAACGCGGGGACCGTGCCCGGCCCCATGGGCCCCGTCTCAGGTTCCGTCCAGGGGCTGGGGGCAAGCCAGGGGGTCGGCGGGGCCGGCGGTTCCCTCCACGGCAAGGACTCCGTGGGCGGCGCCCCCTCCTCTCTCTCCATGGGCCCCCCCGTGCTGTCCGGCAGCAGACCCCCCGGCATCCCCGCCCTGGGCTCCACGGGGGCCCCCAAGGAGGTGGGCCAGCAGTCTGGTCAAGGGGCCCCCGGCCTGGGGGGACCCGCCTCTGCAGCCTCTTCGGCCGCGCCCACGTCGGTCGCCGGGCAGAAGGTGCGGAACGTTGCTTTCCTCTCTTCCGCACGCGGGCGTGAAACATGGCCAGCTCGCGTGCCTCGGGTTCCTTTCGGCATGCAAATTGTGCTCCCTTTGCTTTGTTACGGTGCCCGTGCGCATCTTAGATAGGTATGTTTACCACGGCGTCATTTGTGGCCCCTCGATTTCTGCCCCACGACGTCGGGAAAAGTGTCGCACCACTGCCCGTCGCAATCGCAACGACGGCACAGCAACCAAGGTTGATACAGCACTGCTATAGGTCGCTGTTTAGCGCAACAGTTCGCGAAAGCTTCGGCAGTATAGACGCAGAGACAGCAGCAATGCTTACATTTTACCACTTCGTTTTTTTTTTCTTTCTTTTTTTCAGGTTTGTTTTCTTTTGTTAGGATTGTGACGTCCCAGAGCGTGGCACTCTAGCTCTTGTGACAAATTGCCACTTGTGCACGAGTAAATGTCAGTGTCTTTTGTCTTTTTAGTAAACGTGTTTCAAACAGAAAGCTTTGGTTCGGTGTCCTCCGATGATGTCATTGAAAACTTTCGTTCTCCTGAGCAGTGGAGCTGAATGAGAATGAGCATACTCGCTGAGGAGAGGTGCCTGCCAAAGCTTAGAGAGCCGTTTGTGGGTGCCAGTGAAAATAGCTTTTGTACAGTGTATTATGGGTTGTGTGTAGCATTCTCTCACACAGTACCAGAGTAAAGCTCTGGCACTTGTTCATTCATTCGATGCATGATCATTTGGGATGCTTTAAGTGGGTCCAAATCTTTCGTATGATAGTATCCAAAACTTTCAGACATGCATTTTTGCTGTAGCTGTATGTTGTATCTATACCTGACTATTATTTATCCATTGAATATGGCATTATCGTAGTAAGCTACAATTCATGAGATGATACCCGAGTCAACATTGTCACTTTGGTATTACTGATCTTTTGGGCGGGGAAGGACGAGGTAAGAAAAAGGAGGAAGAGGGACGTTACTATAAGATTTTTTAATTAGTCTGGAGTGCCTGCTTTTATTTCCCTCTGGCATTTTCTTTTTTTTAGCCCCAGTTCTCTGACGACCGTAGCTAAACACTTTTGGTAGAAGGTGTGGCTCATCACACTGGCTGTGGTCCCTCCCCACGCGTGGCAGGTGGGCGGAGTGATGGGGTCGGAGCACCTGCTGCTCCAGTCCCAGGGCGTCTCGGCTGAGCGGAGCAAGCCCGTGGCATCCTCGTCTGCGGCTGGCCCGCAGTCCAAGATGTACGGGCAGTCCGCCCAGAGGCCCTCCCAGGGAATGGACGGTGGGTCCGTTTTGCAATTTGCCATACTCTCTGTTTGGGAAGTGCAGAGTCTCCGGTGATGCCATTGTCAAACTTTCGTTCTCCTGAGCAGAAAGCTGAATGAGAACACAGATTGGACTGAGGAGATGGTTTGGGCACAAACTAAAGACCCCATTCAGGCTGCCTAGATTCCTCGCTTGGGAACTCGGCAGATATTCGGAGGCCCTTCGGCCGTGGTTGTATCTTTATCTAGCTCGTTTCCGACGTTCTGTCTACGCTCGGGTGTATGTGGACGTCTTTCTTGGAGAGATGGCTCGGCTCTCCCATTCGCTTTCCCGTATGACGTGCCTAGAGGAAATTGCAACTTACCAAAGTACCCCATCGAACGGCGATGGAGAGATTACACCTGGCCCCAGAGATGCGGTCTCTGCACTAGGTTCCGTAGACATTCGTTAAACCTAACAATCATTCGCTTTATTTTACCAATATGCATCTGCATACTCTGAAAAAAAAAAAAAAGAATGAGATGCACGAGAGCTGCTCCAGCTGCTCCAGCTTTGCAGGTGCTGGAGCGTGTTGCGTGCGAAACATTTGGAGCAGCGTTCTACAAGGAGCGCGCATGGTTTTCTTAGGTGGTGCGTCGGTGTCCAAGGGGGTGGGGGAGCAGCCCATGTACTCGTCGGCGGGGGGCGGCCACCACTACTCGTCGTCCTCGTACCAGCAGCCGGGGGGCAGCAAGGGGGGCCTGGTGGGCTCCTCCCCCTACGCCACCCTGGCCCACTCCCAGCAGGGCTTCGCCAACTCGGCCTCCTCCTCCGCGCAGCAGCACTACTACAGCCCACAGCAGTCTACGGCTACCTCCGCCTTCGGGCAGCAGCAGCAGAGCAACGGTAAGCGTGCCACGGGCATTCTTTGGAGCGGGTGGAGCTACACGCTCCTTTCACCCTTAAGCCGACGGTGTGGCAGGAGCTGCGTGCTCACCAAACCAGTCGACCGCCTCTCTTTCCTCACCTGACCCCACTCCCTGCACGTGACCACAGGCGGAAGAGGGATCACATTGCGAAACATGCAGCTGGTCCAACGAGCACATTGCCCCCGCTGCCTGTTAGCTTATCGGTAGGCAAAGTATGGATTTTTATGGCTTCCCAAATGTGGCCTTCCTGCCCATTCTGGCCTTGGGTTCACACGAAGGAGCTTCTTCCCGCTCTTTTCTTACGTCGCGCTTTGCTCGAACAGAGGCTTCAACAAGGGGTGTCGTTTCTTTTGGAAAAATATAGCGGATTCACCTCTTTTTGCGTCCGCCATTACGATTGTTGACAATAGACTACTTCCATAAAGCCCTGCATGCAACACGGCGCGCGTTGCACTCTGGGAACTAGTTGGCCAGGGAGGATGGTGGCATGGTTTCGGTTTCGATCGACACGTCAACAAGAGATCGTTTTCTGGTCCCGAGAGCGTCATTTGTGGTCTCTAAACTAACCTAAATTGCCAGACCTTGAATCTTTAGCACAAGCCTGAGACGTATAGCTTGTCTAACCACATGCTTGTTGTATTTTTGTACTTGAGCCTTCCTGTTAGCATTCCAATCGAGGTATGTGGACGAGCCAGTGCTGGGAATCTCGGCGCTGCGAAGCTTGGGGATCTTGCTTGTGTACGAATCAACAAGCTGTAGCAACCAATAAGTATGCATACATCGAGCTTGCGCCTTTACATTAGTGTTGTTGATCAGGAAGTTTGCTTGCTGCGTCCATAGACGAAATATTACGTTTTGCAATTACTGTTTTTGTTAGTATGCCTGAGTATGCGAGGTAAACCTTGGAGGCGCCACTGAAAAGCTAAATTTTAACACACTTCTTATCTCTTACTGACCCGCAGCACTGCACGAAGTGAATTCCCCACCCGCTTGCTTCCCACTAATATTCAACATCGCGTATGCGCATAGAGTTATCCTGCAATCATATAGGCGAATTCGCACATACAAACCGTTTTAAGAAAGCAAAAGTCGAGCACTTGTGTGAAGAATGTCGCACCAAAAGTCGAGCACTTGTGTGAAGAATGTCGCACCGTTCGCCGGAAGTCCACCGGACGGGCATGAACCCCTATGCTCACGCCCGTCCGGTACACGGTGCGACATTCTTCACACAAGTGCTCGAACAAATTCAAAGCACGTTTGACGGTTGCTAATGGCCATAATAGTTGTTATGTGTTTGTTTTCTTTCTGCCTGAGTATGCCGAGATCATTTCAGACACACCGTTCAGGCACAGATCTTGGGCGTCAGTAAAAACTCGTGCAAAAAGGCTTGGCGAGGGGTAGGCGATGCTTGTTAGGGCCTCCGTCGCAGCTAGCCGATCTCAGCGTTTGCGAAAAGTTAATCTTCTATCAGCATAAAATTTTAGTGGGAGATATAGGATGACACGAAGAAGGCATCATAGTAATTTTGTGCAGTAGTGAGGTCGAATTTATTGCGTTTCCTTAAAAATTTATGCGTAAATGCTGGGCTCAACTTTGATACCCTGTGAGGATGCGGGTCGCTTTCCGCCCAATGAGGTAACAAGAAACGGACGTTTGGCATAAAAAAAAAAAAAGTATGTGTAAGGCTCCATATGTATGAATTTCAGTTCTAGTTCACTGGTACTAGAGGGGATTATTGAAATTAAGCTCAAACATGCACTCGTGGGGTGAGGTGACTAAGCCACGACTTACTACGTTCGCATACGCACGCACAATATCCGGTGTTTTGGGAACCAAGGAAAGTGCTCCGGTCTTCATTTTGTATCGCTCGAGAATGAGTGTCAGATAACCGAAAACACAAGCAGTGCGTTCGGTCGCGGCGTGATAGCATGAGATGAAGCTGCTCAGTCGAAACCGAAACTGAGTGGCCAACTAGTTCCCAGAGTGCATTGCGCGGTATTTCGCCGCGATGGGGCGCGTCGGTTTTGGAAGTAGTCCATTTATCTGCACGGTAGGTGCTCTGCCTCCGGCGACACGTCAGCGCATGCGCGGCCGAGGCACGACAGGAGGCAAAGAGCATGTGATGTAGGTGCAGCCTCTATTGCCGTCGCTGCCTCTATAGATGGCATTTCCTTGTATTGAGTCTCTAATGCACTGCATCAGTTACTTGGGGGGGCATAGGCCCAGTCAGGCAGAAACACCTTTTGTCTCTACCTCCCTACCAGGGTTGGCCCCTGAGAAACCAGATAAACTTCAACTTGAATTGTGTCGTGCCGCACCTTTTTTGATTCCTCACCTGGCGCGATCTTTGCCCTGGTTGCGACTCTAAGGGCTGGACTGGGCAGCACTCGTGAAGTCCTCGGAGAGAGGCATGGAGTGCTCACTTGTGCCTGTCTGGTTGTTTCTGTGTGCAGGCTATCAGGGTTCGTTCCAGGGCAATGCATACTCGTCGGGGTCTAGCCAACAGCAGCAGCAGCAGGGGGGCTACGGAGTCTCTTCGAAACTGTCGGGCACGTCGGGATTGGGCTCTCACTCGGTCAAGGACTCTGTGCTGGAGGCTGCGCAACAGCAGCAGCAGCAGGTGACTGTGCCTCTTTAGACGGAAAGAGCCGTGTTTTTTACCGCGAGTGTCGAATCCCGGGGGCGGCTGAATATACGGTTGTTTTGGAGGCTCTAGGTATCGGCAGTATGAAAGAAAGAATTGATGCGGGAGGTGCGAAAATATTCAAAACTTCAAATAATCTGTTAGTAGTGTTTACCATCTGGTTCGGAACAAACTTGTACTGTTCGAAGTACAGTGAAACCTCGCTAATTCGGATCTCATGGGACCGGCAAAAATGTCAGAATTATCCAAAAGTCGAAATATTGAAAGGACAAAGAAAACTGCGGTAACGTTTCCTTGTTTCATACTTTTATTTTAAGAAGAAATTTCTTATTGCCGCCTGCTTTCTGGACGACATTTGGGCAGAGACGACAACTTTGCTTAGCGGGGTCAAGTCCTCCACCGCACCCGCACTGTCAGGAGCTGCACATCCCGTTCACTGACAATCCACCAAAGCAAGGCCTTTTCTAGTTTTGGGTGCACCACCCTCCGCAGCTGCTTTCTTTTCGCGTTGCACTTGTCGCTCTCGAAAGCCTACAATATCTCGGCCTCATTTTTCACGTACAAGGCCAAAGTTCTTCTCTTGACGCCGTCCCTCAAGGCGCTCAGCATTTCCACTTTGTCGCTAAATTCTTGGCCTGATACAGCTGCAACAGAAAAAGAGCAGCACAAGTAACAGATGACCGGAACGGCAAAATCGCGACACACGGTGCTATTGTTCCCGAGCGCGCTGATAGCGAGAGTGCCAGTCGCGTTGCGCGTTTCAACGCGGAGGTGGCCGGCGGAAAATTGAGGGACACTATAGCTGTTAAAATGGGGGTTTCGGGATAGGTCTCTTTCTGCTGGCCATGCTCGTGTTGAGGTGTGGAACGTGACTGTCACTCTCGCTATGGCGCGCGCGGGAACAACAGCACCGCATGTTGCGATTTTTCCGCTTCGGTCATCGCTCACACCAGAGCAAAACTGATGCGAAACACGGAAAACTGAAAAAGACAAGAATCGTGGGAAAAACCGGAGAGTCGCTTGTGCACCTTGTATGAATAACGGTCATACCCTTTGGAACGGACAGGAGCTTGCGCCACCTGCCGAATTGGTCCGAATTAGATATAGCGCACCGCACTGCCTCCAAATTAATGATTGTTTTGTGCCATTCACTAATACACACATTTGACGGGACGGGACCAAGTTTTCCGAATTAGCGGGGCTTGAATTAACGAGGTTTCACTGTATTTAGGGATCTTTTTAATATTCAAAAAAGGAAAATGTTTTCTGCGATTTTTCGAATCAAGCTTTGCTCCAGCGCATTCGTGTGGAGGGAGGTTGATCACTTTGTACCGGCACGTGCGCCTCAAGAATCTCTCTTTACTCCTGGATATGGAGACACTGCTGATGTGATCTTTGTTGGTTCAGTAAACGCCGGAAGCACGCCGACGCGTGACGGTAAAGTTTGAAGTGCACGAGCCGGTGCAAAGTGGTGAAGCTTGGCAGCAGAGCGCGGCTGCAATGCGGCGAAGCTTAAAGGCTGACCTAGAGAACCGTTTTCTGCCAGCCAAAAAGCTGGTTCCCAGTTTTCCTCTTTGCATTCCCTGTCACACTCTTCTCTCATCCTCTCACCACGGAACCGGGTCTCTGAGCTACTCCCCGTAGAGAGGAGGAGGGAAAGTCCCCTTTTCTCGAACGAAAAAAAAAAAAAAAGCAATTGAAGCAGATTTTTTTCTTTTCTGGCTGCTCGTTGACCTTTGGTGCAAGAAATTGTGAAATTATATGGACATCGGTAATCATCTTGGAATGTTAAGAAAGAAACCAACAAGTAGTACAAGGTTGCTAAGTTTTGAATCAAATAGCAGGAACTATTCACAAATAGTTTTAAATATTTGTGCACCTTTTTTTTTTTTAATAGAAGTAAGGAATAGAGGGGGAGATTGAAGTGGTGATAGCAGCTCGTGGTAATAGCTTTTAAACACTTCCAGTCCCGAACTCTGCAGCAGGTTTTGCGGCATCTGCGAGATTGAATCTGCACATTGTTTTTGAGAAATGGTTTTGCACCCACGCTGGAAGAAGGATGTGTAAGATTTTAAGAAATATATGCAGACCGGAAGTTGGCCAGGGCTACCGGATGGATGGCGACACTGAATTGGTTGCCAAACAAAAAAGGGGGCGAGCACACCCCGCTCACCCGATCTTCCCCGATCCACTTTGCAGCACACGTACGAGAACTCCCACGGGTCTGCGACGGGCGGAGGCCTCCCGTCGGGGCCGGCCTCCACACTGGCCACAACAGCCTCCTCCCTGGCGGGTGCCACTGCCACCACCTCTGTGCTCAAGAACTCTATGTCTGCCAGTGAGTGCTGCGGGATTGGCTTTGGACGGCATGGCGTCACAGTTGTCGTGCGCAGGTCCGAAGTCTGCGCAAACAGGAACTTGCCAATTCGCCGCGTGCGACTATTTCCGGGGTGGGTAAAGAGGACGTCGAGAAAGATTTGGGGGACCTAGAAAGATCTTTCTTGCTTCCTTAGAATGGACTTTGGGGTGTTGTCCTCCAGTACCCTGTTTGTTTGGCCGACGTTTCCCAATGCTACTCTAATTTGGTATACAGAAATTAATTTATTTTTAGATGCTGAAGAATGGTTGGCGTGCTATCTGGTGTCCATAATTAAAGCTGTCGTGGTTGTTGTGAAAGCTGTTGAGGTAATATCAGAAAAAGGGCCTATTTGTAGCTCTTTCCTAACTTTCTGACAGTTAAATCTTGTAACTTTCTTTGCAGTTTCCTTTTCAGAGGGTCTTTATAGGTCTTAGTACAAGTTTTGTTATGCTCTATGGTACAAATTATTGCTTATAGTTTTGTGAAGGGTGTTAATCATTACAGCTCGGTGCCAGGAGTAACAACTTGCTTGTGCATTGCAGCAGGCAAGACCCTGCCCAACTTGCCTCCCGGCGTGCCGGCTGCAATGCTGAGTCATCAGTACCTGGTGGGCAATGCAGCCATGCCCTTCTATGTGAGTGCCCTCAGTCGTCTTTCTTTACTGGGAAGTGGTGGTTGGGTTTGGCCGTAGCTTTGCTTGCACCTCAGTGATCTCCATGTTTTTGTAAGGGATGACAGCTCTGCACTCGGTAGATGCTAGTGTCGATTGTTGAGCAGACAGTAAACCTCGTCAGTTGCTTGGTTCTTTCATACTCAGCCAGAGCCCTGTTTAGGAAGCTCCCTTTGATTTTGAGATTATTTCTCACTTATTCCATTTGAGTCAAGGTTAGGCCTCGTGTTTTCTCAGTCAGAGAGGCTTTGGAGAGTGTTCGTTAGTTGAGTTGACCTCCCACTTCTGTAGCTGGTTTATTCTGACATTTTGAGCTTCTGTATTTGTGATAGAAGCAGCAATGATTGCGTGCAAACTAACGACATCTGACAATACCAACTTGGTACTGGCAACTCTCAATTGATTGAGTTACACCGGGAAAATGAAATATTTAGAGTAAAAGTAAATCGAGGTTGCTCGAGAGAACCAAGAGTCGTCGAGAGATTGGAACGCTTGAAATTCTTGTCTAGTGCAATGCACATAGAGGCCGTAGGAAAGCCACTGCCAATATCAGTTTGTTATATCTAGGATCAGTACCGTACACAAATGATGAAAGTTTAGCATCTGATAGCAACTGAGTATCCTGCACAATTCCTAGTAGTTCTTTTTCTTTTTGTGCAAGTGGTATCTTCATTGACATGTTTTGATAGTATATGTAAGTAGAACTTTGCGTATACGTTTTTCCGGCTGCTGAACTCGAACTATGAATATGTGCATCAATTCATTTGTTGCGGCCTGCCTTTCCGGTTGTTACGTACAAAAATGGCCACCTGACGCAACTGACAGAACGCACTGGCCTGCTCGGTATTGGCCACACTCTTTTGTTTTGCCCCCTCTCTTTTTTAAATCTTTATGCTCTGCCTCTTGCTTTGGCAGACATGACCTTGGACTAGGCTTGGAACTGATTCAGGCTTTGACAGTGGCCCATCCATCTTTCCGTTTCTCCCATCTTTGCACTTGTTCTTGGTTTCTCTGATGCTAATTTTATTTCACATGGAGTTTCGAGTTTGTGTCCTTTGGCAGTTATGGTGTCGTAGAAAAGGAAGGTGCTCACTTTTAGGGAGGTGTTTATACGAACATTTATTTTTCAACTTTTCCAACCTTGGCTGAAACTTGCCTGTTGGCCGGCCACACTGGTCAAGTCATCATCTTAACCTTCCGACTGTGATACCGGGATTGTTGCAAGGATAGAGCACACAATGATTAAATGGCAGTGGCTGTGATAAGAGATTGTCTCCTACTTCAGTAATTTCAAATTATTGTAATGTCGACCACATGGCTCCATGCTGTGGCATATGTGCTGCGCTGCTCACATCAAGTTTTGCAGCTTCAAATCGGTGTGCATCAACTTTTGCATAGACACGCACATCAACCTGTATTTGTGCAAATGCATTAGTTCACAGCTGTAAAAGTCCATGTGAAATAAATTTTGAGTTAATCTGTTAGGCCCCACCCCCCACCTTCCCAGAAACATTTCAGTATGTTTTCCCTAACCATCTTTTTTAACAATATTAACTGGGCTTTATTGTATTAGGTTTAGTATTTATCACACGCATCGCTTAGCATGTCGGGAAGCTATCGGCTTGTCCTAGCACGTTATTCCAAATTAGCTGACTCCTCAAGCTCGCTGGATTTGGGTGTTAGACTGGAGGATAGAGGTCTAGGCCATTGCTTTGCTCAGCTCTCTGAACTAAGTTGTAGCACCTGGTTTCCCCCCCCCCCTCCCCCAATGCTTTGTTAGCTCTTCCCATTGTTTTGACTAATGCATGGGTTTTTTTGGCAACTCTGACGATTTTGTGATATTTTATTGCTCAGTTATTGGCCTTGCATTTCGCTAGAAGGGTCTTTTGGTCTGGGTTGTAATGGTCGATGCAGTGGGTACTCTCTCCCAGTGCATTTGTTGTCATTTCTTGCTAGTTTGATGATCTACTGCCAACTGTTTTCTGGAGCATGACCAAACCTTTTTTTGTTTCTCCTTTTTTTTTCCTCCTTTTTGTTTTTCCTCCCCTTTTTTTCTGTCCTTTGGGGAACCTCTTTCTTTCTTTTCCCCCCGGAGCAGCAGCAGCCTTTGTATGGCTACGAAGACCTGCATCTGCTGCAGTCTAGAATGCAACCCCTGGTATGTCTCCTTGGTTCATGATTTTATCTTTTTTTTTTCTTTCTGTTCTCATATTTCTCCTCCTCCTGTATTTTTTTTCCTCTTTCCGTTTCTCCCTTTGCACCCCCTTCCCGCATCCATCCCTACACCCGCTTCCTTTTTTTTTTTTTCTTCTTTGCCCTTGTTTCTTGTTTGCTGCAGTCGTGTGGACAGGCTCTCCTCTCTATCGCTTCCGGTGTGCCTGTTTTGTTTGAGCAGCCAGATGACTGGCACCGTCGGTACCCCCCCTGCCTTGTGTTTTTCTGTGTGACCAAGCATTTTGTACTAACCACTGTCCCTGTGTCATGGGAGGAGGAGAAAGTCCTTTTGTTCTTCTTTATTTTTGCGAGGCTTTGCCACAAAGCTTTGGGCAGGCGTTACCAGTGGGAGCATGCGAGCTTACTGCTTGTCTCTCATGAAACTGCTGGATTCTGAGAGTATGTCTTCCTGCGGCGCAGCTCACTAAATCAGGGTGCTTACGTGCAGAAAACGCTTTTAACAGCAATCATTGAAATCCTAGGAAATTTTGGGCTTTCTGGGGAGGTCACTCGGAGAAATTCTAGGGAAGGTTTGCTTTTTCAAGAGTTCTCTTTAAAAAAAATGCTTAGGAATACAGTGTTTTTTAGGGGAATTCCGGATTTACTAGAAAATTTACTCGGGAATGTTATGGAATATTTGGATTTTCTAGGGAATTCTGGGACATATACGGATTTGGGCAAAACTTAGTGGGAGTCGGGTGAAGATTTGTGAACAGATGATACTGCATTGCATGAGTTTTCAGCTCCTTTTGAGAGGAATCAAAGCAAATGTTAGGGTGTTGCTGTAGAACCTCCGTTTGGTAGCAACTGTTGTAGCAAAAGGATGAAAGCAGTAAGGCAAAGTTGAACTACACTCGTAATGGTGTTGGAAGCGTTAAAAGTATTCACATCGAGACGTTGGGAATGTTTTGTTGTTTTTTTGTGTAGAAAGGAGGCTTACTGTATGGAAAGAATTATTTTGTAGCTGCACCTGTAGCCCCTAATAAGGATGTCGTGATTTCGAGCGTTGCTGTCCGTACTGAAGGTTTTAAATGTTTGCTCATGCCAGGTTAATGGGGAAATTCTGGAATTTAGTCACGGTAAGCACCCTGCGAAAGTAAGTTGACTTGCATTTGTTCCTGCCGGCTGTTGACCTGCTTGCCTGAAGCTTTGATGCGAAGCCTTTCTCACGACATTAGTGTGGTCCGTTCTTAACCTAAAGGGAACACTCTGGTCGCTTTTCACCCAAGCCTCGGGATTCTGCTGCACGGTCATCTGTGCCCATTTTGTGCAGTTTACCGTGGCAGGCTGGGAAGGCTGGAGTTGTCCCTTCAACCCTGTTTGAAACTGGTTCAGTAGACAATTCCGAAGGTGTGAAGGGTCTCCGTATGTTGTGCATCGCAAGGGTCGCGCAGCACGAAGTGCGCCGCAGCTTTTTTTCTGGAAGGGGGGAAATTGAGTGCCGAGGTGGCCAAGTAATGAGGCGCTTGCAGTGGGCACTGTTTTCTTTTTTAAACGACCTGTCGGTGTTTTTGTGGCAGAAAATTGGGAGGGTGGTGTCGTGCAGCCTGCTTCACTGTTCACTGACAGTATTTTAGACCTCGGTCGATCGACATCTTTGGTGTTTCGGTTCGGTAGCGCACGCTTTAGTGGTGCGTTGTGCACCTGTCTGCTTTAGTTTCGGGGACGTCGGGTGCGGTACTTGGAATGAGGGCTGCTACGCTCAACATCTGGAATACCGGATTGTAGTCTGTAAAGTGCAGTTTACTGGGGCTGGGGGGTCCCATGGAGCAAACCGGCATTGACAGCTTTTGAAGCCGTGCCAAGCCTAAATTCACCCGTCCCATAGAGCAAAGCCTTTAGTATGTAGCAGCGAATCGATAGAAAACTCCCATTGATTGACGCGCGGCATATTTCCAAGGAACGCCACCCCACGGCATGGCACAGCGGCCCGGCCATCGATAAGAGGGAGAGGGTGGCCGGGCTGTGCAGAGCGGTTGGTTGCAGAGTCCACTTGGGCAGCCTACGCAGAGGTTGCCCGGCCAGGCTCAGCGCGGCTTGTAGGAGTACGCTATGTATACCAATGCTTTCGCATTCCTACAGAATAACTATCTTAAATGTCTTTGTAGTTTCTTTGTTTTTTTTTCTGTATGAGTGCAAAGGTAGTCCCTTAAGTTGGGTGACAGGCTGCTTGTGTAGTTTCTGTATTGAAAGTTTTGTCTTGGTGTGTCTTTGCTTGAACTGTCCTGCAATAGCCGTTTCCCAATTGCAAATGCCCCAACCTGTTTAAACCATCCAGACTTTAACGACGCTGGTGGCACGAGTAGCGAAAAGCATTTTATTGGATACCTGCCAACTCTACCCGAATCGTCCTGGAGCCTTCCAAATATCGGCCACATCTCCCGATTGTACAAGGACATAACCACAAATCTAAAAAAAAAGATATTTTTTTTTTGTTTTCATGTGCGAGTTACTTTGGAGTAGGTCTAGGCGGTCCAGGTTTCCCCGGCAGGTCGTCACGTGACAACTGGGGTAGATGCGAGTTACTTGAGTGTTAGACTAGGTCACTCCGACGGGTACATTTTCATTACTCCAACATTGACTTCGACATCGCAGTAGATGTTCGAGATTTCCGTTGGCCAAGATACGAAACCTTGTCCCATGTGATCTGTGTGCTCCGCAGTGCACTGGTTGTACTAGGCTTAGACAGCCGACCGAAGCAGGAACGAAGTTTTGAACATGGAACTGCCAGAACACGTTGGGGCTTTTCCTTTCTGCTTCCGCATTTCGTTTGAGCTATGGCGCTTTCTAAAGCCAAAAAGAAGTATGTGCAAGTGTTTTTATGTTCTACACGGCCGAGTTTCCGTCCTTCGTCTCGTCACGAAAAGGTGACAAGTTCGGTTTCTGTATGACTTGCGGCTGTGATGTGAGCATACACGTGATTGAAACCTGAGACTGGTTTGAAAAACGGGAACTTGTGAAGTAGGAAGAAAAAGGGACAGACAACATCTCAAACTTGGCTAAAAACTTCATTGCCTCTACGCACGGCAGGAAGACCAAGATCAAGGTTCAAATCTCCTCACAAAAGCACTAAAACTACCTTCGTGCCGCAGAAAAGCAGGGAAGTATCGGCAGTTTTCTTCAAAGTAACTGAAAACGGCGAGATCCGAGCCAGGTGCTTGATCACAGGTTTTCTTGATGAACACAATCTGCCGCTGAGCGTGAGTGATCACGCCGAACCGTTGTTTCCGAAGTGTGACGACGCAAAGCGCTATGGATGTGGATGCACAAAAACAACTGCCATCATCGGGGAAACGGCAACTTATGCATCGCGCCGCATCCTCGCTTCGCCGTAGGACCTCTATCTGCCAGAAAATCCCAGCCGAGTACAAAGAGAAGCCAACAGCATTTCAGTGCCATGAAATCGCCTTGCACAGGCAGCATAACTACATAATTGGTCAGATCAACAATGCCGACGAAGCTCCAACATTCCCGGACATGCCATCTAATTATGCCTTGGACGTTTGTGGTAGCAAGGAAGTGCACCTGCGTACGACGGGCACCGAGAAGACTCTAGTCACGGCTATGCTTGCATGTACGGCCGACGCACACAAGCTGCCGTCCTTCCTCATCTTCGAGAGAAAGAAGATTCCGAAGAACGAGACCTTCCCTCCGCGCATGCACATCGGGTGCAGCAAGGAAGGCTGGAAGGACAGCGCGATGATGCGCACTTGGCTTTGCATTGTGTGGGACAATCGTATGGGTGCTTCGTTAAAGACTCCTTCAACGCTTGTGCTGAATGTGTTCAGGGGTCAGTTAACGGACAAAGTGAAAATGCAAACAGGGAGGCCAAGAGCGACCTGGTGGCATTGCATCGCAGCTTAAGCCCCTGGATGTCTGCATCAACAAACGACTCCTGGAGCACGTGCGAAGTGAGTATGGGAAGTGGATTGCAGAGAACAAGGAGCTCTTGCTGTCGGGACGCATCAAACTGGCGTCAAGTCGCGTAGTGGATAGCAAGGGCGTGGGAGGCTATGCCACGCTCAGTTGTGGCATACGCGTTTTTCGAGTGTTGCCTCTCGCAACATCGATGGTACCGAGGACGGCGCTATGCTCACAGACAGTGACAAGGAGCTGAGCTGCGACGACGAGTAGAAAGAAAATTTGTATGTCAACCCCTTGGCCTCTTTTCTTCTGCTTTACATGCCCTTGGTCAGTTTGTGTTATATCGTATATCTTTTTTTATTTTTAAGGTATCAAAACTTTTTTTCTTTTTTTTTGCATTTGCTAAGTTGTGTTTCTTTTGTTGACTATGCCTTCTATTGGCAATCCATAAGAGTAACCAACCCGGTACCAGGACACTTCTTGAGAGCTGCCATTAAAATAATTTGCATTTATGCTGTTTGCTTTTTTATGCATTGGGCTGTGTTATGTCTAAAGGAGCTGTGCAACGATTTTAACGTCGAAAGAATTTGCATTTTCTCCTTTTGATATTGTTTATTTTGTCACAAAGGACAGAAAACTCACCTTTTTCCTTTGTAATGTTGCGATTCCGCCGCATAATCGCGAGGCAAAAATTTTAAAATTCCCGACCTGAAGCTGCGAGCGGCAGCCATGAGAACCACGTGGCATGACGTCATAGGGGGACTTGTAAAAAGATAGCAAGTTGCGCAAATACCTGCTCGATAAAAGGTAATTTTTCTATAAGTCTTGTCGTTGAAACATAAATATAAATGCGTAAAAAAAACTGGTGTCGACAGACTTTCATTATACTGAGTTTTAGCAGCACCATTTATCCGAGGTCAACAAAACTCGGCTCTATCTGCTACTGCGAACAGTTGCCAGAAGCCGGAGGGGGACGGGGCAGAGACTTTTCTGAGAGTACTAGACATGTCAGCTTGACCCGTGAGGAGCGGCTGATCTACATTTCACGACAGACATCAACTTGGTGTATGGCCTTTTCTTGAAGAGTGTGATACCTGTTCATGGAAAAGCCAACTGCCAACTTGAAATCACAGGCACCCCAAGTTCATCTGCTGCAGTCCCTGTTGGTGCAGAGGAACCTTATGACCGGTTTTGTCCTGCCCTCGGCCATGAAGGCCTGCAGTTCACAACAGGAAGTTCTCTACCAAGACTTTAAGAACCAAAAAGGCAACAAAGATCTGGCTCTTGGGAGCTGCACATTGCCTGTTGTGGAAGGGCTACCTACCAGCGAGAAGCAGCAGTTTCTTTCTCCTGTTCGTCAGTACTTTTGTTGTGGCATGTGACTACATCGGACATAAATTTCCACTTGAGAATGAAACCCTGGAAAAGGCAGTAGTTGCCAATTTAAAGTTTCTGAGCAACGTGTTTTTCAGGAGTCTTCTTCATTAAGTCCTTCCGACAACTTTTGCCCTTGGAAAAGAACGAGTCAAGAGAAGAGGCCTTTGGATGCCTTGGAAGTGGAATTTGCGGAGCTGCAGGCACTTGATCTTTCTAATGACATCTTAAATGAAGACGAGTGACGTTTGGTGGTCAGAAGTGGGGAGAATGACCAGCATTTATGGTAGACTGAAGTTTGGCGAAGTGGCAAGACTGACGGCTGCAAGTACCTACTCACCATACCAGATAGCAATGCTGAATGTGAACGAAACTTCAGCACGGTGAAAAAGACAAGAATCGAATTCAGATAATCTATAACAAGACTCTTGGAGACCTCCTCGTGGTAAAGGGCCACCAAGCTTGACATTGTTTTGAACTGATATATTCCGACAAGTTCCTGAAGCTGGCGAAATCTTCAATGGCGAGGTCTCTTCAAAAGTAAAGAAGTTGAGCCCTTTTTTCTTACAAGAATATTGGAAACTTAGTCTTAGTCATTCAGATGCTGCTCGAAACGATCATACTTTGAAGAGTTTCTAATTCTAAAGCAAGATCGCTTAAATATAAAATTGTGGGACCCCCCCCCCTTTACCGTAGAATACCGCGCATCCACTCATTCCACAATAAGCGCCCATATCCAAATTTCTAAGATATGAAAAAATATACACAGTACATTTATATTTAAAATTGATGACCGGACAAGCGCCCATCCCCCATTTTTTCGCGATTATCTCTAAATTTTGAGTGGGCGCTTGCCCGGTATTTTACGGTATGTTTTTTTTCTTGTCAGTCTCCCTAATTTCTACATTGCTGGGTTGGCAGGTATGCAAATGTAGCCATGAACCCCCACTGAAACTAACACCTAGGTTCATTTTATGTCCTCCGTACAGATAATGTTTGTCCTTGTAAGCGAGGCTACCGAATGAGAAAGTATTTAATTTTTAATAGACCACATCAAGCTTTCTTTATTGGCAGCGAGTGTCATCAGTCTTGATTTGTGTAAAAAATTGTAATGCATCTAGCATACTGGTAATGCACGGTATCAGGCACTTTCAATTCATGCCCAGTGCCGCGAGCGTATCGCGTGACCACGCGCCCTAGAGCTCGCCGCGCCCCGCTTGGGGGTCACGTGACACTAGGACAGCATTGGATCGACTTCGATGGCTCGTGAAGTCATCTACGAGCAGAGTATAGCTTAGTGGCGTGCCCATTGCAATCTAGCCGTAGACCTGGCAAGTTTGGCACTGTTGCGTTACTCTGTCCGTATGCCCCGTGGGGGGGCTTTGGGGGCTCTCCATTTGAAATGCCTGGTCCCCCCTCCCCCCGTTGTCTCTTCCTCCCCCGCTCCCTTGGCAGAGCTACTACGACATGCAGTTTCAAGTACCTACCACAAGCCTCACCGGCAGGGACCTGACGTTGAACAACATGGCCTACGCCGGTGAGTCTTCCTCTTTTTTGTCACGTCTGGAGGGTCGCAGACTGCGAGGAAAGTGGGGGAGCTCTGTCGTCCTTTTGCTAGTGTAAAATCTGAGTACTGTTAATCAAGGACGAATGCCAGCTTTTGGCAATGGGAGAGGTTTAAACTGCCAGCGCCTGTGTCAGTGTCCCTTCTGGTTCTTGATGTACAAGTCACAAACATTTTTTTTTTTTAAGTACTGCACTCAGAAAGTGCACATTTATATAGTTACATTTATTCGAAGGTTCATATCCAAGCTGCTTGCAAGCATGTTTTGAAAAGCTGTTCCTGTTCCCACAACTCGTATGTTTTGTCACAACTCAAAGTTTTGCATGTGGCATCCTTTGATCTAAAACTAAGGTCTGAACACTTCTTTCAGGATGTAAAGGGACACTGACAGGGTATTTATGCTTGCAAAGTTTTTGTTTGAACATGACCTATAAGAGTAACTACCCAGAACTAAATTTGCTGCTCAAAATTTGTTTTCTTTCCGCCCAAAAACAGCCGATCGATAATGGGCTGGTTTCAGTCGCGCTCACTCTCTTTCCCATGGTCTTGTGGCATACGAACTATGTGTGCCAAATATATTCAAAGTTGTGGGGCATCAAGGCGCACGCACGTTCAATGTTAAAGAGTAGAAAATATTATCAACCTAATTGTTGTGTCCTCCACAAAAATGCTAATACATTGATCGCAAAAAAAAAAAAATGTTACACTAATCCCAGGGAGTACATAACACGTCATTCTCAATATGGCGACGTACCACGGGCTGGACGACGTGATTGCCTCACTAGGCGGACCAACTTTGCAACGTATGTGAGGCCGCTACTTCGGAACTGTCATTCGTGGTGCCGGCCAATTGATCTTCAAGCGCAGAATATTGAGTGGAATGTGACATAAGTGCGAAACAATTGCACAACAAATAGTGCACTCAAGTTTGTAGTCGTCGTCGTCTGCTTCACACCCCCAGAGTAGAGGAGAGAACTCGGTCGGGTGTATCCACGTAATTTCCGGCCATGAGCTTCCGTGCTCGTGTTTTGGTTTTGTGCAATTAAGCTAAACACTTTTTGGGGGGTGTCAGTGTCCCTTTAATGGTCATATTAAACCCTGAAATTTCAACTGCACTAATATCTCTAGAAGATGTTATCTGAAGTTGTCTAGCCCCCAACACGAGCTTTCTACCTCTGACATTGCTTTGGCATTTCTTGAGTCTCAAGCGTGCACGTGTGGCTCAAGCACAGCGGGAGGCAACGAGCCACTGCCGGAGGCCAGGCATTCGAGAGAGATGCCCTGCCATTCTCAGTCTGCCTGCCGGCGACTATGGCTTCAAGTTGCCACAGCTGGCGTCGCGATCGTAGGAGCGGTCGCACCTTTCGCGACATTGTCGACCTTGGGAACGAAGCGGGGGGGGGGGGGGAGCAATGCATTGTCCTCGGAGCGTGTGGTTTGCACAAACTGTAGCAGTGGGGTGTCGTTGCGCCGCACTGCGCCTGCGGGCCGTCCGTGAGCATTTGGCGTGGCTTGTGCAGAGGCCAAGTTTGGGCGGGGGGAGAGCAGCGAGAGCTCCCCCGGAGGAGCGGCGGGGGGCCCCGGGGCCAGCCAGGGGCAGCAGCACGCGGGGGGCGTGGGGGCAGCCGGGGCGGGGGCCGCCCCGGGGGGCTCCCAGCAGCAGCAGCAGGCGGCGGGCCAGCCCTTCCTCAACGCCCTGCCTCCCCCCTACGGCTACTACTTCACCGGGATGCCCGGCTCCATCCACCACTACGGGCCGCCGCCCATGTTTCCCGTGAGTCTCTGCGGCCGCCTCCCGGGCAAAGTGGTTGCATGGGATCGACGTCGGTGATTGCTGGGAAAACGGCGCAACTGAGAATGTTTCAACTCAATATTTTTGTATTTTAGTCTTTCTTAGTTACCAGCTGTAAATTTCTTTGTGCCTGTATGTTGTTCAGTGGAGATTGAATCCTGCCATAGGGAAATTGTGAGAGTGAACATGCTTTCGAGTGAAAGCTCATTGATTGTGATTCACTGTGCAGGTACCTCCAGCGACCAATGCCCATGGCCCCACGACAAATGCGCAGTTTCAGAAAGCCAATGCGTACGCCTCGCACACATTCGCCTCTGGTGAGTTCCGTTCCAGGCCCTCTCTCCTGACTTGGGATTTGTCCATTTGTGGAGTCTTTTCTGTTTGATCATTTGCATCTATAGGCTTGCCGGTGCAGCTTGCAGCTTCTAAGGAAAGCAAGAAACCTCAAATTCCAACTAATTTTTACAGCAAAGTTGTTATACGCTAGGATCTGGGAAGAAATGGGTCTTCGATGTTGACAGAAAACTCCCCATTGGTCGTGGCAAGTATGAGTAAATAAAAATAAAAAGGGGGCAACCAGTGTGAGTCAGCCTTCCTTGGCATTGTTAAATACAGTCTAAGCTCATTATAACAGACCTTGATTTTGACGAAGATTTCGGTCTGTTGTAAAAGGAGTATGTTGTATGCAGATAGGAAGTTGAGTGAATGCTGCATAGACGAACGCCAACCGAAATTAAAGAAATTGGTATGCTATATCCAAATGTCTGTTGTAACCAGGTCTGTTATAATTAGCTTAGACTGTAGTGAGGTCCTGATCCCTTATCTCTAGGCATCGACCTCAAGGTCGTCCTAAAAGTCGTCCTCGAGGTCGTCCTAACCAGTGTCCTCAAGGTCGTCTTAGACATCGTAAAGAACAGCTTCACTGGTCTTCCATCTTCAGATGAAGTAGAAGGGCTCTACAATTTTTTTTGTTTTTGTTTTTTTCCCCAAATAGGGTTAAACTGAGCTGTGTTCCAAAGCATGTTTTTGTTGTGGGCAGTAATGTGCGACTCTATCCACCTGGATTTGCTTTGTTCTTCTAGTGTAATAATTTTATAAGCCAAGGTCATTTCTGAGCATTTATTATTACATTTTGATCACTGGGACTTCGCCTTGCGGCGCATCATTGCCGATACAAATCCCAAGGACATGTTCAAGCTACTGTTTTTATGGTATAAATATTGGACGTAGTATGTAACCTTGTGTTTGTCCCAGATCTTGCATTAGTAGGAGAACTAGTAGGACGGGACAAATCATTACTGAATTCTTCACCTGTCACTGACCTCAGACGCATTACTCTTGCATCCTTCTGCGATCCCGTGTGCTTGCTGATGAGTGAGAATAGTCCTCGGGCGGTAGTTTGAGCGAGCAGACTGGGATCTGGTGGGATGGGTTGCTTGTGCCCTATGCAGGAGGGTATGAGGGCCTGACGCAGACCCCGGACTACGCCAAAGGTGCCTACGGAGCGGGCTCCCAGGGACAGGCCAAGGGGATCCCCGGATCGTGTGAGTAGGGACTCCCCCAGTGCACCCCAGTGGTCTGTGTTTCAGTTCCTCGTGTGAGTGAAGTGTGCGAGAGCATTTCCCGCCCCCTTGCCGCTTGCGGAGAGAGACTTTCTGGTGGCAGGATTGGGAGGGACAAGCGAAAGAGAGAGAGAGAGATGTGGGGAGGGAAGAGGAGGGATGCAGAGGAAGGCTAGCCAGTGCCTGCCTTGGTGGGGGAGGGAAGGGGACTGGGAAAGGGAAGGGTGGGAGGGGGGAGGGAGGGGCAGGCGGAGCCGACAGAAAAGCCCTGTGTCTTTCTTGCAGTGGGTTCGGCTGACGCATCCAGGTCAGGGCACGCTAGAACCCACCCCCATTTAGCAAAGGTACTGACCCCACGGTTTCTCCTCTGTGTTCCTCCACATGCTCTCTCTCTCTCTCTCTGCTCTTGATCCTCTCTCGTCTGCCCTGCATCCCCCTTCTCTCGCTTGCTCTCTTTCTGTCTCTCTCTCTCTGTCTCTCTCTCTGCTGAACTCAGGATGTGCTCTCTACTGTCTGTTTCTGAAAGGTTCCCTCAACCTCTATCTGTGTTCACTTTTTTTTTTTTCCTCCTCCTTTCTGCACTTGTGAAGTGAAAGCCCCTTTTTACTTTGGAATTATCTTTAGAGTGTGGTTTTTTGCTGCAACAAGCTTTGCGCCTTGATGATGCCAGTCTTTGTGACAGAGCAGGCTTGTTTGAGCTTTTTTGTTGCATTTGTAGAATCTGCAACAGTGCATGTGTTATTTTGAGGGCTGGAATGCAACAAAATAGGTGACTGCATGGCTCAAGGTAGGTTGCAGATGTGCTCGTTTCGTGTGGGGCTTTGGCCTTTCGATTTCTTTAGTGCGAGTTGGAAATCTGGATGAGAAGTTGCTCCAGCCAGCCCGTTTTCTTTGGATGTCCGTTTTACGATGAGCAAGGTCGGACTGCCGCTCGCTCGTACCTTGAGGAACCGTAGATGAAAGATGATGCTGTGGCGTGTTATGATTGTCGATCATAACGAACCTCAGCATAACAGAGGCTGACAGCCAGAAATATAGATCTTCTCTAAAGTCCTTTCTAGCATAGCAGTCTTTTGAATGCTTTGCACTGCACAAACAATAGAAAGATCGGGGGGATGGATTGCATTCCATCTCCTCGACGGTGCATACTTGAAGGAAGCGGAAAGCCTTAAACATGCTTTTTCGATTTTTGGCTGAGCGTCTTTGGAATGGAGTTGGCTAGCGAGGTGAGAGGTACGATGCCCGGGCGGTATGGTGACGGGCCACCCCCTCCCCCCTCCCTCTGCCCCCTTTCGCAGTCTTTTGAGAAGCCCGGATTCCTGGCCGTGACAGCACCAGCGCCGCCCCAACAGCAGCCTCCTCCGCCATCGTCGTCTAACCCTTCGTCCTCTTCCTCGTACCCGGCCTTTGTGCCCCCCCGGGCGTCCCCTCCCTCCATGGCCAAGCAGCACCACCAGCTACGCCAGGCATACCCCTTCTGGGGGAACTGAAGGGACCTGTCCCCTCCTTCCCTGCTCTCCCACACTTGTTTGTCCCCCCCCCCCCAATCCCCGTTTGTCAAGCCACTCGGAACTGCGCGTGACACCGTCGGCAGTGGTCTTTGGGACCTGGGCAATCACTTACCTCGTGTTCTTCTTCTTCTTCTTCTTCTTCTTTTTTTTTTTTTTTTTTTTTTAGTGGTTTATCTATCATTGGGTGACCCACTTTCAGAGACTCTCCTCATGGTCCCCCTGTGACTTTTCTTGAAACAAAGCATTGCTCTTCTTTTTATATCTAGATTTGCTCATTATTATTGTTTTTTTGTTTTGTTTTTTTTTTCCTTAAAGCTAGTGGCAGAAGCCGTCGGATTGCAGTTCGTAAACGCTTCGGCACTCGGCTCCCAGGTTGTGTGCATGCGTGTGTAGCCCTCTCACCTTTGTAGGGAGAGGGGGGGGTTGAGGGTGGTTGGTGACGTCTGCAATCGTGCACCGGTGAGGCGTGCGGGCCTCGCCACATTCCTGGTGATTGGAGTGTATAAGGCTCGTGCCGAGAGGGAGAATCGCAGGATCGGGGAGGGGGGTTGTGGTGTGCAGTTCAGCTCTGTGTGTGTGTGCGTGACTGTATTTAAAGTTCTGACTCTCTTCGGTGTCTTCTCTTTTATTCCTCTAGTTTTAAAGCGAAAGGTATTTTGCTGCCTCATGGACTCCTGTGTTTTTTTTCTCGTTTGATTCGCTTCATTATTTTTACTTTTTTGGGGGGGCGGAGGGGGGGAGCCTTCTGCCATCCAAAGAACTTTTTTTTAAGGAAGTTTTTTTTTTTTTTTTTGTCTTTTGCATTTTATCATTTATTACATTTTGCTCTCATTTGGTTTGAGTTTAAAACATCCGGAGTGGGAAGCTCTGCTGGAAGCAGTTCTTCTACCTCAAAAGCGGCAGCCTGGGATGGCTGTGTACCTGTGGTCGAGTCTTGTGTGCCCGTGTTCATGCCTATTCATGCTATCCGAAAAGTGCACGCAACCCCCTTCTCATGTTCCCCAGAGATCTGCATCTCCCTTCTATGTGATGATCAAGCTGCTCATGAGCTGCGTCTTTCCTTAAATCGAGCAACACGGGGAAGTTGATTGGGAAAGGGGCCAAGGACTCTGTCTGAACCAGAGCTGGAGACTACTTGCTTTTCTTTCTGTTTTTTGCATCTTAAAATTCAGTGTATTACCTGGTTTCTCATTTCCTTTTTTCCAGCGCATTTGTACCAAATGTGCCTGTCTGTCATCTTTTTTGTTTTTTTCTGCTCACTCTTTCTCAGCAGCAATTTTGGGGTGGCTGCAGTACCACTTTCTACAGAATCTTCTTGTCCCCACCGTATGGTTGTTTTCTAGCTAATTGACGAGTCGTCTTTTGTGAAGTCGGTATATATATATAATGTATATGTACTATACATATTGTAGGACGAGTGGGCTCGAGTGGAAACGTTTAAAAAAAATGTTTAAAGGTGGTGCATATGTGGAGGAGTAGGAGGAAAAACCAATTTGGGTGGGGTGAAAAATAAATGTTTGTATATAAGTACTTTTTTGAGTGTATCAAGCCTCGGAAGCCCTGTGCACGTTTGATGTGGGTCAGCTGCGTGCTCAGCGATGAGTGCACTTGGGGGGTTAGTGGTTTTTGTGTGGTGAGGAAACGTTATATATATATATAGTTTGTGACAAGAGGCTCTGAAAAATAAATATTCGTCACTTGATTTCAACCTGGAAGTTTGGATTTTCTTTTTTTGGAGATTGTTTTCTCGCCGTTTTGTGTTGAGACATTGGGGATTTACGGTGGGGAAAACACTGTTTTAATGAATGGTCGGTTTGAGAGACATTGTTGGTGTCGGAAATGCACCAGTCGTGCCATGAACGACAACCAAGCAAAATATAAAAATATCTTATTGGGAGACCCTTATGTTAGAGAAGTAGGATGAAAGGAAAATGGTGGAAATATCTCTTGGTGTCTGCTCACCCAAGGTTCGCACGGGTCCTTGAAGACCGTTGAATTTGAAAACTGCAGTTTCCAGACCTTGAAAGCCCTGGAATTTCTGGTGGTTCTTGAAAATCCTTAAATTGTCCCCTATTATGACAGTCATATATATTTTTGTTGCAATATTGTGTTTTTTTTTTTATAAAAAATAATACTACGTGTGTGGTAGCTTAAATTTCTAGTTTTCTTATATGGTACACTGACATTTAGCGGATGCCCGTTAAAGGGATGCTGAACCAAACATTTCGGGGTATAGCAAGTGGCGCACGATCTTTCCACGAGCCAGCAGCCGCAGGTGTGCGCGAACACGCAACGAAATTACCGCATCATATCCCCCATTCATGGGATATGGTGACGTCAATTTCGTTGCGTGTGCTCGCGCACGCTGGTTGCTGCGGGCTCGTGGAAAGACGGTGCGCCACCTAGTGCGCCACTTTTCATACACTGAAATGTTTGGTTCAGCATCCCTTTAAGCGCCTGACGACAATGGTAGGCGGTTCCGGCGTAGTTCCTGCGCCGGTTGCGTGCACCTAAAAAGCAGGCAAGCACGCCCCGAGAGACAGGTGGTAGTAATTGGCGGCCATATTTGTGTCCGCTGCAGAGCGCGAGCTTGCGATATACCATAACGTTTCCGGAACGTCCACTTCACACGACCAAGATTTTAAGTAGTCTCGGAAGATAAGTAGGGCATCTGTTTTGAGCATGGGCTGTGAACGCTGCGCTCAAGTATGGCGCCCAGCGGATACCGCCGTAGCATCTATATTTGCAAAGCCTGGCAGTTCGACGATGGAGCCATGGAGCGCCCGGTCGCAGATTTCGAGCGGAAGAATCTGGTAGCTCATAGCATTTCTCGGGGAGCCTGTAGTCGGCGCACAGCTTTTGCAGCGGCGAGAACCCGAAACATGATTTTCAAACTCGACGAGAAAAGAAGCCGTAGCCCGGGACGCCAGAACACACTCGCTCGGAGCAAGTGTGTCCCGGCGTTTCGCCGCAGCGGGGCGCCCGTTACATGCCTCTCATCCGCTGTCTGCCGCTCCACCTTTTCACTTTCAGCAGCCGCGTCTCGTGGCGATCTGCCAGACTTTATCAGTATAGAGAAGGCTGTGATACCACCCTTAGGGAATGCGCACGTGCACCAAAAAGCGGGAAAGGACGTCCGGAGATCTAGGGACCGCGCAGGGAGCATCGCTCAAAAATTGATCTAGGGAATCGCGACCCGATCTCGCCACCCCGCCATCTTGCAACTTCGTCCCTCGTTCGCCTTAGGTCATTCCATGCCAAAGGAGACGCGGCAATTTTCTCATGTCTGGGATATGTACGCAAACATTATTTTTAATGAAGTTGCCTCTACTCTAAACTCCGGAATTTTTTTTTTTTTTTTTTGTAAAAAAATAATTGCACTTTTGCTGATATGCTGGCAATTTATGGGACTAGCGTAAAACCTATGTTAAAAAAACAAAAAAAACGGGTTTTTGGTGGGGTCCATGCCCTATCTTACATTAAAATACAAACTTTGGATTTGGGTGGTCTATTCAGTTGAAGCAGACGTTACCCGTACTTCCTTGCATCCGTATCCTCTACGTTAGTTACGTAATGATACCCTGGCGTCTCAATTTTACTATACATAGGCCTGCATCGTCTGCTTCCCGAGTTTGGGAATGTATACCGCGCGTCGGCCTGGTGTGTCGTATGTCCAGATATTAGGGACCTTTAGCAAACCGTTTGCTTCAAAGGCTGCGGTAGTGCGGTACGCGGGACACGGCAACGGTTTGCTAAAGGTCCCTATTAAGGTGCAACCCCACCGTGCATGACGTTTGGTGCTTTTTTGACGGTTTATAACTTTCTATGAATCCTACAATTATAAAGTTAATGTCAAATTAAAGAACTGTTTTTCAAGAATACTTTAATGTCTCGGTATTGCGATTATTTGTAGTTGTTAGCTGATTATTCAGCTTTTAATAGACCACAGTCTTCAATATTGAAAATATTTCTTGAGTTATGACATCTTATCGTACATGATATTTTACGTGAGCGTTCGGTTGGATATAATAAATTGAAAAAGTAAGTAACGAACTGTACAGATAATGTATATTTTAAAATAAAAAAAAGTTTAAGATGCTATTTATGGCGCTATAAAAACTGGAATCATTCCACTATACTTCGTCTCATCCTACGATAGACTAAAGGCCAAAGCCACGGGCCGCCAGGTCCAATCACGTTCCACGCTAAACTCTGGCGTCCTTAACATTGATTAGGGGTGGACGAATAATGTTCCGAATCAAAAAGCGCTCCCTCATTTCTATAGCTCGACACTGCAAAGAGTGTAAGTCGTGGCTGCCTTTGTGATGTAAAGTTCATGAGTCACTCAGCACTATTGAATCCGAACCATTGTCCGCCCATACTCATTAGGGATCCCAGACGCAGGCACCGACACGTGCATCGAAGCAAAATCCCATGCAATTCTAAGTGGCTTGTGATTGGATCTGGTGGCCCGTAGCTTTTACCTTCAGTTCATCCTAGGGTGAGACGAAGTATAATCAAAATTACGAAGCACCCTTCGATATTACGTTTTCCAAAACTTCTATATTGATATATTACATGTTAAAAGAACTGTGTAACAATTTCACTTCTTTGCTTAAATAATTTGGGGGTTGGTGTCACGACCTTTCTGAAGTAAAGAACAAAAAAAAAAAAAACGCTTTTGGCCTGCATGTCCTGGCTTTTATTTTTAAGATAGACAAAGATTGAGGTTTTCGGCACCTCTCAACTCCTTCACCATCTTCCGAGTCACGTGTGCTGTGACGTCAATGAAGGTTGCGCGGGGTTCCGGTGAAGCTTTCTCACTAGAGCCATCAGTGAGCAGCGAGAACTCATCCGCTCGTGACCGCGTGACCACGTACTGGCGCAGCGTGAACAATATGGTGGTAGGAGAAAAGTCTCATCCGGGTCCGGCCATCCCAGTCCCCCTCCGGCTTCTGGCGGCTGTTCGCGGTAGCAGATAGAGCTGACGGTTTTGTGGACCTAGGATAGATGGCGCCACTAAAACTCCGTATAATACAAGTTTTGTCGATGATATCAGGTTTTTGACGCAATTATATTTATGTTGGAACGACAAGATTTGTAGAAAAGTTACCTTTTATCGAGCAGGTATTCGCACAACTTGCTATTGTTCTACAAGACCCCCATTGACGTCTTGCCGCGTGGTTCTCATGGCTGCCGCTCGCGGGCAGGTCGGGGAATATTCTAATGTTAGCCTCGCGATTACGCGGCGGAATCGCAACATTTCGAAGGAAGGAGATGTGTTTTCTGTCCTTTGTGACAAGATGAACTATGTCAAAAGTAGATGCCAATTCTTGCAATGTTAAAATCGTTGCACAGCTTCTCTAAAAAAAAAAGGGGGGGGGGGGGGTGCAACGATTTCCGGACTTCGGTCAAAAATTTATGAAAGTTGCCCTCTGACACTTCTGAAGTAAAGAACAAAAAACTGATTTCGCCTGCGTGTCCTAATTGTTGTGTAAATAAACAAAATGTATACTGGCACTTTTGGCGCACCTCAGCTCACTCCCAGTCTTCGGGGTCACACCTGGTCTCACTCGTAGTGACGTAGTTCGGGGTGCCGTGTATGTTCCCGTGTGCTCTGTCGGAGGATGCTTCCTCTCCCTCTCTCTGCTGACATTAGCGGGCGTTCTGCTGCAGCTAGGTCACGTAAGCTTCTCGTCGTTGTTCCTTCGGCTGCCACTCGCCGCTGCAGGTGGGGGAGGAAGCTAGACTTTTGCTGTGCTATGTTTTCTCTATTTTCCGGGACACGATAAACAACGTAAAAATGACGAGATGCAAATTCTTTTAATCTTAAAAACGTTGCACCTCCCTCGCCCCCCCCCCCCCCCCCTTCCCTTTATGAATGTTATTAGACCTCAAACTTTTCCAATTCAGTTACGGCAAATTGCAGTTTCTCAACCCTTTGCCTACCGCAAAAATAAATAAATAAAAAAATGAAAATAACGATTTTTTTATGTGCCCTATACTCTGTTTCACCTTGTTTTGTACCGCAGGAAAGGCTACATGCGCGAGCTCCTTGCTCTAGGGCACATCTCGGCGGCACAAGCTCCCGTGCACCAAGGGCAGCTGCCAACGCTATGAGCTCGCGCTTCTAGCCTTCGCTGCGGTCCATGGTAGCTTGGATGAGGCAAGCTCGTCGTCGGGGGGAGCGGTACAAACAGTGTGGACGAACCCAGGTCGTCCATGGTAGGGAAAGGGTTAATATAAAATACAAATGGCGACACGTGTTCAAGATAGCTTGCTGTGCATCTGTCATCGTGTGCCGCTTGAAACGCCACGTGAAAGACAGAAAAAGCGCCAGATGTCAGGGTGTCAGATGCCTGGATGCCCGCAGTGAGCGAGCCAGAGATGTCGGAACAACAAGCGCGAGTCTGCGGGCGCACCACAGCTGATTTTTTGCGTTTGCGCGTTCTATTGTGCGTTGGTACTACACACGCCTGACGCGATCCAAATGAAATGGGCGCCATGAAAGGGATTCCGCCATTTGGGATTCCCCCACGTATGCGAAAACATTTGAATGTTTTTATCACTTGCAAAAATCATTTTCGCAATCAAACTATGCTTGTCGGAATGGTTCGACTATTTTGTTTCAAAAACCACCTCGGTGGCTCTTAAGTGGCAATGTTATTAAAACAAAACACAAAACATTAAACCGTCTCAGTGTCTCTGAGCCGAAGCGCTGGCCCGTGAATCCATATTTCTCGGCATTAAATACCGGCCGAGGTGCCCGCAATCTGACGGAGGCCAATCTGAGATTTCGTTTGCGCGTCAAACGATCTTCAGTTAGTCAAAATAAACCCGCAATTTTTTTATCGGGGCGTGTTAGGTGATTTTTGTTGGTTTGGCTTCTGAAACCCTAAGATCTTAATATTTGCTTCGCTTTACCTTAGTTCGGAGCGCAGCCAACGCTACGGGTTGATGAAGCCACTGAAGCAGCGCCAAGAGCGCGAGGTCAAGCAGTTCGTTCCCTTCCTGTGCCTGTGCGGTCGTGCTAAACTAGAGCCACTAATAAGCTACGCTTCATACACATCTGGGTGCTTAAAATGATGGTTGTCAGTTATCTGAAACTTTATCTGAAATCACAGGAAACGCTTTTCCGTGCTCCACAAATGTTTAGACAGTTCGCGACAAAGCAAAGCAATATTACTTGAGCTTCCTAACACCGAAACCAATGCTGAGAAAGTCGTACTTTTGAATTATGACGATCGGCAGTTGCGTTTGCTTTGTACTAACCACCAAGATGGCGGCGCCCACAATAATATCGAGCTCATTTGGTTCAGCTCACTAGGCTAAACCATGCAAGTACGGGGGGGTTCGTCGGCCGAGTGTGTTGTGGCACCGCAGATCAGAGCACGTGGAGAAATGTTCGAACGCGAGCTCCGTTCAAAGCACGGAGCTCACGCTGCAGAACCCGTAGGGACTAAAGCCCCTCAATGTGCTTGCGTTGGTCTTTGGGTATTCACACGAGGGAGAAATCCCGGGGATTTCTCCCCGGCACGCGCGCATCACGAGATGAAAACGCGAGGCTTTTGCACATGGCAAAGCCTGGTGTTTTCATCGTGGGTTGCGCGTGCCGGGGAGAAATCACCGGGATTTCTCTCTCGTGTGAATGCCCCTTGTAACGTCAAATGTGCCAGTGCAGGGGGATCGGTGGCCGAGTGGTCTAGCGCATCAACTTCGAGAGGAACAAAGATGGATTTGAAATTTCGGCGATTGTGGAGGTCGCACATTTAGGTGCTTTCGAGAGGTTCAGATAAAGGTCGCACAACAAGGAAGCTATGTACCAGAGTTCGGCAGAAATACTCAAAAATGTACTATTGAAAATACAAATACTGAAAAAAAAAAAAAAAAGCCGAGTGGTCTAGCGCACACCAGCTCGGAGCACGTGGAGCGAAAGCTCGCGCTGCAGAACCCAGGCACGGCCACCTAGGGATCCTGGGTTCGAGCCCCACCCCTGCCCGTTTCGATCTGGATGAGCATTGTACCGGCGTGCGGTCGTGTATCACTACTGCGTGATGCACATTAAAGACCCCAGGCTAGCGGCTGTACCGCACTGGCTAAATTTCTCATCTACAGCTGGGAAACTCGTCGCCCCTGTGAGGCAGACCAAGTTCTATACTCGGTTTCATACTTAGCGTGCAACGCTGTCCAAGTTACTGGCGCGAGTGTGGGGCTTGATATCGTTGATCATTTGCACGCGATCTCGCGCAAACAAAACCATAGATGGAGCCACGCGCACGCGCCAGTAGCTTTGACAGCGTTGCACGCTAAGTATGAAACAAAGTATAGGCTGTATAAACAGACACACAACCCATTTTTTTTTTTTTTTTTTTTTGCCAGTGCACGAGGCCCGTGTCTCGAGCGGCCCTTGGAGGCAAATGGCGGCGTGGCACTAAAATGACTGGCCCTTGGAACCGAATGGTGGCGGAGCACCCGCTCGTGGCATGTGTCTTACACGTTTCCACAACAATGGTTGGCGGTACTTGTAAAAAGCGCCTTTATCAAGGGGCTTTAGCAGGAACCCTGGGTTCTCTCGCCCATCTGCATCCTCGTCGTGCGATCGTGTATCACATATACTGCGTGATGCACGTTAAAGAACCCGAGCTAGCAATTGGACTGCACTGGCTAAATTTATAATCTACAACGGGTAACACTGTCGCCCTGCGAAACTCCTGCTCTCTAAAAAACGACTAATTTTGAATGCGCCGTTACATTGCATTTTTAATGCCTGTCCGCGTTCTTTTTTCTTTTTTTTTTGTCTAAAACTTTTGAATATGCAGCTCTTACTCATGATGAAACAGACTATAGTTGTCGGGCTTATGGAAAGATATTATATAACTAAAAAAATGGCACATTAACGCAAAAGACAAAAAAAAATACATAGGCGCACGTAATAAAAGAAATGACATTCGGATGTCAAAGACGGCACCTATGTAACTCCCACCTCTTATCAAACACATTTCCTCTAAAAACACTAGTGAGTTCGGAATTTGAGACGTGTTCTGCTGGCCTCCAGTGTACACCGGGATAGAAAATACTGCACATGAACTGAACCTCGGGGGTGTGAGGCATCCGGCGCAAGGAGTGAAATGCTTTTTTCACCATTACACGGCTTTTGGTAGCGCTACATATTCGATCAAAATACAATAGAGAAACGACATCACCGTTATCATTTCGCATCGGTGAAGAGCCATCCGATCTGAATTGTTTTATATCTGGGCATGCGACCGAGGCGCAGTACGCATTCCCAAACTCGGCAAGCAAACGATGCAGGCCTGCGTTCGTTGGTAGTAATCCGGGCAGAAGTAGAGTAAAAAAAATACGTTCAGCCTTTGCACTCTGGTGAAGAAGGAAGACCAGCGGAGCTGTACAATGGAAAGTAATGGCCGGCCGCAAGTCGGCAAGCCAGAGTGGAAAGGCTGCCGCCATCTATGAGCGACGGCGGCAACCAGATACATGGCTTTCCGCCGTCGCTCATAGATGGCGGTAAGTGTCCAGAGTTCGGTGTCTTCATTTCTTTGCGGGGAATACGATCCTGGTGAAAATAGACCTTAACAGCTCCGCTGTAATAAGATGCCACTCTCATTACGTAACACAACTAGGATACGGATGCATGGAAGCCAGGATAACGTCAATTTCAACTGAATAAAACGTGTTTTCAGGAGCACGTGGAAGACCTTGCGGCGGCGTCTCGCATTGCCGACGCCTCGCTGGCGAACGCCGGCGTGCGTCGCCTACAAGGCGGGCGCTCGGAGGCATAATCGAAACTTAACTTAGCTCAACTTAAAAAAAAGTAATAATAATTTAGCAACAGCAAAAAATATCTTTCCTCCTAATTTTTTTTTTTTTTTTAGGTTGGACAGATAAGGTCGATTACACGTTTGGCTATTTCGAAAGTTCCGGGCACCGATGCCAACATTGCTTTTTATGGCTCTCAAAACGGCAGTTTCTGCATAAACTGGAGATTATGCCATTTAATTAAAACCCAACGAAAAGACTGAAAATTTAATACAAGCAATCCAATTACTACTAATAATAGAACAAAGGAAAACAGTATTGCAGTTAACACCCAAATCCGAGTTGCCAAAAAAAAAGAAATCTCAGTCTCTTCTTTTTGGAGCACCTATTTGGGCCCAAAATGGCGTCTTTCAATGTTTGCACTTTAGTGTAAGATAGGGCATGTTATTAATTATTATGCACCCACCTAAATTTGTGTGGTACGTAATCATTTTGTGACGATGTTTTTCTTAACTACACGGGTTTTATGCAAATTCCAGAAATTTAGAACATAATATCAGGAAAAATATTTTTTTTTACACGCAAATTTTTTTTTTTTTTTTTTTTTTATTTTAGCAAACTGCTAACGTTTCCTACAATGAACTTCTGCTTCTAAGATGTCAGTGATGTTCATAATCAAATGACAAAAGTTTTCTATCTAAATTAAGAACTGTAGTTTTATAGCAACCTCTAGAACTCGAAGAAAACATTAATTTGATTGCGCGAAAATAATATATTCTAGAATTATTTTAGTGGCACGTGCTATTTGGTTTACGTTTTATTTGCATCTAAAATCCCCATGCAAAGCGGTCCGCACTGCCCTTCATCAATCAGAATAGACCCATCCCGAAACTACTCCCTCTTCAGGCAGATATTAAAACCCTGCACAGTGACGTGCGCAAAGGACACCATTAATGTGGCAAGACTATTACTTGTTTAATACTCTTCTTAACTGTATCATATATAAGCGATCGACTTTCTATTTGTATTGTGTCTTTTGCACACGCAACTGTGCAGTATTCCAAACGCTGCCAGAAGGGGGCGTAATTTCGGGATGGGTCTATATCTTGTTACCATGTCTCGTGCTTCTACGCACAATCGAACTGCCAGCTAGGGAATTAAGCCTGACACGCTGTTAATCTCATCAAAAGGTTGCACAGAAGCAGAAAGGCAAAGTAAACACATCAGCTGCTCCAAAAGGTTCTTCAAAATTACTCAGACGCATCACGTCAATAAGGTTGTTCCGGAGTAGCTGTAGATCGAAAGAGCGGCGGACTTTGACTTTGCTCTGGTTTCAATGCGTCTAAAGAGGAGGGTCACTTTTAAAGCTCTAGTGTAGGTTTTCATAATATTTGTATGTGTGTGTGGAGGGAGGGGGGGGGTGCAGTTTATTTAGTAGATTCACAAAACTTGGGGGACGCATTTTTATTGTAGACGTGTTAGTTGATATGCTGATTTTTGCTGGCATTTTACAGAAATTATACTTACGCGCTACCGGGTTTAAACGTGAAAGGGGAAAAAGGTTTGATGCCAGGGGTCAGCAACCGGCGTCCCGCGGATCAATATTATACGGCCCCCGGCACTCACCAAAAAAGCCCCCCCTCTCCAAACTCTACGCCAAGAGGTATGTTTGTTTACAAACCCGGTATAACTGGCATCATTGACTCTGACCAAGAGATCAAGAGATTTTCCTGATAGAATTCGCTGATTTGCTGATCCCCAAACAGGCAATCAGCCGAAGAATGCATTTGTAGCGAAATAATTTGTTAAGTTTTCCGCTGGCTTCCCTGAATTAAAGGGAGGCTCAACCGAGATTCGGATTTCACAAAACGAGCTTGCAGAAGTGTTCAACAGGGCGCCATAAACCACGAAACATCACTTACATAGCCATATCTCGAGTGGATGGCCGTATTTATGGTAAACAAAAGGAGCGAGTGAGGGAGAATGTTGACGTCATCTTATCGCAGAAGAGTTGAGAAGGAGGAGAAACGGCCTCGCTCCCTTTCCTCTCCGCGCCCTCGCGGAGTCAAAACGAAAAGAGGAGGAAATCAGAATCGCGAGGTCACGCGTATTTTCGGCCTTGTGCGAGCGCCACTCTTCTTTTACAAAAATACGACGATCCGTCGGAGACACCGCTTATGAGTGACGTTTTGGGATTTGTAGCGTCCAGCCTATCGATTCTGCCTTGTTTCCTGAAATTCGATTTTCGGTTCAGCGTCCCTTTAAAGGGATACTTCAACGAAATTTGAAATACATCCGTCGTGTTCAAAAATACGTTGAATATGATCCACAATATCCGTAAATGACAATCGCACGTTTGTATTTTGAGCCTGGTGGCTCTATTTTTTTGTTATAAACGGCCAATTCTGGCAAGCGCTCGGAGAAGGCCCAGCTTAGAGCACGTGACATCCGACGCAATCATGACGTATAGGTCGTCTCGGGACGAGCAAAGCTACGGCGAGGCTGACGTCAAGAGAATGGCCTATAGTCGTTCCAGCCAGCGAAGCGGCTGCTTTTGTAAGAATTCTGAGTGACGGTTAAAGGGACCATGAAATGACCTTTTTACTTTTTCCAGATAACTTTTACATTAAATCGTCAATGTTAACTGAATGCCGAACAGGCATCCGTTTTCGTCTCCGTTTATTAACTTCTACACAAAAAATTATTGAAATATCGACTTTTTCATTCTCTCCAACTGACCGCAAAACAAGCCGTGACGTAGGCCGTTTCCGGAACCGGAAGTTCTCTCGGCAGTAGGAGAATGGGAGTGTTAACGGCAACGAGTTGGGGTGCGCCGGTAGGTTTTACTGCGCTGATGACACCGACGTATTTCCTGAATCGGCGCCTCTCATCGCCGCATCGCAGCTGAGCGAAATTCAGTGAGATATGTTGCGCTACAGCGACAGCATGGGACTAGTCCCATACGCCGGTATGCCTGTTGGGAAGTGCAGCGAGTCTTCCGGTGAAGACTCCAGAAGTCAACCACCCTGTCATTGTTGGCAGAAGGGCCGGCCCGTGTCAGTCGTTTGCAAAGCGACGTAGATGGCGTTTTTCGCGGCCTCGGAGATGCAGGAGCGAGCCGACGTTAAAAAAGATACGTTTGAACTACGAGTGTCAGCAAGAGCCACGTAAATACCTGTTTACACTCGGAGCGGACGCGCGCGCTTGATGGAAGTGCTGTATTCGCGCTGTTTGTAAGCGCTTCGGGACCGTTCTTTTATACGATTGCAACTCGATACTGACGCGACACTCGGCAAAGAAAGGTTGGACCGGGGTTGTACGTATACCTCCCACGAACTGTTATAGCTCGACAGTGACGTGCAGTCTGTCAGAATAAAAATGGCATACCAATAACAAAGTGTACATACCGTGTTACGAAGGTAATCCATACGGCGTTTATTTCAGCTCTATATCACACAAAACAAGAAGATAGAATCGACGAGAGTCCCTTTTCGACGAGTGTTCGTCAACACTGCCTCGGAAAACAAGGGGAAGAGATTGACCTCACCTCTTAATCTAAAATTGAGGTCAGTGATCAAGCTATAATACGGGAAGGGTCCACAAGGGTCACGCGGGCATATTCCATTTAGCACGCCAGCCGGTCGTAGGCAGACGGTCTTGCGACGAAGCAACGCAGCGCCGAGTCGGAATGCCTGCTAGGCCTATATTCTGAGCAGCTCGCTTCGTCGGAGTCGGTGGATCCAGCATTGTTGTTCGTCGTGGTCTGTTTTAAGTACTGTTTTCTTGCTGCTTGAAATCGGCACGCGCGGGAAGAACACGTAGAAAAATAAACGTTCAGTCAGTCAGAGTTTTGAGAGGAAGGAAAACAAAGAAAATAAATGTTCGTCGGTCGCCGCCACCCAAATAACTGTCGGCCCTGCCCTACTCAGGGTTGCCAGGTAGGTTCTAGCTCAAACCGCCAAATGCCAAAAAGGTGTAGCCCAAAAGTAACCAAATGCAGGAAATTCATATAGCCCAAAAGTAGCCATATTTGAAAAATCTGCAGAGCCCAAAAAATCGTGCGCTTGAATGTACCAGCTCAAGGCGAAGGAACGGCGTCAGCATATCTAGGGTTACGAGCAGTTTGCAAGGTCTACACATCTTGAAATGTACTGCAAACTTTTATTTCAAATACAAGCACGTAACAGCATTTTTCACACGCGTTTCTACAGTAACATAGTTATGAAGCACTTGCTCGTGCTCGGCTGACAAGCTTCTTACATATGATTTCCCTGTTAAAAGGGGCAAAACAATTCTTCAATAGGGCTGATGTCCGTGCATCACTCGTTCTTTCCAAGGAAAGCAAACTCTACATAGAGGATGTTTTCAAGAGTTCGAAGGGACATCCTGTTCCTTAGTTCTATGTGAGGGACTCGTGACTGAATGCTCTCTCCACGGCGGCCTTCGACTTGTGCAATGTCAGGAGCGCGATGGCAAGCTCGGGATAGCAACGGAAAGATGGCTGCTCCTGCGCTTCTTAACTTGGCCTTGTTCAGAATATTCATTGTTCTAATTCTGTTCTGTTTTGTTATGGCTCATTTCGCTTTAAGAAACGTCTATGTTTCGTAAAAAAAACCTTCTTCGTTATATGTAACACATCACGCGTCATCGGACGGCATGAAATTCTGCTGGATGTCTTGAGTTGCATTTAGTGTCCTTTCTCCTCAGAAGAAGTGCCTCTTGTACGAGGATGGTGGAAAACTCGAGGAGATAAAAGACGCCAGTATGAAGGAGAAAGGACTTGGGAGCATAAGATAAGCCACAATAAATACAAAAGTGATGTCTTCGGAGATGAATCTAGGACGGTAGCTCACTGGAGCTAATAGGATCTGGCGACGCTTACGCTTCTTCGCACAGAAAGTCCCTTAAAGCGGGAATTTCGAAAAAGTGGACGGTCGCTTTGTGCCCATGCTGAAGTGTCTTTTGTACATCTACTCCAACTAAGAAAAAAGATAGCTGCGTTAGAATCCGAAATAGCCCAAAAATAGCCCCATAGCCAAGCGTCTTATTTCAACGCCAAATGCTTAACGAAATAGCCCAATTTGGCTATTAATAGCCCAACCTGGCAACCCTGGCCCTACTGCGCACGCGCAGTAGTTGCTTCGTTTACCACACGATAGATGGCGCTTGGCTCTCAGCATTATCAAATTTGGCAATTTTCGCCACACATCTCTAATTATGCTACAAAATGTGGATCTGAATATTATTTAACAAAACTTTTAGGAAACATTCGCCGGCTATTTATTGTTTACGATCGTGCTCCATTTCCGCGGATGCATCGTAGTGAACAGGCGAAGGAAGGAAGGCGCAAAAGAGTCCAGTTTTCTTTTAAAAGTTCTACAGCAAATAATTTTTTTGGCTCCCTATTTTTGTGTTTTTGTGTTTCTTTTCACACCTTTTACGACGTGCGGTGGATGAAACTCGATTTTAAAATAATTTCATGGTTCCTTTAATCTTCTATAATCTTGTAGAGGGACAATAGCGACGTCTGGGACGCACAAAAGGAATTCTCGGGATGAGGGGAGTTCCTCCTTCCCCTCTTCTCTCGTCGTGGCCGGAGGGGCCGGAGGCGAGACAACAATCGCCACTACCTGTCAGGGTTCCTAGATGGGCATTACAAACGAGGCGTTAGCGACATATACCAGGTGCTCTTTGCTAATCGTTTAATTCGTTTAAAAATTCCTTTTCGTTTATTTTTGAACAGTATATTGGTGTGTCCGACGTAATACTGATCCTTTGAACACATATTCGCGACTCCAGCGACCTATAGGGGGCGCCACCAAACAAACATGGCGGCTGAGTCCAGGTCGCGCCGGCTCGGCCGGGCCGCCTGAACAGGGGGCGCGTTCAATTTAACAGATTTTCTTTTGTTTAGTGCCCAATTTTATAGGTATTTGAACTGAGACGGTTAAGTGTAGCCGGTGTAGATAAACTTGCAAAGCATAGTTTTGTTTTGCCGGTGTTTTTTGTTCTTTTCATGTCAAACTCTCGTTTCGGAGATTTCGTTCAAAACCGAAACTATAGGCTCCGGAGAGGCGGTAATATACTAATCAGTTTTGATCATCTAAGGAAAGCGGCGATGACTACAGAATTCTTCCACAGAGAGTAACTTTTCAGCTAACTCGCATGCCTCGACCATGCGACTTATCTGTCCGCGAAATCGAGCTTTTGTGCGTATCCGCGTTTAGGAAACAGCTCCAATCGTCCGCTCGGTCAACAACACAGGCTGCAGGAAAATTACGAAAATTAAGCAAGCGCTTCTTGAGCCAAGGACCATGTTAACCCGCTGACGCCCCACTAAGCAGCTGATACTCTTATTTCAATTGAGCTTTTAGTAGCGATCGAGAAGTCATTTTGACGAGTGGGTTATGTATTATATTACGTACTATATGGTCCCACTAAGGCGATATGAGTATATTCTTCGGGTTGAAATATGAGCTTAGTTGATTAGCTATGAGGTGAGCTGCTGAATAAAAGTATATTTGACAGACAGAGAGATACTACTTAAGCTTAGCCGAATGGTTCTATAGCCGGCAGCACGGAGAAACACTGAAGAGAGTCTTCATCGAACATTCACGCAGAACCTCCCTGCATTGAACTTTGCTTCAAATCCTGAGCGGAGAGAATGAGTATATTTTTGTGGCCGGTCAACCTGACCAATGTAGACGTATATTGCTGCTGGTTTCGACGCCCTCGTAATATAAATATTGGAGGCGCGATAGGTCAAAATGCCGTGACAGCATCTAACGTTGCGAGACTCCTCCCCCACCTTTTGAAAACAAATAATTTCCCTCATTCATTATTTGCAGCGAGCAGGTTTTCCTGAATCAAGTAATATCGAAATCAGCCTAACTCCTTCAGTGTGGTCCAGAGGCTATTTCGGCGAAAAGCAGCCAATATGAGTAGCCAACGCACCGACCGGCGTGGGTGGCTCAAACTTGAAGCTAATCAAACACGACCAAACTCAAGAAAAGCAGCTCTCGAACCTTCCCATTCACTTGACTGCAACATTGGTGTTTCCTCAGTCCACTGCTCTACATCCTTATAAAGAAATCACTTATCAGTTACCAAGGAGTCGTCACTTTGAATGTGATTCGAGACAGACAAGAAATCAAAACGTTTTTCCGTGATTCCTCCCCATCCAAGAAATCGAAAGCACGCGACCGTGTGCTGTGGAGTAAACGGGCTTTCAAACACGTAATAGAAGAAAACAGTCTACTGAGGCTTCACCACACTAATGATCACTCAGGAAAACTTAAGAAATATTCGGACCTTCCTCAAATTACACTGTTCGCCACCGCGCCGACAACACGTGTCCGCGAATGCCACCAGAGACGCGGAGGGGCGCGGAGCGACCTGGACCGGCTGGTTCCCGGTTTTCCCACTTGGTGGCGTCCGTTTTGCTGGAGTCGCGAATATACCATAAAATAAGCGCCGAAATTCCGTTGTAGTTCCCCTTTAAAGCTTTTCCGATCAACTAAATCTAACTAAGTATAACTATAGGAGTCAATTTACTGTACTAATAATCACCGCATTTTTTTTACCTATACTAAATACATCGTACCTACTTTCCTCTCGTTACTTTATCCTTTATATACTCCTTTATATAGTCTTAGGGCCTCTGGCCCTGAGAATATATAAAATAAATAAATAAATGCTTGTCGGTGGAACCTGGCAGACCATTAATCGCTTTGAAAAATATTTGCAGCCACTTTTATCTCGGAAGTCCTATAAATCAATGCATGAAATGTTAAGGAGTTAACGTTATGGGGTCGTATTGGTATCACGTGACAGTGTGACCTGACGCATCACGTCGTGGTGACGACGTCACGGCGTCAAATCGTGTCACGTCCCCTGACGTCATGTTACATTCCTCGTTATGGGACATGCGCGGGCGGACGCACGGACAAATTTCGGGAGTGGGGGCTTCGGTTACAAGGCATTCGATGCTTAAAAAAACAAACAAAAAAACAGTATAAAATAAGTAGCAAACACCTTACTACATGAAAAAAAAAACACTTCATGCAATGAAATTCTTGGTTCCCTACATGAAGGGGGATATTCGTAACGCTCCGTAACGAATCCGACGTTTGTACGAGTACTACGGTTGTGACACCGAGTAATGGCGAATTCGGGGGTCAATCGCCGGCGGCACCGGTAACCAAAACCACGCCAGCGGCGCACCACGTGACCCTTTCTACCCAAACACAAATCGCTGGCAACTGGCGTTTTCGTTTGCCAGTCGCGCGTGAGCTTTGCTAACTTCTTCTAATATTTTATGGTACAGGCACGCTGTGTGCACCAGCAACATATATTTAGATTCTGAGATGTGGGTAAGTAGAAGTAACTTGACAATATATATATATATATATATATATATATATATATATATATATATATATATATATATATATATATATATCAGGGTGTCAAACCGGAACCGAACCGAACCGAAAACCGGAACTGAACCGGAAAAAATATAACGGTTACCGGCTCATGTCAAAACGGTTCGGCCACGCGCTGTTGACAATGAATGTGCTATCAATGCCATTTGTTTTTTAAGTGCCGTCAACTGACACACACCTCGCTTACATATCTTTCTTCTCCACTCAGTCTTTGGAATATAAACGCTGCATCCATGAATCTTGACAAACGCTGCATCCATGAATCTTGACATAGGAACCAGTATTGCGCTGGTCGCGGCTTGCACGAAAAAAAAAAAAAAAAATTGAAAAGCTGTGAAAAAAAAAAAAAAAATCGCGTCACGGGATTTTATTTTTCTACAATCTCGTAAATCCTAAATGCTGCTGTGTGCTCATTTCATAACACGTTTCTAGAACGCGCGAGTTCTTGAAGCTTGCTTCCATCGGAATGAGAAAAGAAAAGACTGTGGAGTTTGATAATAATGCATCCGGTTTCGTATAGGCACTTAGAAGCTAACATATTTGTGAGACAGCGAACTCTTCTATTTTAATATTTATCCTATTGCGTCCTTCTGGCGTTGCGTTCGGTGTAGTGTTTTTCATATTTCGTATCTTGTTTAATGAAAACTTCTTTAATGGTCTAATTTGAGTTACCGAAGGCTAGTTCAAATAAAGAAAGCTGTATTTTCTCTTCACTGTTCCTTCAATTGCTTACACGCCGAGGTGGCGGGATAGTTAGCGAGTTCTACTTGTAAGTGGGTTTGTAAGGAGGTCGCGGTTTTTACAACGAAACCATTCCTGGTAGAAATCCCTGAGCCTTACACTACGATGTATCCCGTTTCGTATGTGCTGATTTCAGATGTTTTATTTGTAATTTATTTTGATGTTGCAATTCGTCATTTATAATTTCCGAACCGGTGCGCGAACCAGGTCAGCGCCCCGAACCGGTTCGCGGATCGAATTAATCGAACTGGAACTGAACCGGAACAAAATAAATTTACCTGAACCTGAACCGTAACCGAACCCGTATTTTTTTCGGTTCGACACACTGATATATATATATATATATATATATAATGAAAAAAGTTTATATATATATATATATATATATATGTATATATATATGTATATACTTTTTTCATTATGACAATACCACAGTCCGCACAAATTAAATGTAAACAGCGTCGCTGTTTACATTCAATTTTCATGTTGTCACCTTTTTCGAGAATCCTGTCTTTTCATTGCTCCCACCTCTTTGATATCGTAATGCGCGTTCAGGTGTCGAGCCGCAAAAAACATTTAATCTTTATCTTCGTTGTTTTTGCCATCCTTTCTTGTGGCTTTGTTTCCTACTCGAACCCGTTATCGGCGAGCATTGTATCGTTTCGTTTTCTTTGCCGATTAGTATATGACGATATTGGATAGTATAGCAGACAAGCTACTCAACCTCTTGGAGCTCGGGCAAAAATTGTGCCGACAAATAGACCGGTCTCACCATGCGTTCGGCGCATGCGTGACACCGCCATAACGTTTTTTTTTTGTTGTTGACAGGAGACAGGCAGCAGTGCACAAGACGGCTCGTGCCGCCTCATGCTCTGCACGCGCAGAGCTCCAGTCAGGGGGTCGCACGTGCAAAGACTGAAGTTCCCTCGATGCATTGCGGCGGCGGCGGCGGCGTAACCAAACTGGCTGGTGAGATCGGTTGTCACAGGTTCGGATGTTAAAAATCCCATTTAAACAAACAAATTTGGAATTTGACTTGGACCGCTGTCCAGGTGTTAGGACCACACCTTGGCGATAGACATCCTGAGAGGCGGGAAAAATTGAGAGCAAAGCATGCCGACGTTACGAACAGTATTTTATATCAAATAATTCAAAAGTAAGGGAAAGGCGCACAGGACGTACACACATTGAATGAAAGAAAAAAAATATCAAAAGTCAAATCGAGGTTGTCATACAGTTTTGGAGTGGGAGAGCCGAGTCAGCGTTCCAAGGTGCAGGTGGAGGTCCGGTTCGTTGCGCCGCCAGTCAGGGTCGAGAGCCATGGTGGCTTGGGTGTCGTAGTGACGCACAACACTCACTCACAAGCACTCACACCCCTCTCCGTCGAATACCTTCTCGGTGTTCGAACAACCATGCCGACGCGGATCTGCTCAGCGCCGACCATCCACACCGTCGCAGCCTTGCTCCGCGGTGTGTTCCACAAAACCTCGCGCGCGCGGGCTAAGCTCGTGCTCCTGTCCTCGGCGCTCGCGCACCCCACTCACAAACACGGCAACGGACAACAACATAACCATTGAAAAGCACAAGTAGCTATTGAATTCTGTGACATCGGTCTATTGCCGACACACGCCTGAGAAACGCCACCCGAACGGCGCGCACTCGCCAACCTTTCACCACGCGAACGCCCTTGCCGGAGATATGTCAAAATATTTTGCCGGGAAATGACCACCCGAGTTAGCCATAAATGGCTGTCCAGACCGGATGCAGCGAATGTCGTCCCGGTAAGAAGACCGTACGCTTCTATCAAAACGTGAAATTTGCGGCGCGAGTGTCCGTTTTCAGTTTGGACCACGCTAACAGCACAGCTTTCCTCGCCGTCGTTTCCCACGGGGAAAGCGTGGTACTACGCGCTGCGCTACCGTTGTGCACATTTTATATTATTACATTTTTACTATCAATGACGAAAGACGTAAGGGAATACTTTTTTGAATATCTACTACAACTTCCGCTTCGTCAAGAATGTCACCATCGCCGTGATGCCGACAAAAGGTGGTCCAGAGCGCGACATGGGCATATACTTGATTTACCTCTAAGCCGAAAGTGCTACAGCGTGACGTGACGAACAATCGACGCATGTGTGGTCCAACGAGCATGTATATCCTCTACCGCATTCTCAGGCAGAATGAATGACGTCTCACAGATCAGTAGATTCCAGCCCTGTTTTTTCTGCGATAGCAATTCGGCTGTGAAAGCGAAACAAACTGACCATCGATTGTTCGCTTCTGCAAAAACCGACAAAATTATAAAAAAAAAAAACTTGCAATAAATTTGGTACGTAAAAAAACAACCCCACGCCCTAACAAAACAAAACTAAATAAATAAATTCAGTTACGTGTAAAAATTAGGTACCGTAAAAAAACAAAAAGAAGTGTTTGTTTGTTGTACAAAAGCGTGCTTGAGATTTACGTGCAGTATATCCCTTCCTTGTTCGAAAATATCGTAGAACGATTACTTCCTTATGTTCCATTTTCGCTCGATTTTCGGGTGGTTCTTCGCGCATGTCCGTGCGCGGTGCGATGTACTGCTAGCAGTGCGCCGCCGCTGTTCTGTGCGCGCTAACTGCGTCGCGCCGTGCCCATGCTTGACCTTTTGCCGCGTCCCGCTCTTGGCCTGCACGCGATCTACGCGCGGATCGCGTACATCACGCCAGTCAGAGACAGCTCACGTGACAGCAGTCCATCATCCGAAGAGCCTCGGTGAGAAGTATAGCATTACGCGGATGGCCTTTTCCCACTACGCATTTTCTTTTTTCTCTCCCACGACGACAATATTTTGGCGTTCGCGCTTTGCTTCGCCACATGTTCTCTAATAAGTGAGCTGCGCTGGATGATTGTCGAGCTCGGGAAGAGCAGCGTTCGCAGTATTGATGTTTCCGTGTCAGCGGCTCACGACTCATTGCGAATCGTCACGGTTTTGGTACACTGCAACACGTGACCAACTTGCGCCATGGTTAGTAGTATCACTTTTAGCATAGCGTGACCGCATGCAGGCTCGCGCTGCACCCTTGGAACATGATTTTCAGCGCGCGGCAGGAGCGTTGCAGTGTCAACGGTAGCCATGCGGTGAGTAACTCTATGCTAAAACTGCCTATTAACGCCGTTGGTGTGTTTTATTTATTGCTCCATCAAATATAAATATTCTGATTATGTAATCCAGTGGAAATAAACATATTTGATACACTAACCAGATAAACCTATTTCTGCTTGCCTTTACGCCTTGAGATTTTATACACCAAGAATTGTGTTCACCACACGCGCAGGTCCTTTTGAGGACACTCGCATCTTATTTAATGGGACATACCAGACTGGCAGACTTGTTGCATTGGGCTGCACTCATTCCACTTTTCCTGAACACACCTCTGAGCATATACTTTAATCGTATGTGTTGATGCATTTTTATATAGCAGGACACTTCCTATACGTAGACCCTTTGCAGAACCCCATCAAGCGACACAATTGTTTGTTACCATTTTTTTTCGGCGTAAAGCGCACAAATGGGCCCCAGTTCACGTCAAATGCTAATGCAGCATTCGAGTCCAATAGGCGCTGAGCCGAGTTGACAGTGATGGCGGACGTAAGATTCTTTTCGAACAAATGACCAAAGTGTGAAAGCCTGGGGTAATTAGAGTAGTAGCTACTGTAATTTGTTTCATCACAATTTGGCAAACAGCAAAAGCTGCAGTCTCGGTGAGCCAATATGCACGTTGGAGAGAGGCACATGACAACATGTCATTCAGAGTGCTCGTCTGCACAGATTTGTCACACACCTTCGCTCTGTCTCTCTGATTGGCTCGAGGGGGCTGTGGCGGTTGTCCTTTTCCAGGTTACAATGATTTACAATGATACAAATTATAGGCAACTCACACTTTTCAAAAAAGGCTATTAAAGAGACCGAAAGGAATGGTCAAGATTTTTTAACAAGACTGCTCTTCAGGCAAGGGATGAACACAAATATGAATCATCTTATCCAGGTAATTAGAACAAGCAAATAATTGACTGACTAATACAATGCACTCTTGACGAAAAAAAGTATTGCTGCAATAAATCGTACGAAAGAAAAAAAGGTGCAGTTAATCTATGCATACACCAAAACAGTTGTTCTTATTGCAAGTCGAATAGCTTTGAAGCAGGTGCCTGCAACGATTTATTCATCCCCACACTCAATAAAATGTCATCCTCGTAGCTGAAAATGAGTGTGCACTTCGCACTCACCAAAAAAGGAGGAAAGGCAATCGAATGTAGAATCGTCAATTAGCACAAAGGGTTAAAGGTCACAGGAGCTTCCTTGCTAAAAATTGCTATGGTTATTCGGTTACGCAGGCCTGAAACAACTTCTCCTAGGCCCTAACGCGACGTATACCTTTCGTGTCGATTCATAGACATTTCAAAGTTCAAACCAAGCTAAGAGAACGCGAAAATTTCATGCTAAAAGCACTCAAAGTTCTATCGATCCTCGAACACATCCCGGAATCCGAGCACTGGTACGGCGATACGGCTGATGCTGTCTCACAGGTGTTAATATCCAGATGATCCAGAGCGATCTTGCTCAAAAAGAGTATAAAGTCTCATTCCTTCATATTTTCACATCATGCCTGCGTCAGCAAGCACGAAAAAGCCCGAAATCGTCGGAAAGCCGCTGCACATCACGGCTGCCGCGGCTGCCGCGCACCAAACAAACTCGCATCTGCCAGCTCTGGGCGCTGCCATCTTACCTTCGACGTCACGGCTCTTGTGAGGTCACGTGACAAGTGGTCACATTTGTGCCAAACATGGCGGCAACCGGGGAGGTGCCACTTCGGTTGTGTTGTGTTGCTTTATCACTCTAAGCCCCTCTACCTCGTTGTGCGATCCCCACGTTACGTCATCAAATTTTGCAAAGGAGAGAATGAATGAAAATGCTTGGTTTTGTCCTTGAAATTACACCGCAACAAAGAAGTTTCCTGGCCAGTGGCGTTGCGTGCGAGTATCCTTGAGTCCCAGGTGTGCCAGCAAGCTCGTGTAAAGTGAAAAACATTCCAGTTGAATATCGTTGCACCGCTGTTCTCACTACAGAAACCCCAAAACGAAATCCGAGTCAGACAGCTGAAGTGTTTTTTTAAAGCAACGTACGTGTGACGAATATGACTTTTTATTACATCCGGTGTTTGGCTGTTTGTCTATCTTGGTAACGATGTCAAAGTTTTTTTTTTTTTTCATATGCTAAAAAGAAAACAAAGTAATATCTTTCTAGAAAGCCTATTATGGTTATATGGCGTATTTATGTGATCGACGAGGCGCTTACTGGGGGCCTATATTGCCGCAATTTGTATTAATAATAAGAATACAATTAAAATAGTTTAACACGTACTTATTGAAGCTCTAATATAATTTGTTGCTTATAATCTAATCTCAAACGCGCGAACAATTATGGCAATCAAAAGTGTGCAAGTTATCATCACTGGTGTCAATTGCGGTATTTTTAATTAACAAGCTATAAAATAAAAGTAGACTAAACTCAATTAAAACAATCTAGCTAATCTGAGAAATCCATCTAAAATTACATAATTCCGGGTACAAAGTTGCCGCCAATGTTTCCGGAACAAATGTCCCCCCCCCCCCCCCCCTCCCCACCGCCGCCGAAAAAAAAAAAAAGAAACAAATTATCTTTTTTTTTTTTTTTTAATTACCCATTTTCCCAGAACATTTATTTTTTTTTAATTCTTACGCACCGTTGCCTTGCCAATCTCAGCGTTTCCAGTTCGAAGGAACGCCTACCTGCTTGCTCGTCTGCTCACCGCAACACGTTTCGTTGGCGTTGGGAACCGGTGAAAGAGTAGTGAGTTTTAGCATTGCGTATACGAGCGAACGCAAGCACTTTGTGCTAGCGTTGCGCGTTCCACACTGCGCGTGCGCGCAGTTCAAAATTGCGGTCTTAGATTGAAGCATGGTGAACGACGTTCGCCATGCTCCAATTTAGAGTTGCGTGGAGCACGCAACCCTAACGGAAAGGCACAGTGTTTGCTTCTATACGCAATACCAAAGCTCTCTGACGAGGTACAACCCCGTACCGGCTGCAGCACTAAATTGGAACAGTGAAGAATGTTGTTTGCATTCGGAAATGGCGTTTCGCAAGCCATTATCGCGAGCAGTTCCGCCGTGCCCGCTGAGCAGGAGAACCGGGGGACCCTCACTAGAGCGCTTCCCGTTTCCGCCGCGGGAGGGCGAGCAACGAGCTGCAGACGCGAATAGCTGACACCATAGCAAAAACCGAAAAAGAGTTTTTTTTTTTAATTGTAATAATTGTTAATACTTCCCGCTCCCGATGAAAGAATAGAATGGCGGCGCTTTAAGAAGAATATAGAAACGGAGTGCCGCCACTTTAAGCGTTGCTTATGCAGTGGCTCTATACAATGACCAAAGCAGGATTGACGGAAATTACAGAAAGATATCGTGGCAAGCTGGTGATCTTGTAAACGGCGAAACGAGCTTTACGATGACCGCATAAGAAGTAGGCCACCGAGCGTCAACATTGTAGTATTAATAACTCCCGCCTCCTGCCTTTCATCCCCATTTCTATGTTTCACAGTTTGGCCACCAGGCTGCTGCAGTTTTTGCTGCACACCTAGATAGGCTTAGGCGTCCCGTTTCTCTTCTTCGCGCCTTTTCCGCTGGGTGGAGCCAGTTTCATCGGAGTTGCGGATAGCCTTTTTGAACGCTGCAGTTAAGAGCTTACGCCGCTAATAAACGTCCACCCCGGTCGTTGGCAACGAAAGGTTGTGGCTGGAGTGTGCGCGCCCATTGAACAGTGAGAACCAGGTGTTTCAAGTGCTGCTTTGCTTTATTCGCTATCTTCAATTCGTCATGCACAGTTGACTCGCAACGCAAATGGCAAGGTGCTGCGTCACGCGCCGATTGCAAGACTGGCAAACACAGATCAAAACGTAAGAAGGTCAGATGCATCACACGGACAACAACAGAGCGGTGCGCCCAGAAAGTTGTATTGCGGATTCTGGCTCTTAAAAGAAATGCAGTGGCGAAGTGCGAATCTGCACCAGAGCTGACTGCGCAGTCAACAACGATCCAATCAAGTTGGCGACACCAATTTCGATAACACGATCGTTTTCTACGAATATGCAAGTATAGGGTATAAATGCACGTAATCACAACGAAGAAGTCATCACCCAAACGGCACGTCGACAACGATTCACCAATTAGTAAAATTTATTAAACGTACATCTATTAGTTCGGTTTGGTTTGAATCGCATTGCCAAGGAGGACTCAGCAGCATCACACACACACACACACAAAACAAAAACGTGAAAACAATATATATTTATACTATATATATATATTTATATATATATAAAAGAAGCGTGGCGATTGGTGGTTTCAGTCTTTACCTAGTCAGCCGTTGCGCCAGGCAAGTGTTGACCCTATGCACTCGTGAGAGAGGAGAATAATGCGACGACCGCCTTCGCGGATCGTATCGGGGGCGCTCAGGCCGCTCTTCATTATCACGTGGCGAGGCACACCGAACAAAAGGTCGGACCTCTCCCAAGAAGCAGATACCAGGTCGTCGGCGCTGTCCTCCCCTCTCCTCACTATTAAGTCACTCCATCTCAGGTTACGGTACGTGGACCGTCGAAAATTCTTCACACCCTAACATACTCGTCATCAAAACGGAACACAGCACTTCGATAAAGAAGAAAAAAAAAATGATAAAAAGAACTGCTGACTAGAGACAAGTTCAATTGATCCGAGGACTGCACCCAAAAAGGTAACAAGGGAGAAAACAAAAGGGTGCTGGGTGTCCTCTTGCTTCCCGCATACTTGCGTGCACGTTTCAGTCAGTTCGATTCACACTCTCTTCCACCGCGTCACACACCTCATACAATCCCTGCTCGTCATCTCACGCGGTTACGTACAGCGAGTGAGTGCAGCTCTTAGCTTGCAACTATACCGAGTGTATACATTTAGTAAGTACAGAAACGAGATGGGCCCAAGGTTCCCGGTTTAGGGTGTAACAGCGCTGGGGAAAAAGGACCAAATACCGTCTGGCCGTGAAGGAAGGCCATGCGAGAAAGAGGAGAATTGAAGGGGGTAAAAAAAAACATCTGTATCCGTAAGCTGCCACCGTGGGGGACTGCTGTTTTGTTCTAACCTACGTCTAGGACAAAAAAAAAAAATGAAAGCCATTTTACAGCTATTGTTATAATCCTAGTAGCCAGAAAAAATCTAAGCAAATATAAGGCACACCGAAGAGACTCCGGCGTTTTTGCTAAGAATGGAACGAAGCTATATTTACATCGATTACTACGTTCTCGTCTAAAACTAACACGACTAACTTGGTGTGAAGCTAAAGAAAGTGACCAGTCTTCAGGTTAAATACCCCTTTCCCGAGGAACGTCTGCGATATATCACATGACCACTTTGCGACGCAATAAACTGGCACGTCTGCCGAAGCATATCTTAGTGACAAAAAAAGAAATGTCTCTCACTAAGCTCGTTTCTCTGGAATGATAATCTGATGGGTTCGTATTGTACAACTGGCATTCTAGGCCATTTTTTTGTTGTTGTTGTAAACATTGGCCTCCAAAGCGAGGGAGAATTTTTGGGCAACTGAAGGACTTTACTTTTCATAGGTACCCTGCGACAACACTCCGACAGTGTTCCGACCGAGTGCCGAAGGCGCGAAGACGGCCTCGTGCAACTACTCGGCCATGCTTCGGACGCACCCGAAGGGAAACGATCAAGTTAGCTTCCTGGATAACGTGACTGCGTAAGCGTGTAAGACCGCTCTGTGCTCCATGCAGTACAATCTAGATGCCACGGACACTCATGGAAGCCTCTTTATGTTGTCTCTTGGACCACAGCCAAGTCGAGACAAAGAAAGCTCTCAATGAAGCGTAACCATATAGTCTCAACCCTAGCTCTTCTTTACCGTGATGTAAATAAATAAACTGCAACGAAGCTTGGAAGGGTCCGAAACCGAACACGTCTACGGTTCTAGACAAATAGTATACTAGAGATATCGGGCGTGCTAGTTTAACGTGCAACAAAACTAGAACTAGAGGTGAAATTACTGTCGAGTTCATGCATGAAAAAGTGGAAGTTTACACACGGGAGTTGTAGTACAAAAAACGACGAAAACTACCGGTACTGCGAGAGAACTGGTATGATGGGATACCACAAGGGAGCAAGGCTAGAGTGCATTGTGCACGCACAAACAAAGTAGAGGGCGCGGGAGTTGAACAGCTAGACGCCGGAGGGACCACAAGACGGCTCGATAATCGGCGCTTGTTAATGCATCTAACCTAACATCAAAAATTTCTCTATTCGTTCAGTGCTGTTCCCCATCACTTCCAGTTTCGCGCCGCCCACACACCAGTGTCTCGTTCCGCGTATAGGTTGAAAGTGCGCTTGCTAATTACTCAGGGTCTTGTAAAGTGACCTCCCTTTCGTCTAGTAGTGTATACTTTATAATAAGGTAAATATGGTCAGTCTGCCCTTGTTGCCGCAGGCCATAGTGTTACAAATAACATAACCTTTTTAATGGTTTAGCCTGGGAGAAATGTCACTGTGAATACATTGTCAGATGTGCACAGTCCTTTCAAATCTTGAAAAACGATATGGGCCTCGATTCTTCGGAGAAGAAAAGATAGAAGCTTAATTAACGCTATCACTCGGACGTAGCTGCCCAAGTGGTTTATGAAAACGGTGCAGACTCTTGTATCAAGTGCTGATTGATTTAACACTTCATGTATACAGCCAACTTTTCCCACACCGTGCACAATGACAGTATTTTCACAAACATACGCACACTCACAGTCCAATGTTTCAGTGTCATAGGCAGAAACAATTTTCACAGTGCCAATGATACATGACCGAAATTCGGAAGCACTGGTTATGTTACCTGAAATATTGGCTTGTGCTCCAAAGCAGACCGTCAAACACTTAAGATCAGACGCGTCCGGGAAAGAGTTCTAGAATGCAAGCAGAACAACTATATTTTGTAAGAAAGTCTCGCTAATAAAGACCATCAAGGTACTTTGCGGTAGTGGGTTCAGAATTCCAGACGGTAGGCAGCACAGGACGACTCGTGGTCTTGTAGATTGATGGTGCACCTGGACGCAGACGGAGCCACGTCGATCTTCTGTTCTTCCAGAGCCTTCTGGTTGAGGGCGATCCAGTAACACAAGGCGTCTGTTTCGTACGTCGGGATAACGGTCACAGGCACGTCCGGGTCATCCCAGCCACGCTTGGCTTCCAAAAGAGCGTTGAGGACGTCTTGGCTTGGACTGGTTCCGCTGAGCACGTAATACCGAGCGCGAACACGATTGAAGAATTCAACGTCGCAGTAGGCGGGGTCACCGTGGTGGGGGACGTAAGTCAGGTCGACGTACACAACGTCGCCTTTTTGCACCTTTTTTGTGCGTGATGTCTTGGAGGACAATGTGTCGTAGGACCGGGGTGGTTCTGGAAGGACGGGAAGGCCAAGAGGCTCTCCCCAGTCGTCAATGTTGAAAGGGGCACCACCCCTGTTTCCATTCCGCTCTTCTGGAGCCCCCCTAAACGCAGTAATGCCGTCGTCGTGAGAGTCCGCACTTGCGCTATCTCCGGGCACTGGGACATGTCGTGTCTCTACAACAGTAGTCTTCCAAGAAGCTTGCTGGACGATGTCTTGCTCCGCACGAGGCAGTTCTTGCCATTCTTGATCGCGTGTAAAGTCTCTGGTCGCGCCATCTCGAGGTTCAAAGGAGGTTTCAGATCGTTGTACAGATCCTAGGAGAATTCTCGAGGAGCCTTCCGGCAGTGCCTGCAGACCCGCTACATCACCTTGTAAAGTCCAGGTCTCTTGTATTTCGGTCACTGGTCCTTCCACGACGCGCCTAGTAATTCTGTGAATGTGTGGTCTACTTGGACTGGATGGGGCTTCGCTTTCCTCAATGACCACCATCCTTTGGACGGACGACGTAGACTCTCCATTATGTTTTGTTCGAGAATCGAACGGAGACCGAGGACTCGGAGGCTCCGACGGGGTGTTTCCGCCCGACAATTCCACGAGTTCAGGGTAGTCCGGTTGCAGGGTTTTGGCGAAGACTGGTTCTTCCACCAAGGGGCTGGCGTCACTCGTCAAGCTCTGTTCCATGGCACATTCTTCGTCTTCCTCGTAAAGTGGCTGTTCCTCCAGCATCTCCTTTGCAGCCTGCTTGGTCTGGGCTGCCATGAACTGCAAGATTGTCTGTGGATCGCTGCCTTCCGGGGGAAGGCAGGTTTCTTCGGCAGGGTATCCCATCGGGAAATGCATTTCGGAACTACTGCTTGGGTGATAGACCACCTGTCTCACCTGGGTGACATGCGTAACATTTCGTTCCTCCTCTCCCTCAACCGGTCTAACTGGACGCACGAGTTCCAGAGGACGCTGCGCAGAGGAGTCCGATGCACGCATGCTAAATTGGCCGTTGAGCGACTCCGAGAGCGCGGAGGTTGCTAATTCTGTTATGCGAGCAACTTCTTCCATTGCCACTTTTTGAATAGAAGAACCTGCGTGCTCTGGAAAAGAGATTCCTGAGTCGTCGGATCGGGAAATCGGAGTGTCTTGGTCTTCGCGGTCCGCAGGGAATTCATAAACCTGCCTCCGAACAGAACCGTCGGAAGTCTCTTCGTTTTCTTTGTGTTCTTCCTGATGGGGCGAACGAAGCTCTAGAACGCCTGACGTTTGTAGCGTTGTTGGGAACCCTTCCTCAGCGTAGTCGAAAGAGCCGGGTGCACCGGTAACCGACCGTTCCCAAACTGTACCGCCTTCGGCGCTATCGCCGGTTTTATAGACGTATGTTATAGTTGTTTTTTCAGACCCATCTGTTAGAGAGCGATCGAGGACATCATCTCTTTTGAAGCCCGCGTCATTAGGGTGAGCATCGGAAGGGTGTTCAGCTTGGTATGTTGTGGACGTTGTGTCAATTCGATGAGTTTCCGGCTCCATAGTCACATGGCGCAATGGTCGACGACCTTCATCAATATACCCAGCTTCGCTTAGCTGTTGCTGGTCGTGCATTTCCAAACCTTGAGCCGTTTTTGACGATACAGCGTGCTCCTCGGGAATTTCAGTTTTTGGCGATCCCATGTCGATCCCGTGAGTCGTGACTTCGGAGGAAGGCCGTTCTGTTTCAAGAGGATCCTTACAAATTCCTTCTAATGATTGGGGAATACAAACTAGTTCGGTCGCCAGTCCAGCAGCTAATCCAGCTACCAGTCCGACACTAGGTGACAGTGGTGTCTTAGCATCTGAAGGGGACTGATCATCGTGTTCATGTGCCTCTTGTTTTGCATCAAAGTGTTCAATCCTTCCAGATTTCTCATCAGACTTTTGTTTGTGGCTAAAAAGAGGGACTCTTTCTGCATCTATTTCGCCGTGAAAAGGCTCTTTACGACCACCCTGGGTCTGGCACTCGTCTTCCGAAGGTGCGTGAAACTTCTTGGGCTGTGACTCTTCAAACATTAATATTTGAGCGTCTGTCTCCGGAGGTATAGCTCCTGTGAGTTCGGCACTTTTTTCAGAGGCTTTGTGAGCCGCCTCTTTCCCGGCCCGTTTTATTTCGGAGCACACCTCCTCAGATTCCATCACACAGACCAACTCAACGGGAAGGCCAGATGCAAGTCCGACTGCGACATCCACTGGTTCTTCCGTATCTGGCTTATGACTAACAGACGGTTCTAGTTCCATTGAACCTAACGTCTTTGCGAGTGAAGATATGTCTTTTTGGAGATCTGTAGAAGACTGAACCATGCACACAAGTTCTGTCGGAAGAGCAGATGACAAAGCAGCAGCAAGTGTGGGCCCTTCCTCGTCTAATTCTTTCTCCTCCGTTGGGATAACAGCTTGAGTCGTGGGTTCAGTAGATTGCATTCTGGCAGGAACATCGTCCTGATGATCAGGTTGGGAAAGCTTCAAGGATGTGTCTTCTTCATCTGTCGTGGCACCTTCCAAAAATGCGGCTTCGTGAGACTGTTCCAAGCGTACAGCTTGTTCAAACAGGGTGCTTGTTTTATCTTCGTCATCAAGAGTTCCGAAGGCCGTCGACGGTGTTGGATAGTCTTCTGGTATTAAAGATAATGGCTTTTTCGATCCTGATTTAGCTGAGTGCTCATCGTGCAGTTGAAACCGAATCACCTTAATTTGATTCGCTTCTTTCGTTAAGTCGTCTTGCTCAGTTTCGTCTACGATTTCGGTCACTGTTGCAGCACCGTGGAGCTCCTCCTCGGGTTCCTTCCTTATTTCTTCACCAAGTATGCCAACTGCACCCGAAAGTTTTTTTTCTGCCGTGATTTTCGCATTTTCAGTTGTTTCGTCACTAACTACTTCTGATCGATCGATTTTCATGCTAGGCTCTTCAAAAGGAGTTGTATGCTCTGACGTGTCCATTCCTTGGTCTCTGGAGATCTTGCTTAAGCCCGATGTCAGTTCGTCCAATGGCTTCAGGTCCTCGTCTATTTTCTTTTGCGGAATGTTTTCTATAGAGCCCGAAGACGTTTTCTCTAATTGCGGTGTCACAATTGTCTCTGTCTCGTCTAGTACACCTTCCTTTAGCAAATCCGCGGAGTCAATGACACAGAGTTCTGTGCGTAGAGCTGCAAGAAGTCCTGAGACAATACCATGTTGCGGAACATCTGAATGCGTTGGCGACTTGATATTATGTGCAGCAGGCTCTTTTTTCTTGGCATCATCCTGCAGGATTTCAGACTCGTCTTCTTTAATAGAAGTAGTGGGAACGACTGAGCTCGAAGCAAACATGCTGCCTGAAAAAGCCCTTGCGGGAGTCCTCGCTGGTTCTTCAGTTTTTGCCAACTCCTCGGCCAAGCTAGATTCTGGCTCAACTGGTGCGGCATGTTTCTTTGACGACAAAAAATCAAAGATTCTATCTTTTTCCACGTCCTTTTCAGTCATGTCTGTTTGTTCAAAGTGTTCGGGCCCCAGTTGTTCCTGAGAGATTTCTCTCTTAAAATCTTCCCGCTCTTCATTTTTGTTGTCATAGAGAGAGCCCTTTTCAATGCCTTCGTTTGTGATATGTGCTACTTCATCATTGTAATCTGGTTTTTCTAATTCCGCATAGCTTCTTTCCTCAGATGTCAGGCTAAAAATAGAATCCACGCTCACTCTGTCGTCGCGGGTTAAATTCAGTCGCTTTGAATAGTCATCCAGTATTTCAGTATCTCTTGCTGATACGGACTGAGATGATGGAAGCGTGATGTCTTTAGCTGAGCTACCAATCTGCTGCTTTTGTTCTGGTAACGTGTAAAGGCTCGTACTATCATCCTGCATTTGTTCAGGAACTGGTTTAGAATCTGACATGGGAACTGTTGAGGGTTCTATTTGTTTCGACACAGTGAAGCCTTCCTCCCTGGCTGTTTCATGTGTTTCCGAGAGTTGAAGCTCGGATTGTTTTTCGGTTGTGTTTTGAGCCACTGCGTTTGTCATGTCCTTAGTGGATGAATCAGGGCGACAGTTTAATTCATTCCGTTCGCTTGGCACCGCAGCTTCTGTTGTACTAATCTGCACGAGGCTCCCCCTTCTTTCAGTCGTATCTTCGGGCAAGCTGAAATCCCCTTCTTTGCGCGTCGTATATTTTTGGTCATGCGTTAATAATGGCATATAGTTCTCTGATTCACGGTATTCCGTGCCATAAACGTCAGCTTTTTCCGGTTCAGACGAACCAAGTGAAGTTGACGACTTCCGTGCAACCATTGAAGTTTCACTTTGTCCTTGAATTTCGTCATCTGCACCACTGGTCAAATATTGTTGGCCCGGAGCACATTCTACCAGCCTACTTGCTTGTGCTGAATCCTCTCTGCCAGCTTTCTCAATGTGAGATGTATCACTCTGTACGCCTCCATCATCGCTCATCCCATTACTGTCTTCTTTCTTAGAGTAATCAGCCGCAGCGACCTCATGCGCTGCAATATCACGATCAATTGATGGCAAGTCCTTCGGTGCTACGACGTCGTCACCGTCGGTTGGAGCCTTTACTGAGAAAGTGTCTTGTGTTTTCACCGATTCGATACTTGCAGGTTTCTTGGGTGGACTGTCGTCTCCTTCACTCGAGATGTCCGCTTCTGATGATTCTTGGGGAAAAATGGAAGGTTTGGACTCAGTAGGCGTGCGAGCTTTCTTTGATAAACGTGAGCTATCATGTGGAATTTTGTCTACTGGCGAGCTCGGCAAAGAAACATCTGGACTTGAACGACTTCCCTCACCATCTATTACGCTAGCTTCTTTCAAAGCTTCGGAGCCGCTGTCGGATGGGGGAACTTTCAGGCCCTTGTCCTCCGGGCCACATTCCGTGTCCGAAACGGACGTAATAGAGCTTTCATACTCCAATGAAGGTCTTTTCTGCGAAAGTGTGAGAGCTGGGTCTTCAGTTAGGGAAATAGATGCCCTTGGATCTTTTATCGGCTGATCGGTTATTTCCACTGAAGGGTCTTTCATTGCCTCTGTTCCACCTCCTGTGTGTCCGCTCCACGGAACTTCTTGTTGGGTCGTTTCCCCGGAAATAGGTTTATCGCTAAGGAGGTCTTGGGAGTCCACGGCCGTCGAATCACCTGGGATTGAAGGAAGAAGATGCTTCGGATATGTTGTCGGAGCAAATGTTGTCCGCACAACAGCTTCTTCTGTCAAACTAATATAATCTTCTGCCAGCTTGTCGTCACACTTTTCACCATCTTCAATCCCTTTGCCCACAACATCTTTCAGAGTCTCAGTGACGTCGGAGACTTTCGTCATTAGAACGGCCGTGTCCGGATGTTCAAGGTCAACTTTCAGCTGACTTGCCTCATCTTCCGGGATTTTGTTAATTTTATCATGCTTGTCACCAGTATCAATTTTCTGAATCTCTGTTGGATCCTGCAATGGTGCCTCGGATGCCGGAATTGTCTGTTCTTTTGGTTTTGATGGTTCAAGGAGCTCAGTTTTCGCTTTAGTAGTCATGTCAACTTCGATGGGAGTTTCTTCTGTGCTTTGTCTGTCGTCTTCCACACGGTCTTCTCTCTCGTCTTCAGTTGAAGTGAAGGTACCTCGCTGAAGCTCGTACTGCTGATTTAGTTTCTCTGTTTGAGAAATTGTTTCTAGCGACATCTTATCGTACGACTTCTCAACTTGATATTTCTCAAACTCTTCTTGGCTCAGGACAGCACTCTTATCACCTCTTTTTCTCGACGAATCGGGCTCTTGAATTTGATCTTTGTGAATGGAAGTTCTCATCCAGTCTCCAACCCCCTCCACTCCTTGTTCAACCAGATTTGCTATAATTCCAATTTTTGGTGTCTCTGCATCGTTGACGTGATCTTCCATTGTTTTTACCTGATATTTTGTCCCGTCCTTGGGGAGTACGTCAGTTTCTGTTTTTGTTTGCATAATTTTGCCATCTTGCAAAGTTCCACAAGATATCAGGTCTTCTCTGTCGGGTACTGACATTGACTTTGGTAGAACAGGAAGTTTGATTTCAGAATTTGCCAAAACTGCATCTTTTGTGGGCTCTTGTTTCCCTGTGTCATGTTCAGGGGCTGGTAAGGTGTCTGTTAATTTTTCAATGAACCCTTGAGTTAATTCGTGGGCATCAGCAGCTTCTGACGGTTTCGCCGGTGGCTGCTTGCTTTCCATGGTTTTTTCTTCGGGCACTTGACCAGGCACTTTCTTGCTCGATATGTCCTCTGTTTCTGCTGGTTCAACGCTGATATCACAAGGAATTGCTTCTTTGTGCAGCTCTGGCTCTGTTTCTTTCTCTTTCCATGCCAAATTCGTCTCTTCTTCTGCGTGGACATCAACTGAGAAGACCTTTGGTACCGACTCCACGTATTGTATATTTGGGCTACCATTTTCGTGAATTTCGTCGTCTATCTTTTCTGTCAGCTCTCCCAGATCTTTTGCGGCCAGTACTTTTGGCTGCTGAGATATATCTCGCGTCTTAGGATCTTCAAGGAGTGAAATCACTTTAATTTCAAGAGTGGGCTCACTGACTAATGGCGTCTCAACCCTTGAGGCCTTTGAATGATCCGTAATTTCTGCGGTACCCTCGGGTTCTTTCACTTCCTTGAGAATAGTACCTGCCTCACTTGACTCCTGGATAACTTGGGAAGTAGACGGGTAAGATTGTCGGTCATCATCAGGGGTCCTAAGGCTTGTTTCTATTAATTCGCCTTCTTCAGATAAACATTCGAATTTCTCTATATCAGTTTTGTCGAGTGCTTTGTCAGAACCGTCCTGTCTTACCCGAATGGGAAGTTCGTCTTTTACACTCTCTGTGCCTGATAGCAGCACATCAGGGGTAATATTTTCCTCGTCTACTGTGGGTGCAACCCTGAAAGTTTTTTGTGTATCCGCTGCCTCGCAGACATCTGACTTCACTTCCGTAGCTTCTTTCACGTCTTCTTGTTTATCTTTTAAAATGTTATTGAAATCTTGATCTGGTTCCTGCTTCTTTATTTCTTTTACAGCTTCATCAGCTGAAGAAACCACGAGCTCCTCGCTCTTAGAAGTACTATCTGGAAGCTTGGTCAATATTTCTGACGAGGTGTCTTCAAGGTCTTCATGCTCACTAGCTTTTATCTTTGATGTCTTCGTAAGCTCCTCATGCTCTTCATTAGCAACAGGCAATGATGACGTATGGGAACGCTCTTCTGTGAAAGATTTTCCCAAAATAACTGGCACTACGTCGCCCAAGACGTTTTCTGAGGATGGCGCCAGAGTTGTTTCCATGGGAACCTTTTCTAAATCTTCTTTGGTGTCGGACAGGAAGATTGCGCTGTCAATTCCTGGCTTTGTCATATGAGCCGTTGGCTTCATGTAGTTTAAAGTTTCGACATGCTCGAGAAACTCAGTATCATGGCCATTCAGCCGTCTTTCAGCAGGATCAGATTCCAGTGCACCACGTGGGCCTTCCTCCACATATTTCATGGCGTCCTGTCCGTCATCCGGTGCCGCGTCTTCAATAGGTCTCGAAGCCGTCTCGTGCACATCCCGTACCGCTGGTATGTCCTGCTTCACATCTTCCGAACCGATGACTGACAGCTGTTCTGGAGACTTCGCGGGAGGGGCTTGATCAACATCAGCAACGTCCGCCGGTGCTTCAAGAACAGATGGTGCGGTTTCATAAACTTTAGAAGTATCTGATATATGCGTGTCAGTGTCGTCTTGTGGAAAGCGCATTTCGGGACCTAGTGTTCTCGATGGCTTGTCAAGTGCTTCTTCTGGAAGCTCCTTAGAAGAATCCAGTCCCCTTCCATCTTCAGGTTTTTGTCTGCTTTCGTTTGGTTCTAGGGTGTCGGACTGTTTTGGAAGTACCTCCTCATCTCGTGTGTCGTCAGGCGCTCTTGCAGTTTGCACGACAGGCAGTGAATCGTCAGGAAGAAATGAATCATCTTCTCCGTCTTGTTCGGGCTCTTCTGAGTGTTGATCTTTTATAGCAACTTGAGGTATTTTGCCGGGATGTTCAGCAGATTCTTCTGAAGGGCTCGAGCCGTCTTGCTTGTCGATGAGTCCGTCTGAAAATAAAATATATAATAGCCGTGTTAAAAAAACTATGTTCTCAGCGGCCATCATGTCTTACCTTTTAATGGTGACTCTCTTGAGAGAGAAACGGTGTCTGGAAGATCTGAGGCAGGCAAAGAAGATTCTTCAGCTAAGATATCCTCGGGCTTGTCGGCTGATAATATATTATGAGAATCCTCATCATGTAAGTCTTCAGCAGCTGAGGATAAGAATGATTGAGTGACTTTCTCTTCGCTTACGTGTGCGGGCGAAGGGGCCGTAGGGCGCACATCTGTGCCATCTTTCAGGCAAATCTTCCCAATTTCTTCAGCAGACGCATGATCACCAAGTAACAACTGCCTTGCTTCTGGCCTCTGTTCAACTTTCTCAGCAAAGACAGTCGGTGCTTTGTCTGAAGGGGCTTTGTCAGTGAGTTCATTTAGAGAATCAGCTGGTGGTACATCATGTTGCGAAAGTGGGACATGGCTAGCAACCATTTCACTTTGTAGCAAACATTCGTCAATTATTTCTTGTTTGAGAGATTCTAAAAGGAGCTTGTCGTCTTCGTTAGGAGATGCATTTTGTAGGAGAGCAGACTCGGCAAAAACCTCATTAATGTCAGACTCTTTTTCAGGTTTCGGAAGATGTACTTTTAGAACTTCTGATGGTGATCTGAAATCAAAACCAGTGGAAACGCCTTCTTTGGGGACGATTGCGTCTTCCTCGGTTACCTGGTCTTGCAAAGCTTTAGCAAGAGGTATTTCCAGGCTTTGCTTTACATTTAAGTTTTCGTCAGTGGGAAAAGTAGCTTCCATTCCATCGGTGACCTCCCCAGAATCTGCTTCAAAAGCTTTAAGGTCTTCCAGTAGTACGTCATCGTCTATTTGGTGATGCGCTCCCGGAATAAGCTTCTCTAAAACGGTCTGCGGTGCTTCAGAGTGATCGACTGCTTTTACTGTTGATGTATCCAAGGTTGCAGGTATTTCACTTTTTACTAGGGTTGCTAGCGATGCCAAAATTACGTCATGCTCTGCTGCGTGTGGTTCGAGGTCGCTTAAATCAAGCTTGATTTCTTCTTGGGGTTTTTCAACTTCTTTTTTGTCACCAACATGAATTCTTACCCCCATGTCAGGTGATTTTTCGTAAACTGCCGTCTCTTGCTTTTGGACGGGAACGTCCATAGCCTCCTCCTCGACGTCAGTCTTGTGTGATTGATCTAAGCTTTGTGACGTAGGTGCTAAACCAGCTTCCTCTTTTGATGGTTGAATTCGAGTGGAAGACACTGGCTGCTCGGCAATGTCTTCATCTCTTTTTACCAGGCCCGATGTGTCGGGAGCTTCCTCTTTATGATGCTCGTCGATAATGTGCTCACTTGTGGTCTTAAACAGCGTGGTATCTTCATCCTCTCTGGGGAAATCCTCTCGAAGGTTAGTTCCGATAACACCCGAAAGTTTGTCGCGGTGTTGTGGATCTGGTTGCCTTGTAGTTTCACCACTACTTGGTGCTTTAGCTTCGGAGGGCAGATATGGGGGTTCTGTTTCCTTCTCGGATATTAATAAAGATGTGTTTTCAACATCTTCAATATTTTCTTCTTGCTTCTGAGCTCCTCCATCCTCATCTGTAAAGGCTTCGTTCTCTAGTTTGGTCAGAGAAACTTTGTCAGCTGAAGTATGACAGGCGTCCTTAGGCTCTTCGGGTTTGTGATGTTCAGTGTCAATAATATGCGGGCTTCGAACGGATGTTTCGACGCGATCGGAGTCTTTTTGAATGGCAACGCTTGATTCGCGTTTGCTAAGGTACGCATCTTCTAGTAGTTCCTCTTGAGTCCCTGGTTTAGTTTGGTCTTGTTTTTCTGCTTCCCTCGTCGGAAAATCGGGACTGACTCTAACTTCGCTTTGATCCGAGGTAAATGAAACGACGAGTTTCTCGTGGTCTTCAACAGCCTCAGGCTCTACGGGAATGACCGATTCTTCGGTGGTTATTTTCGATTGACGGGTTGGTCCTGTGATATCTTCAAACAACTCCTTAACTGCACCCCTTGACGGTTTACGTTCGTTTAAATCTGTGAAATCTGGCATGTCAGGTGGTTCTTCGCCGATTTTATGTTTTGCTTCCTCAGTTTTTAATTCTAAAGTCGTTTGATCGTAGCCATCCGACATCGAACGTGCTGGGGTTTCTTGTGCATTCTGGTCTCCAAGTAGCTTTTCAACACCGAAGTCTTTTTGAGGCAAGTCGAATTGGTCGATCCGGGATTTGTCTTCACCAGATATATTCTGTGGCACTTTCCCCATGGTTGCTGTCATCTCTTCGGGCGTAGAAGGATGTTGCTTGAGGTGGCGCTGTTGGAGGTGATCCACTTTTTTGGGTTCATCAGTTTCTTTTGAGACGTCATCATCATGAAGTTCTGGATAGTCACGTTTTGTTTGTTCAGCTGGCTCGGACGGCGTTGCTGCTGTATCACCCGGCAGATCCGAAACTGAGTCGTCGGAAATACTTTGCACTTCAATTCTTCTCTGGTGTTGTCCCTCGTGTTGTCCAGGACCAGAAATCTTCTCGGATACTCCGAGCGTTTCGTCGTCTGACCTTGAGTCCTTCCTTGGCTTCTTAGTCGTCTTTAAGTGCACGTCTTCATCTAAAATGTCCCTTACAGCTGATTCTACGGGATGAATATAATGATCTTCATCGTCTGCGAACTCACGTTTTTTTCTCAGCGGGGGAACAGCCTCCTCAGAAGCAGCGATTGTAGGGGTAATAGCTTTAACTCCGGAGAGGTCTTCACTGCTAGGCAGCTTGTCACGAGTAAGCTCGCTTTGAGTTTCGTCTAGATGACTTAAGATTGGGGCCGAAGAGTTTGCTAAATCAGCAGTGGCCTTGAGTGCGTCCTCTACTAAATTTAGGTCTTGTTGAGGAATCTCGCTGTCCTCTTTTTTGATTGCTAAATCCTGAACCAGACGTGGTTCGTCTTTTCTTTCTTCGGAATGAGTGGGAAGTATGACGGGCATTTCATTTAGTTTAGGAGGTTCTGTTTCTCGTGCAAGTACGTCCGGAGCTTCTTTTTCTTTTGTGTGTGGAGTCCGGGCGTCAGGTATGCCATGAAAGTGACTCTCATCAAAAGTCAATTCGTCTTGTCGCTCGTGGTCATCTCTAAGTTTTTCAAGGTCGATTGTTGCTTGTTTTTTAGAAACTCTGTCATCCGCCTCTGACATGGGCTTGCTGTCTCGCTCCCCTGGCGTGTCTATCTCACTTTGCTGAATGACGGCACGTTCTTCAGGCCGCTTTTGTTCTTCAGGCGCAAGTGTATCTACACCAGGAGTTGTTGCTTGCAATTCTAAGCTGTCAGATCCATTAGTTAACGACCGTTCTTCATCGCGTGATATGAGAGGTTTCAAATCAGTTTTTTCCGGTGACTGAATTGTTTGGGCAGTAGTTTGGGAAGAGGTATCCTGGGTTAGTGTACTTGAATCGTCGGGATAACTTCCTAGTGAACTGGTAACTTTTGGAGTAGGTTCTTCCAATTTTCTAGGTTCTTTCTCCTCCTCTTCTTCTTCTTCTTCCCTGAAGCTCTTTTTCGTTTGCGACACGCTTTCGTCTTGCGTATCCATATCCTCCCCGGGCATGGAAAACTTTCCGCCAATGGTGTCTTCTTTAATGTTCTGGTTCGAATCTTCTGAAAATTCAATGGGCTTGTCTTTTCCAGATGGGTCATGCTCCGGTTCTAGTGCTTCACTGCTTTCTTTGTCTTTTTGGAAACTTGGCTTGTCGTCGCTGAACTCATGCGCTTTCTCTTTTTCCATAACGATTTTGGCGTCAGTCGTTTCCGCTGATTCCCTTCTTGCTTCTACAACAGCCCGAGGAACGACACTAGCATCAGGCTCACCATCTCTACCGCCGACTTCATCCTGCAGAACGGGCTCCCTCAAGTGGGTATCGGTTTTCTCGCTCTCCGGTGACATCGGAATATCCGCGGTAGTTTTTTCAGCTTCGGTGGATTGCGGCCTTTCTGATTGGGCATGATCTAACCTTGGTCTTTGAGAATCTTCAGGCTCAACAGCTTTGTCATCGGAGAGTTTGGTGGCGGCGGCTTTGCTTGGTTCTTGTTCCTTATCTTGAGCAATTTTACGTTCTCCAGGAAGAAAAGCTTTGGGTTTTGGTTCAAGATCCTCGAACTTCTCTAAACACGGAGCTTCAGTTTTGGTTCCGATGAGGAATTCTGACTCATCAACGATGTTTTCCGCGGTTCCCACTTTAAAGGGTTCAAGACCTGTGGTTCTCTCAGGCTTCAATGTTATAGGCGTTGTCGACGTATCACCATCCTCCGAGGCAGTTTCATGTGGTTGCATTTCTGACTGCTCTCTAGGAAACTCCGTGGTCTCTTCATAAATGCCACTGTCGGGAGCAGTTGGAGACGAACTTTCTTTTGCGATTGATGGAGCTTCAAAGTCTTCTGCTTTATAGTCAGGCTCTGGATAGGAAGCCTGTTCAACACCCAGGTCCTGGGTTGCTAAAGCAGTAAAACTAATATCAGACTTTATTTCATGATCGGTCTTCTCGGTGTGCACAGGTTCTGCCGATAATGCAGGCTTCTCTTCTTTTTGCTCGGTCTGACTTGCATCTCGTTTTTCAGGGGGCGCTGCAGTTTGCTCTTGGTAAAGTTCTAGTTCATTTGTTTTACTCATATCTTCTTTTGGGGAATGCTGCTTCGCTGAATCCGAGATAATTTCTTCTGTAAAAGCAGTTATTACTTCAGCGGATTGTTTCGTCTCCGATTTCATTGGTTTGATTTCCTGTTCCTTGGGCTCGTCATCTTCGAATTTGCTGGTTTCTGTCTGATCACTTTTTAAATACTTCAACGTTTCTTGGGGATGTTTGTCCATGATGGAAGGTGGTTCTCTGGCGTGTAGCTGAATATCTTCGTCTGTAGGCAAATGTTCCACTGGTCTGGAAGCGGCATCGCTGGGTTTTATTTCAGCTTCCTCAAGCCCCTCAGAACCTACTGGAATGTCACAAACGTCGCCGAGACTTTCATCAGCCTTTTGTTCTTCTTCATCTTTCCTTTTAGCGTGTTCCAGAAAATCTTTTTCCACTAGTGATTCCGAAGAGAAGCTCCCATCGTCAGGTTGCGCAGCTTGAAATATTTTTCCTTTAATCTCTTCAGGCTCAACAAACTGTTGTGTTGGTTTCGCTTCTCCAGGGATATCAGGCATTTCTTTTTCTGTAACTTGTTCTGGCTTTGATTTAGGGAGAGAAGGGTGCTTCTTTTTAGCATCTTCATTTTCAGCAGTAGTCAAGAACGCTTCGTGATCACCGTGTGAATCTCCGGCTGAAATATCTTCGGCCGTCAGGGGCTCAGCGCCAGGAGTCATCTCAGCAGAGGGAAGCAATTGGGAGCTTTTTCTACTGATATCTTCGAGGGGTACCATTTCTGTGTCTGAGACGACAGAAGCCTGCTGAACATCTGAGGTTTCTTTTTGATCTTTCAGTTCACGAATGTCCTCCTTATCTGACTCTTTTTTGTCTAATGCGTCTTCTGCTTTTTTCACAAAGCCGTACTCCTGCATCTCATTGTCGTCGCTTAACAGAGAATCTCTTTTACTATGGGGTACTTGGGAGTTTTCTGTAAGAAGAGGAGACCTGGCTGTTGCCTTTTTGTTGCCTTCATCTTCCCGTAAATTATAATCCGTCGAAGGCGATCGTTCATCGCGCCTTGCAACATCTTGTTCTTTTTCGTCTTTGTGACTGACTTGAGAGGTGGCTAGTAATTTCTCTTGACTTTCGTGTGCTACTTCATCGCCATCGATATTGTTGTCAGGGGTAAATGGAGGAGTAATAGGCCCCGGTTGCTGTTGAATATCAGCGACTTGGGGCGTTGCACCTGTCTCCTCTTTGTGGATCTCAGTGGAGTGAATGGTGTCAACGGTGATTCCAAAAGGGGCTTTAAGTTCAGGAGAAAGCCCCACTTCTTTTACCTGGTGAATATTTGACTCTGCCTCCCACGGTTTCGCTTGCTCGGAACAAACTGGTGCCATCTTTTCAGCATCTAGATGCAACGGGACGGCTTCCTCTTCTTCGATTGGAACTTCTCCTTCAATGGAGTCCAAAGAGTCTCGCCTTTTCATTTCCGCGACTTGTTCTCTGGAAACAAGCTTGTGTTTTTCCATAGCAGCCAAAATATCTTGCTCTGTGGATGGAGCAGTGCCATCTCCGACTTCGCGTGGTGTATCCAGGGAATCTGGAGTTCGCTGTCCGCTGGAGAGGGCACGAACTCGGCTCAGGTCCGCTTCAAGAGCGCAGGGAGGAACAGATGCGTTGTCTCTTGGCGAAATCTCTAGAATTTCATCCTCAAGAGAAGGAACGCCTTCAGACGATGCTGATACTGTCGGCTCCGGTGATGGTACATGGTCTAACTCGTCGAGCTCACCTTTTTCATCACTCGGTTTCTGCTCTGACGGCTTTTCTTCCCTACCAGTTTCCTGTAAACCTGCCACAGCTTCATGTAAAATTATTTCTTCTGGAGGTCTGATTTCACCTTGTACGTGAAGCTTATCGAGAGCTTCTGGTAGAGGTTCTTCTAGTTGATCTGCTTCGATTGTCTCCTTGTGGCTTTCACTGCTTCCCACTCCTTCAAAGCTTGGCTTTTCTTCCTTGGTCGCTTCCGTCGCTTCCTTTTCTTCGATTGCCTCTCTTGAAGTTGAACTTTCATCCGCAGACTGACTCACAAGTTCAATTCTTTTGTCGGGCTTCACTTGGGCGGTTGGTTTTTCGCCAGCCTTCGAAAGAGCAACATCAGCGGCTCCTTCCAGCGCTGCCAAAGCCTGTTTTGCAGTCCGTGCTCCTCCCCTTACCGACCTCACTGGTCGTTCATGCGTCGGCTTGGAAGGGGCGTGCTTGGGGGAACTGGAGGCTGAACTAGCTGGTGATTTCGACCTTGAGTCCCGGACCAGAGGTTTTGTAGGAGGAGTAACCGCCGGACGCGGCTTCGCTTTCGTAGGTTCGATTGCTTTGCGAGCAACAGCTTTAGCCTCCACGGTTTTTTTGTTTGTCACATCCTTGGCTCCTTTGGACTTTGCTGTTGGTTTCGGCTGGGTCACTTTTTTTACTTCACGTTTAGCGGAAGCTTTCTCCGTGGGCTTGTGCCTGTCACTGGGTTCTGTTGTATCCACTTTTTTTGCGTCGCCTTTTGTTTTCTCCAAAGTTCTGTCGGTTATGAGGTTGGTCAGTTCTTTGTCCACAATGTCATCCTGATCTTTCTTAGATAGTGCTTCGACGATATTGTTCTTCTCTATGATATTTTCAATGGCTGTCGTTTCATCTTTCACGGAGAGCTTGTCTTCTTTCTTTTCGTCTACTTGTTCCGCTATCTTGTCGATAACAGTTTTCTTTGGTTCTTTTTTGGCTGCCTTGTGAGCAGCTTTTTTCTGCTCTTCTGCTTGTCTTTTGGCAATGTGCTCGACGGGCTTGTTGGCCTTTACTTTGGAAGTTGCTTTTGGTTTTTCCGGGGGCGTCGGGGACGGTGACGGTGATTCCACTTTTCCGGTTGCCCTCCTAGCCACGCCAGACCTGGGCGGAACGGACGCCGCCCGCACCGGCTTTTCCTGGACCTTGGGCTTCTTGAGTCCGATCCGCGTCTCAGCCGTCACCGCACGACTTTTTAACACAGAAAGGTGGCTCAGTTTCTTCAAACCTTCAAATATGACGCTCTGTGTTGCGCTGCCAGGCAGCAGGATGCGGGTTACAGGCTCGGACACTTTGGCAGGTCGCCACACCAGAAGCACACACACAGAGCTGTCCTCGTCGTTCGCACGTCCTGGGCTCAAGACGTACATCTCGAGCGTCCCGTGTCCGACCTTGTGGTACAAGGTCAATGGATGCTGGTCTTGGCGACAGGCTTGAGGAGCAAGACCCATTTCCCGGACTCCTTGTAAAAATTCCAGTCCTTGCGCAACTACGCTGACAAGAAGCTGGTCCCGGTCTTTCTGCAGCTCCTCATCGGACGGAGACTTGACCGCATTACAGAAGACGTGTCCCACCTGCGGGTAGACTCTCTCGAGCGCTTTCCTCTGCGCAAGAGCAGTGAGGCCGCACGAGTTGAACTGGTTGAATCTGGTGACGAGGACCGAGTCCAGGCGGTCCAGGTGTCGTACAAACTCCCAGAAGCAAGGCTTCCTCGCGAACCCGCCGTCCACAAGCAGCGTGAAGCCGGTGACACCGAACAGGGCGCAGTCGCCCTGGCCGCCCGGAAACACGTACATGGTGGGCCTCCTGAAGCGGATGTTGCCCACCACGCTGGACGATGGCAGGAGGCTCGTCAGGGGCGGACTAGTCAGCACCGTGTCCAGGCAGGAGAGCAGGTGGTTGGATCCCGCCAGTTGGTCCACGATGTCCGGAGGGTTGAGGCTCACCCCGACCGGAGGCTGGCGCCAGGAGCCCTCGGGGGAGCAGTGGACATGGAGGGTGTGAAACCTCTGCTTTCGCAGGGCCTGTTCGACCTCTGGATCATGGAGGGCCGACTCCAGGTCGTGGCAGCTGAAGACGCCGTCCCGGAGGATCCAGTCCCCCGACCCCCCGAAGGCGTAGCCGGCGTGAATGACGTGTTTGTGTGTGGTGCCGGAGAGCATCATGTTCTGGAAACATTGCCGGAACGTGGACACCTCTGGGTTGAGGAGCACCTCCAGGGCGAGGCTCTCGGTCGAGTGCTGGATCAGGAGCTCTGTTCCAAATAGAGGAAACGGGATACATAAGTTCAATTCACCGTGTTTTTCTTTTTCTTTTGTTAAGGTAAGTGTTTAGTAACAGGAAGGCGTCAAAAGTCACGGTGTTTAGTCAGTGCCAGCTTAAGAAACGCAGAAAGTGACAATTCCGAGCATCCTGTTATCACTCCACAACCAATGAGAGTGTGGCATTAGCGGATAAGATCGCCGAAGAACGAATTACGAAGCAAGAAGCGTGAACATATGAACATATCATTAAATCAAGCCCTGCAGTTCTTATAATGCCTGGCCCTATAGTAGAAATTGCTCTGCAAAAGGTCAAAATAGGACTGGTCAGAAAAACTTTGCCGGTGGGCTAATCAAGATTTGAACAAAGTTGTATCACGCGTTTGCGTTTAAAATAAATGCGCAAACATGTTTGAAGTATCTTATCTTATATGACGCCGATAACGAGACGCAATCAATAGTCATAAAACGCAGTGTTAAGATTCCGGTATACCACGGCGGTTTTCGTAAATACATGGATTTTATATATAAAACATCGAACTATGATGTTGTACTTCCGACTGCATCTCTGGAACTAATTTTTTTACTTTCGCAGGCACGTCGTAAATAATCGTAATATTGAAGGTGATATAATTTGGAGATGAAATTAATAGATGTGACAATTATATTTTGTAGCAGCTTTTTTTATGCCATTCGCGAGGCACGCAATCACAATCTCTTCAATCTCAATCTAAAGAAATGACAATCTCAAAAGGTTGCCCAGCTTAATTTCCCAAACGTTAAAACTTACTTCGGAGATTTCTATACCTCATGTCAGCCCAAGTCTGGACGTATCTGACGATACGTACCTATGGTAGGGTGCCTTCATGTCCCGAACATGAAGGCACTTTAACCTATGGGACCAATCAAACCGCGTCGAAAGAGCAACGTCATTGTGTTTTCCACGTCTTTGTACGCATTCGATCAGAGCTAAGCCAATCATGTACAGGGAAGGCTCAGCGACTTGACCATAGGTTTGTTCGTGATTCTGTATATGTGTTAGTGCCTTCGACTGCGCTCACACTTAGGGTGACAGAGAGTATAGTGCTGCGGGCATTTCCCCAAGAGGCACGAGGGAACAAATTAAGCAACTGACTCCGGTGGAGATTTAAGCGTTAGGGAACATGGACTGCTCCTCTGTTCATCGAGCCTGCCCGACTTCAAGAGGGTTCTGACTTCAAAAGTGTGTACGAACGCGACAGTCGCCTGCGGTGACTAGGAGAGCGAAAACACTGCGAGGTTAATTTTGAAAACGGGAAAGCGTACCGTTGTGAGGGCCAGCGCTGACCTTGACCGACAAGCATGTCTTTTCGGCTGAGGAAAGGTCCGTGCCCGTTGCCTTCACGTCCCATGATAACAGTCCTGGAGAGAAAAATAGTAACAATTATAGACAACCCCACACTCCGTTCACATCAACGGTAAACAACTGATAATTAACGTGGCGGTGACAGTGCTCAGGCTGGAGTAAGTGCATAGTACACGTACTAAATATGATTCTGGGAAATCGGTTGGCAGCAGTGCAGAGTATCGCTGGGATCAAGACATAACTTATGAAGGGTTATACAAACTTCGACTTCCCCTAAAAGTTACATCAGTTTACGTGTTTTGCAGAGTATTTTATATTTGACGCGATTACTGGAGCATCGCGAATGGATATACGTGAAAGAGGATCATCGTATAGATACATAGTATAGCTCACATTAACCTACCGCGCGATCACAATCAAGGGCCGTTTGTTTTATGCACAGTCTCCCGCAATATGAAAGCCCCATTCGCTGAGGCAGTTCATGCGGCGGTATACTGAGCACATTTTGGCTACATTTATTTTTTTAGAAATAAAATGTAATTTACTCGACCCCAGAAATGTGGGCCTGACCACAAAGAGTCTAGCACAGCTGCCTAAAACATGAAAAAAGAGTCAAAGTGCAGGCTAGCTGGTGGAAGTCAACCATTTCGTCGTTTACCATGAGACTGGGTTTCTTTTAGAAGAGCTGTCTGTTTTTTCTGTTACTTCTGCTCTTCTAAAAAAAACCCAGTCTCAGGGTAAACGACGAAATGGTTGCCTAAAACATGTTTCGACGAATGGGTCTTTTTGTATTGTTGCACATCGTACTTAGGAATAAACATAGCGCGTAAGGAAATATCGACAAAAAACACGTTCGTGCATACCTAGAAAGAAAAAAAAAAGCTAACGATTGGTTCTGAAATTAAGATTAAAGATCAGTGCAAAACATATAAGGGTGGTACGTGAGTGCTTCACCGGAAAACTATACGTCCGCTTTGTTTATTTTTCTGGTTACGCATGGGTGTGGTACTGTACATACGTGGCAATGATTACATTTTCCACATATGTCGTTGTGCGTAAACGTTCTGGGCTTGTAATCTAAAAAACAAAAACTAATAAAAAAAGCGGTGGACGGTTCAAGTGCTTTGTTTGTTTTTACTGGACTTACTGACCGCAGCAGTATGATTTCAGCGCTGCTACTTCTGGTGTTTGTGCATGCCTTTGTAATGTAATAACGTTTAAACAAATCAGCCACAATAGTCACCGACAAGTTAAGAAACGCGGGGCGTAGTTTATCATGTTAACACTTCTCGGGTCGTGATTGCTTCCTCGGCGTTTTGATCGGCCAACGCCGCCATGTGATTGGCTACGGAGGGATAATGAGATGGAGGGGAACACGCCACGCCCTTCCTTCCTTGAGTTGTCGGTAGAGTGGTATTTCAGTATTTGGAGTCACCCGGCGCATTGAACGTCGCGATCCGTGATCAGTGATGTAATGTATATTACGCGTTATTTCGGGTAAATGCAGACGGCTATCCCCAAGCGTAATGTCTTCTCTTCTTCAATAAAAAAAAAAAATCTAAAAAAGTTCTTAAAAAATGAGTTGGAGGTGAATTTGAGAGTAATTTTTATCCAGTGAATCTGAATACCGCATTGACCTTTTTTTTTTTTTTCTTTTTTAAATAGCGCGAGTGTGCGTGCGTAGCTCTGATGGGCGCTGAAGATGCGCGAGAGATTCCAAGAACTGGATATGACGTCACTCTCCGGGAAGGAGGGGCTTCGGCAGTACGTAAAAAAATTAATTTCTGCAACCTCCGTGCTCCAAATTAAAAAAAACAAACAAACAAAAAAACTAGATATTTGTGATTTTGGATGCCAAATAAAGACGATTTACAGGTTTTTCCTCAAATACAGAACCTCTTCAGTTTCCCTTTAAGGGTATTCTATGCTTCGTTTCGCCTTCCGTACGCAGGCGACGCTACGTGCTGATGGCACTAATCAGACTACGTCAAAAACGCACCATCAGAATGTTTGTCATCTTTCCGTACGTGTTCTATCATCACTGAACCAATCAAAAACAACAAAAGACACAGTGACTTGCGCTTTTGACGCTGTTTATTGGCCCCATTAGCTTGTAGCGTCGGCTGCGTCGAGACTGAAGCTGAAGCGAAGTATAGCGAAGCGAAGCGAAAAAACTACAATTCCTGAATAGTCGTCTTCGTCATGACGGTGCGATCGAAATTTCGGGGGCGCAAGGCAGTCCTAGATCACAATGCGGTAGATCCCCCCTCCTCTTTCGCCCACGGTGCTTTCCGGGCGGCAAACTAATTCTGCAGCAGTGATTTTATTTAAATCATCAGTACCATCCAGGGCTTCAATATTGTATGTAATGTTGTTTTTTTCTCACTTTTTCGTGAATGGCGCGTCATGTGCCCCAACAAAATGTGTTTTGAAATTTGCCTTAACTCTTCCGCCTCTTCAAACATTTTCAAAATTCAGCAGCGGCTTAAATCCCTGAAATGGTGCGATGAAATTTTTTTTTTAATTAGGGTTAAATGAATTATCCTATAAACTCTTTACGGGATAAAACGCGGGTGCTTTAACGTTCCATCCAAATCATTATATACTATTAGAACCTCACCCGTACCTTATTTACTCGTTAAAAAAAAGCTTTGAGTGTATAAAATCAATTTGTAAAGCGCCAAGGAACGAGTGATGCAACAACCAAACTCAAACTACACAAGCGAAAAAACAAAAAAGGAAAATATGAATTTTTTATTGGCAAACGTTCTTACGCGGGTATGGTCCACGAGACTGATTAGAAAGTTCCTGGAAAGTTTTCCTAACGCCCCATTGGATGCCGCCCTTTCACGCCGGGAGTTTCTTGCCGCAATTTCGGGGCTGCGGACGGGCTGTCAGTCGGCAAAATAAAAACATCGGTATTGCTCCTGGATCCTATCTAAAGAAGAGATTGCCGCAACGTGGTCGTGATATGGACGGCCACGCGCGGGAATTTTCTTCTACAAATAAAGCAATCCTGGACCAAGTAATAAATGTCTATAGTGGCAATTGGAAAAAAAAATATTATCCCAGGTACGCACGTGTGCAAGCTGCCACGGGGATGAATAAAAACTGTAGGTAGCGCTCAGTTTTCCGTAATTACCTTTTACCCTAGAATGTAGGCCGAAAATGAGACACATTTGCCAAGAGACCCAGTGCGAGCGGGTTGGCGAGATACGTTCACTGATCGACGAAGGACCTTTCCGAAATATTCGCGACTCTTTGTAATAAGCAAAAGTAAAAAGTATAGGCAATATATTTGCATTAAAATCTGCACCAGCAAAAAGTATTGACTTGGAGGTAATTGAATCCGAATTTAGCAAGGACACGCACACACACACACTCACACACACATGCACACACACACAAAAAAAAAGGAAGTTATGTCGACCTTTGGAGTATTATTGATTGCGACAGAGCAACCAAGAGTTGAACATTTGTCTGAAACGGGAAGCCGGAGCTCGTCGGACATGCTAAATACTTAATCAATCTCCTTCTCAGTGCCGAAGGCTCGTCACTGTTTAGTCCGCAACGAGTCTAGGCATGTTCCCGAGCGTAATCATCGTTATCTGTCTGACATGAAAATAGTTTAGGTTTCTCGTACTGATTTAGTATTCAAAGACGAGCCCCAAACTAGGTTGTGGCTACGGGTTGTGAGTTATGGCGGACTTGCACTCTACATGTCTGGGTCATCTGTGCACCTCGGGACGAGCGTGCATGCGGAGCTAACGGATGACGCAAGTGATTTTCAAGGTTTCGAGAAACGTGCTTAGGATATATGGCACGGTACCGGCGTCCCATAACTCGCGTGGTGCTGTTCAGGGTGATTAGACGAAACTGCGTAGGCATAACTTATGTTCCTTGGACCAATTTGAGATTACATATGCACAGCTAGATGAGTATATTACGTGGGTTATCAAACGAGCCGCCGGTGTTTGAGTAATAAGAGGTTGTATGAGGCGTTTTTCTCGTTAAAACGTTCGCTCACTAAAAAATGTCGAAATGAGGTTAGCAGTTATAGTAAGTGAATATAATAAAGTCAACGAAAATGCTTGTTATTAAGAAGTCATTGTAAGTGAATTTATAAAGCCAACGAGAATGTTAGACATTTTAGTGAAAAACCCGAGACTGAGGTAATGACAGACGACGACAAGGAAGAGAAGGAGAACGTCTAAAAAAAATTTCACTAAAATGTTTAATATACACCAGCTCACTTGCGCCCAATTACGTTCTGCTCAGAATGTTAGCTAGTAATAAGTAATTGTAAGTGAATATCATAAATCCAACGAAAATGCCAGCTAGTAAGAAGCCATAGTAAGTGAATATCATGATGTCATCGAAAGTACTATAGTAGCTAGAAAGAAGTTGTAATAAGTGAATACAATACAGTAATCGAAGATGCTAGTTAGTAAGAAATTATTGCAAGGGAATATCCTAAAGGCAACGGAAATTCTAGCTAGTAAGAAGTCATAGCAAGTGAATATTGTAATGTCAGGGAAACTGCTGGGCTAGTAAGAATTCATAGTAAGTTAATATCATGAAGTCCCACTAAGTGAATATTATAAAATAATCGAACACGCTAGCTAATTTAAGTAACGTGGAGATAATCCTGGGCACTCGCTATAGAGAGTCGATGTCTCTTGGACTGAATTGCCGAAAACATACTATTATCTGAGCTCAGTGGTGGCATGTTACTTATGTGGCGCCGTTTATTTTATTTATACTCAATACGCTGTTTTTTTAGTTACACCTGTTAGTATTGGGACGCTAGAAAGGCTCTGAAGTGGATCCCGCCTGTCGCGAAAAACAACCTACATCAACGCACAACAACATGCTGCTATAATTTTAAATAAGTTATTAAATACCTTTGACGTAAAGTTAAAGCACCGCACACGGAGCTGCGTTTTCAATGTTTATTTTAGTTTCGTTTCAGAAATAAAGCACATTATACAAATGTTTTATTGTCACTGTTTTAACTGTGCACATGAAATAGTTTCTTCAATCAAGAAGAAGCAAAGCTGCACAGAATGCCGCAATATACACAAGTCTTCCAACTATAAAGAGCATTAAACGAAACGTCATTACGTGCCACTTCCTAACGTTTTTTTTTTAATTATTATTTTTTTTGTATATTAAGTTTGTCGATCGGTGCATTAGTACGATGAAACGAATGTGTCGTTGTAGCCAGGCCCCGGTTGGAGATTGTTCTCTGGGTACGTGTTCTAAGCTAGTAACGATAAGAGCAGTCACTCCGTGGCGAAATGAATCAGTTCCGTGTTTTATTGCCCTTAGCTTACAGAACACGTACCCACAAATGGGTGACCCGGTTCCTATACTCACCCGTCGAGAGTCGGATCACATGCTCCAACTGGACGTCATCCGCCCTTCAGCGATCGACTGGTCATCTCCGCATTCCCTAAGGTTCTTTCCCCATCACCACTAAAACCAGTGCTTGTTCTAAGATGTCTACACTCTAAGAAATGCCCACTCGTGTACTTACCCGCAAAAATCGTCATTCCTGTCTGTAGTGTTCAGAACAGTCAAACTTTGTGTGTGTGTGTGTGTGTGTGCGTGCGTGCGTGCGTCCCGCCTCATCATTCGCTGAGCTGATTTCGTAGATCACAGAGATTGGCTCTTCGAGTGTTCTGAGGGTAAATAGACGCGCAAGCATTTTTTAGAGTGCACGAACGTTAGTCGCGGGCGCTGAAGAGGGCACACCACCGGAACGTGAAAGCCATCCAATATAGCTGTTAACACAGTCACACAATCTTTACAATATGGATACTCACTTTACTTCCCATTGTGAAAAGGTACGCACACACACACACACACACACACGCACGCACACGAACAGGCACACACACACAAACACACAAAGTTTGACCTGTGACTGTTCTGAACACTACAGACAGGTAAATGACGATTTTTGTACTACTGTAGCCTCCGTTGGCTTAATAAAGGCAGGACGGGGCGTCTCCCGTCCCGAGCATGTTATTATAATGCCACAGGCAAAAGGAACAGCAGCATACTAGCCGATGAGAACGCAGAAGCACAAATCAGGAAGCTTGAAGTGTCAACGTAATATACCCGATGTTAGTGACTTTATAAAGATCCGAATTCATGCGGAGTGATGACTATATATAGACCCTCTTTGTGCACACCGGTTTATCCTGATCTTGACTCGTTCTAAAACACGTTCCATGGAACTTCCCCCTCCATGTTTATTACACTGTCAGATGCCGTATACGTTGTTTCGCGAGAAGTATAGGAGCGCTGTAGTCAAAGAAGACATACAGGGCGGATATAGAGGGGGGTTCCGGATATCCTGACCCGGGCCCCCTCTTGATTTCTGCATGTGTAAAATTTAGGGCGTAAAACGAGGGAGAGGGGGAGGGGGTTCCTAAACGGATGGTACGCTGACCAACCCCTGCCCGCCCCCCCCCCCCCCCCCCACCCCCCCACCCCCCCCGCTCAGGAAATTCCTGCATCCGCCCCTGAAAACATACACACCCTCGGAGACAAGTACAGTAAAAACGCAAGGTGATTCACATCTGAATTTATTCGCTCGATCGGCCCCATCATGTCCGTAGCGTTGGCTGCTGCGCTTTGACGTTAGGTGGAACAAAGTATAGAAAGCCGTCGGGCCAAGACATGCTGGGCGTGCTCCGTAGTTAGGCTTAACCGGAGGACGGGGAAGCGAATGCGGCCCCGCCGGCCGCGAATCGATCGAGGTGTCTGCTGTCGAGACGGGCAGACAGGCGACAGCGTGGTCACGTGGGGCGGCCGCTCGCCCGCCAGACGCGAAGCCGCCGCCGCCCGCCCGCCCGCCCACGCCCTGCAGCTGCAAAGATTCATTGACTCGAGAAGCAGTTATTGCGTTTGTCCGGCCCCTGATTCGATTTAAGGTCCGCGCGGGATGTCCGGTCCGTGAGGTGTTGCGCACCCTGCCGCATACCTTTATATATACTATACACGTCCGATCGTTTTAGTTTTGCCATGCTTTTTATTCGGCGCGGACGTCGGGTAGTTCATATTCTGGGTGTTTTTTTACGGATTTGTTTAAAGAAAAGGTTTAAGAGATACACCAACGTTGTCTGTGCATGTGAGTTGTTCGATCAGTCGATCAATCAACTAAGACCCGTTGATTCACTTTTTAGATAGTGAAAATAAGCGTAAACTTGCTGAGCATCATCAAAAATCACTAAATCGGTGAATTTGAGAAATATTTGAGGCGCGCGAGAAGCGCGGTGTTGCGCTAAACGTCACTACTCGTGCAACAGGCGCAAGGCTGTCGGTGCGAGAGCGCAGATGACAATATTATCATCCGCGTTTTCGTACAGCCAGCCTCGGGTTCAAACCCCGACGCCCAGTACTCGGTATCTTTCTTCTTGTACTTTCAGTCACAAGTTTGCCTTATTAAACAATTTTATTATATTCCTTATTCGACTACCCTTTCCATTCGTAACAATATACTGTGTCTCTAGCTTTACAGCAGGATATCTCAAATACATATCTGTCTCTCTCTCTCTCTCTCTCTCTATATATATATATATATATATATATAGATATATATGTATATATATAAAAGCAGAAGCCACCGAGGGTCAAACAAACTTGGAAGGTTTAATTAAACATGTATAAGTCATACAAAAACCGCGACGTTTCGAAGGGGGACCCTTCTTCCTCAAGCGGGATATATATATATATATAAATACATTTTTTTTTTTAACGTGTGGTTATTAGACGCTGTTCTTCTGGAGCTTCGAAGCCGTGTCCGCTGGTTTTTTGAAGTTGATGTCGTTATTGATTGCTACGAGTTTCATGGTTACGGATCGAAGTTGGCGCTTTGTTTTTGAGCGCCGCCGTCTGCTCTGCGCGAGAATGAAAGAGACGGGAAGTGTGGCACGCAGTTGGATCGATAAATGTGCGGCTGTTCTCTAGTGTCTCGTCGACAGCCCTTCGGGGTGATCGCTAGGCCCGAAGCTTCCTTTTCACCAGAATCCTAAAGGTGCTTCAAATGACGCACTAAATTTTCCGTAAAGAGGAATCAGGGGTGCGCCATACGTATTTACCGGTTCATTTTCCTGTTGAAGTATAAATATACGCTCGGCTTATTCACTTGTACACCCCTGTCAATGTTTATTAAAAAAAAAGAATATTATCATCATTATCACCGTAATTAGCATTATCAACATAATTATCATCACCATCATTATCATTTATTTTGTTTACGCTCAATAGGCCCTTCTATAGTATACCTGGTGATAGGGCGTTACCGGGCAGCATCGGCAGAGAATATTGCGAGGCCAGACTCGGTCATGTAACCTTTCCACTTACCTCGCATGCTTCCACGCTGACCAATAGGGACTAATGTTACGTAGCAGGTAATAAACCGGCTAGATATACGTATATGCTGGCATTTACTCATAAAGACTGTGTCCTCGTAGCTTCAAACCTGCATATACAATTCCCGCTTCTTTATCTTTACACGAAGCACGCTAAGCTTCCGTAATGACCTTTTCCAGGCTATCCTGGGGTTCCGGGTCCAATCCCATCTTATACAGTCAGTGTTACATCATAGACTTTGTCGAAACATTAGAATTCCGCCTTATTTGATCATGGTTCTTGACCGTGCTTGTTGATAAGATATATTAATAAAAAAAATGAAGTTGGTGGCGTCATTTGAGCAATTCTTGTGTTCGTCTGATGCGATCAATGACTCTGTGGTTCGTCCTTTTGTTCTCGTATCGTCTTCTGCGTCTTGATTACTTATTGACGTAGTACGTCTACCCGGAGAAATGCGTGTCCAGAGGATTCTCCGAGGACATGGTTAAAACGCCGAATACAACAAATAAAATGGCAGAGCATCCTTGTCTCAGAAACAAAGTTAAAGAAAAAAAGAGCACGAAGAGATATCGTTTATTCAGCTTTGAATGTTTAAGGGTACTTGACTGGACACACGGAATGTTTATGGAACGGTCTGAAGGGGTGGGGTTCGTTGCCCCAGGAACGAAAACGCGCTTCGGAAAAGGGCGTCGGCAGACAAACATGGAAGCCTTAACTTGACCATAAACAAAGGTGGTTCAATTATGTCCTCCATATCCACGGGGAAGCACCAGCTTCTGATGGTTTTAAAATTTATCCTGTTGTGTATTTCTTACAAGACAGATAAAGAAAGCCCTCTAGTCTATAGCAGTATCTTCGTAGATAACGTAGGAAGCCAAGCTTGATAGTGCAATTATTACGAAACCCACTAAATAATTTGTTCCCCACTGCGCCGTAGCCGCACCGTTTTGGACTATACCAGTGTCCCGGCGTATACGATAAGCTGAGTGCAAGATCGTCCACTTCTTGCGCAAGGGTTTCAGTGACGTCAAAACGCTTCGAGCTTTGATTGGTTCTGATGGGAAAGATAGTGGGTAGACTCTACCCACAATCCTTCCAATCGGAGCCAATCGGAGCTCGGCGTTTTGACGTCATGCAACCCCTGTGCACGAAGCAGGTGACTCCGCGACCTCAACCCATGACGGTGTGCGCGCTTGGCTGTCATCGTCATCACGCGTTCCCTGCGCCTTCTCTACGTTGCCCTTCGATCGGTGTGCTCCTTCTTTGCATGCCGACGCACAAGAGACGCGTTTCGGAACGCTAGCTCTCCGTATAGTCTATGACAGCTCAAGAGACGTATAGGGCTTGGCTTATGGTACGTTTACGCTCCTTTTTTTGTAATTCGCTCTTCGCTCTGAAAAAAAAATAAAATAAAAAAAAAGACTCCAGTTTGTCCGGTCTCCAGCAAAACATCTCGAAAGAGTCAGTCGCTGCAGTGTACGGAGGAAGCACGGTCAATGGCAATACTGAAAAAAACGTTTGAGCCTCCTCTGAGAGACTCCAGGCATCTGAGAAGTGTTCGGCGTTCTTGTCGGCCTTATGATGTAATATCATCGGCGGTGGCGCGATAATTTAAGCTGCGCGCCGACTTGTCAAGAGCTTAGATGGGGCTTCAAATTTAGACCCATTTTTAGTTGCTACTTATTTGTCCCGATTTTGCGTGTCTAAGTAAGTTCCACGAAAGCATTGTTTAAAACTTAACGGTCATTTCTTTTTTAGTTCGCTTTAATTTGCTTCAGTCGTCCCAAGGACTAAGCTAAAAAGACGATCGAGTGGGTTCAGGGTTTTCGTACCATAAAGCTAGCGAAGAGAATTAGTGCCCAACGAACCCGTCCACTCGGAGCTTTTTTTACTTCGGTACGAAAGAATCGTTGTATTCGAATAACTTTTATCTGTGACCAACAATTGAGACAACTTTGCGACCAGTTATGGAGAACATAGATACCAACATACGTGAATCGGGGACATTCTCGTAGCCTATAATTTACCTTGTGGCGGTACAGCTGAAGTGTTTATTTATTTATTTATGTCAATAACCGTCAGAGCCACTAGGGCATTAAAGAGGGGAGAGAGGCAAGGTACAGCACAAAATTCAGTAAAAACAAAATCAGGTACAAACGATGTAAAACACGAGCAGTCAAGGTTAGTATCAACGAAGATGATTGGTTATCGCTCTTTTGAGCAAAGAGGTGATGATATGGACACTAAAGATGCGGGTAGGTGGTTCCAGTCGGGAGACAATTCTGGCTGTGAAGGGATCAATGTAGGCGTTGGTATACTAGACTGACGAAATCCTACTTTGCATTAATGGTCAAGGCGAGCAGAGATATGCGGGAGAGGAAGAAGAAACTTTTTTTTAGACACTTTTTAGAGTAGGGTTAGAGTAATACATTTTATGGAAATTCGACACGGGCGGCTCTGAATTCCCTCATTTCCACAGCCTGTTACACAATGTAAAAAAAAAAAAAAAAAAGAAGAAATTAAAAACCAAGGTACCTTATTTTAATAACGCAGACCGTTCTACATATTAAGGTTCGCTACTTCTGAACATCGGAGATGTGTTATATATAATTATGAGAGCATTTTTGGAGCTCACGACCAGCTTCGTTTTAAAATCCACGAAATCGCCAAGAAAAAAAATATTAACAATGAACGCAGAAATACAGCTCTTATTTTATATGTATAAAAAAAGAAAAATAAAACTCGTAGAGATTCAGTTTGCATGGTATCGATAGAGCCCTCCGCAAAATAACGGTAGCTTTTTCTTTTTTTTAGGTCATTTTGAGCGCAGTTACGATGAGCGCGGCGTTTATTTTATATCTATGGACGACCCGATAACAGCCAGTTCTTTTCATAAAGTTTTGAGATCATTAAGCGCACCATAACCATACCAATTTACGTGGAAGCGACATGTGCTATAAAAACACTTTTCCTAGGAAAGATAAAAGTAAGCGAAGTCTTTATCGCTAGAACCATAGCGCAACAACTTCAGCGCTAAAATGCAAAAAAAAAAAAAAAAAGAAGAAAAAAAGAAATTATGGCTTTCTTTTTTTAGAATGTTTGTCTACAATTTTTTATACATTCCGTCGAATCAAAGATGAAGAGGGGCGTCTGGTTATTGGCGTGGTTTTAGAACCGAGCGCCGGCTTCAAATTATTCACTCGGTGGACAGAGTGCTTTTAGTGCCATATGCCTGCTTTCGTACTGGTAAACTTTGATTCGTGCTAAAGGTTTTATTTCAACGTTCACGACGAGCAATGGAGGCTTTGGGTGAACTGGTGTTAATTCTTGTCACGCTTCCTGATAACAAAAAGTGTTTTTTTTTTAAATTTATTTAAGCATATATACGCATTTCCTTCAATACAAAAGAAAAAAATGAAAACAAAGAGGAATATGGAAAGAGATAGACAGATATGTCCATTTAACACAATTTTTTATAATTTCTGATGTAATACCCTCGACCTAGCTATAAAATTTTCTTAGTCTAATGAATCGGTGAAGTTACGCATCTGGACCAGTACACTTTTTTCTACAGCAGTCGTACGCGCCGTACATTTGAATGAGCGAGTCAATTCCGCGTTAACTAGCTTTAACTTAACTTGACCAACTTCGCACGACGACAGTTAATTTATTACCAATTGTTTTTCACTCCGAAAAAAAAAAAAGAGTCAAATATCACGTTTCTAAGTCAAAGTAAAATAAGGTGTCGTGTTAATAACTACCCTAGCAGGGCCGGCATTCTTTGCCACAGATATCGTTCGCACGTACAACGGACTTTACGATCTTATCCTCCCCCGTAATTCCCTTTTTAATTTGCTTCTCCAAGACCCGTCATTAGCGAAAGCGCTTCGTTCCTTACTTAGCGATAGATCGGAAGATCTCCCATCAAACTCGGCCCGAGGGACCTCCGTCAGGTGTGGCGCTCGCGTTGATGGATCGTCCTTGCTCGGCGCTCTGACTCAGCGTATATGTTGAACCGCGGCGGACGGTACCAGCCGTCCGAGCCAATCCACGCGACGTGATGAGGCCACGTGACTACGTCCCCGCGCGCCGCCGCACCTCTCCTGGAGATCATCTGACACGCACGCGGCATTGGATTTGACTCGATGGCTCGTAGGCTCTTCCGCGGTCCATATCGCAAGGTAAAATGGAGTGGATCGCCTATACGCGAGGCCCCGTTCAGAGTTTCCCGAAGATAGCGCAGAATCGATGCTCGTTAATTAAATGATAGCTTTCCTCGTCACAACTCGTTTGGATAACGTTCCATGCCCATATTTGGGACATGGTGTTTCGCACGTCGCGTGCAAAGCTGCTCCTTGAACCGGTCGCCAAGCTTCATTCGACGCACGGACGTCCCTGTTATTCCCGACGTAAGTGGTCGTAAGCGATCGTAACGTAACGTAGGAAAGCGTCCCTGTGTGAACCGACCTTTCATCTGTTCGCCGTCTCAAGACCTCTTTGCGTACTATAAACATCTCCGGAAAAAGATAAGGGAAACCAATGATCTTAATTTCTCCAGTGGTCGCTGAGACCCTTGCGTCTCGAGGCCCGTTCAGACACTTGGGTTTGCTTGGGACCCAGTCCGTGCGACATGAAACTGTGAATGCGTTAACAATCGGATGGCGGACGCCTCCTGTGAGGATTGATCGCAAGTGCGCATACGCTGCGTTTTCGCGGTGCGAGGATGAAAACAGGAGGAAAGGCGGAGACGCTTGCGAACGATCGACGCTGTCGGCACAAGCTCGCAGGTGCGGAAAGCGCGATTGCAAACGCGGCCCGTGAACCACGTGACCCTGAACGAGCAGTTGAAAACTCTCGATACACAGGCTCTCGAAGAACAGACTGGCACGCTGGCGCCATCTGTGAGGTGACCCTAGGACTGCACTAGAGCGAAGATTTCGCGCTCTTTGTGAGATGAAGTGTGTACGTACCATATATGAGAAATTGTCTTTTATAGCAATATTGAATGTTTTATTTCAGCCCAAGAAAAAAGAGATAATAAACGATAAAAAAAACGGAAATTGCAAGTGTTCCATAGCCACCCGACAGATGGCACCAGTGTGGTCTCTCGTCGCAAGAGGTCACGAGAGGTCTTAAATCGCTCGGTCGTTAGCACTCGATGCTAGGGACTGGCCACGCCCTTTCTTTCTTAGACTATTAGTGGCTCTAGTAGCCATGAACTGCAGTCTGCCTCAAGTTGTAGCGGAGACGAAAACACTGAGAACCCAAAACAGATCGATCACGCTATCGGTATTTTCAAAACTTTTCCCACTTTTTACGACGTGCAATGAAGAGCGTGGTGGTGGAAACGTTAAAACTAGTTTTTTTTTTATTAATATTACTTTTTTTTGTTTTTTGGAAACACATAATGATGGCATATAAAAAACTGCGGGACCCACGGCTTTGAAAGATAGTGTGATGGACATTCCGGATAATCGCCTATTCACCCACACGTGTTTGCCTATTCAACTACCGAATAATACCAACGAGAATGGAAACACCCGGTGGCTTAATAACCTGCGTCACACATCGTGCAGACAGTTTCATAAAAAAAGTTCTTAATTGCGTTACGTGTCGTACGAAGAGCGAGCGTGTTTGCGAAACACGACAATTTTGCGCTTGATTGGATGTTGCGTTGTCAGTTTGGACGTTGCGACAAAAAAGGGTTTGGGATTAACGTCGGAAATTTGTTCTCATGCAGCGACCCTTTACTCGAAACTTTGTAGAGGAAGGACAGGAAGACACTGCTCTATTCAAACCAGGCAGCCCAGAAGGCTTTCTCATCCGCGTAAACTTGGAAACAAATAAATGAGCGCACTTTTATAACAGAAGCTACTATATAACACTTTAAGCTGTTTACCGGTGATCATTTTTTTTTTCATATTAGAAGGGACGTTTTTGATGGACTGTCATAAAAAAAAAAGACAAGTTGTCTGTTACGTGCTAAAAAAAAAGAGCTATATTTGAAATATTTTTTTACGGTTTTATGTTTCGGGTAGTCCTCGCACAAATCACAAAAAAACAAATTTGTTTTACCATCATTATCACAAAACATGCCGCTTTCATAAGCTGTCAGCGAATATGTTGAAGTACGACCGTGGTAATCTGTGGAATTTAAAATGAATACCCCAGCATGGAGTACACGAATGCACGCTGTGATACGACGTACTTCCAGGTCGAATCCGGCAGGAGCGTGTTCTTCGAACTGCTGCGTTGCGATGCGTAAAGAACCCCGCTTGTATGTCAATACCCAACTCCTTATTCTGGTAGATAACGACGCGAGAATGGAAATAGGTGTAGACGCCTTGTCTTCCTGAGAACGAGGCAATATCAAACGAATTCCGATTGTCTTAAAGACCACAGGCGGATTCACGTTTTTAAACTCTAAAAATGTAAAAAAATAAAATAAAACATGACTCGCTACAAAGAGTTTTTTTTTTTTTTTTTGCTTACACTGTTTTTCAGATTTTAGCAATCGAACAGTTACATTAAGAGGCGTTAGTAAACACGTAAATTATTTGTTACTAATTCCGACAGCCATTGTTGCCAATTTTATTGCGCACGCCAGTTGTGCGAGGCACCCACTAATTCGTATTATGTATTTTTGTATTAGCCAATATAAGTATGAACAACTCTTTTTTGATGGCACTATGTGCCTGATATAAAGGTTTATATTATGTGATATAAAAGTTTATATTATATTTTGTATGTATTCCTAAAACCTCGCGATGACAGTACATAGAGTCTGAACTCGGAAAGAGGTTGTGGAGTGAACCTAAGGTCATCAATTCTTGTTTAAGTCGAGAGAAATTAGCTCGCCAGGAATTCGTGCTGACGAGAGGCCTTTAATTTCTTTTCTTTTTTTTACGTTTATGCCTTATTAACTCTGGTCGAGAATCATTAAGATGGTCCCTACATGCTCTTTCTGGAAAAAGAAAATACAAAAAATCAAAAGAACCTGAATTTTTTACTGACGAACTCGGTGTTGAAACTCCCCCTTTCCCGCGGAAGCGTAGACCAAAAAGCGCAAAAGAAGCAAAACAAAGTAAACTGTTTAGAACGCATGCCTCTTCACTGCCAACATATATTACTTTTTTTTTTCTGGGTAGGAGGTATTGCTGGAAATATATTTTTTAGAAGTTTGAAAACCTTGGAGATCCTCCTCTAAACGGATAAATCTACAAGAAAAAAAAAAAATTTCGAGTGCTTGAAGAAGGGGAACCTGACTTGAAAAATTGCGAAGTCGGCTAGACGTGACAAATAACCTCATTTTAAACACCCAGACGCGTTTCTGCCTCGCGTCGTCTCGAACATAGTTATTTCTTTATTTTACTTGAATTTTTTTTTTACAAAGAATGATAGCTTCGAACAGTTTTAGTTGTTTTCCGTCTAGCAACCTCGTCCCCTCAGGTTAAAAAAAAAATTTGGAGAGGAAAGGAAAAAAAAAAAAAAGAAAAAATACCCGGAGCACAGTTCTCGATTTCTATCCGTTGAACGAAATAGCATTTTTTAACGCGAACTTGGAAGAAAAAAGAAATCGATGTATAAAAAGAGGAAGAAAGTTCTCTTTTTTATTGCCCGGACCCCAAACGAGTATCAGGTTGGGATTCTGGATGTCAATCGGGGAAGTCATGAATTGCTTTCACGCTTCCATTACACACCGTGTCAGTTGTACGTCCGCAGGAAAGTCGGATCTCAGAATGGTAGCAAAGACAACATTGCATTGCTTAGAAAAAAAAAAAAAAGAACTTGTAAAGTCGTTTGATTTTGGAACGAAAAATATAATTTTTCACGCGACCTTGGAAGCACAACGACATGTCGGATTGCAATGCGAATCATTCCTAAAAGAGAAAGCATGCTTGTACCCTTATGGAGTGAGATTTTAGCCATTGAGAAGATCGTCGTTTTTATTAACAAATACAAAAGACAAAAATATGTCAAATTTTTTTTAGGAGTCCTTGTAAATAGCGTGCGCGGAATCTGTACATCGCTCGTAAGTTGTGGCATCATTTGGGACTGCTCCATCCATCCGAACGAATAAAAGTAGCCTGCAGTATGTGTATACCTCAAAGAGAAACAGCTCTTTTAGAAAGGCGACGTAACCAGTTGTCGAGATCCCATTTAAATCGGGGGGTAAAGACAGATTCTCGAATGCGCGTTAGCGAACAGTGCCCTCCAGCTTCGGAGTTCCTTTCATCTCCACATGCGCGCACAACACACCATACTCGACGACATACGGGGAACATCCTGGTGGGGTGCAGCGCAAAACGCATTTCTGTCTGCTTCTAATTAAGGCGAGTGGAGTAGCGGGATCTGCCCGTCGCCCGCACAGCCAAACGTTGTCAGCCCTCTCGTGGATGCATAAGCGACACAAAAGCGTCTACCCAGTAAAACTACAACAAAACAAAAAACGCTCAAACGTCTAACATCCCTTCCTTTATTTTTATTTTTTTCCCCTCTCGTGCGAACACATCGACCGCCGTCGGGACGTCTGCGGCTCCTCTTCAATCTAGTTAGTGCTCTGAGTCAGAGCCCAAAAGTAGCCGACGCGACCAGTCGCTGCGACGTTGATCCCTAAGCTGACAGTGCGGTGGAGGCTACGTTCTCGTTGGAGCAGTCATCCCTCTATCTTTCGCCACCCGATCGCGCTCCCAGCTTCTTCCGTACCGTCAGCTTAGCGGTGAACGTAGCACATCGTCGTCGACTGCGCGCACCGACGATCGCACTGTCCAAATATGCGCCTGCATGCCAAACACTCGGAGGCAAACACACTTACGCGCTGGCACCCCGGACGCAAAAGTGGCGAAGCTAAACTCGAGAGAAAACACGGTACTTTGATGAAGGACGAGCAGGCGGGGGTGTTGTGTAGTGAAGGACGTACACTGGCACGGCCCAACCCTAAAAGCATGCATGCTCACTGCCCGCGAACTGGGAACTGGAGGGAGATGAACGACCTCTCCTACCCCTTCCCCTTCCACGGCACGATTCAATTTGGCCGAACCGTCGGCGCCCGTCGGTTCCGGCCGCGCCGCACGCGAAAACGAAATGATGTCCGGGCAGTGTTGTGCCACCCCGCCGCTGGACGGCGACGCGGTGGCAGCGGCGGCGAACGGGCCCAGCTAGTACGCGAAGCTAGTGCGTACATTTTAATGCGCGATAAAGCAATGTAAGAACATATATAAAAAAAGACTGAAAGTAAAAAGAAAAATGATCTTAAGGAATGAAAAAAAAAAAAAAAAGGAAAATGCGCAGTTTATTGCATTTGTCCGTTAGCTGTTCCTTCCCGACCAAAATGGTTTCTTGATGCGGCTACCTATTGTGAATTTGGTTGTCGCTTGGTTATGGCTGTACGTGCGTCGAACGCCTTCGACGCAGCGAACTGACGATTGTGACGCGGTTTCTATTGCATTTTATTATTTATGGCTGTTACGTAATTTTCTAGTTGTTCCCATACTGGCGTCAGAGGCCCGGGCTAAATAGATGACGTTAGGAGCATAATGATGATGATGATGCTCGGGGGAATCGTAACCCTAAAACAAACAAAAAAAAAAAAAGAAAAAAATAGTCGTTTTATTACGGGAACAATGTCCCAAGGATCAGAGATACTTAAAAAAAATTGCGGTGGCTTAGCTCGGCTATGCCAGGGCAGCCAGGCCATATGTAGCGTGAGCTTATGCGCTCAAAAAGAGAGGCGCTATCACGCGACTCCGGTGCAGCGTCAGACTTGGCTACTGTGCAACGGAGGCGCACAGCTGGGCACGCGGGGGCGCCAATGCGTCTGCCGCGGCTATGACGTCACTCCTGTGGAATGCGCAGACCGGCGAGGCGGGCGCGGCGGCGGCGGAGCGCGCGGCGGTGGCGGCTCCGGCGCGCCAGCTGTGCACCGTGTGACGTCACTGCTCCTAGCGCATGCGCAGCACGGCTCTTTGACAGCCACGCAAAACTGGTCAACCTCGGCCAGTGTAGCTCACGCTACAAAGAAACAAAACAAAAAAACAACAACAAAAAAACACGTTTCTACTTAACCGATGCGTACAAAATATGTCACGACTAACTTTTAAAAACTCTTATGAATATCAGATCGGCTGGTTGCTCAAAGTTCATTTAAAGATCTCATACAATACAGTCGGTATCACGCGAAGTGTAAGCGAAATGAATTAAAATGTGCATAATTAGGTTGATCAACAAATTAAGAAATGCGGGGCTTGGCGGACTCTGAGCATCTTATAATGCCTCGGCCACCAATGGGACCACGGCATTGGCCATTAGAGGAACGCCGCAGAACGAATCGCGAAGCAAGGAACACGAACCGAATGACGCGTGCCATACCTTTTCTTAAATTGTCACTGACTGTGCAGCGTTCTACTGCGAGGGAGGATGAGTTTTCTAGAGTAGATTTGTTAAGTTGTCATAATATTACGAGATGTATTTTTTTTTGCTTATTTAATCGATACTTTACACGTCAAGGTCATATAGTTACTGGAAGATATCCTTAGTGCCCGAAATGTTCACATTCGAATATTGCTAATTCGCCTAAATGTTCTGAATTTTTTTTTTATTAGCGGGAAATTTGTATTTTTTCGAGATAATATCCCCATCTTGATCCGCGCCGCAGTGAAGGCTAAAAAGAATAGATGTTCTTTCTTTCTTTTTCAATTACCTCCCGGAGCGGTGGTATGAATAAAATGAAAAATAATGGTTGCGCTAAAATAAGTCTCATAAAACGCAAAATAGGAATCTCCAAAAACTAAAATAAGCTCGTTTACTTTTAGGCGTTTAGAGCCACGCTTCGGGTAAAGCGATATATTATTCTTGTTCATGGATCGGCGGATCCATATCGAGCGGTCTAATGTTTATAGCCAAAACGAGTAAAACGATTGGAGTGATAAGGCTGGACTAACGACTGGGCAGGCGCTATGAACGGTAGATTCTGATAGTGTACTTTTTTTTTTTTTTTAAAAGATAGAATTGTGAATTTGGCGATGCTTATTACATCAGCTAACCGGCTAGAGCGTTAATACGGGCACCGCTCTTTCAGTTGGCTTTATCGACCGATGGCTGGTGATACCGATGCCATACATCTTAGTGCCTTATCTCGTAGAATTGCAATCTGCCTTATTTTATGTGGTTAGTGTGCTCACTGGTCCTTCGCCGCATACTAAAACGTGGGCATTACTCCTTTCAGATTTCAAGATTTGTCGCATTTGCTTCACATTACAGGATTGAAAATCAGAGATTATAATAGCTCATATATTGTACGCAATGTTTTTGTTATAATTTTTATTAGCGTTTAATTAGCTCGGTAGCTCAAAATTCCCTTCCTCAACCTATAGGTATAGATGATTGATTTGCATTGTTTTGTGTGTTGAGTAAAACCACTCAATCTTCGTAACCCTCTAGAATGCAGGCGTTGCCGCTTTAAAACGAATGGATTCGTTTCATTCTCTTTACATTCCAGGATTTTAAATTTGGGATCATAAGGAAACATATATTGTATTTCATTCTTTTTTTTTCGTAATTCGTGAATTAATGTTATGACACAAAAATAGCTCCGTAGCTCATACAAACAAAATAATTAGTAGCTCTTCTTAGGGGAAGTGAAACGAGCATCCCAAGATTTATGAGCGCTTCAAAATGCGGGCTCACTTTAATCGCAGTCGCGTATAATCGGGATAAAAGTTCCAGATGCGAGGAAAAACAAATGAATGTGCGACTGACGAGCAGCAGGAACACTGGGCGAAATTGTTTTCTGGGAACAGATGCCGGAGTTCTCACAATTAAGGCCATCACGGTCTCGTTGCATCTTCTAACTGGTCTCTCTATATAACAAAAATGTCGAGAAAAAAAAAGACCCGAAAGAACATAATTACTACGTCAACAACAACTAAAACGTTCTTGCTTGTCCCCGCCCCCCCCCCCCCCCCCCCCCCCCCATAAAAAGAAGAAAAGAACACGTAAGGTTGCGAAAAATAAATGTGGAAAGAAACTGAATTGCACACCGACGTGCACGAAGTGGGGAAAAACATAGTGCCGACGGCAAAAGTAAAGTAGTCGCTAACGCTGACGACAGATGGCAGCACCATCAGCGCTCCGAAATAGCAACGCCAGAGCGTCGTCGTCTCCCAAGTTAAGTGCAACGAAGGCAAGCTAGTCAGGACTCAGTAAAGGGGGACTTCTGATCGGCAGACACACTGCACGTTGGCACGAAGGAGAGTTTGCACGCGAGCGCATCAACTATACTCACTGGCAATCTAAGAAACACTGGGCGTGAGCTATTTATTATATTCGTGCTTTTTTTTTACTCGTGGTTCGTTCTTTTCCGTTTTCATCGGCTAGTGGTGCATTCTCATGAGCCGCATTAGCCGATCACCATTAACCGATCGCCATTAGATGATCGGGACTCACCGCGCACGCCCTCTGTTTCTTAAGTTGTCAGTCAATATAGCGAGCGACGCGATATGTAACGTACGCTTACAGGAAGCATTTTAGCTCCTACCGAACCTGAGACGCTGGCGCAGCAAATGTGCAATGACTTAAAACGAAAGAAACACACAAGAGGACGAAAGCTGTGTCATCTGTTTCGTCCTCTTGTGTGTTTCTTTCGTTTTAAGTCAATGTAGATTACCAACACGCTCAAGTCTATAATCAAATGTGCAACTTTCGTTATTCCTTCTGAGCCTCAGTGTGATTGACAGTATCTTTCGTAACGCCATTTGAAAGATAATTGATTGCCATTATTGCAGTTTCGCTATTAAGAAAACTTCGCTGCTTAATAACTGCACCCCCCCCCCCCCTTATGTAATGCCCTAACTGGGCCTTTCAGGTGAAATAAATGATATGAACTGAAAAATGAAATTGTTGAAATAATCCGGTAAACACATATCTTATTTTGCGTGTCACAGGTAAAAATCTTGGACGGAAAAAGGGGGAAAAAAAAAGAAAAAAAGAAAGAAACAAAGCAATACAGATCGTTGTCTTTTTTTTTTTTTTCTTTTTTTGCCATTTGGAACTTTGCTGGAGTTAGGGACCGACCACATGATTAAAAATAAATGGCATTGATCTTAGAGATGGATATCTTTTCTGAATGATCGATTTTGTAATTAATTTTGCCGCACGGTAATGGTAAAATGGCCAGAACATTTGCTAGTTAAATGTACAGATAAATTGGGTGCCCAACCTGTCCCGTCTGACCTATCTCTCATTAAAGTATCCCTATGCCTATCTTTATATTTTTCTGTCAAAAATGTAGAAGCCTTGATAAAAAGCTGAAAAAATTAGACAGGCCGTTATGTTTTTGTTTTTTTAAGTTAATTTTCTGGATTCGGTAAAATACTTCTATAGGCTCCGAGTTTTCGACGCAGCAGGTCAAAACCGTTAGATGCAGGCGTGTTCTCATTTTGAGCATCTTCGTGATCATACGAGGGCGTTCTGACCCGTTTTGCATTTCATGCAAATGCTGATTTAAAAAAAAAAAAAGTTTTCTCGAAAACATAGGCTATGCAAGGGAAGACGTTCAACAGTGTCAACTCAAGAGAAACCACTATATACATTCTGAAGGGGACAATGATATCAATCAGCTTTTAAGGAAACACAGCAATAAAATGTTGCGATAAACGTATTGTTATTGTTGTGCAGCCAGCGGAGAGCACGCGACACCCGCCTCAATCGTGACGTAGATTGTCTCCGGACGAGCAAAGCTGCGGCGAGGCTTACGTCGACAGGATGTCGTAACCGTTTCAGTCACCGAAGCGGCCGAAGCACGCCAGCGATCGGGCCATTGTAACTAACGCCAAAGCTGTTTTTGTACGAATTTTGAGTGACGCGTTAATCTTCTGTAATCTTGTAGAAGGACAATAGCGACGCCTGGAACACAAAAAAAGACAGTCCCGGTGAGAGGGGAGTTCATCCTTCCCCTCTTCTCTCGTGGTGGCCCGAGAGCTGCCGAGATGACGTCGTGAGGCGCGACAGCCATCGTCACTTCCTGTCAAGGTTTCTAGACGGGCATTACAAACGAGGCTTTAGCGACATCCACCAGGTGCTCTTTGCTAATCGCTTAATTTGTTTTAAAATTTCCTTTCGTGTCTTTTTCAGCAAGAGATCGGTGTCTGACGTGATATTGCTCCCTTGAACACGAATACACCAAGAAATAAACGCCGAACATTCGTTGTAGTATCCCTTTCAAATATCGTGGACGTGATTAGCTTAGAATGATATATATGAAATTGACTGCAAAGTGGTACAGAACTCTAAAAATCAGATTTGTTTAATATACCTATTATGGTGACGTTTGTGGCATCATGTGTATAGTTCCTTCGCTTACCATATTTGCTGGGGTAACAGCCGCGCTGTTTATGAACAAAACCTGTGGGTCTGCTTCCTCGCGGAGCACGGGGATTAGCGTATCACAGCAGTCGGCAGAAAAATGGCAGCGATTTGCGGGACAGAGATGACGTCTTCGAGCGAAAATGCTGTCTGCTCAGATCTCATTTTTATGGAGAATAGAGTTCCCGACCCCGTGAGTCGCTGCGTGTTTATGCAGAACGCGATGATTGGTTGTATATGCGTTCTGCAGGAAAGTAGACTTAAAGGTATTGTTCATAAAGCTATTAGTCAAACAAATACAATATGACAAAAAAAAAAAACAAAAAAAAACGTAGCTGTCCATTTTTTTTAGGTTTCACGTAATCATATTTTGAAAGAAAAAGTCGGAAAAACTAAATTTGGGTTAGGTCGTTGTTCTAAAGCATTCAAGTCTTTGGCGAGCTGCAGTGCATGAAAAACAAACTTGCGAAAAAAAATACCAAGAGATTTTGAAAACACACTGCAGGAGCGGAATGTGTGATTATGGGGTATATTTTATTACACATATGAAACTAAATTTCAGAGCGATAATAAACATTTCGTTTGGTCTTCTGGCACATTTACAAAGATGCCGATGTTGCAGTGTCAAGCATCCTTTCACCGAAGGCCGGCGAGACAAAATAAAACGCATAAAAGCGAGGGGCCGCTGACCACAACCGGAAGATGGCTGAAACTTGTGCCGCAGTAAATCTGAACGACAAATATAAAAACTAAAGAAAAAAAGAAAAGCAGGTTGCCTCGATAAAAGTTTACTGGTATGTGCGGAGTTCGGTCCCTGTGGAGCCTCCGCCCTGGCGAAAAACAAGCTACTGGCATCAGACTCGTGCTGGAAGTTCGAAAGCGAGCGGTCGATGCACTTCACTTCCGGGCGCTATTTAAGCACCCCATTTCCGGTCAGACTTCAGCAGTTTTAGGTTTATGGGGCCGGCAGTCTCGAAAAGAGATGAAATGGATTATATAGATTGTCGGCTTGTATCAGGGTAAACGTTGCCTGTTTTTTTGTATTTTTTAAATTATATTGTGTTTGACATTTACAATAAATGCAAAAGATAGCCGCAGGGGCGCCCTCAAAGTCCGTCTACAACGCCGGAGAGACATTCAAAATGACGACGACATGATTAAAAAAAACAATACACACGACTGGCCGGTGCAGGTGTTGATCCTACAACAGCCTTGTTCATAATTGCTAACATTTTTATCTTTTTTTTTTATAACAACATGTAACCCTATTTTTGTGTGTTTAAACTGTGCGAGTATTTTGTTGTTTTTTTTTTACCTAGATACCACAACGTCGATAAGATCCCCCTATAGGTGGAGTAATTCTCTTGCAGCTTGCAGAGCTGACGTATGGAATCGAGACGCCTGCACTTCGTTTCACCCAAGTCCAGACGCCGCCGACGTCACGAGCTGATGAGAGAAATCAGGCAGCGTCAAAAGCGCACCGTCATGGAGTCCGTCATGTTTCTGTACGTGCTCTATCATCGCCGAGTCAATCACAAACAGAAAAGGCCCAGTGACCAGCGCTTTTAAAACGCTGCTTGAGTAGTCCCCTTAGCTTGTGGCCAACATTTCGACCTCCGCTTGACGATGCCGAGGCGGATGAGGGTATAATAGTCATACAGACACACGCACACACCGGGGCCGTCTGCACAGACGGCAGCAGGAGCACGCGAGCATGCGCAGTTACGGCGCTGGAAGACAGTTGTCTTTTTCATCTGCCTTCCTCTTTTTGTCATCATCTTTCTTTCGGCTCGGGTGCCTCGATTATTGGCGAACTTTCTGAGCGAAGCCCCCGAGCTGCGTCTGTACGAAACACTGGTGTGGCGTGGGAGCAGCAGATGTAGCCAACGACGCCGGAGACGACGACGACGACGACGACGACGACTTCCGGATGCCTGCCGTCGTTGCTGGCGGCAGCCGCCGTCGGAAGGGTTCGCCGAGCTCCACCGGCGACTCACCTTCCAACTATTCGGGGTCTGCTGCCAGACTTGCGTCTCTTTTTCTTGCTGCTTCAAACGTGTCTGCACTACTTCCCTTTTATTTATTTATTTTTCTCGTTTTTGCTGCGGATTCCTAAGAAACAGAAACATGGAATAACAAAGTAGGAACGCCCTAACGGAATGGCAGAGGCGAGGAAAAGGAGAAACAGGAAGAGAGAGAAAAACAGAAGGTTTAAAAAGACTCGCTTTTTTCGGTGACGTAACACCGGGTTCACGCTCCCTTAAAATAACAAATTGTTGGAACAAACGATATTGAGCTAAAGCTTAACATTTGACCTCTTGAGGCGAGTTATTGCACAAGGCTGGCATCATTGTAAAACTCGAAGCGAGGGAAAGACGGAAAAGAGGACCAACAAACCTTCGTGTTCGTTGTCCTTCGTCCCTTTTTAGAGTCGTTCCGGGGTTTGCAATGTCAGCCTTAAAGCAGCTCGGCTGCACTCTTGATTTAGTTATATTTTGTTTAATGAATTACTCTTGGGGATTCAAAAAAGATGTTTAGGCTCAGGAACGAAGTCGAGCATTGTATTCACGCGATGGTCAGCCAGTTTTGCTTGAAAACTAACTTTCTGGTGAAAACAAAAAAATTTACTCTTTTAGCCGCTAATCCCACAATGCCGTGCAAGATACGTGCTCGCTGAACCAGTCAACCATCAGTCTTGCACCATGCGATTATGCTAATGCGCACTCTGCGCATACTCACGTGTAGAGAGAGGGATTAAGCGATAAAAGGCAGGTATCGATTAGGGATTAAGCGATAAACGGCAGGAATTAATCGGTCTGGCGAGCAAGTAGCTTCCACCGCCCTTAGCTTAGCGGTGATAAGAGTTGAATTTCAACTTCAATTATTAAACTTTTTATTTCAATGTCCGCTCCACACGACACGCTCGTAAGAAAACGGCATGGTTCTAGTAAATAATGACCAAAAAATAACAAATATTTTAGTTTCTTGAGCAATAACTACGAAAATAACGCTCAAGCCCGAACCGTCCAATTCTTAAGTAATCCACAACTTAAGAGAAGCGAAAGAAAATCTCAGATGCGGTGATAATCCTCAGCCAAATACGATCGCGTCCTGCCTGAATCCATGAACGATACAACAGTGATGGCGCAGGCGAGCCGGTGTCAGGTTATAAAACACCCGAACTTGAAGCAACCAAAGTAGGAGGGAAAGGACGACATAAAACTACATGTTCAATCTGAGGCATCCGACTTTAAACTGGACCGAATTGAATGTTATTTCCATTGACTACTTCAGTCAACCCATCGTTTACAGCGCAAGCTGTAGTCACCTATAGCGTTACGACCAATATTGAACACTATACGGAACGCAAGTTCGTCTGCTTCTTTTGCAGGGGCTGTGGTGACGTCACAAGGCCAAGCTCTGATTGGCTCTGGTTGAAGGATAGTGGGTATAGACCTCAAAGCAAGCTGCCTCGAGGTCTGCCCACTATACCCTTCAACCAGAGCCAATCAGGGCTCGGTGTACCGACGTCACCACAACCCCTGCAAAAGAAAAGCAGACGAAGTTTCGCTCGACGCATTGGTTGGGGCTTTGTGCGCCTCCAATTGCAGCTCGAGCGGTGAATTGAAGTGCAAGGGACGCATCTGCGTTGCACGCCGAAGTAACGAGAGGCGGCTGTTTCCCTGAACCGAGGCAAGGCGTTGTTCTGATCAGATTACCGGAATTTGGGGATGAGAACGAGGCTTAACGGAACGAGCAGATGTGTCCTCGAGCAATGCCTCAAAGGAACGCGAACAGAAAAGTCGGCACGTGTGATACAATTAAGTATCTATCGGCCCTCGTATCGAAAAAAGATACAAGTCGGAAATACGCATCGCCATTCTTAAGGCGATGTGCTGCATCTCGCAATATGGTAGTCACTTGGCGTCCCCCGTGCATCTCATTATCTCTCCGTAGCCAATGAAATTGCGTCATTAGTTGATAAGAACGCCGAAGAACCAATCACGAGACCGCAAGCGTGAACAGAATATGCCACGCCCTTCTTAAGGTCTCAATGACTATACACGAACTCAACTATGTTACGTCACGGCGCGGTGGTGGCGCGTCAAGCAGACTTCCGGTCTGGGGCTGCACTCTAAAAACCGTTTGTGCGTCTACTTTCACGCACAGTCCTCGGAAAGCCAAACAGCGAAACTTACGGAGGCAGCTCTGCGAATGACGATGCCGAAACATCTGTTTAGACCAAAAACGCACTCTGAGTTGTGACATTAAGCAATGCAAAACGTCACGCTTGCATTGCTTAATGTCACAACTCAAACTGCGTTTTTTGGTCTAAACAGATGGTTCGGCATTGCAATTCGCTGAGCTGCCTCCGTAAGTTGCGCTGATTGGCTCTCCGAGTGTTGTGCGGGAAAGCAGACGCACGGGCTTTTTTTAGAGTGTGTGGGCGGAAGTCACCATGTGGGACGTGCATTTCTTCGTTGTTTTGAAGAAAACCAGACAAAAACCTGTTCACTTGTCAAAACGCCGCGACGAGGGCTGTACCAAAAGAGTCGAGAAAGGTTTGAAGGTCAGTTTTCATGTGCTCGGTTCGTCTGAGACCGGGGTTATGTGCCGTGAAAAGGGAAAACCAGACGCCGTCGGACCACGATTGCTTAGGCGGGAAGTACTTTGGGTTGAATTCACGGATACTTGGGGTCATCAGATTTATTTGTTTTGTTCCAACATGAACGCGGGAAAACCGTCAAGTTTTACGGACCACCTGCGGGCCACTTCAGTGCGTCTTGAAGTTCAGCGCGTCTTTAAGGAGACAACACCAAGCGCTTCGTGTTGTCTCCCTTAGTCTGTCCGTGTCTTGCGGGGCATTTTGTCAAAAGTTACCAGTGGCCATCACCGACATGTTATGCCTGATTTACTTGATCCGATTCTGCTTGCGATTTTCAGTATCGACGTCGACTATTTCAGCTACGGTTCACGCTTTTGCAGCTCTAGCGACGTCGCGACTGAAAATTGCGAGTGGAAACTCATCATGCGAATCAGGCTTTAGCGTCCATTCTGCGGCGTCTACTCTGAATGAACCGCCGTATGTCACATTATTCAAGCGAAGATTTGTGGTGTAACGAGCCTCGGTAATTTCGCTGAGGCCGCTCACGTAGTCAGACATCGTCAGGAATGCGTAGAATCAACAATTCCAGCGCAAAAAAGGGCAGGGGGACTCACACCGACGCCGACAACATAGCATTTCTATGGCTTGTTTATGGGCGACAGCGAGCTTCTTGCCCACACTCCATTGCGCATGCGCGTCGCCGGTGGCGACCGCGAGGGGCGCTCCGGTTTGTTTGTAAACATGAGTTGACCTATACAGGGTGTCTCTTTTTAGGCTTAACAGATTTGTTTAAAAAACAAAAAAATAAAGCCGTGAAAGCTACACTAATGCGCGGTTTGTGCAGCTATGTGCGTAATGCGGCCAGGGAGGCAGAGTATAGAGCGCCAGTCGTCACGATAAGTCTAATAATTAACTAAAATTTCTAATGAACTTTTTGTTTTAAATATTGAAAAAAGACGCATGGTTACAAGTAGAAGCTTGCTGAGCGTCGTTGAAAACCACTAAATCAGTAATTTATTGGAAGACTCTGAGCGTCTAGGAAAGCGCAGTATAGTCCGCTAAAGTTAGCATTCGTGCAACAGGCACAAGGCTGGGTGGAGAAAATGCGGATGATAAGAGACGGAAAAATCGCGTGGGCGCGTTATCGCATGCGTATACCCTTGCTCCTGCTGCGCGAGTGGTAATTAATTAGCGCTCCACCGTGCTACCCACGTGCTCCAAGTATTTCTGGTGTTGACTGATTTAGTGGTTTTCGATGACGCTCAACGAGTTTCTAACTTAAAACCACAGGTTTATTTTCAATAATTAAAACTTTATTTAACCTGTTTTAGTTAATTAGCCATCTGATCGTTACGATTAGCGCTCCCTATGCCATTTCCCGATGGCTGTATAACTCACCTGCCCAGACCGTAGTGTGGTTTTCACGAATATTTTCAACAAGTACCTTTAGCTTAAAGAGAACACACTGTTTAATATTTTCTGGAAAACAGGACTCGGTTATAATCGGCGACAACTTGAGAACTGCAAGGTGTTGCAAGCCCCGTCTATGCTATTACCAATCGGCAGCTTACGAAAGAGCTGCGTCACCCGTTAAGAAAGGCTAAGAACCAAACCCCCAGAGACGATAATGTTGCAGAATAGTCACGTCTTTCAATGAATTAAAAAAAAAAAACCAAGGAGAGTCAACGACATGTGCGCAGTTCCAATGACGTCACGGCGGTCAAGCTTATTGCGCGGTAATTAAGATATCTATTTAGAATCAAGTTAGAAATAGTGACTGATCTGTATCGCAGCTCGCATCATGCTAACGCTTGCGGTCATATCGAATGAAAGCAATATCTATGGTCACGCCGATGTTATTAAACGCGAAAAAAAATGATAATTGTCTTAAGAGTCTGTTGACGTAACTGTAAAATGCTGAATGGATAACCCTTGCTCTAGTAATTTCCTTTTACTTGAGCTGTATTTAAAAAAAAAAAAAAAACACGTCATTCGACGACATTTTTGAAGCACTTTAATGGACTACTTGCATAAATCCTTCACAGCGCGCGTTGCTTTCTGGGCTCATATGGGCAAGGAGCGGAGTGCGTATGGGATTTTGTTTCCGCGGATTCCGACAATCCGTATCGTGGCATAACGCCGCGATCAAGCTCTTCGAGTTTTGGAATAAGTCCACTCGAAAAGGATAAACATCGGCTCCATACATAACTGTACGTTTCCATTAACTATTGATTTTAAAGAAACTCTTTCGAATCAAGATATGCCAAAAAAAAAAAAAATACTGTAAGCACAAATATATATATATATATATATATATATATATATATATATATATATATATATATATATATATATATATATATATGGGAATTTAGGTTAGCCAAGGAGCGAGGTGCCAGACCTTTACCGCCAACATCCAAGAAGCTATCCCTTACAAAACAAATATTTCATGCAGTTTATAGAAATCCTATCCACATTTTAACGGTATCCAGTGTCCACACACGTCGTATTGACTATTTTCAATAGACTTTCCATAGACTTTCTTTCAACCGAAGTCTGTAGAGTGCGGACGATAGAAATGCTATAAAATTTCTATCACCACGTCTCAGTCGACTTTCTGTCACCATATTTATATAGAATGTCCATACACTATAGAATCGATAGACTAATAAGATGGAGTGCGGACAAGCTGCATCACACCCCGTTAGAGCCTCCATGTGAATGCTTCAACAGGGTGTGTCAAACACGTATCAGCTCTTGCAATGCTTTATCGTTGTAGATGCCCAGTTAACCAACCCTTACAAACCTAACATACTTGCCACCTTTTTATCTTCTAGAACGGTCCTCGCTCAAATGAATGCCTTTCAAATATAAAGTATGTATAGCGGTGGAACAGCCAACACCACCGAATTACTAGTGTTGTGAGTGCTTCGTGGCCCGTGTATTTTTGATGTCAGCGTAAGTGCACACAGCAAGTGGCAAGGGCACATCTGTACATGGATATATCGTGACAAACCTAAATTTCATATTCAAATTTATTTTTGCTGGGAAGACTGATTTATTTTCGTTAAAAAAAAGGATAGAAACGTTACTACAATCTCTATCAGTTTTCTTGTACAATTTATTTCCAGTCTCAATACACTACTATAGAAAGTCTACAGAAAAAAGCGACCAAAAGCTTTAAAATATCTATAGCCTCTATTTTTTATAGAAATTCTACAGAAACTGGATAAATATTTTTGTAATAGATAAACATTTAAAACAACAAACTTTTGTCATATTCAACGTCGTAATTATCAGAAATGCTTATAAGCCCAAATTTAGGTTCCTCATGACAACAAATAACCAGCAAATGAAGCTAATAAAGCATCCTGCTTACAAAACAAAAGCAAAAAGTGGAGTCATTACAATGACGTAGACTCGTGCGTGTTGCGAAAGATAAAACGCAATGTGAACCAAACTTGCGACGAAAACACGGAGACCCAGAACCAGCCCTAACGAGCTGTGGCCTTCCAGTCAGCGATCCGTGTAGTAAATAAACTATAATGTATAGATAAAACATAAAAAGGGGCGCAAAAAACGTTCGTCTTTTTCTGCCTCTGGCGCCTTTGCTTTGTAACAAACTTGTGTTGCGCGATTTTTTGGTCAACTATAGTGCATTTCGTCGCTTGTAAGTGAGATGGAGTCGGCGATGCGAAGCACGCAGTTCGCTGTCATTAAAAGTGAGCCAGATGACAGACTTTCTTTTCCTTTCACTCTCTCTCTCTCTGCGATCATCGGTCATCAGTCATCGGCACGATTCATTTCCGTTGCCCACATGAAAGACTGGGATATAGTTATTTGTTTTTACAAGAGCAAGAAAAAAAAAAAAAGCTGTCTCGGGCTGCCGGAAATACACAATGTGGGCGTGCGTTTCGCTTTCCTATACTGCGGACGTAGAACATATATGTGTGTTTTTTTTTTCTTAACATGACACGATTTGCGGCCTTGGGAGAAAGGTTACTCAAGAGGAAGTAAGCTGTATAGAGTTCAGTCTGCTGCTTTGCTTGGGAAATGACCATTGTTGCAAAAACAGCTATTACTGAGACGTGCAACTGAGCAACGGAAATATCTCACGCTTCTATAACCCTGCCTTTGACATAGTGAGTCTATGAATTTATATTTTAACAAAAAAACGTGTCCAAAAAGTTAGGACGCGAACAAGCTGGTGAAGGTTTAACATTTCAGACAAAACCCCGATACTGGGGGGAAGGCAGGACAACACAACAAGAAGTCTCAAGACTTCGTGTTGTGTTTTCTTTCCTTACTCCAACCTCGGGGTTTTGTCTGAAATGTCAAACGTTTCTCTTCCATGTGCGACGTTAAAACCTTAGATAAGTGGGCTAATTCACTGCTAACTTAAGGAACGTTCAGATTTTAGGTTAGCCGCATTGATTTTGTATTCGGGAAACACCACCCAGGTACCAACAAGGCCTTCGAAAACTTTCTCCAGTGACGCCACAACAATTGCACTCTCTAACCGCTCATTCACACTGGAAGCGGATCCGCGTTCGCAAAGCGGTTGCGAACGCGGTTGTATAAAGATCCAGTACAATTGCACGCGCACTCGATGACATCAAGTGCGCGTGCAATTGCACTGGATCTTTATACAACCGCGTTCGCAACCGCTTTGCGAACGCGGATCCGCTTCCAGTGTGAATGAGCGGTAAAGCCAACAGTGTCCGGACAACCAGTGGGATGTTTGGTGCTGTGGAGAGTGAACAGTGCAAACGACATTCATATCGTGCTTTTTTATTGTCGTTTTCTGTTTTTTGAAGATTTGTGCCGTTGTTTTGTGTCTAAGATGTTATATGCGTACATCGACGTTCATATATGTCTGCGTTTTCATCTCCGGGCGTTACCTAATTTTACGGCTACTGTTTGCCAGTTTATTGCGTGGCGTGCTTTGTTTTTGTGCTGAGCGCAATACACTTAGTTGGAACGTGCTATGGGCGCCTTGTTGCGTTTTGTGCATGCAAGTTCTGTCAATTCAACCGCACTGCTTTCTCTTTGCTGGGAACCGTAGCAGGTCTGCGAAGTGCAACATCTCACAAAACAAAAACGCTCGTGCCGAGATACAATATGCATAAATGTAATATAACGACAACAAAAAGATGAAAGTAACAAGTCATTCGCCGCGTTGAAATGAACACTGTAAATAATAATTGTTCTCAATTTCGTCAATTATTTCACGATGCGCAGTCGCGTGCTGAAGCCCATACCATTCTTCAAATCGCCATCGAAAAAAAAAAAAAGAATGCTTGAAACAAGTGGTTTTACCAGTTATGGCCATTAATGATGTGCTAAGCACTTCATGACTGGACCGGTGGATCCTGGTTGTACGTATTTTATGCACGCTTATGCTAAAAGAGTTATTTAAAAATTGGAATAGCACTTGACGCCGGATATTAAATTTCACCACCTATAGCCAGATGCTTTGCGCCTGCAAACAAAGTCACACAGAGCAAGTCTATTGACAGCTTGAGATAAATGAAAGAAATCGGAGATCGCATATTCGGTCTGACAAGATATGGTCACTAACATCTCAACACTGTAACACGGTAAAAAAAAAATCTTTTTTTTTGGTGTGAGCTTTTAACATATAAAAAATTTACTTAAACCTTGAAATCAGGGCAAAGTGCTTTTCTTTCCAACTTTTAAGAAGACGACCCGGTATCGTCGAAGATGAAGACACATCAGAATAAATTCATCGAGTTCCAGGAACGAGCCTAAAGTGCGTCTAGAATATTAAAACAAAGGATCGCAAAACACACACACACACACACACACACACACACACACGCACACACGCACACACGCACGCACGCACGCACGCACGCACGCACGCACGCACGCACGCACGCACGCACGCACGCACGCACACGCACACGCGCGCACACACACACACACACACACACACACACACACACACACACACACACACACACACACACACACACACGCACACACACACACACACACATATATATTTCGAAGGTTGCGGTTATTTTGGCAATTTTTAACACACAAACTCTCATTAGAAGAAGAAAAAAAAAAGGGGAACGCAATTTTTAATACTGAATGTTGCAATCTGAAACGCAGAAAGTTCAGTGAAGAAAATGTCAGTTAACTAGATGTGGCTTTAGGCGTCTTGTTTTGCGGTGCACTGGTAAGGAGCATCCTCAATAAGAACAAACTATGCAAATCGCTTGCAAGCAAAAACTGAAAAAAAAAAAAGAATCAGGTTTATGACGTTACACGTTTTCACGAACCCATACTGATTTTTGTCTGTACGACAGCACATTGCCGTTTGGATAACAAAAGAAAAAAATGCAAACAAGACCGTTTTTCAGCGGAAGGGGACCGATTCCAGCGACATCCGCAGCTTTTTTACGAGTTCATAAAGCATGCTCTACTCACAGTATGTTTCCATGAACTGGGGATATCGCTCAGACGTATAGATGCACGACGGCGCCGATCGAGTCGAAAGGGCACCTATAGGCTTTTCTTTCTATCCGCGCATCAGAGAAGAAGTCGCATCCTGCTTTCGGCGCATAGTATAGACGTGCACCACCCGATACCGAAGAAACAACAAACAAAGGCGGACGAAAGTGGAAGAATAATTACGAGGATTTGGGCCAATCCCGTGACTCGGCAGGAAATCGGGGCCGGGAGGGATTTGAAAGCGGAAAAGGTTTTGCCGCTGCCAAGAGGAAAAGCGCCGGGTACACGTAAAAGAGAACAGCTGACGCATACATTTCTGACTTCTTCGAGCCATGGGTTTCTCTTCGATTTCCAAATGGCTTCTTATAATTGAACGATTTGCTTTACTTTAGCTCCGAAAGGGCCGAAATGGGGGGGTCTGATTCCCCGGCTTTAGCCAGTAGATAACGTAAAAATAAGTGTAACAGGAGCCGAAGAATAATCGCAAAAACAAAGCTACGAAACAAAAAAGAAAAAGAAAGATTTTGTGTTAATTTGACGCAGAGATATGGGAATATCAATTATGGCACTCCGTAGTCAAACTCGGACAATGACGAACCGGAAAAAAAAGAAAGAAAGAGATTTAATGACAAACTAAGGCCTACGCTAGCTGTGACACTAAGCATTAGATTTCACGTTATGCTCCTTCTCACAGTGCCGGTTGACTTTATCTTTTGAAACGTTTTTTTTTTTTCGGCATTTTTTTTTTTTTACAAGTTTTCGAAATATATCTTAGCAATTGGTTCAGTCGGTGTTTTTTGAGAAAGCAGGCGCGGGGACAGGGAGCGACTCAAATTAAAGCTGGAATAAAACGCGTATGCAGTTCTGTACGCGGTTAAGATAAAGGCTTAGTTGGAACATCCCGAAACATTGCAGAGCAGTCTTAAAGGCCGACCTACAAAATCATTTTCCGCAAGGTGGGAAGTCCTCGTCCTCGCCGCCCTTACATATCTTAATAACATACCCGAATAACAGGTATGTTTATATTCCTGGTTCTTAATTTGTATATTAATCTGCTATGGGGGACCCGATAAAATAAAAACTTTTGCAAAATCAATAAAAATAGCATAGACAGGACGAGAGGAGTGAACAGAAAGGTGAAGGCCAGTAATTATTTAGAACAGTTGTGTTTTGCTAGGATGACCGCTTCAAAACCCATGCTGATTCGAGAAAATAAGGATGCTGGAGGACAGGAAGGTCATGTCTGGAATGAAAGTACATGTTTTCCATGATTTTGCATGAAACGGAAGTGAGCGATATGAGTCTGCAGGTACCGAAGAAATTTTTTATCTCCGGCTTTGAAAATTGGAAATACGTGAGCAAGTTTCCAGTCATCAGGTAGCTTACCAGTGGTGAGCGATTGTTGAAATAGCCTGCTCAGTAGAACTCCAGATATGTGTTTCGTTGATTTTAAGAGCTGAGTTTAGTCGGGACCTGGGCTAGAGTCAGTTTCCGATCAATCAATGGCACACTCAGCTCCATGACTAGAAATGACAATGTCGTTCATAATATTTTCTGTAACTGATGAAAAAGCAGTCTGACGTAGAGACTCGTCCTCCTCAGAAAAAAAACACTGATAAAAAAGTATTAAAGCCAACAACTAATTGATGTGAACATTGTAAAGAACCGCCGTCACAAATAATGCATAACAACACTGGAGTTGGCTTCGGATTTATCACTTTAAAATTTTATTTTGCATCAGATCGAAGCACGTTTGCGACATCATTATGAAGAAAAAAAAGTTGCTTGGCATCTTTTATTTATTTTTTGCAGAATGCTGAGTGAGCATGATAAACGGTCCAATCTTGCTATCTGTGTGATTGCGTGGCACGACTGTACAGCCCTTTTTATGGTACCGTTTAATTCTGGCGCTAAACAAGGGTTTGTGCAAGTTTTAGGCGATTTTTATAGTGGGTACACATGCAGCCTGGGCTTCCAGTAACTTTTCCCGAAATATAAGACAATTGCCGTTTATAAACCGTTCATTAAGCCCACTCAAGAATGTACTGGAAGTCTCACTTAGTAGAGAGCACAGAGTTTCCATATCTACTATCTTGTAATAAAAAAAAAAAGTTTCTGGTTAGTTCCCGCTCGTTTACAATCAGGGCAAAACCGCGTTGTATAGCACAATTATCACTAATTTTGTCGATGACCCTTACTGATGCATGCTCCGATGGCTGGTGAAAATTAAATCTAAAACTGCATCTTCACGCGTAGGGGTGGTAACAATTTGCCGCATAATAAAGTAGTCCGCCATTTCCAATAATTTCCGGCACTCCTTTTTTTTTGCACTATCATCGGACACGGTACACGCAGCCCAGTCAATGCCGGGGTAGTTGAAATCGCCAGCTAATACGAGAGGGCTATTAGGGAATTTAGAACGCACCTCGTCGATGATTGTTATATTTTCAACAAAGTCGGTAAGAGAGTTCGGGGGAGGGGGGGGGGGGGGGGGGAGGGCCTGTAACACACCCCGACTGAACACGTTCGAAAAGAAAGTTTAACGGAAATTCGTAGTATTTCGAGCAAGCTACCGAGGAAAAACATAGAGGATGGAATGGTGTTTCTGATTGCCGCTAAAATTCGCCTCCCTTGGTACCAGTTCAACTATCGCATTAAACAGTAAACAAGTCAGAAAACGACAACTTTGAACTCGCAATATTCGAAATAAGCGAGGTTACTGTTCCCAAAAGAACATCAGCGGAACCACGGTGTGTGAATACAAGCCTTCGAGTGATCTGTTGGCTACTGGAAAAAAAGAGCGGACCTATCTGCGTTGTGGGGCATGAGTTTTTTTGTTTTTTTTTTCTTCTTTTTTTAATTTTTATTTATCGGTGTAAGTTGTTAATTCACACGCACTACGTTTCTTAAGCTTTTACGTGACCTAAGAGTCGTATTCTGAGCTTCGTCATTCGCTACGATATATCTTTTATTGTTTGCCGTAAAAAAAACAAATTTTAAGGTATTTCTTTTTATTGTTCAGGTAGAAACGCGCCTAGGACGGTGCCTGCAGAGTGTTTTTTGTACGATGTACTAAGCGGTGCGACCACGTCCGAAAATCAAGCACGCGTTATTTCTCCGAAGAACGCGAGGCGCGCGTAATTTCGCGAAATTTCTCTACTTTTTGAAAACGAAGACTCATCGAAGCGTCGCCGCCGCCCTCGTTTATTTACTTCGTGGATCCAGAAAGTATTTGCTACCTTTAAATCCCCGGCTTCACCCTGCGCAAAAAAAAAAAAAAAATAAATAAATAAATAAAAAAAGAAAAGCTCGGGCACGCGTCTCCACAAGTGCACGTACACAGCGGGGCGCTCAATCGTGCCCATTATCTTGCCGCCCGCAGACTCAGATTGAAACATTCAGGGAACGATTCATCTTCATGCGTAAACACGAAAAAAAAAGGTAAAACAAAAAAGAAAAAGAGCGAGACAAGGCGTCCCTGGCCAGTTCGTAATGAAGAGAGATGGCATCGAATAAAACGACTCTAGGCAACGTATACATTACGGCCGACAACTTGGGGAGGGCGCTCCTTCCAACTGCCCGCGGTCGTTTTCGGTTCCCGCTCTTTCCCCCGTCCTTCCCTATCTTGAGAAAGGGAACGCACACACGTAACGAAAAAACAAAGACAAGAAGAAGTTGGAATTGGGGGAGAGGTGTATGCTGTTTCGAACCACAGACGCGGACACAGACGCGCACACAGACGCGCGCACACACACACACACACACACACACACACACACACACACACACACACACACACACACACACACACACACACACACACACACACAGACACACACAAACACACACACAAACACGCACACTCACGCACACACACGCGCACGCACGCACACACGCACGCACCCCCCCCCCCCCCCCCCCCCCCCACACACACACACACACTTGCGCAGCCGGACGAAGGCGCTCAAGCCAGCCGAGCTCACAGCAAAATCCCCAGCTCGCGGGAGAGAGCGCTGTATGGATTATATAGAGTTTCAAGCCGAGAGACGGCTCGGGGAGGGAAGAAGGAGAGGGGAGGGGGAACGCGACTTAGCAGCGTCTGTCGTATAGATCCCTTCAGTAGACCTCCTAACGAATGGGAGAAGAGCATATATATCGTAAAAAATGAAGGCTCCGTTTTTGCACCCCGACTCCGTTTCACCTTAAACTGGACCGCGGTGGAGGGTACGAGCCGTACCGGCCGATCGAGCGCCGTGAACGCATATTGTGCGTCCGCTGCGCCCTTTTTAAAAGTCACGTGACACTTACCGAGCACCGGATTGGTTCCCGTGGCTCGTAGCATCCACTGCGGTTCATCGGCGAAACGGAGTAGAGGCGGGAACGAGCCATGAATACGCAGTGAGGGATGCTTCTCTCGCGAGAAACCGTCCCCGCGGTCCGTAATCACGCCACATATTGCGGTCACTCGAGCCTAACTTTTATTATTATTATTATTATTCTATTTGGCATTATTGTTTCCAACGCAGTTCGCAAGATTGAGTATTATAAGGGCTCCCCTCCCGGCTTTAGCCGCGAGGATTTAGGAGCGAACGTCGTACGCGCAGAGACGGATCGCCCAAGAAACCCCAGAAAAAGAGGGATAAGAAAAAAACAAGTTTAAAACGAGCGAGCGAGATGCACGCAGCGGAGACCACTAGAAACTGAAGCGACATGTACGAAGAGCGCACGCTCTCGTCTTTCAAGTGCAGAAGTTTCGAGAGGAGAGAACGGAGCGACGAAGGAAGGCATTCGCATTCCACGGTCGGCGGTGATAGTACCACACGGCCCGCTGGAATTGTCGTTCCGGGCACGAGTTTGTGTTTTCGGGCTGCGCTATACGGCGGAAATGAGACCGAGGTAAACAAAGAGTAGAGGAAGAGGACAGTTATACAAGGTCGAATTTTTTTATTTTTTTTTTTAGGCAGCCAGTACTCCGAAGGAGTTCGCTGGGACAAGGGGAGAGCCCCTGTTTCCGGCGACAAAAAGAGACAGGCGCTCGACGAGGCGGGAATGCAGACAGGAAGCGGCGGGCCACGAAAACGAAGACCGATTGGCCAAGCTTCGCTTCTCTTCTCCGCACTGCATCGAATAAAACGACTATAATATATATATAGTGGTTAGCACACCCGACCGGACATTGGGAGGCCCAGAGTTCAAATCCTGGCTCCGCCGTTTTTTGGCTTTCGGCGGGTTCCTGAAAACTTTGATTCTTTGAATTAAGTACGGTTCATTCATCTGCACATATTCGTTTATATATATATATATATATATATATATATATATATATATATATATATATATATATATATATATATATATATATATATATATATATATATATATATATATATATATATATATATATATATATATATATATATATGTTTTTTTTTTTTAATGTCTAGCATTATGCTTAAGGAAGAAAGTGTGTGGAATCAGCCTAAATATTCGAGAATATCCAGACGATAAATATTGTGTATAAACAAGGATCCCGATATGGAAGAAGAAAAAAAGTACGCTTGCAATTTTTTACAAGATAAACCTGCCATGCCTTGTTTTCTTTTCTTTTTTTTTGATCGGATATTGGGGATTTAAACTTGCATCGCAATGCTAAAACTTTAAGATGCCTATACAAGTGCTTTATAACCAAAAGTGTACTCCAGAGTTATTATTTTAAAAAAGACATCCTTTTAGTAAGAGGGAAAATAAAAATAGTTTTGAGTTTCTGAGAGGTTGTTTTCACATTTCCATAGTTAGGCAACTTATCACGTTCAGTAACTTGGAGAGTTTCGGTCGTATGTAGTTTCTTGGACCTAACGTGTAGTAGTTACTAATTTGGAAGAATTTATTCTTTGCGCTACTAGCAAGTATCAACAACAATCGTTCATGATCCGAGTGGTCAGGTTACTGGTCCCGAGTTTACGTCAAAACTTGGGTGTTCCTTGGGATGATCCTTTCATCATCGCATCATACCAACAAACTTTACGAGTGTGAAACCCGTACAGCACGACATGGAATACAGTTTCGAGCAAAATGTGTTAGGGTTGCACCAGTTTACGCGCGTTTTAACAATGTGTTCAGTGATTTTATGACGACAGTCAGTTTTGGAGTTGCTCACAGCAGAAGCCTACTAGCTCTCAAAGCAGGGTAGAAGAAATATATTTTTTTAAAAATCAAGTGAATCAGCTTTATTTGATCGAAATCACATTCATTTTATTTAAATGACCGTAGCGAGGTAAAAGCAAATATTTGTCAATACATGTATTCTTAAACATCGAAGATAGTTTGATAAATTTATCAGATTATTGAAAACAATGCTTTATAAAGGATTACTGTACATTCAAAGTAGACTTTAATTAACAACTTTTTAATTGGTGTAAATCCTGCTATGCCAAAAAAAAGCAGCTTGATTTTTTTTATATATAAACTAAGCTTAATACCACTTTTTACATTTTTAATTGCTTGCAATATGGCATTACTTTTATTGTTTTCCTTTCCATCTTTCGCGTTATTATTTATTGCAATAAAACACCAGAGGAAGAAAGCTCAACATTCCGATTTCCTCAGAAGAGTATACTGCCTTTTGCTTGCGTTCAGCTTTTTTCTTGCTTTGTGATTGTTTTTGGGCAGGTACAATGAAATAAAATAAATAAAAATAAATAAAATTATTATTTGATTTGGATACAAAAGAAATGCACAGCAAAAGCATCAAATAAAAAACAAAACTAAGTAGAAATATTTTTTTCTATTTGCGCGGGTAATGTCTGATTTAAATCATCAGAGTAAAACTGGTGTATTTTAAATGACAATTTATGTCGTTATTTAAATCGCGATGTGAATCATCTTGATATTTATTTTCTACCCTGTCTCAAAGTCTGAAACATCCAGTCTCGTATAAGCGGTTCAAGAACCCTCGTCAGAAGTCGATGTTTTGGTCCCTTTTAACGCTTTCTTTCCTAAAGAGATGACAGAAACGAGGGAGAAAGGTAAGTAGGTGGTGCAACGATCCCTGAAAACTTAAGAAACTCGGAGCGTGGCAAGTTCTGAGCACCGCGTCACATTCTCCGCAGCCTTTTTTTCTTTTTTGTTTTCGGTCGGTGACCGTATAGACAGTGTCGAGACAGTATACCTCCTCCATTCTACCGGAGCAAACCCCGCCAAAGCGATCTGCGCACAGCCCAAAGTGCGGAGCTCCAACGAGTTCGGTCGACTTGCTCCGCCGTAGAATCCCTTATCACCTGCAAGTGTAGCGCACCTTTACGCGACACGAGTGTGCGCAGGAACGCGCCACGCTTATTTGCGCACATTGGGTGCGCGTTTGGGTAGTCACGCGAACTGGGTCAGGTGTAGCGACGCCCGAGACAGACCCGGACGACGCGAAAACGAACAAAAAAAGTCAAAACGAAACAAGGCTACACGGCACGGCCGGTTCCAGCCTGTCGGATCGACCCACAGCAAAACGGCCCAACGAAAAACGAGCGAAAGGCCGAGCCGTGGCGCCAACCACGGCAGCGGCACTCCGAGCGTTCGTTCCGCGACGCCCGGCGCTCTCATCATCGCGGAATCAATATCGCCTAAATAAGGCCGAGCGCCGAGAGGTATATACATTAGGGACTAGGTTTGCTGCGCGGACGACGCTTCACGCTGCGGCCGCCTCTCGTAATTCTCTGTTCGTTATACGGGGGTCCCTCATTATTACGGATGATTCTCTCGCTCCCCGAAAGTGCCTCTCTCTCTATTGAACGTAGCCCCGCTGCAGAGGGATGGGAGATGGAAGTTTGCCTGGACACCGGAGACCGCTCGACGCCACAAGGAGAACTCCGAAATGGTCGTCATTCGGCTGTTCTTTTTTTATGGTGAAAGAAAACGCCGGTTAGACAAAAGACGGTCGTAAAGGAACGCATCTTTCTAGCGGTTATCACCAGGGAGAAAAGATTACCGAGTTTTTGGGCTGTGGACGAGGGTGATATTTGCACGCGCTGATTCGGTTTTGAACTGCTTGTACGTTTGTAGCGGGATACGCGAGTCTTTCGGTGATGTTGCTGACCATGCCGGACGGTGGCCACTCGCGAAGATAAAGCCGTGTCTAGCCTTCTCACGTCATGCATCGGGCTCTCGTAGACCGCGTATCGCAACCTCTGTATGCAGTAAACCGACCGGGATATCATTAAAGCCGTCTTGATGTTTGGAAGCAGTGCAACTTTCGTGGGCAAAACAGGTACAGCGTAGAAAAACTAACCCCGTCGCTTGTTTATTTTTTCTTTTTAGAACGAGTACGGACGATAAAAACAAAATATTTTTGCCGAGAGTTTTTTTTTTTTTTTTTGTATAGCGCAGGTTTTGAAAAAAATGTTTTTGCTTCTAAGATCACTTTCACATCCTGCGATGATGTTCAACAACAATGTTTTCTTCTGTGTCTCCCTTCCACGCTTTTAACATCTAACTAATGCCGTTTTTTAAAATATATTTAGAGTGCATTTTAAGGCATGTTTCGCCAATCTGTCAAGCATGCCTCAAAATTCACTCCTTTGAACTTTAGTGGGCTAAAGTTCAAAGGAGTGAGTTTTGAGGCATGCTTGACAGATTGGCGAAACATGCCTTAAAATGGTCAGTATGGTGTTCCTCGCCAGACACACCATACTGACCATCAATTCAATTATCGGTCACTCCTTGCAAGTATGCCTAAAATATATTACGATGAACCATAGCTTGTTACCTCAATAAAACCTAGCTAATTGCTGGCTTTCTTGCATTCGTCATACAGTTTACACCCTACCGTCACCGTATATGTGTTCCAAAAGTAGGAAACGCTACACTCTCGGCTAATTTTGCTCTCATTTTTGAACAGAGAGATACATACAACAATTCCTATTAAGAAAAGAACGGAGAAACAAACGTAAAAAATACAATTTATTTAACCTTTATTTAGGAAATTACCCTTTATTTAAAAAAAAAGAGGTCAAATTCATGGAAACAGATCCACACTTTTTTTTTCGGATTTTAAAAGAAATTATTCATACGAAGCTCCGTCGGTTTCCATATGAGCCTTAAAATGAAATAACTCCGAAGCGTGGATTTATTTATAAATTTTCAAGCGTTTGGTGTCTTAGAGCAATAAAAGAAAAGCCGATTGGACGTATCAGCATCGAACATGATAAGATAAATTTGCAGAAACGTCCTAGAAACCTATTTTTACGAACCGCACGTGAAAAAAAGAACGCAGACAATCCAAGACCCTTGGGGAAATTCCAGGATTTCTTGGAATTCCACGATTCAGACAGGAATGTTTTGCGGGTGTCTTCTTCCTACTTTTCGTGTCCCGATCTGTTACGCCACCCTCCTTTCTCATGTGCGCCACGTGTGATGTTCGCGCGATGCGATATATTTCTGAACCGGTGCATTCTAAAACAGGCATACTTTAATCCACTCGGAAGGAGGCCTCGCAAATATACCCCGGAGCAGCGGATCTGGAACGCCTGTGCGTCGCGCAAACCTTCTCCGACAGAAAAAAGAAACGGCGAGGTTTAATTGCGTCGGAGAGAATGCGAAAGGGCTTTCGCAAGACGACGACGCTGAATAATAGAGGCCAGCTAAGCTCACCACGACCGTAGGAACACGAACCGTTTCGAATTCCTCTACGACGGCGGGGAATATACTCCAAGCGATCCTAGCGGCGTAATGCCGCGCAAAGCATCTTGGGAACACATTGCCCACTGAGTTTCGGTTTCGATTTGGGTAACCTCACTTCACATCATCGTCGGGACCAAATAAAGTGCTTGATTTTTTTTACCAATATGCGACTTTACTTAAAATGTATAGTAATTGTAGGTATTGCGTACCGATACGGATAGAATGCTGAGGCACGTTTTTTTTTTGGCTAATTGTATTGGAGTTTGTGCACAGGTAAACACAAAGCGACGATGACACATGAAAGAACGGGTGTGCTGGGTCGGTCATCCTGTTCCATAGGCTCCTTAGTGGCCTAGGCTTCTTAAATTGTCCGCGAGTCGGGGGGGTCATGCGGCAATCTCTGCAGGTCGTTCTCCTCGCAAAGCCAGGCCCTTACGGCGGCTGGAGGATCGTGCTTCAACGGGGGCTCTTACGAAGATGAACGGTTGCAATGCAGGCGAGCCCTAACTTTATTTTCATGCAGTGCTCAGATGCACTAGTTCGTCAACGGAGCGATCGAAACCGAAACCATGTCACTCATCCCCATGGCCAACCAGGTCCTATAACGCAACGCGCTCAATGTTGCGTGCCGTGTTTTGTTTTAATTTTTTTATGTGGTTGATTATATTTTGTTTATGTACGAATAATCGACCGAAAACCCCAAGAACGTTGTGAAAGGATGTGCTACGCGTACAAGCAAAACGACCTGCTTTTCCTGCACGTTCTCGAAACACCCCCCTAAAAGGGTATAGACCGACACGCGGAGCGGCTCTGTTTACCAACACGGCCGGAAGGCCGCGCATGCGCGGTAGCTATGTGGGCAAAAGCAGCCCGGCTCTCCGTGTTTTCGCCATTGCGCTCTATGGCGTGCGCTCGTTGTTGACGTTGTAGGGACGCTTGTATCTTTATTTGTGCGTCGTATTTCCTCACAACGTATGTCCTATGCTATGCCCGACTATTTGAGCTCGTTGCCCGAGCCTGAACGGTAGCGGTATCGAACCAAACTGTGCGTGGACGGCGTTGACTACGAGGATCCGTACGCCGTATAAACAAGACCTGCTGGAGTTCCGACGTAAAGTTGCTGTCACCGACGTCGATGGCTCACGTCGTCGTTTATTTAGTTTTTTCGCCAAGCCAGTTCACGGCCGACACGGTGCAGGCGTCTCTCGAGGTCTACGATTACTTCGACTTGGTTTCCGCACTGCCGGCGGGATCAGCAGACTCTGGGTCCGCGGAAGTGTGTGTATTCATTAATTAATTAAATACACATAGCGTCTTCAAGTCAAGGTATGATATTTTCCCTGCCCTCATGACCACAAGGCATGACAAGCAGTAACGCTTTGTCCCCTCTGCAGTCTTGGCGGTAACAGGTTACAAGTAAGGGCGTTGTTGGTAACGCGTTACTTTTTTCGGTAACGTAGTAACCCACTCGATACGTTTTCGACACAGTAAGGGGTAACGTACTTATGTTACTATTTCAAGTAACGTATTTACGTTACTCGTTACTACTTCATAAGTATTAAATAAATTACACATCAATTTTTTACGTGTTTTAGGCGTCAAGCCATGGTTTTCTGTGCGTTTTTTCTCGTAACTATTTAGGTGAAACCGTAAAAAGAGATAAAGTAATTATGTTCAGTTTCTGCATGAACATAATGTTTCTTGACATACGAGCTTATACATACCTGTATCGTCAAAACCGTAAAATGTGTTAAATCATACTTTAAAAAAGTAACGCAGAATCAGGAGTAACGTGCGTTACCTTTTATCGGTAGCGGTAACGAGTTCCTTTTATTTTTAGGTAACGTAGTTCAGTAACGCGTACCTTTTATTTACAAGTAACGAGTAACGTATTTCGTTACTTTTTTTCGGTAACGCCTACAACACTGCCGTTCTGACGCCGTTCCCCTTCTGCTGGGTAGCAGGGGCGTAACGAGCCTCCGACGAGCGCTTGGCCGGTGCTTTGTGCTCGAACACCATGGGAACAAAATCCGGGTGGTCTCGATCAAACAACGGTTTCCCTGCACATAAGCAAGCCTCGGGACGGAGATTGAAATGGAAGCCGCACTTGCCTTCAAGAAAGTGTTGGCCGCACTCCGGCGCGATCGCAGCGCCGCCGCAGCTCCGTGACGTCAAGCCCGCGTGTCGTTCTATATACTCTAAAAAACCTGGAGTGTCTACTTTCCTGCAAGACACTCGTGGGAGCCAATCGCTGCAATCTGCGGGTTGGGGGGGGGGGGGGGGGGGGGGCTTTGCGAATCGCATGGCTGAAAACATGTTAGGATCTGAAAATAAAAATCCTCAACGTGCCACAATGCAAACAGTTTCTTTAGGCCTAATGTACAAACATATTCATCCAGTTTGAACAGAATTTCTATAAAATAAAAGAGTGTATAGAGGCTATAAATATTCATAGGAAACGTATCCACTATTCTATTCACTGTTAATAGCTTTTTTGCCTCTTTTTTTTTTCCCTTCTCTAGAACTTAGTCTACATAGATTGGATAAAAGTATATACTCAAAAAAAGATAATAAATTCGGGATGAGGACGATTCGTCGCATGCGCACTCGTCACAGGACGATTCGTCACATAGGAACATTCGTCAAAGGATGACTCGTCATGCGGGCAACTTTTCACATCGATCGGGCAGGGGACGATAGTAAACTGTAAATTTCAACAACTGCCCACATTCCCTGATGAGGAGTTTCACGACTTCCCACTGTCACATAAAGTAATGGTAAAAAATACTGATCTTACAATACTCCTCCACTTTTACTTTCATTATGTTACGAGTCTTCAGCAGGTTGATCTCAGTTGCTGGCTTGAACGAGCAATAATCCGACTGGCAGCCAAATCAGTTTTTACTTTTGCCCTGCATAAACCCATTCGAGAAAACCAATACGTATCGGAATTCTTTCTGCTCAATGTGTACGAGTACCCCTCGTGCAGCATCATGGCTCTACCTCTCTCTGTTGCGATCACCTCCATTATTTTGAATGTAGTCCGAGTTCAGAAATAGTCGCTCTTCTATGGCCTCCGCATTCACCGTTCGGGACGGACCCAGAAGCTAAAACGTCTGTTACAAATTCTTTGACCTTGGGAAGCGAAAGACACGCTAAGATAAGAGGTGACCCACTTTGTCAGGCCGAAACAACATTCAATGTTCGGGACCGAACCAGAAGCTAACACGTCTGTTACGAATTCTTCGCCTTTCAGAAGCCAAAGACATACTAAGATATGAGGTGAGCCACTTTGTCAGCCCGAACCACATTGAACAATACATTGTTTGGGGGACGAACTATTGTGGGACCGGTTGGCTGCTTTACGAGTCATCCTATGACGAATGTTCCAGTGTGACGAATCGTCCTGTGACCAATCGTCCTGTGACGAGTGTGCATGTGACGAATGGACCGTATCCCAATAAATTCTAACAACGTTTCTCTCCCATTTTTATACGGAGCGCAAGTTCGTGTGCTTGATTGGCTCCGAGTGGCTTCGAGCTCTGATTGGCTCCGATTGGAAGGAAGAAAGGCAGCTAGCACTCTGGTCCACCCACTATCTTTCCAACCGGAGTTAGAGCTCAGCGTTCGGACGTCACCGAAACCCCTGCGCAAGAAGCCGACAGACTTGCGCTCCGCAAAGATAAATGCTCAATTTTTCGCGAAAAAGGTTTTTTTTTTATGAAATTTGAGTTAGGAGCGGATTTCTATTGCTTTTTGGCCCGTGAATTCAGTTATCCCACTTTCTTGAGCAGGAGTAAACGTAAACCACATTTATTTTGAAAAATACGTGAAGCGATTGCCGCCGGGCATGCGGCGATCCTCTCTGCCGCCTGTCATCTGTCCGGAGCGTAGTGACGTCATTGACAGCACCCCGCAGCCAGCTTAGTGGCGAGCACGGTGGAAAAAACATTTAGGTGATGACTCTCTGTCCGACGCGGCGACCACATTAGGTTCGGCGCACCGAGCGCTTCACTCGCACGGGGATAGATGGTGCCCAAGTATGGGGTCCCTCCCAAACCGACCGCTCCGGTTGTTTCTCCCTGCGGTGGTCGCGCATTCCCTTCCTCACTGCTTCTTATAGAACCTCACCGCCGCCACGCCGCCACCAAGTCGCCAGATTCTGTAAATCTGTGTTATCTTCCTTCTTCTTCTTCTTTGGGTTAAGGTTCACCTTCGTGCACGATGGTGCACGACGGTGCATGATGGTGTGATCCACACAATACCAAAGCAAAACACGAGGCCAGCCACTGGCCGCACACCACCACCACACCACCACACCGCGAAAATGGCGAGCACGCTACGCCGCCGACACCGTGGCCGCCGAGGAGGGACCTCATACCTCAGCGCCCTCCCTCGGCGGCGCGGAACTAACTACTCCTGGTTCTAGGCTAGCTCCGAACACGATCTGGCCGCTCGCTCCCCGCTGGAAGAGCGGCCAGAGTCATCACCTAAATCTGTTTCCTTCACCGTGGTGGCGAGCAAGGTTCATTTGGCCCCTGACCCCGATGATGACGTCACTTTTGCTAGTTTTCTCTACGATCTCGCGCTTTCTTACCTTCGGCGCACTGCAAAGGGTGGATCTACGTCGAAATTTTAATTGTATATTACGATGTTTCTACTGATAAGATAGAAATAAAATTTAAGACACAAGTTTTAACGTGTCTACATTACAACTTTTACTGTTTGTTCGAATTCAAGGACCTCTTCAGCTTCCCTTTAAGTTGCACTGTAGGATATGGATGTTCCTGCCACATTCCGGCCACAGGAAATATGCGAGTCCATTACAACTTCTTACGAATAGTTTAACACACGTCTTAGCAGTGCCTGAAGCATGCTGGGACTTGTATTATCAGCTCGTATCACTGCACCCTTTACAGTCACGAAATAGTTAACTGGAGAAAATTCTGACAACAGAAAGAATAAAACAAAGTCGGGACAAGGGATGACGAACATTTCGTTCTTTTCTCTTTTTCTGTATGTTCGTAAATGCATTTGAGCTAGCATCGAGTTGCTTTTTTGTCTGTGTGTTCTATCGCATTCGTGCTATGGATATATATTCGATTCATATAAACGTGTGCCCAAATAAAGTTATACTCCGATTTTTTTGTGTGTGCATTAGCCTACTTTTTTGCGCTCGAGTTAAGTGTTGTTGTGACCTGCATCCGAATTTTTACGCGAATAATTTGGATTGAGCTAGGCTTTGTTCAACGTGGCCGTTGATAAAACAGTTTAACCAACGAAAAACAATAATCACTGACAGATTTAGCTGAAAACCTTACTGCCGAATTTACTAACTTGCGCGAATAAAATTAGCCGTTATCGGTAGCTTCGGCGATAACCTTTCAGTTCTAACATAAAAAAAAAAAAAACACACGACGATCGCTTACTTTATTTAGAGATGGGGTCACACTGCTTATACATCAAACAAAAGGCAGTCTGCAAACAGATTCGAATGCAAGTCACCACGAGATCCGTGCTTTGAATGCAGCATGGCAACGAATGCAAAGGGAAACTTGGTACGCGGCATTCGAACCACGAAACTCGCGGTCACTGATATCTGCAAAACTGTCTTTTGTATGATGTATAAGCAGTGTGACCACGGCTTAAGCGTAAACTTTCTGCATAAAAAAATATTAGTGGAGTTTTTTTCTGGCAAACTTAGACAAGCAAAACTTAATAAAAACTGCACTGCTATGTAAAAAAGGAAAATAAATCAAAGAAGTTAGAAATCAGATAAAATAAAAAAATAGGAGAGCGAACTTAGGAACGAATTTATTGCGCTCCTTAAGATGTTTAGCATACGCAAATAACGTCCAATTGTTACATAATTGATGCGATATTTCCTTAACGCACGCCACTGGGGTGATTCACGAACGCATTTTTGGGCCTCAGCCGCTCAAACGGAATGCAGAATAGTGCTCGGATCAATATGGGAAATCGTCGGTATGCTGCGTGAGCATTTTGTTTTTGTTTTTTAAGAAAGAAGATCATTTATATGTATGTTTAACTGCATCTGGCCTCATGCGCAACGAGAAAAAGCGCGCTGCATCGAAGTTAACGGTCCAGATTTTACGGCTCCTTGCGCTAGCACTCGGAATGACACCATTGCAATGAAAAGAGGACGAGTTGTTCTCGCTGCGTGAATAAGTTAAAATACGCCATAGAGACGGTCAGTCGTATTCGAACTTACAAGCAAAATTATAAACTAAAAAAACAAAACAAAAAAACATTACTATGCGGTATTGCATCCAGTCTTCAGTTTATCCCTCCCTTCGAAGACAAGGCGAATTTCACCAACACGTTATAGTTCGGATATGCATGTTGGTACAAAAGGGTACAATGTGAAGCTTTCTGCGTTAAATACTGCTCCTGATACATTTTTTACGAAGACTGAAATGCTGTACCCCCCCCCCCCCCCTTTTCCCTTAAAGGAGCTGTGCAACGATATTTAATTGGAATGTTTTTCTCTCTACACGAGCTTACTGGCACACCTGGGACTCAAGGATACTCACACGCAACGCCACTGGCAAAGAAACTCTTTTGTTGCGGTGTAATTTCAAGGACAAAAGCCATCATTTTCATTCAATCTCTCCTTTGCAAAGTTTGATGACGTAACTCGGGGATCGCAGTACACCCAAGTGACGATATTTGAATGCGGTTCATAGATTGGACCCGAGCATTGCGTGGGCACTCGACTTGGGCTCGTGACAATTGCTAGCTCGAGAAGCATTCGGGTTGTGACTCGTGTCCAATCGCTGCAACGACGACAACAGCCGAGCCATAACAATGTCTGGAACTCAGCGCGTGTCCTGCGCTTTGCCAACCCCAGCGCGTGGCTATGATCAACACTGGCGGCATATAATCGGCTCCAGATCACGTGGCCGCTTGTTCTGGCTGCGAGTTGAGGGGGTGAACGCTGGTCGTTTCTCTTAAATTTTTTTCTGGGACTTCTATTGCGTGGGGTGAAAAACGAACGCGTGTTTCAAAGATCATTAACGTTAGGGATCCGTTTTAAGCGGTATTTGTGCACAGTACAAAAAGTGTTGCATCGCTCCTTTAAACTCCCATGTTGTTGGCAATCATTTTGTGAACAAATAAGGGCAAGTATGAAAAAGTTAATATGCAAGGTCACTCGGTCACGTCACGGGCGAAGCGATGCCCTGATCTATTTTGTTGACATAATTTTTACCATGTCACCAAAAACTAAAAAAAAGAAAAAAATCTTACTAAAAAAAAGCTGGTGCATGCAATTTTTTCTTCACTTACATGAAAAAAAAGTTGATTTTAAGGAATTTAGAGGGGACGGTCATCCCCTTCCCCTTAAATTCGCCCATGTGTTCTCCTGGGATCTTTCGCAACGAAACCTGAATTAAGCGCGCACGGGATACGTTTCATGCCTGTTGCCCCGACCGACAATATGCACTATGATTCATTTATGATCATTGGCGTACACAGTACCTGAAAGTGCAGCATGCAAGTACGGTATGCCGATGTAAATGCCCGACCTGTGTGCCAGTGTTTTTTTCTCAAACCATTAGTCATATTGGAGCAGTGACGTATAAGCTTTCGGTAGATGGCCACAATTGGTTTTCGGTCCTAGACAAACTGGTCACATTACGATCATTTTAATCAATCTGCGTCATTCATAATTTGGATTACCTTTTCTTAGAAGCGTATTTAAAAGTGTGGGTTTTGTAAGTAAATAATGTCTGGGAATAAAGAAAAAAAAAAGACTATTTAACGCAGTGGGGAAATGTAGAGCTCGCAATCATGTGGTGCGGGTTCGATTCCCATTGGGACGCGCTTAGAATTTCTTCCTTTCATCTTAATTTACCACTCTTTTGTACAGACTGTCCTGTGAAGTACGTGTTTCACAACTTGCAACGCTCCACGGGGTGTTTCGTCACACTTTCTTCAAGAATCCCAGCCCTTAAACGCATTTTGTGTAAAAATTGTTGTAGTCATCAATGGCGGAACATATTTGTTTGTAAGAATTTAACGAGTAAAAATAAAAGAAAGTGTTTACGAAAGAACCTTTCAACAAATAATATTTTTAATATATATCTTTTCAGAACTCTATTTCCATTTACTCGCTCGGTCTGAAAGATTACCTTGTTCTTAGGAATTACGAGAGCAAATCTCTGCTAAGTGCGCTAGTTCACAAATCGGGGTTAATGATGTCTGCGTCACATATGCTGCCGAGAAAAAATTTTGAAGGCAATTTTGTGATGAAGAAGAAAAAAATCTACCCGAGGCCAATTGCAAGGCCATGGAGCACGATTCACCGATAAAACTTCAAAATGTGCTCGTCCATAACGAGATAAAAAAAAAGAGAAATGGAGAAAGAGAGGGCTTTTAAATTGACTGCGCTTCAGCAAAAAATAAAAATAAAAACTGTACTTAAAAAAAAAAAAAACAAAAAAAAAACGAACAAGACAAAGATGTCCCGGTGTATGGGTCGCGCAGGCCCCTCAGCAGTCGACTATCGTGTGCTCTGTAGTACGAGGAGCACTGCGAGACCTGAATATGCAAACTAGGTTGATCTGCCGGCTCACCAATCTCATTAAAGGGGTAGTGGAACCAGTCGAAACATTATAACAGCCAAGCGTGACATGACTCTGCGCTTTTTTTTCTTTTTCAATTTTTACTTCTCCGGCGTTACTCGCTGCTTTTCGTTCTTTTCCGTGCGTGCTCTCACGAAGCAACTGCACTCAAGGCTTTGTAGTGAGCTTGTTAAAAGGTTAGCGCTGCCTACATCTGTTGGCAGTTTCAGTAAGGTTATTTGTTTCGTAAAAAAAACATTTGACATAAGTTATTTACGTGAGCCCCACTGTTTTCGCCTTGCGCAGCCACTCTGGCGCACTCATCGCGTTTCTGGGGGCCCAGAAAGTGGGTCAGCTTGAGGCAGTTTTTCTGCGTCCACTCCGCACATGATTTTAAGGTCCGTGCCTTGAACATTGGTTTTCATGCCTGTGAACGCTTTCATAATCTTTTCTTTTTTTGCGCAGAATAAGACCGTATGTGTAGCACGGTATTATTAATTAGATGGTGCGGCGGCAAAGCTTTAAAAGGGAGACTGAAGAGGAGACAAACGAGGCTCTGCTAGCGATATGTCTTTCTTATTTTGTAATTTTTTTAGATATGGTTGGTGAAGAAATAAGGCTAACGATAGCATGAGAGACAAGAGGCAGCAAGCGGCAAAACGACATGGACGCCGTAAGGACTACTCACTTCGTGTGTTCTTTGTGTAATTTGCCCAAGTCTCGGGTTTCCCGGAGTTTACATGGTTTGCAGCATGCCTTTTCAAACACGAGACCGCGCGGGAGACTCGCGCACCCTTTGATTGGCTCTTGTTTATCGGAGGGTTGACGACATCTGTGCAACGTGAGACCTTTTGTGACTTAAAATGGCATACGGAACCTGCGGAGTAATAAAATTAGCAGCGACTTTTATCTGCAAGGTCCCACGATGCCTAAACTTCAGTATTTCAGGAGCGATTGTTTAAATGTCTTTAGAAGGCAGGGGTATCTGTTGCCGAGTGGGTTAGCGCACCTCAGCTCGGAGCACGCGTAGCGAAAGCTCGCGCTGCAGAACCAGGAATCCTACCCCTGCCCCTTTTGATCTGGATTAGCATCGTACTGCGTGCGGTTGTGTATCACTCCTGCGTGGTGCTGCACGTTCAAGACCCCAAGCCAGCAGTGTTACCGCAGTGAATAAATTTATCATCTACAGCTAACACTCCCAGACGCCCACTAGGGCAAGGCAGACTAACTTCCAGCTCTATAAACATACCTAGAACGCAATTATTATTATTATAATACATTAGAGAGTCGTTTCGGGCAGTGAAAAATAACGTTTTTCTTTTCAAATTAGTTTTACGGCTAAATTTAGCAGGGAAACTAAACTGGTGTATAAGTCACGTGACGTGGACTCACGTGACTTCAATTTTCTAGCTAAATTTAGTGTGGAGACTGCATTGATGCTTCGCTCACGTGACGTATATTTCAGCGTTTAATTTAGGGGGAAAATACAGGGACGGACGGACGGACCGACGAATTATGGGGAGGGGGGGGGGGGGGGTTTCGTTGAAAAGACTCACGTTTTAAACGATATATTTTTCTCGTTGCCGCCTTCGATAGCACGCCAGAGCGCGTGACCTTCGACAAAACGCGGCGCTATCTTCAGGCTGATAAAATAGCGTAGTGGATAATGGGGGAGGGGCTGCGAGGGTGCGCACATCGGAGTAGGCGCACTTTACTAGGGAAAGTACGAGAGTACTCTCCCTAGTAAAGTGCTAGAGAGTACGTCGAAAAAGAAGACAACGAAGAACCGCGGAGAGACGTGTGACGCCGGCAGCGGTATACCGTCTTCGCATCCGCCAGTCGTCGAGTAAACCACTCCACCAGGGAAGGATTCGGCGCGGCCGTCGTTGCGTCCAATACAAATGAGAGGAGTGTCCTGTATTCCCCTAGTAAACTATTTACGTACACTCTCGCAGCCCCCTCTCCACTCCAGAGTTTTATCAGCCTCGGGGTGTCGCCCACCATGAATCGAAGGCCACGCGGTCGGGCTTCCCCGCTCATCCCGTTTGCGATAGGACATCTAATGCGGAAGAAAGCGCATACTGCAGGAAGCATCAAGGGACAATCCAGGTAGCAATCGAAGGCGTTCGGATCGACCCGCTCCGTGCAACCACGAACCGGGGAAACACTGCGGACACGTGCGAAGAGAGGACATTTGCTTGCGTAATCTTCCGACATTAAGGACGGCAATCCGAGACCACCCCGGAATGGAATAAAGGAAGCCCGTGGAGAAAGAGAAACGAAACTTTATCCGTGGAGGCATCTGGACACGAAGAACGCGTGAAGGAAAAGCTATCTTCCCGAATGTGGAAATGCCCTGCGTTGTTGCTTGGTTCTATGAGGAGCACCTTACTTGCACAACCCGGTCATTACTGTGGCGCTCGTTTCTAGTTATTTCGCAACATGCAGACAAATTATGATGCGCGCTGGGGGGAGTTTCTGGAGGTGCATGTACTCTCGAGCGAGTAAATTGTTAACTTTGAAAGAATCGTCGACGGGATGCTGGGATATGGATTTCGGTCGTAATAAATGATTGTGCATCTGTGCTGGTGGCGATGTTCACAAACTGAAGCGCGTATATCTTTTTAGTAATTTTTCGCCCTTTATCTCATAAGGGTTTCAAGTCTCAATCGCTGCGGCTGCCACGTTGGACCTACTAGATTTGGTCTATCCTTAAGACGAGAAAGTTCGAAGTGGGGCAGCGCTATTTAATTATTATTATTATTATTATTATTATTATTATTATTATTATTATTATTATTATTATTATTATTATTATTATTACATTGGTTTATAACTTATTTTTAACCAATGTTCTCGGAAAGTCGCTCTAACATCGCACAAACCTGGTCTCTTGTAAATGGGCTTCGAGGCTATCAATGCCAGCGCTCTCTTGATGGCGTGATAGTAAAAACATTCGGAGAAAATACTCCGAACGTTACGGAAAACTTCAATCGCTTTTTTGCCACTTCATCTTAGCGTCATCTGAGCGGTCCGTGGGTGTGCCTGCTGGTAAGTTGACCTTAAATGAGACAAACGAAGTGTCAGATTTTTTTTTTTTTTTTTTTTTATGGCAGGGGCGAGGAAGCTTTGCGATCAGCTTTATTCAGTATGAAGTGATCTATAGGTCACCTGGTGCTGACGGTGTCTGAGGCTACGTTTACATGGATGCGACTGCAGCGCATCGGATCCAGTTAACGAATCGAATCGGTCCATGTAAACAAGTCGGATCGGATCGGATCGGATCCGATCCGATCCGCTGGGACGGGGTGGTTTGAGATGGTCAATCCGAATCGAGACTCTGCATGTATACGCTAGCGGATCGGATCGAGTGCTCGAGCGAGGGATTACGGGAGCTTTGCTTCGCCTGCCGCTAGGCAAACCGGTCACCTCGAAAACAATCTGAAGGTCACGAGGTTTGCGTTGTGATCCTTCGACACGAGGTGCCGCTGCTGGCCGATCCGAATCCATGTAAACTTAGTGGTTGAAGTGGATCCGATTCTCTAACTGGATCTGATGCGCTGCTGTCGCATCCATGTAAACGTAGCCTGAGTCAGTTTTCTTCGAAGGAACTTTAATTCCTTAAAACACGTGATTTTATTTAGGAGGAGCGCTTTTATTAGGTCGGCGATCGGTTCCGGAGGAGCTGAAAACTGCTGTTGTTCGGCCGGTTTTTAAAGGTGGCAAACCGGCAAGGATAAAAGATTATCGGCCCATATCCGTATAACATGTTTTGGGCACCTTTTAGAAAAGCACTTTTTCTTTCTTCAAAATGACCAGTTTTTTTTTTGTACAATTACCCAATGTTATTTGATTTATAATATGTGTGTGTTTTTTTTTTGTTTTTTTTCCGGGATGATGTCGCCGCTAATTTGCACTCTGCGTTTCGTAATAAAGTGGTTTCTTGTGCCCTTCTTCTTTAGACGTTTCCAAGGCGTTTGAAACGGTGAATCATTCTATTTTGTTGAGAAAACTGTTTAAGTACGGCTTCCGGGGGCCTTTATTTTAATTGGTGTCGGATCTTTTATCTTGGCGATCACGGCGAGTCCGAGTGGGTCTACAAACGAGCGCCCCCTCGTTGTTATCTCCGAGCGGGTGTCCTTCAGGGTTCCATGTTGTCGCATTTCTTTTTTTAATATTTATGTCAGTGACATTGTTTCCGGCCATTTCGAATGTTCATGTTACCTATACGCCGATGGTACTTTATTGATTTCTCGGCATATAAATTTTGGCACTAAACATTTTGGAATCAAGTGCTAGTAAGGCTATTTATTGACTGGTCATTTCAAGGTTAATCCGGCGAAAACTGATCGGATATGTTCTCGAAGCCCATTAAAACAAAGAATTCTAAACGAGCCTTTTTTTTTTTTTTTTTTTTTTTGCGTGGAGAGGATTGTGCACGTTGTAACTCTGTTTCATACAGTCGGCTTACAGCACTGAGTAGATGGGTGTCTTTTTTCGAATTGGACTTGTCATGAACCGAGCAGTTGGGTTACCTATGCCGCGTCTTGCGAAATGTAGCGTGTTTGTTGTACGGGCTGACGGTATTCGCACGCATTTCGGGGCTGTGGCAATATAAAGTGGATAGTGGTATGAAATGTATTGTAAAAAAAGATTGCATACAAATCTGTTTTTTTTTTATAGTACAAATGTTTCTTGTAATCTGGAAATGCCCTGATTTTTATTCATTACTCCAACAAACAGTGACACTCGGTTATTTTTGGTATGGTAACTATATGCTTTCACATCAGCCAACTCGCATTTTCAGGCAGGCCGACCGTTTTAAAACGCTGCCATATTTCACTAGGTACGGGAAGAGAACGCGGGCTGATTACGTATCCGATATTTTCTATTGTCTTCCGGACTTAGTTTCTCCTCTTGATTCCACGACGGATGTAAAAAATGACTTCGCTTATCGACGTCGGAGTCAGTGTAGTTTTCAATATCTTCTTTTGTTTTTGTATGTGTTCTCTTTTTGCTTTGAATCTTGGTTTGAGTGACTTTCTATAATATATATATTTATTTAATATAATTATGAGTAGTTCCTAATTTCTAGTTCCGCATATCTGTGTTCGTGTGTGTGTGTGTGTGTGGGGGGGGGGGTAATGTACGAGTGTGGGAGTGTGTGCTTGTTTACCGAAGCGCTTCGAGGTTGTTACATCGCTTCGGCGACTTTCCGGGTCCCCGTCCCACAAGCCTTTGTTGGCTTTGACAGACCCGGTAACACCTGTATTATGAGTGGCCAATAAATCATTATTATTATTATTATTATTATTATTATTATTACATTTATTGACAATTTACGTTAAAATCTGGCTGTGAAAACATAAGTTTACAGCAAATCGTTCGGGTGGAAACTGACTTTTTACATGCCTTTTTTTCTTGTCGACGATAATCTTATCGACGAGAAAAAAAAGCATGTAAAACGCCAGTCTACTCCCCAATAGCTTGGTTTAAACCTATGATTTTTTCGTATTCTTACTAAACTCTTTTAAACGATCTCTAAAAAAATATTCATGAACGCAAAAAAAAAAAAAACCTGTAAAACGAGGAAAATACACATTTGTAGTTCATTGGTGATAGAGAGAATCCGAAAGCAACCTATCGTTTTCTGATTGCTCATTGTTATAAATAAACTTGTTAAAGCTATAAACTTTAGTTTGCGTGCACCTACAATCACGATAACTATGTTTTTTATATATAATAACTTTTCTAATTATTCTACTCCAATTAAAAGGTAAAGCAAAACTTTGATATTGTAGACCTTGGGGTCAGCGAAGTCAGCGTGCACGAAATTTAGTTTAAATGTTCGTACGTAAAATCATTCATGAATATGATTTTTGTTTTGTGTTTGATATTTATAGGCGTTTTTAAACTTCACTTTGGAAAGTCATAAGGAAAAAAAAAAGCTAATTCATAAAAGACACAAAATGAATTTTTTTTTCATGCATGTCAAAAAACATTGTTTTATATTTTATGTTGCAAAATACGTAGATTTTTACAACACAATAAAATATAATGACCCCCAAGACTGGTCTGGAGTCAGCAAAACTGGCTGTTTCAGAAAAAAAAAAAAAAAGTTGCTAGAAGTGAAAAATTACTACATCGACAGGCAACACGTCTTCTTTTTCTTAAAAACACGCGCGATCTTAATTCCTAAAGGGGGTCACCGAAAATAAATTATTTCGAGCAACACAGAAAGCAAATGAAAGCGTGACGCTCACGCAGCAACAAGTGTGATTGTTTGCAACATCACGCGTGCGTTATATGATCGGAGTTATGCTCGATTACGTGATGGCTTGTGTGGTTTCCCAGATGCGTTGTGACACACACATGCAAACCTCGGGTTTAACGAAATGATAAAGAGAAGTTTAAGTTTAATTAGGACCCGCGACGTCACAAAAATTACGAGAGCAACGCCTAGTCATTCAGAAACCAGTTGCGCGCGCCGCAGTCCCTTAGTATACCCCGGGAATCCTTCTCTTGTTCTGTTCCTGCTCCTTAGTGTCGCCGAGCAAATGCGTCCGATTACGAAGCGCACTGTCCGGGGTTGGATTCCCATCGCGAGGCTTGAAAAAAACTCGCTCACTATGGAAAAAGTAAGAATAATTATTACCTAAGTTCGCCTCTAGATGCGTTGTATGCTTGTGTACTGCCTGTTATGAGTCGTGTATGCTTCATGACGCCGTAGCCTGTCTGTAACGGCTTTTTTGTGAAGCTTGAGCGTAACTCTTTTCAAGTGAAATCCAATTCTTAAATAGATTCTGTCTTAAAAACTTATTTTCGTATTGCGCTTGAGTCACCTCACGCACCGAATCCATAATAACGTTAAAAAACAACAACAAAAAAACCTAAGCTAAAAAAAAGAAAAAAAAAGTTGTTTCTAGTCATTGAAAGCTAGCGTCTATGCGGCTTTCGCCGTCGTGCGTGCGTATTTGTGGCTGCGGCTCAGGAAGGCATTAGGACAAGTCGCATACGGAAAGGATACTGCACTGTGTCTTGCGCCATTGACGCTGCGGACTTCCGAAAAAGTTTTAATCGGTCTAAGAACGCACAAAGGGGGCAAAGAGCCTGTGAGGTTTGGACATTAAGGCAGGAGAACTTTATTAAAAGAGCTTAAGGGTTTCGGAAACTAAGACAGGATAATTTTATCAAAAGTCGTAGTCGAAATAGTTCCCTCCCCTCGCCCCCCAAAAAAGCCTTGTACTTGCAATGAAAATTCTGTATGCGTGCGTGTGACGATGTACGTGTGTATTTGTATGTGTGTTTGTAAAAGAGAGAGAGAAAATTTTCATTTTATTTCCTTGTGGAAAGTTTCATCAAATATAATACCTACTTTCTACACGAGTCTAGTTCTTATCGTACGAACAAACATCTCGATGTGGGTTGCTTATCTGTGCCTAGTCAAAGCTTGTTTGCTCTTTAGAAAACAGATCAATATTACCATACGATTCTCACTAAACAGTGATAATCATTATTTTCTTGCTTGGCGGTGATTGACAGCCGTCGCCATTCAGAAAAGTGCACAGTAACTACACTGTCACAGAATAACCCAAGTATAGCGTACGCATTAGGAGAATAAACGCAGTGAGCAAGGAGGAACAAAGACGAATATTTACAGCTTGTACACACATCATCTGTGTGTACACACTATTTGTAATCCCTATTTCTGTAGAGTTTTAATTTTCTTAATAAATACACAAACATGTTCGTCCACCACCACCTTTTAAGGTTTTTTTATGCTTTTAGTATGTTGAGAAACCCGTTTCAGAGGGTAGTTATTTTGTCTTTGAATGCGATGCAGCTGATTTTGTAATTTATCTTTCTGGGCGCCTCCTGCTATCTTATCGGGCGCCTTCTGCAAAAATAAGTTCAAGTAAGATTTACGTGTGGGCTTCCAAGGAAAGCATACACATGTAACTGTCTTTAGCGCAGAAAGCGATAATAATATTCTTCGTGTTTTTAATTACTTAAGAGAAACATCATGCACCTGTAACGGCTCCCATCTACACGCATAGCCATTGAAAACTTAACCAGGATTAGGATATACCATTATCACTGGCAGCAAAAAGAAAAAAAAAAGCAACGCGTGCCTTTTAAACGAAAATAAAAAAAAGCATCAAAACAAAACACAAAATGGACGCCCTGCAGCTTCATCAAAGGCTATCTCTGATATTTTAGGAAAATGTATGCAAACTCCTTTTGCCTTGGCCCGCGTGTCCTTCTTGGTTATGAGGCTAGCCGGCCAACCGGAAAGTAACCACGGTGATAACAAGAACACGTCGTTGCAAATATGTGTGGCCTATTAATGGGGACTCTGGAAGCCCCTATTTCTCTCGCCGTAATTAGAAACCGGGGCTGCTTAGAGAGTGCCGCTGCCTTCTCTCTTAAAAATGCCTAGGCGACTTCTTACCCACAAAACACTCGGAGAGCCAATCTTTGCGATCTAGGAAATCAGCTCAGCGAATGATGAGGTTGAACATCTGTTTAGACCTCAAAATTAAGTCTGCGCTGTGGCATTACGCAATGCAAAACGTCATGCTTGAATTGCATAATGCCACAGCGCAGACTTCATTTTGAGGTCTAAACGGATGTTCCGCCTCATCATTCGCTGAGCTGATTTCCTAGATCGCAAAGATTGGCTCTCCGAGTGTTTTGTGGGTAAGTAGAAGCTCAGGCATTTTTTAGAGTGTTGAGCCTTTACCGTAAAATGGTGGACTACGCGTCAGAAGCTTTGAGCAGAGAGTTCTGTGTAGTCCCAGTTGCGTTGCATATAAAAGAATGCGTTTTTTTTTCAGACTTTTTGTCGATTCAGGCTTGTCTTGATCACTAAGAAAAAAAATCAATTGAAAGAAATATGACCATGAGGCGGTACTTGCTTGGGAAACGAGTACGGCCAGCGGGCATTTGCATTTCAAAAAGTGAAATTTTTCTCGAATTTAGCAATTTCTAAAAAAATATTTAGGATTTTTTCTCGACATGCTCAAGACTCATCATGCCCCGCGTTTTTTTTAAATTGTCAGGGATTACAAAAGTGTTTTTCACCAAAAAAACAAAACAAAAAAAAAAAAAAAGAGCTGAAGTGGATATTTTGTTTCTATTGAAGCTGTATAACTTAAGAAAAAATTTTGGCAGCATTGAACACGGGTCTGTTTGTGTTGACGTATGTCACTTTGAGTCATAAAATGTGCACTGGAAATCTGGACAAAGCAGTACCGCTGTTAACACGGGGTGTTTAACAATCATAACAACGCAGAAGTGGTTGCATAAGAGCATTCGGCAGCGGAGTGCGTAAAGTGCATTCACACTTGTAATCTCGTCACGCAAGGTCTGCCATTTCCAGTTTGTGCTGCACTTTGAGCTGGGCCGCTTCATTCTCTGCCACATGTTTCCGCTACATAAATGAAAAATACAGCTGCGTAACGCTTTAATTGAAAAAAAAAAAAAAACGAAAAATATAGTCAGAACGTTTATCGCTGCACTTTTAATAAAGACATAGTTTTAACATTTTGTTGCCCTGTGAGCGGTTATGTATTTAATAATGTTGTTACAAGATGGCCGTTTTCGTGGGTTTACTTTTATAGAATTTTTCCTACCACCAAAACTGACAACGGTGGTTCGAAGCCGAGGGCTCTGGGCTCTTCAAATTGCTGCGTATACGCTTAGGCTTTGCCTCGAAGAAGGACTGCAATTCAGACTGAAAATCAAAGTCGCGTTCAGTTGATCCAGATCACTGGGTTTACATACGCAGCGAGCGCCAGGATATAAAATAGGTAACGAAAACTTCCGACACCACGCGAGCATTATATAACCGTGTCAATGAGAATCGCCCGCCTAAGTGTTACACGAATCTGGCGGAAATCACATCACTGACGCAATATACACCGATTCATCCGAATTCCGCTACTGTCCTAGGTCTTCCTTTCGGAGCAGAAAAAAAAAATCACACGGACAACAAAAAAATAGCACATACGAAGTCATGATTCATCCGTTCACACACGCCGCCGCTCTAACCTTCGAGCACGGCCCATTGCAGACACCGTGGCCGCCGCCGCAGCAACAACTACCTATCCCCGTTGCAAAGCAGGGCTGCCGCATGGCTCACTAACTCCGACCGAGCATTGTGTTCGCGAACGCCGGCGTCGTCTGGCAGCGTTAATATCTCCGGCGCCCCACATATCTCCGAGCCGCGATTGGTTCCTTCGCAGGGTCGCACGCCAAGAGGCGCTGTTCAACGCGACCGATTGTGCGTGACACCTTTTCACGACATTTCTTTTGTTTTTTGTTCCGTCTTTCCCTCTTTCCTTCCTCTCCCCAGGAAAGCGGGTGCCTCTATCGTCACACCGTTAATTTAAGAAAGGTAAGGCGTGCCATAGTGCGGACTGTTTCTCTTTTTCTTTTTTAGGCTTAAACATATTTGCAGTCACGTCATTCCCATATCTACTTGCTTAGATTGTAGGGGTGGGTTCTCCCAGGGTGCTTTACGGGAAAGTAGACGTTCCCGATTTCTTAGAGTGTTTAGTCAAAGAGAGTTTAAGAAACACAGGACGTGGCTTATTATGTCGGCGCTTCTTGCCTTAAAATTAATTTTTATTGTGTTTTTGTCGTTTAATGTTGCGACGACCTGGCGAAAAGTAGCCACGTCGTTGTCAGTGAGCCGGGAGCCATCACGCCCTCTATTTGTTAAGTTGTCAGTCCCCGTAAGAAAGCCACCCTTCAGAGTGACGCTGTTTCAGCCAGCTTGGATTGCTTTTAACCATTGTTGCCAGTTATCTCAAGCTCTTTATTTGAAATCACGGGAGCGGGCTCTTTCCGTTCTCCAGAGATGTTAAACCAGGCTTTGACAAAGTGAAACGATGCCGCCTATGAGCTTCTTCAATCAAGTCGTGTACCTAAAGCTCAGCGAGTCGCATTTTTGAACTGTAGATCGCTGCACCAAGCACCAGGATGGCCGAGCCCGTAATAAGAACGTGGGAATAAAATGCCGATTCTTTTATGCGTATAGCTATGGTATGGCAATAAACTCCTATATACTGACAAAGCCTGGCAGATCGCCACCAGAAGCGACCGCCGAAATGGAAAAGGTAGAGCGGCAGACAACGGATGAGAGGGGAGCCACGCGGCTGGCGCCCCGCTGCGGCGAGATGCCGAAACACAGTTCCCCCGAGCGAACAAGTGTGTTTCGGCGCCCCGCTGCGGCGAGACGCCGAAACACAGTTCCCCCGAGCGAACAAGTGTGTTTTGGGTCCTCGCTGCTGCAAAAGCTTTGCGCTGACGTCCATGTTCCCCGAAAAATGACCTTTTGTTGCTCTGTGCTACCAGATCCTCGCGCTTCAAATCTGCGACCGGGCACTCTATAACTCCGTCATCGAACTGCCAGGCTTTGTGAGTATTCGCGACTCCAACTAACTATAGGTGGCGCCACTTATTTTCCAAGATGGCCGGTTTAGTGAGGGTCAGAGATGCGTGCCGCTGTTGAGCCTGTCTAGTGTGCTGGCTTCACTGAGCGACATAAATTATTTCTGGTAATACGAGGAAGCTAATATTTTATGAGCGCAGGTCACCTCTTTAACCTGAAAACAAGAACGGTGTTCAGCGTATTAATTACGGAAGGATGCGCGTTTTAATTCTGGAGCGAAACCGAAACTTACCTCTCTTTTGGATTTAATTTATCGACAGAGGTCTTAATTTCGGATTCTTTCATGACTCAAGATGTGTCTCACATCGTAATTATTTACTTAGAAAAGTTGTTCGCGGAAACTTTATTTTGTGACATACTGTTCGATCCAGGCTGATATTCGTAGTTGTTGAAAAAATCAGTGCTGATATCTGTTCGTTGTCGCTGCCTCTTTCTCGCTCAGATAATAGCCTTGGGAGATAATGACAATTATCCCAGCACAAGAATAAGAGAATAATTCCAATTTTTACAATATGTCCACGAAACGCATAAACTAATAAACGCTGCTCTCACTGCAACAACCCAAGACGGAATCCGAGTCAGACAGCTGAAGTGTGTGTGTGTTTTTATAGCACCGCGTGATGCGTAGGATTTCATATTACATCCAGTGTTTAGCTGTTTGTCTATCTTGATAACTATGTCAGAGTTTTTTATGCTAAAAGAAATCAGAATTATACCTTTCAGGAAAGACTATTATGGTTAAATAGAGTATTCTCGTGATCTTGGCGTTAATTAGAGGCATACATTGCAGCGATTTCTATTAATAATAATAATATTAAATTCACATATTTGAATAAGTAATTCTTCAAGCTCTAATATAATTTGTTGCTTATGATCTAATTTTAAACGCGCGAAGAAATATGACAATGAAAACTGTGCTAATTATTATCACTGGTTCCAATTGCTACATTTTAATTACAAGTAAAATAAAAATAGTCTAAAATCAATTAAAACATTCTAGCTATGTGAGAAATTTATATAAAATTACATTAATTGTGGGTAAAGTATATTGTGCTATCAATGTCGCGACTTTTGACAATCGGCGAAACGTCCAAAGTCGCCGCCAATATTCTTCCAGACCAAATGTCCAAAAGTTAAAAAAAAGAACTCTTTTTAATTATTAGTTTTTTCCTAACATTTATTTACTTTTGTATTTGCTCGCCGTCGTTTTGCCAATCTCAGCGCTTCCAGTTCGAAGGAACGCCTACCTGCTTGCTCGTCTGCTCACTGCAGCACGTTTCCTTGGCGTTGGAAGCCGGTGAATCAGTAGTGAGTTTTAATACTGCGTATACGAGCGAACTCAAGCCCTGTGCGTTTGCGTTAGCTTTGCGCGTTGCACACTGCGCGTGCGCGGAGCCCGAAATTGCGGTCTTGGATGGCGCATGGCGATGACGCGCACGTACAACGTGGGGCACGTAACTCTAACGCAAACGCACACCGCTTGCGTTTGCTTCTATGCGCAATACTAAAAGTATCCAGTAAGGTACAATCCCATACCGGTTGCAGCACAACTAAGAAACAGTGAAGAGTGTCGTTTGCATTCGGAAACGACATTTCGCGAGCCATGATCGCGAGCAGTTCCGCCATGACCGCTGAACAGGAGAATCGGGGGACCCTCACTAGAGCGCTTCCAGTTTCCGCCGCGGGAGGGCGAGCGTCGAGCTGGAGACGCGAGTGGTTTCTCTAGGCGGGACGAAGCAAAACGCGCGCTACCCTTCCCCCTCCTCAGTTTCATTCAGCCTTGCAGGTTGGGGTCACACATCGCAAACTAGTCAGTCGCAACGGATGCCGAGACCAAGGCCGTGCAGGTCTATACAGTCACGCGCCTGCAACGAACGCGTTGCAGGCACTGCTGTGCGGGTGAGCGTGGCTGACAGCTCGCGTATACCGACAGGGTGCCGACGTGGCGAGCTCAGGATGACGTCACTCTTACGTCATGACGTGTTTTGGCGGCGAGGGAAAGCTGTCAGTCACGATAGTGAGTTGTGAGGCGAGTATTCGCGTCTCCAGCTCGACGCTCGCCCTCCAGCGGCGAAAACGGGAACCGCTCTAGTGAGGGTCCCGCGATTCTCCTGCTCAGCGGGCACGGCAGAACTGCTCGCGATCATGGCTCGCGAAATGTCATTTCCGAACGCAAACAACACTCTTCACTATGCCAACGTAGTGCTGCAGCCGGTATGGGATTGTACCTAACTGGAGAGTTTTAGTATTGAGCATAGAAGCAAACGCAAGCGGTGTGTGTTTGCGTTAGAGTTGCGTCCCCCACGTTGTGCGTGCGCCTCATCGCCATCCGCCATCCAAGACCGCAATTTTGGGCTCCGCGCACACGCAGTGTGGAACACACAAAGCTAACGCAAGCACACAGCGCATGCGTTCGCTCGTATACGCAATACTAAATATACTGTTCCACCGGCTTCCAACGCCAATGAAACGTGCTGCAGTGAGCAGACGTGCAAGCAGGCAGGCGTTCCTTCGAACTGAAAAGGCTGAGATTGGCAAAACGACGGAGCGTAGAAATGAAAGTAACTAAATGTTATGAAAAGATTGGTGATTAAATAAATATATATATTTGTTGCCATTTTTTTACTTTTGGGCATTTGATTTAGAAGGATATTGGCGACGACTTTGGACGTCTTGCCGATAGTCAAAAGTCGCGACTTTGATAGCAAAATATATTTTACCCACAATTAATGTAATTTTACATGGATTTCTCACATTAGCTAGAATATTTTTATTGATTTTAAACTTTTTTTTATTTTCTTACATGGTAATTAAAAATGCTGTGATTGGCACCAGTGATGATAATTAGCACACTTTTTATTGTCATATTTGTTCGCGCGTTTGAAATTAGATTATAAGCAACAAAATATATTAGAGCTTAAAAAATTGTGTATTAAAATATCTTAATGTTATTATTATTATTAATACAAATCGCGGCAATGTATGTCCTCAATTAACGCCAAGATAACGAAAATACGCCATTTAACCATAATAGTCTTTCCAGAAAGGTATTATTTTGTTCTCTTTTTTGCATATGAAAAACTCTGAGATCGTTATCAAGATAGACAAACAGTCAAAGACTGAATATAATATAAAGTCATATGCGTCACGCGTTCCTATGAAAAAAACCCACACACACACACACATCAGCTGTCTGACTAGGATTTGGTCTTTCGATTGTTGCAGTGAGGACAGCGTTTATTAATATATACGTTTTGTGGACATATTGTAAAAATTGGAATTATTCTCTTATTCTTGTGCTGGGAATAATGTTAAACCAATTAATAATCTAAATACCCAAAAACCAATTAAAAGGCAGGCATTTCATTATTTTTCATGACAATTATCTGAGCGAGAAAAGGCAGCGAGAACGCACAAATATCAGCACTGATTTTTTCAACAACTACAACAACTACAAATATCAGCCTGAATCAAACATGTCTGTCACAAAATAAAGTTTCAGCGAAAAACTTATTTAACTAAATAATTACGACGTGAGACTCATCTTGAGTTATGAAGGAATTCGAAATTAAGACCCATATCGAGAAATTAAATCCAAAATAGAGGTTAGTTTCGGTTTCGCTCCAGAGTTAAAAAGCGCACCCTTACGTAAATATTACGCTAAACACCGTTCTTGTTTTCAGGGTAAAGAGGTGACCTGAGCTGATAACACCTTAGCTTCCTCGTATTACAAGAAATAATTTGTGTCGCAGAGTGAAGCCAGCACACTAGGCAGGCTCAACAGCGGCACGCATCTCGGACCCTCACTATAACCGCCATTTTGGAAAATGAGTGGCGCCACCTATAGTTAGTTGGAGTCGCGAATAGGGTGCGCCCAGACGTCCCGTTTTGGCCGGAACGGTACCGTTTTAGAGGTTCGTTTCCAACGTCCCGTCATTCTGCCGAATATAGCCAAATATACCGTTTTTGCGGGAGCTTGCTCGCGAAACCAGCACATGGCAAATGGAAGGAAGTAAAAAGAAGATTACTTCGGGTCGTGGCAGTAAAGCATATATAGTGTAAAAATGTTATCACCCAACACACCACTATCTTTAGTTTTTTCCGCGACTCCACTTGGCAATAAGTTTTGCTCGCACAGACGTGTGTACGGGGCACTTTTTTATATTACTACATTTGACATGCTTAGGTTTTGCGGAATGGGTAAGAAAGGTGCGTGTGTACTCAACTACTCAACGAAAACCCCATTAAAGTGTGTATTTTCGCGGTGAAATGAATAGTAGCAGAGCTTTTTTCTTTCTGTCTCGCTTTGCCCCTCCCCCTTGAAGTCCCGCTTTCAACTCTGAGGAGTCTGGTCACTCTAGGTGAGTAGCAACCTATCAACGCTCAACGACACACTGAAACGCAGAGGCACCAGATAAGAAAACAGGCGAACGAGTACATTTGATACATTGCCGAACCTCCAAACCAGAGGAAAGACACAAAATGGCCAACACGCGCGTACAGCCAGGATGGATCCTGGGACAAGAAAATCGAAAGCAAAAGAAAATAATCGATTGGCCCACACGTCATTCCAAACACGGCTAACCACTCTGTTGCAGAGAGTAATTCTATGCAATTCTAGTGGGCCGTCGCTCGCTCGCTCCTTTCTTCCGGGAAGTCGCCGCAGAAAAGAACAGGAACCAAAAATAACGGAGCTTCGTTCCTTTTTACCCATCTCGGTAGAGCTCCGGAGTTTGTTAGTGTTTTGATTCGCTTCGTTTATGCTTCGTATAAGGAAGAACCTCTATATAAGGAACCGAGCGGCACGTCCATATAAGTGCCTGTCTATAATAATATGTGGTTCGCTGCGGCTACAAACGATATAGGATGTGTTTTCGCCTTCGAGTAAACGCGAGCCAATCATACGAAACGATCCGGACGTCCTCTTCTATTTATTTATTTTCTCTAATAAACCGATTTCTACCGAGTATTCGGCGCACGCGCGATGCCGCCATAACCTTAGTCTACACAGGAGGCATTCGGCAGTGCACGAGACGATTGGTGCCACCTCGTGTTATGCACGCGGAGAGCAGCAGCGGGGATGATGCATGTATACGTGCAGAAAGACTAAAGTCGGGGGGTCCCGCCCGCTAGTACGTCGTACAAAAGAAAGTTGGCAGACACTACCTGAGGCATGTTTCTTCCTTGCATGACGGTCACGTCGGTCGTACAAAAACCGTCTGCAGACACGCTCAAAGCAGACGGGCTTAGAACAAGCTTGAGGTGTGCCCGCAAATAGTTCTGCAAGCACGGCTAAAAGTCTTCTCGGTGCATCACAGCAGTTATGGCGTGTAGTCAAACTGTGGAATAAAACCCGGCGATTCCTCGCAAAAACAAAACAAAACAACAACACATTAGCAGTACCTCTGTTAATAGCTCTCAAAGGGACGCTTTCACCCCATGTTTGTTAAACGCGCCATATGAGACCTGTCCATTCACCGGCGCACCGTGCCTTTACACGCGCATTGATTCAGCGGAGTGAATAGTGAACGCTCGCCTCTATATATGTACGCGCCGTGCCTCTGCTTTGTGTGCGGTTCCTTTGTCTTTCTGACGACCTTTTAATGCGGACCGTGCGCGGACAGCGGGAGTGCCGTCGGAGGCCGCGCTTCAATCGAAGCACACGCCGACCGTTCAACTTCGTGCTCGACCTACGGTAAAATAGCGGTGCAGAGGACACCCACCGCGAAGGCCCGCGGGGGTCTTTGCACCTTCGAGCCTCCCCGCGTTAAATTGGACTTGAGTCGTATAAAGGCCCCGGGGTGTTTTTGTTTTTTTGGAGGATGTTGCTGTGGGCAATAAAGCTATGTACACTTTTATACATTTTTGTGAGTGTGTGAAGTTTTGCGTGGCACAAACAAGAGGATTCGCGTGGGCGACGCGGATTCTTGAGCCACGTTCATTTATCGAGGAATTATAATCCTGTTGACGTTTTGTTTGGAGAATACAACGTAAAAACAATGTTGTCGGGTCGGGTCCAGGGAGTGGGTGTCAGGAGTTTAAGAGCTTATCTTTTACCATGGTCCCGTCAATACATCGAGTAAAAGAAAGCAACAACAACAACGACAACCAAGAAACAACACCACAGACTATTAATTGTGATTAGAAGCGATACATTTAGTTTTTACATCATGTAAATTGGTTTCCAGTGCTACTGCGTCGCAATGCCGCATCTCATGCCTTGAAAGTTTTCCGGGAGCGAAAGGTTGGTGGAGTCATGGACGGCAGTTTTTCTACCGTTTTATGTGGCACGCTTTATTTTTTCGTTATTCGCTGAGCTTCCTTCCTGGACTGCGGTGATTGGCTCGCAAAGTGCTTTGCCGGACAGTAGACGCCCATGCTTTCTTTTCCTTTTTTTTTCAAATAATGGATGCATTAATTGTGTGACTGCAATAATAAGAACACAAATAATTACTTCTCATTTGCGTTGGTCGTGTTTTGAATTGTTCGGAAAAAACAAATATGAAAAGGGTTCTTCCTTTAATTGATTTGTTACGTCAATTTATATTTCTGTTGGATCGAACGGATAAGAAGGCTCGTCAGAAAAAAGACATTTTTCTATATCGTGACCCCCCCCCCCCCCCCTTTCCTTTAGCACTCCTTTTCCGACCTTGATAAATAAAAATAACGTGGCAACAAAAAATAAAAGGCAGAATAAGAGTTACTGTACTGGGTATCATAACACGGCGCCGGACGTTTTAGTTAAGCTGAATTAGAATATTGGGCGGGATTCCATAGTGCGTCGGGGATCCTTAATCGCTTTGGCTGCATATGGGTAAGACCTTCATTCTTAAATTATTATAAAAAAATACACAATTGATTGCTATTCGATACTCTCAAATGTAAGATGGTACGCATTTTCGCTTTTATTTTAATTATAATTTCTTGACTCGTGTCCTAACCATGTCTCCCCTCAGGGTAACCGGTACCAATACCAACCATCAAAGTTCTAATACTCTTTATTACGAATCTAGCTGTTTTGACGCGAGGCAAGTAAAGCTAAAGCCGGGGGGCCGGCAAAAATTCTCGCATAATAATGCGAATACTTTATTCCGCTGGTTTAGTGAAACTTTTTAGTATTCTCTTGTTCCGTTCTATTTCGTCTATTTTACTGTAGGGCAAAGAGACAATCCTTTCTATTCGTCGTGTTTATCGCCAACGAGGACTTCTCTTACATATTTCTAAATTGTCCTGGATTGCTTTTGAGTATATTCGGAACATAGTTCTAAACTGCGCCATTTAAAACTATTCAAGGTTAAATCCGCTAAAAATATAAACTCGTGTTAAAAAAAAAAAAAAAAAAAAAGAATTTGTAACGAAATTGCATATAGTTCTGGAAACTCGAATCTTGGATTCTATCATCTCTTGGAGACGACTTTTTTTTTTGTATTATTATATTTTTTTTTCTCAAAATGACACAACTGTCGCGGCGAGAACGTTTCTCGAAACCCTTGATTGCCCTGGCAGAGGAGTCGTTTCGAACAGTTGTATAAAACCCCTGAAATTTTCAGCTGGCTTCGAGCCATTTCCGGCCGGCACTCTTTTTCTTTTTCTTTTCCGGTGTAATAAAGTAAACCGGTAAAATTAAAAGTAAACGAAAAGTTTAAAATATTTCGTTTTTACTGGAATAGCTTTTGCGGTGCTTCTAAGCAGTGCTCCCGCGGGAATGCTTTCCTGTAGAGCTCACCAATAGCCAACAGTTGATATCAGCACTATAAGACTAGCATTTACGAACATAGACAAAAAAAGAAAAAAAGACGAAAGGAGAAAAAAAGACAAAAACTAAATGGTGGTCTTGAAAGAAAAAAAGTATCTTTCATCTAAAAAAAAATGATATCCCAGATTTGACATTGATAGCGCATTAAAGGGATACTACAACGAAATTTCGGCGCTCATATTTTGGTCTATATGTGTTCAAAAGAGCAGTGTCACATGGAACACACCAATATCTTGTTAAAAAAGTCTCGAAAAGGAATTTTAAAACGAATTAAACGATTAACAAAGCGCACCTGGTGGATGTCGCTAACGCCTCGTTTGTAATCCTCGTCTAGGAACCTTGACCGCTAGTGACGGAGGTTGTCTCGTCTCCGGCCACGACGAGAGAAGGGGGGAAAGAGGAACTCCCCTCTTCCCGAGAATCCCTTTTGTGTGTCGCAGAAGTCGCTATTGTCCCCCTAGAAGATTATAGAAGATTAACCCGTCACTCAAAATTCGTACAAAAACAGCCGCTTCGGTGACTGGAACGACTAGGCCATCCTCTCGACGTCAGCCTCGCCGTAGCTTTGCTCGTCTTGAGACGACCTACGTCACGATTGCGTTGGATGTCACGTGCTCTAAGCTGGGCCTTCTCCGAGCGCTTGCCAGAGTGGGCCGTTTATAACGAAAAATACAGCCACCAGGATCAAAATACAAACGTGCGATTGTCATTTACGGATATTGTGGATCATATTCAACCTATTTTTGAACACGACGGGAATATTTCAAATTTCGTTGAAGTATCCCTTTAATGTTGTTTAATGCACTGAAGATTGTGTATGCACACAATCTTCAGTGCATATTGCGTTTTCGCGTTCGGGAGATCACAAAAACTCGTTACTTTAGTGCTCTACGTAACTCCAGGCGCGACAGATTGTTCCCATAAAGTGCGCAGATCGTTGAACTAATGTGAAAAATCTGATGCGAAAAACTCGCGAATTCAAATCAAGAATTTGCTCGAGGCATGGGCTTCTTAGTACCTAATTTTTTTTGTGTGCAAAACGCAATAAGCACAAGTATGCTTTAAATCAATAAACCAACAACAATGATATATAATTTGAATTGCTGCATAAAATTAAGCATCTTTTCTTTTTATAAAATTGGGCGCAATCTATTAAGCTGCCAGTACGTAAAACTGGTAAATCCTAGAGAAAGGACGCCAAGACTGTTGTCAAGATTTTTCGCATGTCAAGAGTCAAGGATTGACCAAATCAGGCAGTTTAAAAGCTTAGATGTGAACATCGTTGTCTCTATCAAATTTAGTTTTGAAAACTAAAACTGGCTGCTAGATGGAATCTAAAAACGTTCTGATTTAGAGGGACAAAACCTTAAATATGCCTTTTGCAATGCGTTAGATTATCCTCCCTCCCCTACCTTTTTTTCTCCTTTTTTTTTTCCAGTTCATGTAAATTTTTTCTTTTAACCTTCCACTGCCTTTGAACGTTTCACAAACAACATAGTGCAAAATTCAAGTGACAGTAACGACCAAAAAAGCGCCGAATAAAAATAAAAAAATTATTTCGCGCGAAACAAAATGCTTCATATACCTCTGTAGCTCTTAACCTTAAAGATCTTCACATACAAGTCCCAGTGCTCAGGACATACAGTCGCCCCACAGTTGCTCTCGCCGATGTTCCCAAAGGAACGCTTCTTTGCCAAATTCAATCGCAACCTCCACGAATTGGTTTCCAAAGAACCAGACATTTCGATTACACGGAGAGCAAAACAACGCGGTATAAAAGTTATACCCAAAATAATCCAACTCTTCCGAAACAGCCAAAAAAAAAAAATTGAAACCGGGAGCCCCAGCCAAATCCATCACGGACGCGAGCCGCTTGCCACTGCGTCGGAGAACGGCTACAGCAGAGCCCAGGGGTGTGAAAAAGTTGGCAAGCTTCCAACGCACCCCCCTCCCCCCCCCCCTTTTTTTTTGTGGGGCGGGTGGGGGGGGGGGGGGGGGGGGGGGGAGCTGGCTTCGTTTTGCATAACGATCCGACGTGCTATCCTCCCACGCAGGCATCCTTTCTCGACCGATCGACCAATTCGCAAGGTCGCCCGGGGGGTCGCGCGCCGCCAGCCGAACCGAATCGAAGGCACGAATACGTGCACAGGCAAAGGTACACACCTAAGGACGAACAACAAACAAACAAACCAGCAACAAACGAAGACACAAAGCGAACACAGACACACACAAAGAGCAAGACCCCGGGCGTTCCGGCTTGTTGGTTTCAGCACGCCTTCGCGAACAGCTGACAGCGACTGGCGCGAGTGTTTTTGACGTTGCTGTTTGTTTACCGCTGGCCCTTTTTGCCTTGTACGCTCGTTCCTAACCGGAGAGGAAAAAGGGGGGGGGGGGGGGGGGTATGCAACTGCATTGCAATCGATGTGATTCGCGATTGAAAAAAGGAAATTGAAGTGAAATTACCCCCCACTATTCTCGTACTCCAAAAAACGCCAGTATAGAATAGCCAGCCATACACACGTATGAGGACACGCGCATTTAACCCTGATTGTTGGGGAGCGTGTGTGCCTGTACTCCAAGATCCGCATCGCAGTTCTGCCGTAGCGATAACCTACATACTGCGGTCGCTACTTGGTTTTTCTGCCTCTATTGTTAGTCGGTCTTTTTCGGCCGCTGTCCCCCTTTTTATTGTAGAGCGTACAAAAAGAATGTGTTTTTGTTTTCTTTTCATCTCTCGCGTCATTTACGAATTGTCCATTTTTCGTGGGGCTAGAAATATCCTTTTCAAATTGAAAATAAAAAAAGTTACAAACACACACACACACAAACACATATATACAACGCTCACAGTACGACGTGCGAACACGATAAAATTGATTACAAACAAAATGTAAGCGATCATGAGCGCTTCACAAAAGAACGAGGCATGGAAAATAGCGATGAACAATGAACGAAAAAACATGACGTGAATGAAATGGCCCGTTATGAATTATGTAATGGGCGGAGTTTAAAGTTTCTTTGCAAGTTTCCCAGCATGTACTACATCGCTCCGCTACATCAATATTGCTAAATGGAAGCCTTTTAATTTTCTACCTATATAGACGCCACAAATTAACTACTGAAATAAATACCGTATATTTTTCAAAAGATACGCGGGGAAACTGCTGTGCATTTAGGAATAGCTCTACGAGCAGGATGATTGTGGTTCAACAATTTATTCTACTATAGTAGAAGTTCGGTTAAGAGCGCATCTATTCTGCGGAAATTATTGTTGTTGCTTTTTCTTCAGGCCGCTACACTGCCTTCTAGTGCATTTCGAATGGCTTTCGGAATAAGGAACAGTTTATGGTTAAGCCGGTAAAGCAAAAATGCAACGCGGCGAAGAAGCTTTAGTTTGCGCGCTTCGACCCAAAGGCATTTGCGAGTAAAACCCTTTGATTAAATTCACCGTACTCGTTTAAGAACCACATGTAAGGGCTTTAGTTAGAAGTGCGGCGCAGCGTGAGTTAGCGGCGTTGAGTTTTTAATGCCTTTTTAAGGTTTAAGGACATCGATAACGTCCACCCTAATGTCATTAAGATCACTGCTCGCGCCAACAACATGTGTGTTCTTCTGTGAACTCGAACTTGAACTATTTCTTTAGCATAGCAGTAGTATGAACCAATTCTGAACATGCGATTGGGTGAATTCAGTGGGATAGACTATAGAGCTTATTCCAGCGTACACATTTGCTTCTTGTTGTTTGACCTCGTCCATTTATGGAGTGCTGCTTCGAGTTATATTACGTACAGCGTATGTATACACTTGGATCATAAGCCTAAACTAATTAGGAGTTTTATTTGTACATTATGATACGTTCCGTTGAAACATTTTCTCGGACTGTTACTCTTCATGAAAGTGTGATAAAGTTCACGCCTCTGGTGACCTTTTCCACAATATCATCCATCTTCTGCAGCGGCCGCTACATAGAGCATTCTTAGCTTTTAGTTGAGCGATATAATAGTATGTTTTGGTAAGCGATTCAGTCAGTGGTAAGCGAAACGAGAAAGTATCAAAAGTTCAGAAAAAGAAATGGAGATTACAGTCTGCTCAAGTACGTGTACCGTTGATGTTTCAGACGGTGACCGTTATGATCATAATCGTCATCGTTGCGGAGCCCTTGGGTTTTCAATGTATAGGTGCTGTTCTCACCCCAGATTATGACAGCATTCGCCACTTGTGCCCTTTAATTTACTTATGCATCAGTGCCTTTCCTTGTGTTTACAGAGTTTGGAGGTTTTTTATTTTTTATTTTTTTTGAAGTAGACCAATACATTGAGGATATTTGCTACACACAAGCGAGTCTTTGACGAGGTGGGAAATTAAATTTAGTCAATATTTCGCGTGCTCTCCGGTGGAGGATTGCGGCGATTACAAATATGAAACATCACTCCCGCAATGGAGCTCCTATATTCAGCGAATATCGAACCTGCGTCTGAAAAGCACAGATTTCCGAAAGCACAACTCGGACGTACTCTTAATCTGGGTCAACGGTGAACGCCACTAAATTCAGCGACACGGGGAAGAGCTCCATATAAATAAACGCACCCTGTCTCGCTCTGAAGGACGAAGGTCGTATTACAATCTCACTCAGAAGTGACTGAAAAAAAAAAAGAAAACTAAAGACCGCTAAGAAAATAAAACGAACCGATAAACGAGCAAGCAAAAGAGACGAAAACAAAAGCGCGCAATTGGCGGGTACCATAGATTTATTTTGAAAGGAGTTAGGCCTGATCCCCCAGACGGTATAGTATAGCTCGCCATATCGACCGGAGTTGCACGGGATTAGGGAAACATTCCCGGGAGGACCGAGTTTCGATCACTCGCCTTATTAGCCGCGGGAACTCGAGGAATCAGAAATAAGATGACGTTGGCGTTACATTACGATAGCAGGCTGGCGGATAGTAAGAAAAGAAAAAAAAAAAGGGAATCGTCTGGGCTCCGAAAACTGCCGACCATGCGGAGCGCAAGTTGGTCTGCTTCTTTTGGTGGTGGTGTGGGGTGACGTCACAACGATGCCAAGCTCTGATTGGCTCCGATTGAAGGATAGTAGGTATAGGCCTCGAGGCAGCTTCCTTTGAGGTCTACGCACTATCCTTCAATCAGAGCCAATCATAGCTCGGCGTCTTTTTGACGTCACCACGACCCTTGCCAAAAGAAGCAGACGAACTTGCGCTACGCATAGTCACTGCGGCAGCTTAAAGCCGCCGTCGATCATGCGCTGCTCGAACATCCCACGAAAGACAAGCGTTCGCTGCACAGACGATAATAGAATTATGTGCGCTCACACCTCACAAATGTTGGAAGCATGTTCATTTCGTACACGGGTATAATTCGAATATTTTCGGCTGACAGTCTTTTTTTTTTCTGCGACTAATTTGATAGAATTGTCGTATACAAGGGGAGAAACAGCTGTCAGTCATTATAACCACCCTAGGAAATCTCCGGTACACGTATACTTTCCCGCAAAACCCTCGTGAGAACCAATGGCTGCAATCTACGCAATGTTTACGCTTAAGAAGAAAAACAATGAACTGTGACCTTGACGTCATTAGCGGATGAAACGTAAGGCTCGTCAGTTTGTCAATATTTCCGTGCTCAAAAAACTTTGAAACGAGGTTATGGAACGGTTAATATCGCCTCCCCTCAGCGACATATAAACCAACGCACGGCTCTGAGGTCACGCCACTACGCGGTGGCGCTGCTGTCGGGTCAGCGCGTGCGCATACCCTCGCGTAAACCCAAGTCGACTTCTTTTTCTTTTCTTTTTCGAGTCACCACAATATCCGTGGTTCAAATGCCGTGTGCCTCAGTTTTCTTCTGGAGCTCATTGCCATGCGGCATTCGAAGCACGGATCTCGCGGTGACTCGCGTTCGAATCTGTATACGCAGACTGTCTTTTGTCGGGTATATAGGGAGTATTCACTGGCGGCCATAGCTGTGTGCGTGGCTGCTGAGCGTTTGTTGACGGCGAGCTTCTGCAATTCTTTTGCAACGTGCATTCCGCACCATCAAAAGTGGCGGTCTTAGCAGTCTATTAATGTGAGCTCGTTCCGAGCATGCGCTCTAGACATCGCCCTCAAATATGGCGGCCAGTGAATACACCCTATAGGCAGTGTGACTCCGGCTTTTTCGATGAACGAGGCTGGCGCGTCTGTTTTCCCGCTGAACAATTGGAGACGTAATTACTGCTACCCAGTAAGTAGAGTAAGCGAGTGATGAAGCAAAAAAACTAATAATAATAATCGAAAACTGAAGACCGAGTGCATGGTCTAGAAATAAATTCTTAGAAATATTTTATTTAATACCAATCAGAAAATGTAAAAAAAAAAAGACGGGTTTCCGTTTACCACGTGCTGTTGGTTAAATTCTCAGAAAGACTCGAAGGTGGCAAAAACACCCTGAGTATATGGTTGTCGTAAACGTAGCTACAATAAAACAATAAAAAGTAAATATACCGTATTTACATGAGTAATAGCCGCACTATTTATGAACAAGGCCCTTGCGTCTACTTTCCCACAGAACACATATACAGCCAATCATTGCGTTGCGCATAAATAACATAGCGAATAACGAGATCGAGGACATTATTCTTCATGCAAATGCAATCTTTACAGATGGTATCTCTGCACGAAGACGTTGTCTCTGTCCTGCAAACAGCTGGAATCATGATGTCGATCGCGGTGATTGGCAATCTGCGTGCTCCGCGGAAAAGCGAACCCTCCGGTTTTCTTCATAAACAGTTCGGCTATTACTCGAGTAAATACATACCGTATTTACTCGAGTAATTGTAAAATAGGCAGCTGTCTTCAGGTGATAAAAATACCATGGCCTCGGGCTACAATAATCTCTAACTGTTGTAAAATATTTGAATGTTTTTGAACCAGAAAGTTAGGTCTTAAAAAAATTTAAAGTAACACCAAAAATGTCGCAATTTTTTTTTTTCTCTAATTGACGCTTTCAGTTTGGTTTCAAGGTTAAGAACTAATATATAGATTTAAAAAAGGGCATAGCGCAGAAATCTCGTTTGCGCATATTTGAATTCCTGGCTACAGCTCAGAGCTATACCCGTGCCACACGGGCAACCCGAATGCCATTTACTACGAATGACATATGTGTGATCGACGAATCGGCTCGCGATCTGTCGCGTGTGGAACGCCCCACGCTCGAAGTGTCGCGCGCTGATTGGCCGATCGTTCAAATGTCATTCGTTGTAAATGGCATTTGAGTTGCCCGTGTGGCACGGGTGTAAAACTAACACTATCTGATTAGAAATATATAATTATCATCTTATACCCGTGCCACACGGGCAACTCGAATTCCATTTACAACGAATGATATTTGAGCGGACGGCCAATCAGCGCGCGACACTCCGGACGTAGCGCATTCCACGCGCGACAGATTGCGAGCTGATTGGCCAATCACACAAATGTCAGTCGTATTAGAGGAACATTAGATGGTATCTTAGATGAACTATAATCTCTGAGAGCTTAAGAAATGCAGAGTGTGACCTATTTTAATATGTTCATGTTTTTCGCTTCGCGATTGGCTCTTCAGCTTATCGTTTAAAGCCGCAATTTGATTGGCTGTCAGTGACTCTAGCTATTTTTGCCAAAGATCCGACCCGAAAACACAAGGTTCTACAAACTGTTCCCTTGGCGTATCTGAAGACACCTGCCTTCGAGAATTTCCGTTTCTGCCAATAATCGATAAGAACCGTATTTAGATCACGCCTGTTTTCGGCGCGTAGAAAGAGCTACAAACGAAAAAGTGTTTGTTTCAGCGATCGATATCTCTCTTGGCTTTGACGGGATGAAATGTAAACATCCGCGTTTGAAACCAAGGAGCAAAAAAACAAAGGCCAAAAAAAGTAAGAACGTAAAATAGAACAAAAACAAGGACAAAGGAGGTCGTCAACCGTCGCCAGACGGTACAAAACGGTACCAGACATCGTTCAAGGCCGTTAAGGAAACGTTCTCGAGCGCGGAGGAAGTGTTTCAGTGTGAACGAGAAACGACGCTAAAAAAGCTAAAAACAAAACAAAACAAAAAACAAGAATGAGATGACGTCTGGTTGCTCAAACTTGTTTCAAAACTTTGCTACGAGGTGCGTCATTTCCGGGTTGACCAGGAGACAGAAATAGTATGAACAAAACTACAAGCGAAGCGGCGACAAGTCCAGAAAAAAAAAAATGAAAGAAAGAAAAAAAGATCGAGGGCGCGACGTGTCACGCCTGCGCCCCCACGTACGCTTCACTGCACAATACCCGTGCACAGTGGAGAAGCCGATCGACAAACTCTACTAACCTGCGATGGTTCGCGCTTTTCTAACAGATAACATTAGTAAAAATTACGCCAAACCACGGGATCTTTAAAGTGCATACTAATAAACAACTTTGAGCAAGTACTAAAGTTTAGAAGAAGTTTTATTTATTTTTTATTTTTTAAAGTTTTTTAACGTCATAAACGTATTACACCTTGAAGAAAGAGCTCCGTTTAGAGGTCCGTATTTGCGTTACAAGGGAAGGGATAGCTATCTGTCTTCATGGGAAATCAGATCGTTGTCGTTTCATTCACAATCGAAGGCGGCCCCTCCCAGAAGAGAAGGGTAGTGGCGACCGCCCTGCGCTACGCATCGACACCGCCAAGCCGCCGCAGCCGGAATCGGTTGGGTCGAGACAGTACTGTCGCTACAGCTGTAACCTCAATCCGATCTTCGTGCAGCCGAAGGTTCGAACCGACAAAAATATTGCCGCAATGCCGAACCACATCATACCCCCGTTTAAAAAAACACGCACAATACAAAAGAAAGAAAAGGAAAGAGTGCGCAAGCTTGATTACCCATACACTGCAACACTCCCGAACCGGAAGTTCGATTGAGCGGTCGCGTGAAACGGTCTGCCAACTAATCCTCCTAAAACGAAGGCTCAAAAAACTCGAAATATCGAAAAGGGAGATATAGTTAGTTCACAGGTTAAACTCGAGGCTGGGCCTCAAATCTCGGGGAGGAAAGAATAAAAAAAGTTGGGGGGGACTTGAGGAAGACGTGCGTTTAAGGCGGAACCGAATTTCCGTCTGCTACCCGAATCGCCGGGCGTGCACCGGGGGCTCGGTCAAAACATGGCCGAATATTAACCGATTAATTGTTCGGGGCTTCTAGGGGAGGCTCACCTTTAGCGACGCGCTGCAGGATGGGCTCCTTGTGGTCGGGCGACCAGGGCGGGTTGAGCACGAGCAAGAGGTAGCCACCGCCGCCCATGGCACCCTCCGTTTCTCCGAGCGGGGCTTGCGGGCGCTGCTCCACTCGACGCTAACGGGACCCCCGGGGCAAATGGCGGCCGCCGCGGATCTGCAGTGGCGAGCTTCGAGCCACGTGACTCGTCACGTGACGCTCCGCGGCGCCGCGAAGCGGTTGCCGCGGCGACGCGACTCGATCCGCCATGACGCCGTTTAGCATGGCGGCGACGCGGCGGGGATTCGGCCGTCCCTCCTCCTCCGCAGCTACCCTTTCTCGCCGCGACTGGGACCGGTGCAGTTCGGATGCTGCGTATGGTCTGGTATTGCAGCTGCTGCTGCTGCTGCTTGCGCGGAGAATCGTTGGCTCGAGCGAACAATGGGGACTGTATACGACCGCATCAAGGGGTGCGAAGCAATTTTTGTCACGTAACAGCGCGTTTCGATGGTGGTTCCCGCGCTCTTTTATGCGAGAGGGGGGAGGGGGAGGGAGGGGGGGGGGGGGGCAGGGCGGTGGTATGCTTTTGTGCGTAGCGGCTCCCAGACATCCTGGTTATCAGGGATATTGAAGGGTTGTACGCCTGCTGCGTTATTGGCGCGAGGAATTGGGGGGGGGGGGGGGGGGGGAAGAAGGGGTATGTTCATTTTTGTTTTTAGGTACTTGGTATTGGGTTTGAAGCCGGTATGGACCTGGTCTGGCGTAAACAGAATGATGTAAGGGAGCACAGCACACACAAAAATATGTTCTAGGTGCGATTGTTGGCAATGAGTATCTTTGAAAGGATTAAAAATAAGACAGTAAAAATATATTGTGGGGTTAATGGGGGCCCTTATACTACCGGTGAATTATTTGTGGTTCAAATTTCAGAACATAATTAATAAAACGGGCAATTATGTTTTATTTAAACGTTACTTAGAGCACAAGAAGCTTCACGCACGCAGCTGAAAGCTTGGTACACCATGTCCTGCCACGGATCCAAAAACGTCATTTTAGGCTGTCTGCAATTGTAACGCTGTGTACAATGTGTTTTATATTTTTATGCACTTTGCGGTGCAGTGAATATTTGACTTCGTGTGATTCAAGTGCAACTATTGATATTTATTTATAGATCAAACGACGCAAAAGTTGAACAATTTTTTTGGCATATATAGCGTGAGAAACATAGTTACCCTTGACGGTGTGGAAGTAAACACGTATAGAAGTTTTGCCGACTGGTTTCATTCCATTTTTCCCAAGCTGGGTGCAAACCCATAGTTTGTCTCCACAAAATTCTTACAAGCAATAATTAACTAAGCACTTGAGTATTTACTACTTGGCTGATAGATTATTTCTTCAAATTTTCTTTTCGACGAAACACTTTATTTATAAAAAAAAAAAAAAAACATTTTGGCCTGTTTCATATAGCTCTCGCAAATAACAATTTCGCGAGTTAAAGATATTAATTTATAATATAACCACTTACCTCGAGCACACTCCACGAATAATTTTAAGTGTCATTATATCATATGATATTTAGTGCATGTTTTTGTTCGTTTTTTCCCAAAATAATTTATTGTTTTTTTTTAGTCCCCTGTTTTGTTTCATATTCTCTGCCTTCTCTTCTTTTTTAATAGCGATACTTTCCAAATGTTTTAGTTAAGAATTATAACGCACAAATAGATATAAATAAGAACCATTCCTGAAACCCGCCAGCTAGCCCTCAATTAAGGCTTGTGCGTGTATGTAAAATAAAAATGAACAAACCTTTAAAAAAATATTCCTCCTGCAGTCGTTTTTGTTAACCAAGGAATAGTCCAACAACTCATTCAGAAGATTTAGCTCAGCCTAGAGTTCAGGCGATACCATAACCCTAATGCTATGTGCCGTCAACCTTAATTTGGGCAGTACGCCTTCGGTCTTTAAACGTGACCGGTCATGCGCATAATTCGCAAGGACTAGAGTACGACACCATGGAGGATCGGGAAGCGACGCAAGTGCAGAAGTTTGTCGGGGAAGCTCAAGTACCTCGAAGGTCATTAATACAAAATGGATGCAAAAGCACACTTTAGATTAGCGCATTCATGGCAGACATTTCAATAGAAATTTGTTCAGAATATTCGACTAGTTCACGGGAATCGAACATATTCCTAACGCACACACGTTAGTTAGAAACAAAAATACGTTTCAGTTTTTACGCATTGTGAAGAGGACATTTACATAAATATTGCTATGTCGTGCTCCCGAATACGCGTGTCGGGTGCGGACACAACGCGGAATATTCGAGTAAATTTGCGCGGCCAAATCTACGCATAACAAAGTGGGTGATTCCAATACCCGGCGCTTCGTTCGCTAGTAGTCCACTATACGAGGCACTTTTCGAGAGGATCGTTCGCCGGGTCCCAGGGCTTTCATAAACAAGCCCTCCCCATACTCCGCTTTCCCTTAAGCTGACAGTTCGGTGAAAGCTATACATGCTCGCTATGCCAGCCACGCGTCCATCGTTTTCCACGTGTCACGCTAGCGATCCATACACCCACGCGCAGAGGGCGGAGCGATGCGATGAATGGAAGGCGGGTGATTGTTCCGGCGGGCCCGTAGTGCTCCCTCCGCACTGTCCGCTTAGCGGTAAAAGGAGCGTGGCCTTTTTAAAGGACGAAAGACTAAAGCGGGAGAACACACGGAGAACGGGCAGCTAATCTCGGAATTAGAAACGCGGGCCGGTCGCGGAACCGCGTGAGCGCGCGCGCCCTTGAAAACGAGGGCGTTGCGGACAAGGTCTCGCGAGCAATTGTTTTCCGAAGCGCGGGAGCTGAACACGTCAGCGTGTGCCCTTCTCGAAAACAATTATATTGAAAGAAGGAACAACGAAACGACATAACGCGGAAGTGTGGAGTGCTTCATATCCGGCGCGGAGAGTGTGCATGGAAGGGTGACAAAGTGGAACAACTACAAAAAAACGTACGAAGCGGAAAATCGTTTTAATTATAGAAGCGGAGACAATGGCTCGTGAGTGAGCGCGGCAAACACCGAAAGTTCCAACGTTGCAGCGAGCGAGCTCATCGCTCGCCCGCGAGTTCCCCCGGGGGTGTCTTTTGAACCACAGTCGCGAGCTGCTCGTATACATAGTGCAATAGACACGATGTTTTGTTCCAGACGTGACTAGAACATATATTGCGAACACGGCTCAAATGCGTTCGGAGTATGTTCATCCCATACGTGTGTGTGTGTGCTTTCAATGTGTCTCCAGACGTTTTTTTGTGTGGCAGATGTGACGGGAACGTCATGGGAGAGACGCGACTCGGGCACTGCCTGCAAACTGTTTTTTGTACATTGTATTAGCAGCTTCAGATATCTCACGTAAATCGTGGAGAGAGAGAGAGAGAGAGGTAGGCACAAAGAACGAGGCCACACTCATAGCCTAGTTACACGGCCATCTTTAACCACACTCAGGTGAGATTAAGGTCAGACGTTGCTGCGCTTGAAAGGTATTCGTGTGACCATGGTATAGTTGGCAGTAACTGCTCACCATACTTAAGCGGACCTGCGGTTTTTGGGATGCCTGTCGGACACCCTTAACCGCAGTTAGGTCTGACCTCAGTCACTTAACTGCGGTTAAAGGTGCTCGTGTAACTAAGGTGTTAGCGTGAACACAGGTCTCTGGAAGTTAAAAGAGCCAGCGAATCCCCTTTAGAAACTTTAAAGGTGGCACTCAAGTGGATTTTGAAATCGTCTTTTTATGGTGATAACTCAATCTACCGGCTCTAAACGTCTTCAAATAATCCAAATTACATTCTTGGGCGGCCGATTTTCTCTAATAAATATCTAATAATAAATCGTGACGCGCCCTCTTTCTGCGCCGGAGGGCACCACGTGAGACTGCGTTTTGAAACAATAATAGCTGTATTACGTCTCCTACACCCAACGCCTTAACGTTTTTGGCAAAATGTGACACACAACGCCTAAAAAGAGCAATACTAGTAACGTTTGAAACCTCCACGTATTGAACTATTTTTTAACTAGTAAAATGTCATAGGAGGGGGCGGGGACCCGAGAAAGGCCCCCCCCCCCCCCCCCCCCCCCCTCCCCTCGAGAGAGAAAGTAATGCCTTTGTATTCCGATTGATGTGAGCTCAACAAAGCCCAACAAAAATATGCCGTCAAAAAAAAAAAGAAAAATAAAAAAAAAACTCCCAGAAGAAGAAGTTGAGTGCCCCGAGAAAAGACATCCAGATAGAGCGATCGTCGGATAATTTGTTCCTAATTACCGTAGGCACTGGCAGCTTAAGTAATGCGGGGCGTCGTCTCTTCCAAGCATCTTATTATCGCTCCGCTTCCTTAGTCACTAAAGTTAGTTTTCTAGTGCGCCTAGAGCGCAGACGAGCTGGTGAAAGTGAAGTCCCCGTGGATACTTTTCTTTTGCAAGTCACGACATCGAACGCAGATTGCGAAGCACATTTTGTGAGAACCAAACGTCGCCCTTCAGTTCGTTGCACTGAAGTGTGCAGCCATTCTCTTCCCGGTGCCTACACGCTCGCGCAGACGGCGCTTCAAAGGGGGAACTGTGCCGACTTTCTGAAGCTGAGCAAGCCCAACACATTTTCGGAATACCCAGAGGTTACTTTTTCCGAGATGCCGAGTACCTAAACTGCCACATTCAGTGGGACCGTGGCCTTAAAATAGCCATTGAGAAAGCGGGGGAGGAAGGTGAAGCCAAAAACCAACATTTTCCGCGTTCTTCTCCAGTGGGGCGACATCAGATGCTGTCCCTTCGTCATCACTGGAGAAGGACATCACATGATGTCTTTCTCTGTGGGGCGACAGCACCTGCTGTCCTCCCCGAACATATTTTTTTTTCTTTTTATACAATGGGGTTAAACTCTATTTTTCACCCAATTTAGAAGTAAATTCCACCACTTTCCGAATTACACTCCTCCGTAGATACTTCCTATGAAACAAAGTTGGTGGGAAAACGTGCGTTAAAACTCTAGTGACAAATCTAGTACCAAAATGTGGTTTTGAGTCCATCGCAACTTATCATTTTCCTTCCCCTCTTTTCATTTCGACTGGGAAAATTTTTTTAACAACTTTGATTTGACAGAAGCGGCGGATACCAGTAACATATTTGTGCATTGTAAAATATGTAATGTTGAGAGAACGTTCTCTCAATTCGTATTCGTCCAAAAAACCGGACAGGTGTAAGATGGAGACTGAGATGCCATGTATGCAGATGATCATGCAACCACCAAGGTTTTTGTAAAAATCGAAAACACAATGTGATCTCTTATATCATGTTAGAATGCTGTCTTGCCTACATTAATGACTTGCTTGCTGAAAATAATTATTCATTTTACATAAACTTATTAAAACTCTTTACTTCTAGATATATACACTTTTATTTAATGAAAAATAAACTGAAGACAATTTTTTGAGAATCCTGATTTCTCCCCGATTACCAGCTTGTGGTGAATTCCGCTCGCAGATCTCGAGCGCTCGAAAAGCGCTCCATTTGGAGCGCGCATATTCCGCTCGCAGATCTGGCTCAAGTTGGTCATCTTCCGCTCGTAGATCTCTGGCAGCGCCCGCTCCACGGAGCGCATCCAACCCCGCCGAACTTGCTCTGCGGGATTTCACAGATCTCTCCGGAAGTTGACAGAGCGGTCCACATGATTTCCGTCTAAATCGGCAGTGCGCATGCGCGGCGAGGTTGGAGAGGACTTGGCGGGCCGGTCGGGGCGTCGAGTTGGATCTGTGTGGGTGCGTCGGTTGTCTACGCGGGATTGTGACGGCTCAAAGGCTTCTACCTCGCGTACATCAGGGATACAAAGCCGGGACTGTGGAGCGTGGCAAATTGTAAGCGCTGACATCTGTGATCGTGAGAGGAAGAACGACATAGAAGCCGGAGGCAGACGCAAGGTTAGGCCTGTTCATTCTGCAGCCATGAATGTTTACTTTTTACACTGCATTCCGCCGGCGTTTTACCGTGAAATAAAGCAAGAAGTGAATAGGCAACGACCGCGCAAGTGATGATTTGTTACCTCTGTGTTTATTAAAGTCGTACTACCAATCTGAACTTCACCGCTGGCAATCGCTGTCCGTGCCCCGCCGCTTCGAGGCGGCCGAAAGGTATGTGACGGTGCCGAACGCGGACGTATTCGTGATTTGTGACATTGGCGCCATGGTACGTATATTTTTGCCCGGCCTGTGTCACGTGTTATTTCTGCAGCTAAGCAGTGACAATCGTCACTGGTCGTCGGAAAGATCAGCCGGCTGAGGCGTTGGTGGGCTTGTCAAGTTCGAGCAGCAGCCATTTTGAACGGCGGAGGGGGAAGCTGGGAAGCGGTGGGAAGGGGTGTGGGGGAGGTCGCTCCAAAAATGCAAGTTTATCTTCCTCTCGTCGATTCAGAGCAGGTCCCATGGACCGGAGTTTTGCCTCCCTCGCGGATTTTTGAAAGCGCTCCCGGTCTACGAGTGGAATTCACCATTAGAACAAAGCGCCCAATTTTTACCCCCGCCCGTCCCCCCCCCCCCCCCCCTCCTTTTCCCCAATTTTTAAAAAAGAAAAAAAAACGAAAACGAAGGCTCCTACGTATAACTTGCGAGTCCAGCAGGCAGCCTAAAAACGCAGTATCTTAGGCTTTTTTTTGTTTTCTTTTCTTTGGCGTTATTGTTAGCATTTATTTCACACCATCACACTCGCAACCCGTCGGGTACAAGCTGTAAGGTCCTTGTATGGTCTCAAAATACATCTGACATCACGCTTTCAGCATTGCCAGAAGATCTCCTCAGCCTCTCAGAACAAATGTAAAAGTTCAATAATTTCGCAAAAAAAAAAAAATTGTGGCTTTTACTTTGAATTATAAATCATCCACTATAAACTTACACCATTTAAAGGATCTCAGTACTTGTAACAATCACCGAGTGCGCCATTCATCCATGCACTCTAGGTGGAAGTTTAGCAAGGCGTTAGTTAACCTGAAAGGAAGAATAAACAACAAAAAAAAAGGTAATGAAAAGTTCCAGCAGTACATGGGAGAACCAGCGTCTCGAAATAGGAACATTTGCTATGTTCATCTTTTTTTTTTTTATTCTTCCACTTTGCACACTTTTCGTTTCTCCGATCACCTATCTCGGGTTAACTTAGGTAGCGGTACCTATATTTATGCCTTCGTATTTTGATTTCGAGTTTTACATATTCCAACCTGCTTTACATTTCAAGAAGGTCCCGTGTGTGTACTGCCCCGTGATGGAGTCAAAGAACCAATCATTCGTCTTCATTTGATCGCTTCAGCCAAGAGAGGAACGAACGCTCCAGCGATTGACCCGAAAATTGGGATCTGCTTGATGACGCTGCAGCTTGCGAATTATTGACATACACTGATCAGCCAAAACATTTCGACGACCCCTACACCGCGTGAATAAGCGCGCCCAGCTGACGGGCCATTCGTGTTATATTTTGTTTTTTGTCGACTACGCCCTTCTAGGCGACTACGTGCGCATGTATGATAAAAGGCTACGGTTTTAGGCGACTTCGACAAAGGGCAGATCGTGATGGCCGGACGACTTAAAACAAGTATTTAGAAAACTACAAAGTTCTTTTGGTGTTCGCGAGGTGTCGTCGTTAGTACTTATTGAGAGTGGAAGAACGAAGGTGAAACCGCTCGCTCGGGGAAGCGAAATGGGCTGCCAGGCCCGTGTCTCAGTCTGACAGCTGCAGATACAATGCGGATCAAGGTAGAAGCGGTTTTTGATCCCACAGTTCATCGGACTTCGTTTGATACGAGACTACGCTGCGAGCGACCCTTGCAACTGTTTTGCGCGCCAAAGATGAATAAACTCGGTGTTATATTACGTAAGTGGTCATTATGTATTGGCTGATCAGTATAGAGTAGACAAACGCGCCGTTTACAAGCACCAACCACCATGTTTGTCACATTGTGCGCCGTTCACCCCCCTAAAGCCCGATTCACACGGTGCGATGTTGCTCTCGAAGTCGCAGCTGCGACGACGGGCACCGCAACGTTCCCCGTGCTTTTTCGTTGCCGCACGAGCGACGTCGCATTTGCGAAATCGCGAGTAAAATCGCACCGTGCGAATCGGTCATCAGCTCATAGTACGGTGGGAGCTACGCGCTCGGCGGACCATTCAGCCGCCTCCCCTTCATCACCTGACCCCGCTTACTACTACTATATCGTACATCTGCTACTACATCGTACAAAAGTCACGGCGTTTCTTGTAGACCTGACGACAAAATTACGTGTGGGCAGCCCTCACGCGTGTTCGAAACACACCCGCTTCATGCACAACTGTGTGCTTCGAACGAACAATTGTGTGCTTTGAACGCACAACTGTGTGTCTCTGCTGTGTCTGCAGAAACAGTTGCTTTATAGAACTAATGGGACGGCAGTGTCCATACATGGAAGGAACGCTCCTCCAACAGTGTTTGCAGAGTGTCTTTTGTTTAGGTTTTGTATTACCTATAAGTAGTGTGACCGTGGCCTAAGGGTGCGGTAAAAATCACATTCGCGTGAAGCCGCGAAGCGTTCGCCGCGTCGCCGCGCCGAAAGCAATGCGTGACGTATGAACCGCGCGTTAGTGCGTTACACATATATACTTTCGGTCGTCAAGCAGGAATGGCACGCGTCTAAATCAAGACGTTTCATTGGAATAAAAAAGAAAAATCGCTACGGCTGCGGCATCGAATCGCCGAACCTCTTTTAGCTCTCGGTCAAGTCTGACGTTAAGTGGACGAGCGAATCTGATTTAAAATGATGCAGTTATCCGGGGTTGTAAATACGTTGTTTTTTGTTTATGCGTAGAAAATTGTTTGTCACGTTCAAAACGTGTCCAAATTTCCAAAAACTGTCATTATATATATATATATATATTTTTTTTTTTCAGAGTCCCGAATGGCGAGAAGAAAAATTTATTAGTAGTACTTGCGTAAGTTTCGAGGATACATTCTACAAGTCGACTTGCTTTGTATCTAACTATCACCGAAAAGATTGTTTACCACACTTTGATGCGTCTTGTCAATTTAAATAATATCGATATACTCCTTTCTTCTTTCTAAATCAACGTCTCGAGGAAAACGAGATGATAGAGCTCACACATATTTGGTACCGGAAACGTCTGCGGTTTCAAATGTGTATTACTCAAGCCAGTTCGCCTGTTTGCTAACTTTAATCTTCACTGATGACGTAGCGCTTCCGGCATCTTAGTCATTTCATTTGATAGACGAAACTACGAATAGATTTGAGGACGATGTACGCTTTGAACTGACTAGTTTACAACATCCATTTTATCGCGAGGGAATATGTCGACAGCACCAACAAAGACAAAGATGCGAGGACATTTTTTTTTTAAAACTTTATATCTTTCATTTTAGAGACCGTATAAACGGTCTTTAAATACTTTCAAATACTGCGAGGTTTTCAACCGACTTTTTGCAATGAGGTTAATGCTATCAAATATGAGCTTTTTAAATAACTGATACGAAATAAACGCCTCCTGACGCTAATCACCAAAACAACAAGTTGTTAAAAAATGGATATGTTTTTTAACAAGCGAACTGTGGTGCGGCGAATATTTTTTATCTCAAAGAATGCAGTTTTGTTAAAGGTACATACATAAATAACACAAATTATAATTCGAGAAAAAATACTACGAAAATTGTTCGGCAAATATTTTTCCCTCAAAGAATGCAGTTTTTTCAGGTACATACATAAATAACACAAATCGTAATTCGAGAAAAAAAACATAGAACGCAATTTGACACAGCTAGCATATTTTCGAGGACGGTGAATTCAAGGTGAACCTTCTTTGTGTAACCTCTGCCTTCGAAAAATAATATGTGGCGAGTCCTCAAAAAACGTTACACACATTAGAAGGTTCGGGATGGCAAAAATACAAATATTTCTGGAATCGCATACAGAAGCTTGCACCGAAGGATCAAAATGAAAACCTAAAAATACTGTTTGTGGTGCTTATTTTTTTTTTTTTTAGTTATAACCCTTTGTGCTTTCTGCTCACGTTCTCAATCTAAAACGAGCGCCCCTTGTTGGTCTCCTGTGCGCAATAAAGAGGCCACGGAACACATTTCTTCTATTTCGGTTGGATTCCGACAGTGTCGAATATGAAACCTTTGTAGCAAGAATCCTGTTTCTTGCTCTACACTGAAAAACAGCCCTACACAAGGGCTAAAGATATCACCGGGGTGTTGACGCACCCAGAACGGAAAACAAGAAATTGGCGTTCTTTTTTTTTTTTTTCTGTGATGCGCCAAAAGATACTTTGTTCTTTGTTTGCTTACTTATTTGTTATTCATTTCAAAGACGCGCTCATTCTTGAACACTGGAAGTTTTGTAGTTTTCACCTTTCATTTATCTCTATTTATATTTGTGGAAGAGCAGGAGGAACGGTAATACGTAGTACTACTGTACGGGAAGTTTTTCTAGAGGGACCAGAATTAAAAAAGAGCTCCCGCGTTAAGGTTTTCTTTTTTTAAACCTGGAGCATAGAGGCAAGCTTAGTAAATTAGTTAAAGGGGTACTCCGCCGATTTTTGAGCTACCTCAACTAACTATATTTTCTGACTCCCCGGCCTTTGCCCTTTCTGGTATGCTATTTAGTATCGTGAAATTCATAATAGTTATTGCGAAATCGGCAAATGAAAATGATGCAAAAACAAACATTCAAATATACCCGCCCTTTTCAGGGCCGTGACGTCAGTGGAAGGTTAGCTTGCCAGTCGGGCGAGCAGTCTAAAAATAGAATATGCCAATCGTTTGTTCTGTGATGGAGCGCGGGGACTGGAGCGAGCTTCCAAAGCATTCATTTGACACCATGAAACTGCTTCGAATCAGTTGGGAACAAATTCTACAGTCCAAAGAGTGAACCCCTGCACTTCCAATGACGTCACTTTTTCATTGTTGCCTGTAGAGACTTTCAGTTTGAAAAACACGGTGAGGACCAGAATTGTAAATTCAATAACTTCGTGAAAAAAATTATTTTGACCTAATATTTGGGATACTATTTTGGCGATGTTGTTTGGCGAGTTTAGCAAAATTTCAAGCAAATCAGGGACCATGAAGAAATCGGCGGAGTACCCCTTTAAGCTAATTAACTATAGATGTGACTTTTTTTTTAAATTTTCAGTCGGGGCATAATTTAATTGGGAAATCGAGGCTCGATCTCCTTATAGTCTAAACTTGACCTAAAATTGTGATAAAAAATTAGTAGTCGACGCTACGGGACGAGAACATTCATCCTTGTACACGACTTCAAACCAAAACTAACCCGCCGAAGCGCGCCTGTAAAGTCAATTCCTCCGCTTTCCGCAACGTTATCAGATTAGTCCAGTTACGGAACTCCTCATAGATGTGACTGTGCGCTTGCATTGCAGTACGTTACCGGATTGGGGTGGATTAGATTAGACAATGGCAGCTGAAGTCTTTCTTTAATGGCAATCTCAGTCTAAAAAACTACATCTAGCCCAAACAAAACAAAATTATTAAAAGCCTACGGCGCGGATACAGAGGTTAAAGAGCCGGCGCCGAGCGGAGGGATGAACGTCACACATATTGTTTCTCTATTACCGTACGATGTATTTTGCCTCGTTTATTACGTGTTAACATGCCCATCATGTCGCATGCAGCAATCTTCTAAGGAACGTGTTTTTTTCATGCTTGTACGAAACAAGTTACAAGTAACGGATTACTTGTAATTAATTACAATTTACTTAAACTTTGTAACGTTGCAATTACTTTTTTCTGCGGTAATGCTCGCTGTAATTGAGTTACTATTTTTGTAATCAATTGGAAGTAATCAATTATATGTTTCCGAAAGAGCTAAAATTATTTAGTTGAAGCGAAGCAGGCAACAACCGAAGGACGTCGCCAGGAGCTTCATCGCCTTCTGGCAGACGAGCTCAGTCGTCGCTGCTGTGGTTGCGCATCGGCCACCGTCTCTGCAGACGCTGCGGAGAATTCATCCAAGGACGATTTTTTAAGCTTTTCGCTGCCCCCACCAGAAACGCTTTCAACAGGCGGTCACAACAGTGGAGCGTTTTACTTCCTAGAGGACTCGCAAACGTTCGTCGAAGCACTGCGCAACCAGGAACTGATACGCAGTGTTTGGGCGCTACAACGCCGCTTTTCCTTCAAGCGCATCCGTCGAGAGGGTCTTTAGCGTCGCGGCAGATATCTTTGCCAGGAAACGTGGGAAGATGAATGACGAGAACTTCGAACGACCACTGCTGCTGAAGGTTAACCAAGGTGTGAATGACAAAAAAGAAACGAAATGTAACCACTTCGAACATATGTATGCATTTTTTAGTTTCGTAAAAAAAGGGCAAAAAAAAAAGTAACGTGAAAAGTAATTGATTAGATTCTGGTAATTTTTCAATTACTTTTGTAATGCAGTGATTGACTACTGCAATCAGTTACATTTTCAACAAATTAATTGTAATTGTAAACAGTCACTTTTTTTCAGTAACGCGTACAAGACGGGCTTCTACGCATGGCGTTAAACCAGACGACTTGTCCATACTTGATTTTACTGTCCGACTTCCGAGGTAATAATTACGCCTGCGATGCAATGCGTTCTTGTTCATTCAAGGTCTCGCAGCAACGGACTCAACGACCCCACGTTGGGCGCCAAATGTGGGACGTCGAGACGAACAGCCCGTTCTGCTCGTGTGCCAGCTCGTGGTGCTTGTTGTTTCACACGCCCCGTGACTGCCGTGGAGTCGGCGTTCATGGGGTGTTGTTATTCTCTACCTTGCTCATGCACCGTGGCGTCGAGCAATACGAGTTTAAAAAATTGCTTATTTTAGACCCGAGGGAAAGCGGTTGCCCTCATATAGTTCAGTAGAGCCCTGTATCGTATTGGAGCATACTGGACCTGGATGGATGGATGGATGGATGGATGAATCCGGCTGAGCCTTTTGGATCGGGCGGTAGCTTACGCCACGTAGCCGTTTTGTTTTACCATTTAAGCTTTTTAGAGAAACGAGCGCCGCCTGGGAAGTTGTCTGCGTACGACACGTGTAGAAAGGACAGCCCGAAATCCCTGTGCCCGTCAAAACACGTTGGCATCATGCCGTTCTATTTTTTAGGGGCAAAGCTCCTTAGGGGCTAGCCATGTCCGTATGTCCGTCCGATGTCCGGCGTCGGGGGCTCGTGCTCCTGCTCGTGAGCTCACGCGCTCACGTGCTCACGAGCACGTGAGCATGTGCTCCCGATCACGTGAGCACGTGCTCGTGTAGGGCAAAAAAAAAAACACAAAAAAACAACCTCATCTCCACGTGGTGAATGATGTTGGTTGGGGCGAAGCTCTGGTGGTGCTTGTCTGCGTAGACTGTGAGCCGCAGCATGCCGAGCCTTTCGTTCGTTTTCATCCATGTCAGAAAGAGAATGTGTGGTGTGGAACGTGGTTATATACGCATTTGAGCATTTGACCGCAGCGTGACATGGATGCAAACGAACGAAAGGCTTGGCATGCTGCGGCTTAGCGTCTACGCAGACAAGCACCACCAGAGCTTCGCCCCGATCAACATCATTCACCACGAGGAGATGCGGTTGTTTTTTTATTGCTTTTTTTCTAAAAATAATTGTAGCAAAAAGACGAAATGGGCGCAAAGATGGGTGCTGACAATGTTGGTCGTACCCTCTGAACTACTACTCCCCTCCTTCCCCCTCCCCCTTCCCCCGACACACACACATACACGCACACGTAACTGCAAATTTCGTCCCTGTTTTTATTTTTTTTTTATAAACGCGCAGTGTTTAATCGAAGGCAGGTACATTTAGGTGGCACACATATTGTTTTGTGGTGAAGTATCGAACGTAAAATAAACTTCCGACCTTTTTTTATTTGTTTATTTAAGTTTTACTGCAGTTCATTTGTCGAGTATTTATAGCGCACTGAGTGACATCAGTAGCGAGAGGCCGGACTTTTGTTCGTTGGCCTTGAATGAATGCGCATAAAAAACCATAGAGAGCCGTTGTTTCGTTCACTTTTCCCTCCTTTCACTTGTCTCGTCGGTACTGTGAGTTATTATTCAGTCGAGAGCAAATTCGTTCGAACTTCTACTCCGATAGGGATGCGTGGGCCGGTCGGACAAAAACGGAGTTGGCTCATTTGTTTTCGTGCCTCACCCATTGTTTTGTACCAAACTTGCCCCCCTTGGGCTTGTATCTTTCAGACACTGGGCCCGAAGAGCGTACATGATCGATTGCTCCGAGAAAGCGCGGAATTTTGGCCACCGGGGAAGAATGGCCGTCAGACATTGAAGCATCGATTTCTGAAAAGGACCAAAGTCTGCTGCTTATATGTATGCTAACAAACCGGTTTATCAGACACTTTAAGCGCCTTTACAAGTTTTGGAATAAACAGGTACAAACGTAACAGCACGTTTTAGCAACAAAAATGAAGGAAAAAGCGAACTGTTTTTTTACATGATTAAATTTGAGGTCATAAGCTCATTTCATATATAGATTGGCTATACTAAGGCACTACGACTGAAGATTTCCTATAGGTTGAAAATCTGAAACTAAAAATTTTTCATTCTTCATAAAACGGAGTAATCAGATTTTATTATTCAGTTCAGTATTTTTTCCTGTCTGAAAGTGTTTCGAAAGCTTTACCTAAGCAATTTGCAATCATATCGGAGAGTAAGGTTAGCGGCTCTGATTGTCATTCTTTTTTGTTCACGTATTTTTTATAATAGAGCAGAAGAAAACTCTACTCACCTAAAATGTGAAACCCAACATTGCATTTACTATAGTTAGAGGTTTTAGAAGTTACACGATTTAACTATTTCCGTTTTTTAAAGTGGTAGCTCAATAGGTCCAACCACGCTCAAGGTCATGTCATTGTCCTCAAGGTCGCGTAAACAAGGTCACATAAGTGCCGACTGCGTAAGTTGCGTTCGCGTAAGCGCCGGTCGCGTAAGCTCGTAAGCTCCGGTAGCTGAAGCTGACTTGATTTGTTAACGTCGTCCCGGAGGTCGTCCTAGAGGTCATCCTAGAGGTCGTCTTCGAGGTCGTTCTTGAAGTCGTCTTAGACATCGTTCGTTCAAGGCGTCCTAGACGCCTTGCTTGATGTCCTCGACGTCGTCCTCTAGGTCGTCCTAGAGGTCATCCTAGATGTCGTTCTTGAGGTCGTCCCAAAGGTCGCCCTAGAGGCGTCTTTGCCGTCGTCTTCGACGTCGTCCTAAACGCCGTCCATGACTTTGTCTTCAATGTGTGCACGACATAAAACAACCATTTCATCACAATACCATTTGTTTTCCTAATCGTTTTCACTAGCGACGTTCCTGTAAAGCTACCGCATTCTATCGCGTTTGGTCGAATAAACGTGCCTGTTGTGTTTTTATTCGTTTGACACGGCGCGTTTTAGTACTTCACATCCGAGTGGGCGTAGAGCAAGTTTTATATTTTACATAAACCAGGACCTAGAAGCGTGACGCCGCTCCATTATTTGGCTGGGCGGTAGTGACATTAGCTGCCATGCTTGGCACTTGATAAAATTATAGTGCCGACATTGTAGGCTAGCTCGCATACTCGTGGGGAGTAATTAAAGTAGGGTGAGTCTGCTTACGCACGAGCTGTCGGGTAATTGACATTTTGACACAAAGACTAAAACAGAAACGGGTACTCTCATGTAAAACGCGTTCCTAATGAGCTACTTTTAGGCACATATATGTATACAATATATACGTATGTCCATCAAATAGGAAGAATCAAGATACTGTAAACGACGGAATTTTGACGTGGACCTAATTTTCGCGAATTTCGCGAACCGCCTCCGATTCGCGAACAATAGGTCCCGCGAACAATTCGGGAAAAATTTCATCACCTTGAAAGCGGCATTGAGACACCGGGGAAACACGCGTCCAAAAAGGGTAACGATATCATGATACGCGATATGTGAATAGGATACGTAAAGTATCCCAAAGTAAATAACGCCATAAGTCGGAATTCAGCTCACCTCAAGAAGTTTATTTGGCACCTTCAGACAATTCCTGCCAGAGCATAGCCGATTCGGATCGTGTCTCTGCGGTTCTCGAGATCCGCATACACTTCAATCAGCCATGCTGCGTGAACGGGCTTTAGAACACTTGCTCGCAAGTCGATCTTAACGTCAGTTGCACCTTGTCCTTTCTCCACCACCTCTTGTACACATCCGGCATACCACTGAGTAAAGCGGTTCATCATGGCAGTCTTGAACACATTGTTAATGTTTAGGTCGTTCGGTTGCAGGAGTCCCGTGCAGCTTGCCGGGACGAAGACGTACGCAATGTTGTTTTCAGCTAAGTTCTGCAGAAGACTCTTCTTACGATGTGCAGCGAAGGTGTCAAAAATGCAAAGTGCATGTTGATTGGCACAACCAACACGACTCCTGCATGTCTCCACGTACGGAAGGAGAACAGTGTCGACAAATCGCAGCATTGTGGCTTCGTTGCTCCAGTGGTTGACACTGTGCCACACGTCCCAGTCATTTGGAAACATGACCTTGGCATGGCACCTGTCTGTTTTGCCTGCATATAACACTTGAGGAGGCAAGAGTTTGCCAGAAAGCGTCGTGGTCATCAAAACTGTGACTTCCCTTTTGTCGTCCAAGCCAACCACCCCAACTTGCTTGGAACCTCGGGCCTCCATCGTCCACTTGCTGGCCGGAACCAGCTTGACACCTGTTTGGTCCCAGTTGAGCACCAAGTCGTCGGGAATACTAAAGTGGTTTTTCTTCTCGTCAATAGTCTGCAGGAACTTCTTGGCACCCTCGAAATCGTTTGGAAAATTTTGCGCAGTCTTCGTAGCCATACGCTTGACGAATCCAATCCTGTTCAGGAAAGATCTTGCCCAGGGTCTGTCGAGAACGAGAGTCCCACCAAACTCTGGCAAGAGTGTGGGCTTGGATCGCCCGCACAATGCCCAGTGCAGCAGCGATGCAAATCTTGCTTGACAGCTCGAAGTTTACCAGGCAAGGTAGCCAGCTCTTTTGAATGACAGGACTTGCAGGCTTGGATATAGGAGGTTTTCATCCCCCTGACGGTGCTCTCGTTGAGAAGCTTTTCTCTTCCATCGGAAAACTTCCTCACTGCAGCAATTGTCCCATTTTCCGCAGCATATTTTCTAATCTTACATCTAAGTTCGCCATTCTAAGCAGAATAAGGCCCTCGTTTCCGCTTTTGGGAGTCCACGGCGGTAGAAGCGGCAATAACACTTTGATTGGCCGACGTAAAAGAACGCTTATCACGTGTGATCTTGCATACCTGTGGGTCAGGCAGTCCCGGCATATGATGATCTTCTACATTCTCGACCACTGGCTTGAAGTAACGTAGTAAGGACATCGCGGGACAGCAGATTGACGGGCATAAGAAAACATACCGCAGTGACACAGAGCGTGCTGGCGTCGACGACCACGGTACGCAGCCAAGTTTGATTGGCCCCTAAACCTACTTTGAATCGGTTTATGTACAATCGTTGGATCCCATCGCCCTTTGTCGCTGGCCTTCCATGCAGAGTGTGTGACCTCGAAAAGTGAACCCAGGAAAGGTTAAGGGGTGTGTGACCCAGTTAGTTTGGACCCTTAACTTATTTACACACACTGGTTTGACCCCATTGCCCTTGGCGGTTGTCCTTTCATGCAGAGTGTGTGACCTCGAAAAGTGAAATCGAGAAAGGTTCACATCGAAGAAAACCGATGTGAACAGTAACCCAGCCTGTGTCGGCGTCTCGAAGCTGCGGGTAACGGCAGTGACTTCCGGACCATTAGTCACACAACCTACCGCCGTCTTCCCTTTCCTAGATTTTGACTGATTGACTGAAGCCGCAGAATCCTAGAAAGATGGAAAGACAACCGGGCCGGAAAGGGGAGGTCTGGTGTCAGTTTGGATTCGCGAAAATTAGAACCCGCGAATAATTTTAATTGTTCAACTTTGGCCCGATTCGTGAAAATTTGAGCCCGCGAAAATTCCGTCGTTTACAGTATTACTATTGACTTGCATTGCTATAAAGACCGGACTTTTAATATAATATATAATTTGCCTTCACGATGTTTTGGGCACGCAATGAATACCAATACCAGTACGCCACATATACTGGAAATTATTAAGCAGCGTTGGAACAATGGATCATGATAACTGAGGAAAAAAAAGATTGTTGTCGCCTTTATTGCCTCAATTGTCTTTGTGTAGGTAGGTACGTTATCTGACGTTTTTAACAATGAAATATTGAACAAATTTCCTTTTACGTGTCGCATAAGCTTTAGCTAAGTTTGAGCCTTTACGTCTTTATGTGTGTGTTACCTCTTTTCCTTGCCTGCGGTCTCGAGGTCTAATCATTATGTTCAAACTAGACCAGCTCGTTTGAACCCTTGCAGTTTTATGAGCAAAGCATGGCCTGGTTTATGACTAAATTGAAAAAAAGAGATATCTATATTTTAATTATAGCGCTGGAAAGAGGCAGGCTTTGTTTCGAAAAACATCGAGCTTCCTAGTTCTAGAATAATATACACGCTATAAACTATTATTTTTGATTTCAGCTTACTTTTTTGCGCGTCGCTTTATTATACAAGTAATTTTTTTATTATTAAGCTTTTCAGACTCGTTTTGAAGAAGCCGCGAAAGCTACATGAATGTGGTGTCTGCAGGTGAGTTACACGACCAGGGTAGTGTCGTAGCCAGTAACTTTTTCGGGGGGGAGTGGGGGGGGGGGGGGGTCAAAGCGCATGCGATTATTATAGGGTCGGCTGGATCTCGGGGGGGGGGGGGGGGGGGGGGGGGGGCGAGGGCCGAAGCCCCATAAGCCTCCCCCCTGGCTACGCCACTGTACCAGGGGGACATTGTATAGCGGGATAATCGTAGTACTAAGTAGGATGACTGACTGAAATATGTTGAATACCATCTTAAATAGTCAAACGGAACAATTTCTTTTTTTATTTAGAATCTTGCTGGGCTTCATCAACAACTAGTAATTAAGTAACTTTTAGAAAGATGCGGGACGCCTAGAAAACACTGCGGTACGCTAAAGTTACCGCTCGGTCAATGGGCGCATTGCGAAATTGTGGAGGATAGCCTTGCACTTGTTGCACTAGTGGTAACTTCAGTACACTACCGCGCTTCCTACGCGCCCGAAATATTTCCATCATTTACTTATTTAGCGATTTTCGATGACGCTCAGCAAGTTGGTGAAAGAAACCATGAGTCTTTTTTTTTTCTTCAACAATTATAAAGTTAAGTTACTAATTTTCGTTAATTAACCGACTCATCGTAGGGATATTTTCTTATATTATGTCCCCCTGGCCGTATGACTCACCTGAACAGACCGCATTAGTGTAGCTTCAAGGAATTTTTAAAAATACATTTGTAAGGCCTTAAAAGAAACACTGCGTACAGCTCTTTACGAAAATATAGCGCCAAAAAATAAGCATGTCGATTGATTGAGATAAACGAGCGTAACCAGGTTAGAAGTGAAACAATTAAACGTTGCGCGTTTTACAAAATGTTTCCGGGTACAAAATTTCCAATTTCGATAAAATTAGATAGGAAGGGGGAATCGGTCTGGAAAAAAAAACATTTCTTGCCCCCCTCCCCCTCCCCCTCCCCACACACACAAACGCACGCGCATACACGCGCACACACACACACACACACGCACAGGCACGCACGCACGCACGCACGCGCGCGCACACACACAGCGTTTTACCGAACACTTGGATTCAACCCATATGCAATTGGGGTGGTTTCGATAGGATGCGAAATTTTCAGGACATGAAACCTTTGGCTTAAAAAATAATAAAGTTTTCCTGTTTTTTTTTTTTCTCAAGAATATGGTTTTTCCTCTTGGTAGCTAACGCTCTATGTCTCCATGCGTTCTTTTCGACAGACGCCGACAACTTAAAAAACGTGGGGTCCGGCAGGCCCCGAACCCCTTCTTAATACCTCTCCGCGTCCAACGTCATTTAAAATTAACCTTTCATGATACATGATACATGATTTAAGATGAACTCTTTCATGATGCATTTAGTAAATAACCAGTTGTGAGTAGCGCTCTTTCCTGCCCCATTGTTTCTTCCTGTCCTAGTCCTTCGCGCTATAATTTTACAATTTTGTAATCCAATGTGATGGTGGCATTCGAACGATTTGAACGAATCATGATTCTTATGTATATGCGACGTTATTTGTTTCTTATGTTTTCACTAATATGTGACGTTATTTGAGAAATCCCAACTGCAAGTCGTACATTCGGACCGAGTTGGTACTGTGGACGCTGCGTAGTTCATTTGTTCGCAGTAAAAAAACTAAGCTTTGAAGTTGTTAGCCAGGGCACTGCGAATGCATATAATGAGGTTTTTTTTAAAAAAAAAGTGTAAACATATGCCTATGAATTTGCACAGTTATGCAATATGTAAAACCATGTCGTTAATTATGAAGCTGTTACGAGTGGCAGACGTGCCTCTCTAGAAAAGCGCTTGATTACCTTCTTTTTATATAGATTCGAAGCTCTATGTACTAAATACACAAATTCGCAAAAAGCGTAAAGGATGTTTTAGACTCGATAAGCTCAGCTTTTTTGACGACGTCATTTTTCTACATTACCGGCTTAGCCCAATCATTTGTAAGTTGTGAGTTGAACATATCTGTCTTGTTGAGATAATCTGATTTGATAATTATACAATTTTGTTTCATGTTAGTGTGTGTCATACCGCTTTTTTGCGGTCAAATAGTGAATACATGTAAAAAAAAAAAAGTTCAGACATAACACACTGTGTAATTTAGAACATAAGCTGGCATGAGAGGTTATTCTGCAAAAGAGTTCAGAAGGCATACATTTTCTTGCAAAGAAATTAGGTGAAGACTCTTTAAAAAAAATAAGAGGACTGACAACCAGAATATATTAATTTTTTTTTCACCTCGGGTTATGAAAGGGCGAGATGATATTTTCGCCTTGATGCAAGACAAAGCTCGGGGATGTAGCAAGTAGAACGTTTCAATATTGAAAATCAATATCATAAAATAAACAAAACCAAAGCGATGTTTTGCAAAAGTGACAGGTGGTGCACGCCCGTTAATCTTAGTTTCTGACAACTGTTCGAATATCATGTTATATTATTTTGTCTCCTCTGGCGATTAGAAACCCCGCGAAGCTTAATTTTGAGAGAAAAACAAAACTGAGGATGTAATGAAGGTGTTGGTTGTTGTCGAAATTTTAATTTATCGCCGACATTGTGCAAGGACTCGGTAGTTACCATAAATAATTCCGTCCGAAAATGACTTCTCCGTCCAATCTTCTGAACCGGGCTGGAAAACACTAATGTGACTAATGCGAATGAAAGGCCTCTGGGAGGTCGTGTTACACAACATAAAAAAAAGCTGCAGAAGTGATTTCCCTCAGCGCTCCATGCATCAAGACTCTCTGCGCATTAGGCAAGACTTTAATTTTCCGGGCGCCTACTTTTAAGGTGAGTGATTTTCACAATTCTCTGCTCGCAAGTGACGTATATTTTCCTGGAAATTTGCGGTTATAGCCTATTTTGTAGTTCCTAAGGTGCGTCAGACGTTTCAGTGGCTATGGATTCACTTTCTGTAATGTCCCTTTGACCTAGTAAAGCCGCAAACCTAGAGCGGTACGTTTACGCCTCGCGCATTCGAGTAAACTGTCGAGCTCTCGTCCAACCCATCCTAAGAAGCGTCCAGAGATTCTAAATGTGAAGCACGGTGCATACTCCTACAAAAACGTATACCTACGCCTTTCCAGCGCATATCACTCAAACGAAAACTGCCGAGTCATTGAGCAGCGTCTGATATTCCACAAAAGAGAGGTGTTGCGCATGCTCAAAACGCGTTCTACATTCCAGCAGACAAAGATGGCAGTGCGCAGAAGGTGAATTCTTGGGAGGGTCTACTATACTTCGCCGCGTTCCCGATGCAACGCAATGATTCGGCCTTGCGGAGTGTCCTCTAGAGAGACCTTATAAATAGACGGAGGTACGTGCCTGCGAAAAAAAAATACGTGTCGCGGGCTCCGGGATTCCAAAGAGCGGCGACGGACCCCGCCCTGTCGAGTGCCGATGAAATATGCAGGGGAGCCCCGTCGCAAGCAAGCTGGACTCCGTTCTTGCCTTGCTTCCTGCTTCGTCCCGCACAAGGCGCCCTATTGACCGCGGGAAGGCTATTACGGAACATTTATGTTCTTTCGCCGCGAGCACGCTTAACCATTGCTCTTAACTATTATCCCTAATCTCTGGAGCCGTTAGCCACCAAAGGACGCCCGCTTTCTGCTTCCCGCCGTAGAGGTGCTTTATAAAATGGGAGGTGTCGAGGCGAAAGTGCTCGGGTGGGTGGAAAAAAGGGCGGAGGACCCAACAAAGAGCTAGTCCTTGCAGCCTGCGAGAGGGTTTTGCCGCAGCGCCGCTGATCGCTTTAGTCGTTGCGTTCTTGAAACGGCTACGACAGATAACGTATAGCGTAGAGCAGTGCTTCCCAAACAACCCCTACAACCCATCAAAAAATATATATATATACCGTGTCACAACCCCCCCCCCCCCCCCCCCCCCACCCCGTTTTGCCTTTTCCCTGGTTCCACAAGCTTTGCGATTCCACTGCATAAACAGATTTTAAAACTTAGGCTGAAATTTTATCTGACAGTTAACATTGTCAGATAGAATCAGGTGACCTAGAAATCGGTGAAAAAACGCGTGACAGGTGAAATGATTGGGTCTAATGGCTAAAGTGACCTTGCTTGTTTGAACAGAGTTCCTTAAAACGAGGGTAGAGTTTGGACATCGAATCTCTTAGTTCCGTCTTGATGTTGAGCTGCAACTTTTATTTTCATCAACGCCACTGCAGAGAATCCAAGTAGGCGGTTTCGAGACACTGTCGCGACCTTCCTTGGGGTCGCGACCAATAGTTTGTGAAAAACTGACGTAGTGTGTGTTGGGGAGACCGGTTGTATTCAGTTTCAGTTTTATTTTAATTTTTGAAAAGTACATAAAAATAATTCGAAATACAGATGGATCCATAGCCAATCGGCAATGTGGGTTCATTAAAACAGACATTCATATAAGATGCAGAGCTAGTAATATGTAAATTACAGTACAAATTGAAAAAAAGTCTTAACAGGATATGAAGAACTTATTTTGAGCTATATTAATGAACTAAACGAAAGTGGTGGCCATGAGGTGAAGATGACTTAAGGAGAAAGCGGAAGATAGTGCTTCAGAGATTTATAAATGTTATGCCGATTTCTAAGATCAACTGACAATGAGTTTCAGGTTTTTGTATTAGTAAATTTGATCAGTGTTTCCCCGTATAGGTTGTGTCACTGTGGATGTTTAAAAAAACGAGACATATTTGCTCCAGTCTGACGAAAGCCTTCACGAAGTATTATTGTTTGAAATGGGCTGTTTGTAGTTACAAATCTTTGGAACATTATGGAAATGTGTATATTATAATACCCCGAAGGTGTTATTATACCAAGTGACATTACATGTATTAAGTGGAACATAAAAGATTTCACCTACGCGGCATTCATATAAATAATTCTTGGTTCTGGTATTTAAGGGCTGATCGTCTGATTAGGGATTGACAAAGTTGCGCGGCTGTTTTACGATTAGCGAGCAGGCAGCCGACTTTGCATGAAGAAGTTGATACAAACGTTTAGAAATAACGATTTACGTATTAGTATAGCGTTGAATAGGTGCTACATTTAATGTCACAATAATTCAAATCTCTGATATATTTGGCTACAGTGATGCACGAAGAAAACTTGCGCCTGGTCAAGAAATACTGGAAACTTATGATGTCGCAATAAGGAAGATGGTTACTTGTGTCCTATGAGAGTGTGCGAAACTTGTTTTCAGTTTCACGCGAGAGGGATTACCATAATGCTGGTTATTGTTTATTGGAGCTGAAGAGTTAAAAAACTTAGCAAAACGAAATGAACAAAAATATTTAAACGAATATGCTTCCATCTATTTCAGTCGCTTCACATTTAAAAGTGCCGAAATGACAGTTTATGGGCCATCAAAAAAGAGACCCATAGGTTATTGGCATGACAGTGTCAAGAAAACAGACTTGAGAAAGCACTATAGATTGAGGAATATCCTTTTCTTTTAGAAGTTTAGAAAAACAAAGAATAAAACTATTATTTAAAAAACCTGTCTCCTAGAAAAAAGAAGAAAAAAAAAAACTCATACTACAGAGTTTATAACATTTTAGCGAAAGGTAATAATTTTTTTTTAAATAGAAAACTGAGTGATCATGCGCTAGTAACGCCTCGCAAACAAATATTGAAAAATTTAAGGACGTGTGAAAACTATTGCGCTAATTATTTTCCCGATGTTTATTCAACTGGTTGACAGTTAATTTTGATTATGGACTAGAAGTAGACAGAAAAATCTGCGACCCCGAGTCAAGGCGTCAACTCCGGCCTTTGTGCGCGCAAACGTCTGGTGGCTCATTGAGGTGCGCGTGCCGGGTAAGTGATAAGTAGTTTACATGTTAAAGACATTCAGGTGGTGTAGACAATTCTTCAGTCGTTTGTTCGGGTATGCCAGACACTCATCGCCTTTTGCGCACAATGATCTCGGAAAGGTGATTCAACTTCTGAGCCACAAGCACTTGTAGTAAAACGACTTCACTGCTTTTATTTTTAGACTTCTGAACCTTGAGTAAATATGGGCAAAGAAAACCTTACAAAATGTACCAGTAACTTACTAACAGAATTGCCCTAAAAAAGAACAAAATGAGGTTCATTTCCGTGTCTTAAGTAACGCAGCGTCTTTTTTTTTTTTTTGTCTTTTTTATTTTTGCTTTTATCACTATGCCAGGATCCCGTGTAGTCAGCTTGATTGCACAAGTCCGAACCACTCTAACCCTTCAGGAACAGGCACGACAAGGACAAGTAGGAGAATGGAGCAGAACATGCGCCTCTCCTTTTCGCTTCTGCTATTTCTTTTTGTCTGTCGCGCTGTTCGTGTTCTCGATATGTTTACCCAACTAGCCCAACAGTTCTTAGAGGCTTTCTCGCCAATCCCCGCCGCTGGAAGGTGGCTTCTCCTCTAGGAGTATGGGGTTGCGGTGAAGCACCTTCAAATCTCGACGTTTATCTATGTATGTATGTATGTATGTGTATGTATTTATGCGGCGCTTGCTCTTTGCAACGAGCGTCTACAAAACAAACAACCCCCGCCCCCCCTCAAGAAAAAAAGAAATAAATTGGAGTATTGTTGTTGCTGGAGTCGCCGCGCTGGCGCTCCTTGTAGCTAATGGCAGTCTTGGGCAGTAACTGGTTACTAGTAACGCGTTACCGGTAACGAGTTTCTTTTTTCGGTAACTTTTACCTGTAACGCGTTACTCTTTAATACCGGTAACTTGTAACTGTAACACTGTTACTTTTTTTATTAGGTAACTGTAACTGTTTAGGCCGTTACAGTTACTTTTTTGCTATATAAACTAGAACCCACTGTCCAAGACATTGTGAAATTGCCATCTTGAAGCATTTTTCTCAAAACTCTTCGCTGACAAAAAATAAAAAAAAGAACCGTGACCACGCATTAAACAAACAAAAAAATTGCCTGGTTTAGCCCATGACCGAGAATGGACGAGGGACGAGTCTGCACGAAACCGGGAGATAAAGGAACCGGCGCCCGCGGTTGCAGGGGCGGCAAACAATGTCGGTTTCACCGACTTTGGCTCACTCTTCTCTTGTGGGACCATCTGCGGTGTCGGTGGTCGTGCGATGTCTCCGAGTGTTTCGTCTGGGTTGTGTCCGGGATATGTCCGTGCTGCCGTTTTTACACCCAGCCGTTCGCCGTTTCCTCATCCCTATTAGTTTTCAAGGAAGCCGTCCCCATAATCTGCAGAAAGCCGGAGCTTGTTTAACTTATTCATTCTCTTCGGAGCCGCTCGAGTAAACATGGCTTCTACAGTTGGCGTTTCGGACACAGACGTCGCGGTGGTCGTCGTAGACTCGTAGAGCACCAGAAGCTAATTGTCTCATTTCCCCCTATATTATTTCGAAGCTGCTTGACCTGCTATGTTTAGGCCTGCTTCCGACCGAGTATATCCCATAAGGTAATTATGTGACATTCTCTGTCTTCATTCGTTTCGGAGTGAAAAATATACCAAAACGTTCAATGACGCGGGCCGATGACAATTTTGAAAAATGGTTGATTCTAAGTTATAACAATTATTGCCAATAAATTATGCACATCAAAATGCTGAAACGGCGAATGACGCAAAAAAGAAACACCCCTTCGGGTTTCAAACTTTCTAATTTCTCAGTTTACCTTTCTTCTCACTATAGTGTGACAAATAAAATAATACTGTTTTAGGTCGTGCTCTTTTGTGTCCAATTTTTCTACCGTAACGCGAAAGTAAAGGCGTTACTGTTTTTGCAGTAACTGTAACTGTAACACGTTACTTCTTGAAACCGGTAACTGTAACAGAGTTACTTTTTCCTCCTAGGTAACTGTAACTGTAACACTGTTACTTTTTACTGGTAACGTGCCCATGACTGGCTAATGGGCTGAAACAGCTCGTCAGATCTCCCGAGACTCGTGTCGTTGAGAATTTCCTCAAGGCTCTCTTGAAGCTTGTCCTGCCCGCCTTCTTTCCGTCAAAAACTGCCTCTTCAACTCCTTCATCATAGGCAATCCCTTCTTGTCCTGAATCTTGCGTTCCTCGACGTTGTCTTATAGCTCTTACTTCAGCTTCTTTGCTTCCTCCTCGAACTCGCACTTCTGGCTGTTTGAAATCTCCACTTGAATGGTAGATCGCCAGAAGAGCATGAACGGTCTTTTGGCGCCATCTACCGATCGTTCGCGACACCACCAACCAAGTCGCGGCGTTAGCACGACATCTGTTGAATGGTTTTGATAACCAGTGTGAAAAAAAACGTGCTCCGAAATCTGGCGCGAAATCCAAGTTTTCATTTTCAGTCAATGGTTACACCGATGGTTGTTCGAACGCATCAGACACCTGTCACGAGTGAGTTACGAAAAAAAAAAAAAAAACAAAAAAAACATTGTCTTTTTGGCATTGTGACACCGCAAGAAACAGAAAGTACTGGGACAGTGTTTTGGAATGTGTGAGTGCGCGCTTTAGCCATGATGGTTGTGCACTTGCCGTCAATTGTTCTGTGCTGCGCTGTAAAGTCTACGGCTGCTTCTGCAATGCCCCGACTTTGTCGAGAGGCCAGACGAAGCCACGTGCTCTCGCAGTACTGTGGAAGCTACGCTTCACTTGACAATGTAGCAGAAAATTATTTGATGCCGAATTAGAGAGTAATTCTACACTCTATCCGAGTATAGCCCCTTTTATTGGAAGCGCCAAAAAGAGGGGCTGTTGGCAATTTACGTCCCTGTGAACTTCCCGTCAAATGAGAGGACAAACAATTTTATAGTCACTAAATACTGTGTCAGAGTACCGCATTTCCATTATTTAATGATTGGCCAATAACAGTCCCACTTTAGCCGAGTATGTTTTGGTTTTCTGCAGCATCACAGCATCACTCGACGGCAGCAGTAATGTGAAACGTGAGCCGTCACCAGTGGCGTACCAGCTTGTTTTTTTGCTTTTTTTTTGGGGGGGGGGGGGGAAACTAGCCCCCCCCCCCCCTAACCTCAAGACCGGGGGGTGGTGCCCTAGGTATTCCTTGGGTATTCCTAGGTATTCCTTGCACTGCCCATTGGCGGCTGTTTCAGGGAGGGGGGGGGGGGCAAAACACATGTTTTGCCCCCCCCCCCCCACTCTGACAGCTGGGGGGAAAGTGCCCCCCTGCCCCCCCCCCCCCCCCCCCCCCCGTTGGTACGCCCATGGCTGTCCCTATCATTATCACTTCTTTCAATTGCCGCCATGAGCCACCATATTGGGTCCAGCCAGCTTTCGTTGGAACGCTCCGGGTCGCTTCTCGTCCACTTAGCGCCGTGGTGCACGTATTTTTATGAAATCACATCTTAACGTTCCGTACTTCGCGACTCCCACATGCCTGCTTGCTGTGCCTTCGGGTCAAAGCAGGCCCGAGAACAGCAAAACACACTTCCGCTTCCCTCCAGGCAAGAGCGCTATTGTTAAGTGGAGGAGTGTTTGGCTTGCCATTATAAAACGAAAGATTTCCAAGCCCACTGCAAGAAGCAAGCTTTGTGAGGTGAGTGCATTTCACTGTTTTTTTCCGCGTATTGCTCTTCGCCTCGCAGCCGACCAGGCTGCTTCAACTGAGCTTGGTTCGGCACAAACGATGCTTGAAAGAGCGGCTGCTTTTGAATATCAAATATATTGTATTGCATTTTATTCAAATGGCTTCGTTTCGTACAAAGGGTTAAAAAAAAAAAAACATGCAAGGAGTAGCTTTCCATGCAAAATGCAAAGCACGAACGTCCGGGTGACTCAACCCTTAAAAAATTATCAATGAGTTTCGGCTGAGTTTCTAATGTATTCTCATAGAATACATTAGAAACTCACTTACAACTCATTGATAATTTTTGCTAGAGAAAAACGCAATTTAAGCGAACAGTCTAGTGTGAATTGGCATTGAAGCGGTTCTTTTTTTATCGCATTGCTGTTTTTTTTTTTTTTTTTTTTTTGCGGTACAAAAAATATTAATGAAGCCTTGATAGCACGGTCTCAGATAGGTATGTCACTTGATGCCCCGAGTGAATGAGATGCATCTTGCTGCTCAGGTAGAATGATTGATGACACAACATCCTTGGTGTTTGCGGTTTAGAGAGTCATTGATTTCATATCAAACCATTCTCGTAACGCACCGTCAGTTCCGTTTGTCTGCATTAACCGTTTACAGAGACAGCGTCAACGGCCAACTGTCTTGAGAATCGTCCTGGAAAAATCATTGCTGAGCTTCGCTGCGAGTTTTATATGGCCAGCAAAGCGATTAAAACGGCTTGATACAAGGTTTCAATCTATCCTGTTCCGATCCATTCCCGAAAACCCTGGTATGCATTTGCAACTAAATTGATGAAGTGCTTCTGTATTTATACGACAGTCATTTGAATGCTCAAAAAGCGAAAACAAAAAATGCAAGCGCCTTAATACAAAGACAGAAATAAGCGGCTAAGGTCTGAGCAATAAAGCTCGCCGTATTTAGGCAGTGACAGGTGACTCATCTAAAAATCAGATATTTTACCAGTGAGGCATGAATACTAACCTGGGAGTCATTAACGTGAACCACGGAGTAATGATTACTCGAGTGCAGCTAGGCTGCATTGTAAGTGATGTCGCAAATCATTTAAAGCGGCTATCCACAGTGGCACACACTTTCCTGAAAGACCTTCTGACAACGCCAGCGACGCGGCATGCGTACAGTTAGTGTACAGTGCACTATGCAAGGATACAAAATGGCTACTCGGATATGGATGAATTTGAACGGAACGTCGCGGAGCTTGGGAGTCTTGGTACTCTGGAAACCTTTTCAGTGACTACAGTAACCCCCACCCATACGTCCCAGCAGAGCACCGCTTCTTGCAACGTTATTAAAATATTTTATGACCAGTTCTTCGGGTGATTAGCTGAATGACCGGTTTGCGAGATATTTGTTGGAAATCTTTTTATAGTCCTGTAAAACAACCAATCCCCTCTTGTTTGTTCTAGTGGCGATGAGAAGCTCGATAGGGGCGCTTCTGTTTTCCTCTCTATGGGCAGTGCACGTGCTACCCACGCGGTTATGTTTTCATTTTCATTGTTCGTAGAAGCTTGACATTGCACGTGCCTGCACCAGCAGAGGAAATCGAAGCATCCTCACTCTGGGTTGTGAAAAGTTTGCACCAGTCGGCGATACCCAGACTTCTCGCCGCGAATATCGCAGCTAGGAGAGAACCCTCGCTTGATTCCAACTTCGTGATTTTTGTAGAACTTCATCGTCCCAGAAATTTTAATACCGACCGACTTGAAAAGCCTGCTGAAAGGGAGCGACCGGACGTTTCTTGGTGGGCAAGACACTGCGGCTTGCCGCAAATACCAGTGCCATTATCATCATGGTGGTAACTTGACGTTAAAACTTTATTGTTCATACCGCTTCGAAGTTAGTGCACGCTTAGTACCTTTGCTACAGTTTACCATTTGTTGCGATTTGTAGCTACTGTCATTCACGCCATAAAGTTTGAATGGGTTGTTGATGGCATTCTATTCTATCAATTAGATATTTTACCTTTTCGCCCCAAGCTCCTGCAGTTGCATGCCAGTCATCGGACAGTCTTAAAAAACACTGTTCGATGCCCTGCATTGAACTTTACGAACAGAGGGGTCCTAAAATGAGTCGTCAGTTATTCGGACAGCAGGAGATTAATCTGCCATAGTATGCCAACATTGTTACCCACTGTAGACGAGAAATTTTAGTTAGTGCATTCCTGCGCATGAATGTCATCTCCGTGACCAATAAAAACAATAAAATAGATCATAGTTCTACTTTCAGCACACGTATGTTTAATGTAAAAATTATGATACCAGTTAATTGTCATTCCAAAAGTGACAATAACTCATTGAAATTAAAGAGTAGTGTGAACCGGGTTTTTGACATTCGCCTGTGATGCTGGGCACATATACGCAGAGTTGACTTATCCTCATCAAGTATGAACGACAAGCGGAAGCAGAGTATATGTGGGAAGGAAAAGTGAGCATATGTACCAAAGAAAAAACTACTACGCAATGTGAAGCACGTTTGCAACATGCTTGACATTGGCTTCACGAGATCAATGGCTGTGCACATGCTTATGGCATGTGCACAGCTGTGAATGTAGGATGCTCTCCAACTGGTATTATTCACGGGGGTGGGGGGGGGGGGGGGGCTCTTATGAAACTTCTGTCCTTCCCCCCCCCCCCCCCCCCCCCGCCATCCGGCCGAGCTTATAATATGCAAACGAATTTCGACCGCCCCCCCCCCCCCCCCCGCACCCCAAGTTGTGGACATTCTAGCCACCTCAGCCCCCCCCCCCCCCCCCCCCTCACACCCGCAAACGTTCCGGCGCCACTGGTAACAAAAGCACTCAATAGATAGTAAACATTGTCAAAATAAACGGAAATTATTTTATTTAGGACACAATATAGGCAGTGCTACAGTAGCTTTACATGCATGCAGGCAAAGCACACATTTCTGAAAACACTTGTGTGAAGGCTGCATTTACAATGCAATCCCCGTCAAGCTCTCATAGCGTTAACAAGCTCTACAAACTAAATTTTCAGTGGAATGCGTTCGTTTTGCAAAACGCTGGCAAACCTACGTTGCGTTTTACGTCACTTACTTTTGTCATCCGATGAATCAGCAGTCAGCGCTACGCAAACTTAATTGAACTCGTCGTTTGTTTTGTTGTCGTTGGCGCGATCGCTGGCGGTCGTGGTGGTGACACAATTCTTTTCGGACCGTTGGCTACTGCCTCCGTATTCCTGCGGAAGCGTTGGTTGCTTGGTGCCAAGGTGAGGTTTTGAATATAGACACACGGCAACGCTGAATGAAGGTTTCTTACCGTCTTCATAATCACAGCAAGGCCGCCGTTACAAGCCAAAAGCAACACCACCACTTTCAAGCTTCATAACACCGGCACAAATAGAAGTCGAGCCTTCATGTCGCCAAGGGTGTATATCGGCGACGTTGACCGCCAGCTTACCGTGTTCTTCGACTCAGTCCTGCCGCTTAATAGATTCATTCAACATCACAAAAACATTCGAGTGCGCGTTGGTCAAGTTACCGATCGTAAGTAAAACCCCAGCAGCGGCCGAACCGACGAGCATCGCGGTCATGTTCTTTCAAGTTTTGCGGCCATTTTCTTTCTGGTTAATGTGGCCAGGAATACGGTTGTCGAGTTTAAACAAAGCGAATATCCTCGTACATTCTTGCCCTTACGTCATTTTGTCGTCACAACCCAAACCCGAAAAGCGGCTATTAGCGGCAAACAGAGGCTTTCTACCGGGTGTCCCAAGCAGCGAATTTACGCGAGGAAGAAGTAAAGAGAGAATGAGGTTTAGCTCCTATGGAAACGCAGCGAAGCCACCGGTCTTCGAACAATACGGCGCCGTTTCGAACGGGAGACAAGAGATGACGCAAGAGGTCGCGACACTGCCGACACTGCAAGGTCGTGGCCTCAGAAAATAACGTTTTCTGGGACTACATAAACATTTTTGAGAAAAAAGAAGAAATTTTACTGGCCATTCTCGAGGATCAAAAACTCAAGAGCTTAGCGGTATGGACCACAGTGTCACCACACCATCCGGCTCACCCAAGCATCGAAAAGAACTAGTCGACTCTCTTCTTTTGTTCATTAAGGAGGCTCACCTGACTCACTTCATTTTATTCCCCCCCCCCCCCCCCCCCCCCCCCCCAGGGCAGCACCGACGGCTTAACCCCAGCTGACCTCGCCCTGGTGTTTCTTTCATCTTATTATTATTTTAGGGGCGAAGCTCCTTAGGGGCTAGCCATGTCCGTATGTCCGTCCGATGTCCGGCGTCGGCTGCTCGTGCTCACGAGCACGTGAGCACGTGCTCCCGTGCTCGTCTAGGGCAAAAAAACAAAAAAACCCTGCATGTCCGCGTGGTGAATGATGTTGGTTGGGGCCACGGTGGTTGGGGCGAAGCTCTGGTTGGGGGTGCTTGTCTGCTTACACGGGACGAGCCCTTCGTTCGTTTTCATACATGTCAGAAAGAGAATGTGTGGTATGGAACGTGGTTATATATACGCATTTGAGCATTTGACCGCAGCGTGACATGGATGAAAACGAACGAAAGGCTCGGCATGCTGCGGCTCAGCGTCTACGCAGACAAGCACTACCAGAACTTCGCCCCAATCAACATCATTCACCACGTGGACATGCGGTTGTTTTTTTCAGGGTGTCGAACCGAAATATTTTTCGTTCCGGTTTTTGTTCCGGTTCAGGGAAAACGGTTCAGCTCCGGTTCAACTCCGGAGTGAAAAAATAAAGGTTCAAACCGGTTCGAACCGGTTCGTACTCATTTGCTACAAAAGCAATTGACGACAGCAAAAGATAAACTTTGCATATTGTTTCATATAGAAAGCAAAGGCTCACATTACTGTGTGGAACGAACGAGCTTGTGCTGGGGCAGCTTCGGACGTGGGTGAAAGCGCAGTTCACTGTCAGGCAGCTGACCGAAGAATGCATATCCGGGGAAAGACGGCACCTCTTAGACGATAGAACGAACTTTAGTGCAGAAAAGGCTCGCTGCACGCTGACCTGGGTCGCAGGCACTCTCAGGGCTACTTGCGCCAATGAGTAGAGTTCTAGATGGCGTTCCCTTCTCTCCTCCCAAGACTGTGACCCTTGAAAGCGGCGGCTCCTTGTCTAGCAATGCTCAGAAGAGCTGTGCGCCTTGATGGATGCTTGTGTTTTTGAGGAGAAAACGTTATGGTCCTTGCAGTCTGTGCTACCAGAGATCGAAACTGTTTTGCTGCTTTCTGTAGCTATAACTGTTGATTGCATCCACCGTCCCCTTCCCGGTGTTAGACTTTAATTTCGGACAGATTATTAAATCCGCTGAGTTATTCTGAAAGCAGATTAGATGCGACACAGTATGACAACTAGTGCAAGTTCTAAAATATCCATCGGCCTTTGTATCGCTTTCTTATCCGATCAGTCGTTCAATGAAATCAAGTCGTTTAAAGTAAATTGCACGCAGCTCTACAAAATAGAGGACAAGAAATACCAAACAGAGCTAAAAATGAACGCAGAAAAAAAAAAAAACAAGGACAAAGAGATGTACAGACAACACTAGGGGTGTTGTCTCTACCTCGTTTTGTCTTTTTTTTTTTTGCGTTTAGTCCCAGATGAACAACCATCTAGCCCAACTCACCGTTTTGCCACCAAACAGGCTCATTAATTGGTTACTTTTGCTGACGTACGAATTGGGCATGTCCTAGCGGTATATTTTCTTTGATAAGCCATTTTCGATCCCCAAGAAAAGGTTGGGACGAATGTGGGCATTTGTTAAAGAAATACGTAAGACCAGAAATCCCGGAGAATTTAAAGTTACTGTGCTCATTTCGTTTGAGTTTTCAAGACGAACTTTACAAATTATGAAGACGACCGTTATGTGAAAACCTGATAATGGAACGTTACAAAGCTTTCCGCTGCCATTTTTTTTTTTGTTGCTCTTTTTGACTTTCCCCATGAACGAAACACCGCAAAAAGAATTAATTGATCAGTTTCGCCCAGGAACGAAAAACGATTTATTTCGCAACAAGGTACTGCGGTGGGCTAGTTGGTTCATACTTAGTGTTTGAACAGCGCAAAAACGACAGGAAGATAGAAGAGAAGAGGACAGGACGAACAGCGTTCGTCCTGTCCTTTCTTTTCTATCTTCCTGTCGTCTTTGCGCTGTTCAAACACTAAGATTTATTTCGGTCCGGTTCAACTCCGGTTTGCGCGAAAATATTTTTTTCTTTCATTTTTAAGTTTACTTTTCAGGTTACTCTGTTTTTTTTTTTTTTTTTTTTTTTTTTTGCCACGCACTTTTTACGCAATCGTACTTCGCGTATGAACCGAAAACCGCATGGAAAACATATCGGTTCCGCTCTGGAGCGAAAAAAATTATTTCGTTCCGGGTCAACTCCGGTTCGCGCGAAAATAACGTTTTTTTCCGGTTTTTGGTTCACGGTTCGGGTTCGGTTCAATACCCTTTTTTTTTTATTAAAGATATTTCCAAACAAAAGCACCACAAGGTCGTCACCGCGGTTTTCGCCGCGTTTATTTTGAAAGACCGTAGCGAAAGACTTCGAGAATTGAAACAAGTTGAGATGCCTTAGCTAAAATTAGTTTACGTCATAATCCTTGAAATAATGTTTCGTATTTTATAACAAGATCATAATGATTTTCTCTGTTTCCTTTCATTCTCCGTTATTCGCTCGTTCTAACGCCCTTCCCCCCCCCAAAAAAAAAAAAAAAAAAAAGGGGGGGGGGGAATGGGCTCCACCGGCTTGGCCACGTCATTGCGATGTGCATGAACCCGAACATTGGGGCGGAGCCTCAAACAGCAGTGGTTCTGGTTTGAGTTCCCGCTTCAACGTTCTTGTTAAGTCAAGTTCGTGTTTGCAACCAGGATAGCATCCCTGATCACACATCAATATAATATAATTTCTGATCTCGAATCAAGGTATCGGACGCAAATAAACCAATGAAGATTTTGCTCTCTCTTTATCTCGCTCTCGCTCTTTCTTGTTTACTATACATTGTTTCAGCTTAAGTCAAGACGCAGCCGGTGCTACAAGCGCGAGGTCCGAGCTTTCCGTGTACCTGCCAAGGACGCGCGCTCGTGCAGTGTAAGCACTGTTGAGGGCCACATGCTCGCGCTTGTAGCGTCGGCTGTGTCTGGGCTTCAGCTGAAACGAAGTATAAAAGAATTGGGGTGTGTGTATGTTTTACAGCCTAGAACTTAGACTGCCCCAACGGGCGACGATTCTCCCAGCCATAGGTGAGATATTTAGCCCGTGAAGTACAACCGCTAGCCTGGGATCTTTAACGCGCATCACGCAAAAGTGATTGATACACGACCGCACGCCGGTACGACGCTCATCCAGATCGAAACGGGAAGGTAGGGGTGGGGATTGAACCTAAAATCTCTGGGTTCTGCAGCGCGACCTTTCGCTCACCGTGCTCCGAGCTGGTGTGCGCTAGCCCACTCGGCCACCGATGTCCACGAAAAGAAGTATAGAATAAACCACGACCAACTCTATGCTTATGCCCGTGCCCCACTAGAACGACAGACAGAAACAAACGACAGCGAAAAGCCTCAAACCAGAGTCTTTAGCGATTTGAGAGGTTTTGCATAATAAAGGAGGTTGTGCACAAACACGAGCATTTTGCACGCGAGGGTATCTTTGGCAGACTTGCAATCGCTCGTGCTTACTTCACGAGCACCGAACGACTAAACGCCTGCCAAAGGTACCATCGCGAGCAAGCTGCATGGGTTTGAGGCTTGTCGCTGTCTTTTTCTCCTGTCTGCCGCTCTAGTGGGACACGGGCATTACGACCACTCCATCTGAGCGCTCCCTAAAGAAGAGCCTGCTCCCTGCTGATGATGAGGATGATGATGGCTTGCGGCTCTTCCCTTTTGAATCGGGCGGTCCCGTAGAGTTTGGGACCTAGCCAGTGGGGATTCGGTTATCTCTGTTGGTGAACTTGCATCCACCAGTTCTCTAATCTTCGCCTCGTGGTTTCCACCAGCTCACGCCACCCTCCGTTGGTTATAGGTGTAGCGTCGGCGTTGTTGTTGCCGTTAGCCCCACCCGGAGAGTCTGCCGCTGAGCTGGAAGCACCGGAAGAAGCTAAAACTTGGCTTAGGGCTAGAGTTCCTGTATGGGCTCCCTACGGTAGCCAGAGTTGCGCGTTCATCTCCGTAGCGCCGTCTTTCCTGTACGGCATGTTGATCCCGCTTGTCACGTGACTGAATTCGGCGAATAGAGGCTCCGGGCGTGCGAGGCGCGCGGCGCGCTACAAAGCAGGGGAACGTACGCCGGGGCGCGTGCAACGTCTATTTTCCTGCACGGCACTTAACCCAGCTCCTCACGTGATCGCACAACTCCGGCTCCCGTAGAGAGCCTATTGGCGACGTGAGCTACCGAAAGCGTCGCTGTGGTCGGCCCACCACAATTGGCCGAATGCTGACTATGACGTCAGCAAAGGATGTCTCATCGACGGAAGTAAGAGGAATGTAAGAACTTCAATTTTGACGGTGTTGGCAGTGTTGCTTTGAGAGCGCTATGATTTCAGGCTTCCACCATGCTCATTACAAACACCATCGAATTGGTTGTTCACAAGGTAATGACGTCACGAAAGGTAACCGAACGAGGGCGCCACCGAAACGTCTCGCCACTAAAAGGGAGTATTCACTGGTGGCCATAGCTGTGTGCGCGAATGCTGAGCGCGTGCTGATGGCGACCATATTGAGGTATTTAGCGCACAAGGTGAAACAGAGTATAGCCGCTATCATTCACGGGGCTGTGGCAGATGCACGAGTCCGCGGCGGATTATTTGGGTGTTTTCTTTCTCTTCCCTTCTTATCAGTAAACGTAGTTGTGAGTAGCGCTTTTTTCTGTCCTCTCCTTCTCTCTACCTTGTGCGCTAAATACCTCAATATGTTAGACTACCAACTAGCCCAAATGTCAACTTTACTGCTGATGGCGAGCTTCCACAGTTCTTTAGCAACGTGCATTCCTCACCATCAAGAGTGCCGGTCTTAGCAGCCTATTGACGTGAGCTCGTTCTGATAATGTCTTCTAAACATTG